>NC_141104.1:38700642-39313142 GCF_041138505.1 Cibotium barometz | reverse complement strand
TGGTGTGACTAGTTTTATATTTGCATGAACTTTCGGCTAGGGGGCCTTGGAACTCTTTCCCTGGTACCCGAGACAAAACCTAACCAAATTCCTAATTGGATCCCATCACTACAGTGGTTGGGCGGTTGGCTAACCCATGGGATCGCGGATGGGGTTAGGCGCTGGACTGATGGATCCGTAAATCGAGACTCAAATTCTGTTACTACGATAGATAAAGCAAATCCCGGATAGTAATTGTTCTATGGATAGGAATCAAAGGCTGTGCCTCTTGATGGGGAAAAAGGCGTTGATTCCAATGATCCAAGTGCAAGTTTCTTCCTTGATCTGACCAAGTATCTTTATAGATGCAATCGGATCTCTTTGATCAGTAAGGGTTTGACTACGTTAGAGTAAAAGTTTTCTTGGTGGAATCACCCGTGCTTTCCGGTAAAGGAAGTTTTTTCGGGTTCGGTTTTGGAACAACCGACGGATTAGTCTCTTATCCGGATATCCGTGGGTGAGGCCCCGAATGTGGGACCCCTGTCCCACGCGCGAGAAGTGCTACTTCTGCTGCCAGTATCCTGAATCCGTTGCTCGGTGGGAACAAGGGGATCTCACAGTTGGTATCAGAGCGAACTGGTTAATAAAGATCAACTGAGAAGCCAAATATGTCAAAAATTTATCAAGAAGCACAAAAAGGTTGTAATTGTGTGATATAATTCATACAATTTGATATTCAAACTGAAATTCATAATTTGGTAATTGGGTCTTCAGATGGAAATACCGCAATTATATAGAATCCCTGACTTGCTTGAGGCCTAGACATGATGGTATTTACCTTATAATTCCAAGGGCCGTGACTACCGTATATATCGAGAGTATAACTGTAGCTCTTTACTGACAGTATATACGAGTAAATCTAAGACTTGAAATTATAAGCGTTAATGCTATCCAGATGATGAATTCGAATGTGGTTGATATGATTTTTAATTCTGTTTGAGAATTGATGAATTGATTTGGATTCTGATTGAAAAATGATGATTTTTGAAATTTAGTTGAAATGTAATAAGCTGAGCGAAACCACAATGAGGATGAATGGGACGAGTCCCTGTATTCATAACTGGAATAATGATAATGAATTCAGCAAATCACTATGAGGTTAGTGGATTGTGCTGTCAGATTGCTACTGTTAACACTTGACCGGTAGATCAAGTTAAGGGATGACAAATTGAGAACTTGCTTGACTGAAATTCCCGTGGAGGAATGTTCAGAAGGAAATTTTTCGGTCTAATGGACCATTATCATGTTAAAGATATGAATGATATGATCTGAATGAATTGTTATTTAATGATGAGTTCTATATAAGGAATATTTATTCTAGTATTCTGTCGGGTTGACCAGAATATAAGGAACCCCAGAATAAAATTGAATCTTAAGAAAAAGAGTTGTCCTCTTCCTTGCAAGATGAGGACATCTCGCACTTTTCAAGGGGTAGAATGTAAGATTCTTCTCCCAGCCTTCGAGGTATACAGGAGTAAGAATCTCCCTAAGATATTAATTGTAATCCTAGAGAAATTGATTTTTATATCATGCATAATTGAAATTCATGCATGGAGGTATGCATAAAAGATTATTATTTTAATATAAAAGTGTTACTTTTACCATATTTGAATTTCATGCATAGAGGTATGCATAAAAGATGATTATTTTATTATAAAAGTGTTACTTTTATCATATTTGAATTTCATGCAGTGGTATGCATAAAGGATGATTATTTTATTATAAAAGTGTTACTTTTATCATATTTGGATTTCATGCATAGAGGTATGCATAAAAGTTGATTATTTTATTATAAAAGTGTTACTTTTATCACAATTGAATTTCATGCATAGAAGTATGCATAAGAGTTGATTATTTTATTATAAAAGTGTTACTTTTATCATAATTGGATTTCATGCATAGAGGTATGCATAAAAGTTGATTATTTTATTATAAAAATGTTACTTTTATCACAATTGAATTTCATGCATAGAAGTATGCATAAGAGTTGATTATTTTATTATAAAAGTGTTACTTTTATCACACTTGAATTTCATGCATAGAGGTATGCATAAACGTTGATTACTTTATTATAAAAGTGTTAGTTTTATTTTATTTGGATTTCATGCATAGAGGTATGCATAAAAGTTGATTATTTTATTATAAAAGTGTTACTTTTATCACAATTGAATTTCATGCATAGAAGTATGCATAAGAGTTGATTATTTTATTATAAAAGTGTTACTTTTATCATATTTGGATTTCATGCATAGAAGTATGCATAAAAGATATTCTTTTTATACTAAAAGTGTGATTTTCATCATAAATGGATTTTATGCATAATTTAGATGCATAAGAGAAATTCTTTTATTCTAAAAGTGTAATTCTTACCAAATTGAATTTATGCATAGGAAGATGCATAAAAGATTGATTCAAAAGTGTCATTCTCATCTAAATTGAATTTATGCATAGGAAGATGCATAAAAGATTGAATTTTAATTCAAAAGTGTCATTTTCATTTAAAATGAATTTATGCATAGGAAGATGCATAAAAGATTGATTTTTACTTCGAAGGTATTAATCTCCTTAAATGGAATTTATGCATAAATAAATGTGTAAAGAAATCTTATATCAAATATAAGAATTCTCTTGTATTCTATAAATAGATATGAGATGTGATAGGATGTGATAAGAGGTGTATAAGATGTGATAAGATGCTTATGAAATAAGTTAAGAGGTGATAAGATGAATTAAGATGTGATAAGATGTGTATGGGATGAGGTAAGAAGTGTATGTGATAGGATAAGATGTATATGGGTTGTGATAGGGCGAGAATGGATGTGATGTAAAAGATTAGATGTGAAGGTATATGGGGTTATATGAATGGGTGTGTGGATGTAAATGAGGATGTGGATGTATGCATATGGATGTGTATGTATGGATGTATGCATGTAGATGTGGATGTGTATGTATGGATGTATGTATGTGGATGTGGATGTATGAGTAAAGATGTGAAAATGGAGGTAAGCATGTAGATGTGGATGTATGGATGTGAATGTGGATGTGGATGTATGGATGTGGATATGGATGTGAATGTATGATATGTAATGTGAAGGAATCTGAAGTGAAGGGATGGAAAATGATGTGATTAGATGAGTACACATATAAATGGAATGTGGAATAAGTAATGTGGATTAATGAGGGATAATGTGTAAAAATGAGAGTTAATATAGAAATTGTATTTGTAAACTGTTTGTAAATGCTATTTGTAAATGGCTGTTTTATGTCAAGAATGCTGGGGAAGCATTTTGACCGTCTTGCGATTAAGGTCGTGGAGACCTAACTGATAAAGTTGCAACTGCTGACGGAGAGTCAATGGAGGACGTCTCGCGTAGCAAGGTCGGCCGAGGTCTTGACCAGCCTCGGTTCGATTAAAATGGTGAGCTTCCGATACGGTGGATGAGGGGCCAAGGAAGCGGCCTATGAGTGAAGCTCTAGGTCACCTGCGAAGGATCCTAGAGGGTGCTGACCATACGGTGCTCGGGCTCTGGGTCACCCAGGATACCCACGCGTGCGTCGAGAAAGATATTGGAACAAGGAGTAAGAGTTGTTTTCTGAAACCGGGCATGGATCTGGTTGATTGACCTTGCTGGTCTTCAATGGATGAGTCCATTGCTCTTTTTATGGATCTATTGGTTGATATTGCTGATCTTCAACGAGAGTCCATCTTGATTTTTATAAGTGATTATATTGTCGAGTATTATGGGCTAGGAACTATTGAAAAGGCCCCTGAGTGGACAGGTGGTGAGCGTTCTAGTTGCCAATGATGCCATAGATACTCTGATGAAGGAATGATGGGAATTTGAATCAACCGGATGAATTGAAAGATTGTCACCAGTGACATAATGGTTTTCATTAAAGGATTGTTTTAAAGTTAGCTGATGCTGAGAAAAAGGCAATTTCATATTGGGTGTGTAAGTGGTGTGACTAGTTTTATATTTGCATGAACTTCCGGCTAGGGGGCCTTGGAACTCTTTTCCCTGGTACTACCCGGGACAAAACCTAACCAAATTCCTAATTGGATCCCATCACTACAGTGGTTGGGCGGTTGGCTAACCCATGGGATCGGATGGGGTTAGGCTGGACTGATGGATCCGTAAATCGAGACTAAACTTTTGTTATTATGATAGATAAAGTAAATCCCAGACAGTAATTGTTCTATGGATAGGAATCAACGGCTGTGCCTCTTGAATGGGGAAAAAAGCGTTGATCCCAATGATCCAAGTGCAAGTTTCTTCTTTGATCTGATCAAGTATCTTGTAGATGTAAGTGGATGAGCTTGATCAGAAATGATCTTGACTACGTTAGAGTAAAAAGTTATCCTGGTGGAATCACCCGTGCTTTCCGGTAAAGAAAGTTTTTCCGAGTTCGGTTTTGGAACAACCGACAGATTAGTCTCTTATCCGGATATCCGTGGGTGAGGCCCCGAATGTGGGACACCTGTCCCGCGCGCGAGAAGTGCTACTTCCATTGCCAGTATCTTGCATCCGTTGCTCGGTGGGAACAGGGATCTCACAATTGGTATCAGAGTGAATTGGTTAATAAAGATCAACTAAGAAGCCAAATATGTCAAAAATTTATCAAGAAGCACAAAAAGGTTGTAATTGTGTGATATAATTCATACAATTTGATATTCAAACTGAAATTCGTAACTTGGTAATTGGGTCTTCAGATGGAAGTACCGCAATTATATAGAATCCCTGACTTGCTTGAGGCCTAGACATGATGGTATTTACCTTATAATTCCAAGGACCGTGACTACCGTATATACCGAGAGTATAACTGCAGCTCTTTACTGACAGTATATACGAGTAAATCTAACACTTGAAATTATAAGCGTTAATGCTATCCAGATGATGAATTCGAATGTGGTTGATATGATTTTTAATTCTGTTTGAGAATTGATGAATTGATTTGGATTCTGATTGAAAAATGATGATTTCCGAAATTTAGTTGAAATGTAATAAGCTGAGCGAAACCACAATGAGGATGAATGGGACGAGTCCCTGTGATGATATTCATAACTAGAATGATGATAATGAAATCAGCAAATCACTATGAGATTAGTGGGTTGTGCTGTCAAATTGTTACTGTTAACACTTGATCGGTAGATCAAGTTAAGGGATGACAAATTGAGAACTTGCTTGACTGAAATTCCCATGGAGGAATGTTCAGAAGGAAATTTTTCGGTCTAATGGACCATTATCATGTTAAAGATATAAATGATAAGATCTGAATGAATTATTATTTAATTATGAGTTCTATATAAGGGATATTTATCCCAGTATTCTGTTGGGTTGACCAGAATATAAGGAGCCCCAGAATAAAATTGGATCTTAAGAAAAAGAGTTGTCCTCTACCTTGCAAGATGAGGACATCTCGCACTTTTCAAGTGGGGTAGAATGTAAGATTCTTCTCCCAGCCTTTGAGGTATACAGGAGTAAGAATCTCCCTTTTTGATCTTATAATTATTCCCTCTCTAAAATAAAAGAAAGATTCTGTTTAAAAAAGGAAGACCCTTTCCCTAGAATACTTCTCAGGAGTTCCACCTGTTTTAAGGATTCAGAACAATGAGTTCAGAAGTAAAAATCGGTGTTTTGGATACCAAGGTTTTGGTCTTCATTCGAGTATGGCCCAAAAGAAGTTCTTTATCTATTGGGGAGTTTAAGAAGTTATCCCTAAGATATTGTGAGCCTTATCTGAATTCAAAGAAAGTAAGTGACTTAGCTTACGAGCTTCTTTTATCTCCTCATCTCAAAGTTCTTAATGCCTTCTATAGAAAATTGGGCCAAACCCAAATCATGGAAAGACGGTAAAACTTCAGTGGCAAGTTACCGTTGGCTTCTAAGTTACGCTAGCTCCTTCCTTTATATAAGTCGTAACTTTTACTTGTCGCTCACAGTAATCTTACTCCCATCTCTATCTTTCTTAATCTCCTTCATGGCTTGGCAACAAGAATTAGTTTTATCCATGATGATTTCTCACCTTCAAGACACAAGAGAGTCTGTGAAGAAAGATTTTATAGAACAGTATGAGCGCTCACTTTTTCCTCACCTAGGAACTTCTATAGCTCAGACCAAATGGCAAACCTATCAAAACATAACTAGGGTAACACCCTGGGGTCAGCAGCACTTTCGTAACAATGTTCGCTTGGCCATGGTTATTGAAGCTTTGGGTTTGGGTCCCCGATACTACTGCGTATATACATCTTGGGTTTTCTAAGCAGGTCTTCTTACTGGCGTGTTTTCTTCCTCATGAGAAGATATGCCTTTACCCCATTTTTGGCTTACCTCTCAGAGGTCCTTTTGTTAGATCACCTCATACCACTGAGATAGGTGCGGCAATAACCAACAGAATTATTCCCATAGATGAGTTACCTTATACATGCGCAGCTTGTGAGTACTGCTTTTGTGATCATATGATGGACGGGCTTATGGAAGTGTAAAGAGTTCTTGTATCTTTACTGTATAAGTTCCGAGAATGAATAAAGTTTAAATCTTGTTCTTATTTTGAATCTTGCTCTCCTTGAGACTTTTCTTGGTGGTTAATCTTTATTCGTGCATCTTGCGAAATTATCCCAAGTTGCGAGATGAGGACATCTCACGTTTTTTTAAGTGGGGTAGAATGTAAGATTCCTCCCCCAACTCCCTTTTTGATATCTAGTATCTTCCCCTGTAATCAATCCCTCTTCAGAAATATAAAGACCTTGTTTCTAACTGTTTTAACCTAGACAGAGAAAATATTCTAGAGAGAGAATAATCAGATTTTTAATATTTTTGGATAGAAAATTATCTCATCTTATTAAAATAAGTTCCCCTGAAACAGAAATTCAAAAAGAACTTTCCAATGTGCAATTGGAATTAATTGGAAATGGGTATAAAGGACCTTAGCCTAAGGGTCTAGATTTTCAGAAATTTTTGGATTATGGTCCAATTAGGGTTCCTATGGGCCAATAGCATCAATCCATGTGTAGGGAGGAGATAAATCCAATTTGTAAAAGAAGATACCCAAAAATGAGTAAATGCTCACATAAGATGAAGAGTTGAAAATGTACAAGGTTTATTAGTAAAAAACTATGAGCAATATTAAAAAATATGAGATATTTTGGGTATCCAAAAATGAGTAAATGCTCACATAAGATGAAGAGTTGAAAATGTACAAGGTTTATTAGTTAAAAACTATGAGCAATATTAAAAATATGAGATATTTTGGGTATCCAAAAAGGAGTAAATGCTCACATAAGATGAAGAGTTAAAAATGTACAAGGTTTATTAGTAAAAAACTATGAGCAATATTAAAAATATGAGATATTTTGGGTATCCAAAAATGAGTAAATGCTCACACAAGATGAAGAGTTGAAAATGTACAAGGTTTATTAGTAAAAAACTATGAGCAATATTAAAAATATGAGATATTTTGGGTATAATGATTCCATTTTGACACATATGTAAGGAAGGTGAGTTCTTTCAAGGATGTGCATATTTCACATGCTTGAATGAGTTTTAAACTAAAAAATAATGTGATATTTTTATCTCTCCTCTCTCTTGAACCAAACCAAATCAAAATGGAACCAAACCGAATCAAAAAGTAACCAAACTAGGTCCAAATCTAGTCCAAATTCAACCAAACTAAATTTGAAAAATTCTAGAATTCAGTTAGCTTTGGTTAGAGCTTCCCTCTCCTATAAATAGAACATGAGTCCTTTGAAAAAATATAGAAGAATTTTACTATACTAGAGTTATGCTGAAATAATGCTAATTTCTACTATTCTCTAAAATTCTCTCCAAATTGAAGAAATTGGAGCTTCCCTCTTTCTTCAATCCCCATTAGTGGCTCCATCAACATACTTAACCAATTGATTGGTTGGGGGCCTCTACCGTGAACAAAGAATCAAGCAAATTGTAAGGTAAATGGTGAATTTTGATCTTTCTATAATTTCTCAATGCTTCTCTCTTCTCAACCCCTCTCAAGCTTGAGAAGCTTAATTGGAATGGTTTTTGAATGCTATTGAAGTTAATTGATGAATGGTAGTGAAGAGGTACATAATTTGATGAATGCTATTGAAGTTAATTGATTAATGATAGTTAAGAATTACATAAATTTCCATTTATGCTTAATTCAAATGGTTTTTATGTAAATTCTCTCTCTCACTCAAGAAATGGTCATACTCATGACCCATTCTCAATCCAAATGAAGCTTTTCATAAAGCTTTTCCTTAATCCAAGATTAGTCTATGCTTGAGGCCAAATTAATGGCTTTTTTCGATGCTTTTAGTTTATGTATATTGATGATTCAGTCCATTATGGATTAATGATCCAATTAGGGATCATTCTAATTATTTTCTTAATGATAAGCTTTATCCCTTAGAAAAATTGAGATTTATCAGTTATAGCAGCGGAGCTATGGCAAAATGTTTATAAAAATTACGCATAAAATAATTTCATTCAAAGCATAAAAAGAGGACTTCCTACCATATTCTAGGAATTATCATCCTAGATTAATTGAAAGATATTCATTGTAATCCTAGAGAAATTGATTTTTATGTCATGCATAATTGAAATTCATGCATGGAGGTATGCATAAAAGATTATTATTTTAATGTAAAAGTGTTACTTTTATCATATTTGAATTTCATGCATAGAGGTATGCATAAAAGATGATTATTTTATTATAAAAGTGTTACTTTTATCATATTTGAATTTCATGCATAGTGGTATGCATAAAAGATGATTATTTTATTATAAAAGTGTTACTTTTATCATATTTGGATTTCATGCATAGAGGTATGCATAAAAGTTGATTATTTTATTATAAAAGTGTTACTTTTATCACAATTGAATTTTATGCATAGAGGTACATGTATAAGAGTTGATTATTTTATTATAAAAGTGTTACTTTTATCATAATTGGATTTCATGCATAGAGGTATGCATAAAAGTTGATTATTTTATTATAAAAGTGTTACTTTTATCACAATTGAATTTCATGCATAGAAGTATGCATAAGAGTTGATTATTTTATTATAAAAGTGTTACTTTTATCACACTTGAATTTCATGCATAGAGGTATGCATAAAAGTTAATTATTTTATTATAAAAGTGTTACTTTTATCACAATTGAATTTCATGCATAGAAGTATGCATAAGAGTTGATTATTTTATTATAAAAGTGTAAAGATTGAATTTTAATTCAAACGTGTCATTTTCATTTAAAATGAATTTATGCATAGGAAGATGCATAAAAGATTGATTTTTACTTCGAAGGTATTAATCTCCTTAAATGGAATTTATGCATAAATAAATGTGTAAAGAAATCTTATATCAAATATAAGAATTTTCTTGTATTCTATAAATAGATATGAGATGCGATAGGATGTGATAAGAGGTATATTAGATGTGATAAGAGGTGATAAGATGCTTATGAAATAAGTTAAGAGGTGATAAGATGAATTAAGATGTGATAAGATATGTATGGGATGAGGTAAGAAGTGTATGTGATAGGATAAGATGTATATGGGTTGTGATAGGGCGAGAATGGATGTGATGTAAAAGATTAGATGTGAAGGCATATGGGGTTATATGAATGGGAATGTGGAAATGGATGTATGTATGTGGATGTGTGGATGTGGAGATGGGAGTGTGGATGTATGAATGTGAAAATGGATGTATGCATGAAGATGTATATGCATAGATGTGAATGTGGATGTAGATGTGGCTGTATAGATGTGAATGTGGAATGTGGATGTATGTATGTATGTGGATGTATAGATGTGAATGGAAATGTGGATGTGAATGTATGAATGTGGATGTAGATGTGGATGTGAATGTATGTGAATGTGGATGTAGATGTGGATGTATAGATGTGAATGTGGAATGTGGAATGTGGATGTGGATGTAGATGTGGATGTATAGATGTGGATGTGGAATGTGGATGTGGATGTATGTATGTATGTGGATGTAGATGTATGTATGTATGTGGATGTAGATGTGGATGTATAGATGTGAATGGGAATGTGGATGTATGTATGTATGTATGTGGATGTGGATGTATGAATAAGGACGTGATAGTGGATGTATGCATGTAGATGTGGATGTATGGATATGGATATGGATGTGTATGTATGAATGTGGATATGGGATGTGGATGTATAAATGAGGATGTGAAAATGGAGGTAAGCATGTAGATGTGGATGTATGGATGTGAATGTGGATGTGGATGTGGATGTATGGATGTGGATATGGATGTGAATATATGATATGTAATGTGAAGGAATCTGAAGTGAAGAGATGGAAAATGATGTGATTAGATGGGTACACATATAAATGGAATGTGGAATAAGTAATGTGGATTAATGAGGGATAATGTGAAAAAATGAGAGTTAATATAAAAATTATATTTGTAAACTGTTTGTAAATGCTGTTTGTAAATGGCTGTTTTATGTCAAGAATGCTGGGGAAGCATTTTGACCGTCTTGCGATTAAGGTCGTGGAGGCCTAACTGATAAAGTTGCAACTGCTGACGGAGAGTCAATGGAGGACGTCTCGCGTAGCAAGGTCGGTCGAGGTCTTGACCAGCCTCGGTTCGATTAAAATGGTGAGCTTCCGGTACGGTGGATGAGGGGCCAAGGAAGCGGCCTATGAGTGAAGCGCTAGGTCACCTGCGAAGGATCCTAGAGGGTGCTGACCATACGGTGCTCGGCGGGCTCTGGGTCGCCCAAGATACCCACGCGTGCGTCGAGGAAGATATTGGAACAAGGAGTAAGAGTTGTTTTCTGAAACCAGGCATGGATCTGGTTGATTGACCTTGCTAGTCTTCAATGGATGAGTCCATGGCTCTTTTTATGGATCTATTGGTTGATCTTGCTGATCTTCAATGAGAGTCCATCTTGATTTTTATAAGTGATTATATTGCCGAGTATTATGGGCTAGGAACTATTGAAAAGGCCCCTGAGTGGACAGGTGGTGAGCGTTCTAGTTACCAATGATGCCATAGATACTCTGATGAAGGAATGATGGGAATTTGAATCAACCGGATAAATTGGAAGATTGTCACCAGTGACATAATGGTTTTCATTAAAGGATTGTTTTAAAGTTAGCTGATGCTGAGAAAAAAGGCAATTTCATATTGGGTGTGTAAGTGGTGTGACTAGTTTTATATTTGCATGAACTTCCGGCTAGGGAGCCTTGGAACTCTTTTCCCTGGTACCCGGGACAAAACCTAACCAAATTCCTAATTGGATCCCATCACTACAGTGGTTGGGCGGTTGGCTAACCCATGGGATCGGATGGGGTTAGGCTGGACTGATGGATCCATAAATCGAGACTCAACTTTTGTTATTACGATAGATAAAGTAAATCCCGGATAGTAATTGTTCTATGGATAGGAATCAACGGCTGTGCCTCTTGAATGGGAAAAAAAGCGTTGATCCCAATGATCCAAGTGCAAGTTTCTTCTTTGATCTGATCAAGTATCTTGTAGATGTAATTGACTACGTTAGAGTAAAAAGTTATCCTGGTGGAATCACCCGTGCTTTCCGGTAAAGGAAGTTTTTCCGGGTTCGGTTTTGGAACAACCGACGGATTAGTCTCTTATCCGGATATCCGTGGGTGAGGCCCCGAATGTGGGACCCCTATCCTGCGCGAGAAGTGCTACTTCCGCTGCCAGTATCCTGAATCCGTTGCTCGGTGGGAACAGGGATCTCACACTATGTAAGTTTTCAGTTTTGATTTTCTTTTGAATACAATGGGTATATCTTAAATCCGTATCCCAATACTTCTAGATCACAGGTCTAAAATTCCAACAGAATTTTCTAAATTCTGTAACCTTGATCCTTAGATCAGAATCAAGGGTCTTAACTTGATTTCGGTGGGTGATTTTCTGAATTCTGTAACCTTGATCCTTAGATCAAAATCAAGGGTCTTAACTTGATTTCAGATTCGGTGGGTGATTTGATGGGGGTGATTTGAGTGAAATTTTCTTGAAGTGGTCACATCGTCTTTTCTTGAAACTGACGAAGGAGATTAAGTCTTGGTTTATAGTCTGATTTAGGGTTTGAGTCTGGAAAGGTTCTCCCTGAACTAACTTTCTCGAAGGGTAATATTTTAATTGCTACTTTACTGAATTTCAATCATTGAGTATTTTTCTTACTTGAATTTAAAACTAATCATGAATTCCTATGAGGAATAAATTAATCATTTATCTAAAATTCTGACTTCGATAGTTTTTTTGAATTTTCTCATTACCATCTTAGAGAATATGAAACGGTAGAATTTTCTCTCACAGAGTATTTACCTATTCATTTACCAATATTCATGGGATTTAAACATAGGATTAAAGAGAACTCTTATTTTGATATAAAAATTTTGTATGCATCTATTTATGCATAAAATTTAACTTCTATGGAAATAACACTTTTATATAAAAGAAAATCCTTTTATGCATCTATTTATGTAAAAAAAATCAATTTTGATGAAAGTAACACTTTTATAATAAAAAAAATTCTTTTATGCATCATTTTATGCATAAAAATCAATATTGGTAAAAGTAACACTTTTATAATAAAAAATTTCTTTTATACATCGATTTATGCATAAAAATCAATATTGGTGAAAGTAACACTTTTATAATAAAAAATTCTTTTATGCATCATTTTATGCATAAAAATCAATATTGGTGAAAGTAACACTTATAATTAAAAAATTTCTTTTATGCATCATTTTATGCATAAAGATCAATATTGATGAAAGTAACACTTTTATAATAAAAATTTTATTTCCAGTATGCATCTTTCTATGCATAGAATTTAAATCTAATGAAAATCACTCTTTTATAATTAAAAAATAACCAATATGCATCTTTCTATGCATAGAATTTAAATCTAATGAAAATCACTCTTTTATAATAAAAAAGATAACCAATATGCATCTTTCTATGCATAGATTTTAAATTTTAATGGAAATAACACTTCTATAATAAAAATATTTCTACTATGCATTTTTCTATACCTAGAATGAAAATAACACTTTTAGAATACACAAATGGTGGGGATTCCTCTTTTTTAATAATAAAAGATAAAACTTATTTCACAAAATTTAAGAAAATTTCACCATAACCTCCTTTGTATGGCTGACCATTTTTTAATTTTTTCTATCCTCAAATTACTTAAAAATTGTCCCAAATGATTTAAAGCATTCTAAACTGATCAAATTCCACTTTTAAAAGAAAAACAATATGAAAAGTTTAATTCTAACAATTTGATTACTTATCTAGGATAAAGAAAGGTTAAATTTAAGAATGAAGAGAGGGGGAAAGCCTTTCCAACAAGGCATAACATCATTTTTTCATTTTAAAGAAAACAAAAATTAGAAAACCATTAAAAGGAATAAAGAAAAAGTAAGATTTCTAGCTTACTTGAATTTCAGTGAGCTTTCCTTTGGCTTGATGGTTTGAGGGATCTACTCTTGTTTGCAATAAGAGTGGCCACCAATTCTTTTGAAGAGGGAAAGGTCAAAAACTAATGAATTATCAATAAATTCATAGTTTTTGGCTCTGGGGTGGAGTAGAGTAACAGTGCATAAAACACTATTAAGCTTCTACAAAGGGGGAGGCTTCTATTTATAGGAAAAAGTGAGCTTCTAACCAAGCAAACTGATTCTAGAATTTTCCAGATCAATTTGGTCAATTTCATTTTTGGGTCAATTTAGCTTACTTTTTCGAACTAGACTTGAATTAGGAGAGAGGAGAGATGAAATATCTCAATATTTGAGAATTTAAAACTCCACCACACATGTGAAATAGGCGCCTCCTTCATGAGGGGGAATCTCCACTCTGAGGTGCCAAAAATTTAATTTTTTTATATTTCCTTGGTCCTTAGTCCACTCTTCATCTTATGTGAGTCTTTACTCATTTTTGGGGGGATTTTCTTTATTTCTTCAATTTATCTCCTCCATATATTTGGATGAATCTGATTGGCCCCTCAGAACCTTAATTTAAAATTTTCAAAAAATCTGGACCCTTAGGATAAGGTCTTTTGAACAGATTATAATTTATTTCTAATGCACCTTCTAAAATTTTTTTTGAACTTCTGTTTTGGGAGAATTTATTTTTATAAGAAGAGATATTTTTCCATCCAAAAATATCTAAAATCTGAATAATCTCTCTCTAGAATATTTTCTCTCTCTAGGTCAAAATAGGTAAAAACAAGATCTTTTATTATTTTGAAGAGGGAATTGATTACAAGGGAAGATACTGGACATCTTGAGGGGTTGGGGAGGAATCTTACAATGATCAACTTCAAAAATCAAACTACAGCCTTTATGGCCGGATCTGGTATTCTTTGCAATGGTCGAATAGTCAGGTTGTATGCCAAAATCTTCCAGGCGAGGGTTGTGACCATCTATTTCTATTCCATAATACCCACCCCTAGTATATGCACTGGATTTTTCTTTTGCCATTTGCGAAAATAATAACTTATCATAAATGTAACAATTCTAATTTTCAGAAGATCTGCTAGGTGTGGATTCACTAGCTTGGTGTGTCACGCCACATTATCCCTTAAAGTTCCTTCTCCACCCATCAGCATCAATTCCTCCATGTCTGGCATCTAGGTTCGCAGAGGGTACAAAACATACGGTTGCCACCTTGACCCTATTGTAGAGTAGGCTTCCGGTAGGATCCTGCGTGTGGGCTCAAAAGGTGTTATCTGGATGAGTACTTTGAGCATCAATTTTGGCTTTAATAGTGGGTTCCCTGCTCGGATGAGGCATCCATACTCTGTACTGCAAAGATTCCTATATATTTTCATCAATAAAAGGTGTTATGTCATTCCGAGGGTGTAGAGTATGCACCTCATCGAGCTACCTATGTGGAGATACATTTGTTGCCGGTAACTCGTCGTGGGGGTTGAGAGTGTTCGTGGGAAATTTAACACAGGTGGTAAAGAGAAACACAAAAAATATACACTTTGCCTCAGTTTTGCTAATAGGAGATACACTAGGATAAGGATTTAGAAGCTTACTAGAGAGGGAAGTAAACATGGGATATGCTACAGAAGTGGAGGACCCGGAGATTTCTTCTTGCCCTTCCCTTGCACTGTGTGGGTGGAGGTTGGGGAGAGGTTTAATAGTTTTCATAAATTTTTGGAGTTTTGTGATTTTTTCTAGGGCTACATTTGGATATTATATATGGGCATGATCAAAATCACTCGGGGGGTGGTGCACTTCTAAAAAATCATATGTATCACATGCGTTCAAGGGGGATTTAAAAAACCCCTTAACTAAAATGTTTCCCCCAATAAAACCACCCCTCGTTACTTATGAACTAACACTTTTTTTTGAAGTTGAATTAAAATACCCCTCCTATTATTGTAATCCTGTTAAAATTTTTCCAAAATTTGAATTAAAATACCCCTCCTTTTGATCGCACGTGGTACGCTAAAATTTTTTGAGGTGACCCCCCTCGAGCAAAATCATAAAGTACATTAATTAGCATAGCCTCCAGAAGTTTATGTATTTTTTGTATAGCTTTATAATACCCAAGGGGTGATATAAGGTAGACTCATAAAGGCTTAGGTATTGATAAGTATCATAGACCTTAACCCACCCATGGCGAATCACCCATTGATAGCTTTGAGTGACAACCTCGTAGTTGGTCGGTGTGGATGGCATGTCATCTGGCATGAACAAGTCGAGTTTGTTGACACTGTCATCCAAGATGGCAGATTGTTGCAACACCCGACACCAACTCTGAAGGTTGAGCACTATAGGAAAAATAAAAGGTGAACAGGGTTAACAACCATCACATCACCTCTAAGTATACCCATTACTAAGGTAGGGTCAGCATCCCTCTCCGCATTCTGATGTATTAGTGTTAACTCTCCTAAACTAAGGTCTTATGTCACTTAATCTCTTATTAAATATGTGAATGTGCTAGTGTAGACAAAAACAAGGTAAGGGTTTGAGGAGGGGTCCCAGGAGTCACTGGCAATGAGCCTATTTCTAAGGCACGCTCAATAAGTTGTCGTAACTTGCTAGTTTGCTCACATCTTTGAGGGAGTTCTTTGAGGGCTAGCTAGTGCTCCAATTCTTGGATCCTTCTATCTTTGGCATTGAGAAGCATGGAAATCGTATCCTCTCTTGCATCTCGAGCAGTTGTGAGCTATGTTTACCTTTTGTCTATTTCTTCTTTGGCAGCTCCATGGTTGGTACCTTGGGCTTAAGCCTCCTCTAGTTGCTTGAGGTGATCCTCGCTAGTGATTGGCTATTGGTGAGATACTAGTTGACATGTTCTAGAACTTTTGTGTAACTCTTGAGCATTTGATCCATTTCCTTGGTCTTTCGTGTGACTCTCTAGCATCTGTTCCATCTCCTTGGTCTTCGTACGTACTAATAGCCTCATTGAACTCCCTTATCTTTTTTGTGTGTGATTTGTTGAGTAGTTCACGTTCGGATTGCACGTTAGTCACCTTCAGTTGAGAGGCAGACTTTTCTTCTTTGAGCTCGCTTATGTATGTGGTATACCCCGCTTCTTTAGCTTTGAAGGTGGCATATGATTCCTTCAGTTGTTGTTTGTTCTACTCTTCTTTCTCTTTATTGTGTTGTACTTCCTTTTGGAGCTGCTCTTTAACCTGTTCCGACCTAAGTGCTAAGTTTCTCATTCTCCTTGTGCGTTTTGAACGATTGTCTTGCTCAGCAACTTAATATTCTCTTCCAATGTTGTCAGCTTTGTTTCTTGGTACTGTGCAGTCTTTAAACTTCTAATAATTGCTTCCTTGTGTGTGGCTTCTTTTGGAGCTGCTCTTTAACAACCTGTTCCGACCTAAGTGCTAAGTTTCTCATTCTCCTTGTGCGTTTTGAACGATTGTCTTGCTCAGCAACTTAATATTCTCTTCCAATGTTGTCAGCTTTGTTTCTTGGTACTGTGCAGACTTTTCTTCTTTGAGCTCGCTTATGTATGTGGTATACCCCGCTTCTTTAGCTTTGAAGGTGGCATATGATTCCTTCAGTTGTTGTTTGTTCTGCTCTTCTTTCTCTTTATTGTGTTGTACTTCCTTTTGGAGCTGCTCTTTAACATGTTCCGACCTAAGTGCTAAGTTTCTCATTCTCCTTGTGTGTTTTGAACGATTGTCTTGCTCAGCAACTTAATATTCTCTTCCAATGTTGTCAGCTTTGTTTCTTGGTACTGTGCAGTCTTTAAACTTCTAATAATTGCTTCCTTGTGTGTGGCTTCTTTTGCAGCGAGCTGGTCTTTCAAGGCTCACACTTAGCTGGTCTTTCAGGGCTCACACTTGGCTGGTGGTGGATGTGATTAGCTCTGGATAGTTTTTGTGCATTAGATGCGTGGTCATTAGGTGGCATTGCTACACTTTCTGTTCTTGTGATCATATATGTGTGCTGGTAGAGGGTGAGCCTTTCATTTCCTAAAGCTGGATCTGGAGCAACTAGTCCATCCCTTCCAAGCTTTCTTCTCTAGGAATGTATCTGCATCTTTTGGCATGTCTAGCTACTCTAAGAATGATCTTTCTCCTTGGAGGTTTTTAAACTCAAGGAACCTTATTTTGCTAGGGCTCGGACTCTCTTCTTGCCTTTTCCATTTTTTTGCTTCCTTTGCTTGTTTCCCCAGACCAATCTCTTGAGGTGCGGAGGTGGCTTCCTCAATTTCCTTAATGACATCTCCCTGTGGTGGCTGTGGTTTCTCCTCCTTTTCTATTTTCTCTCCCTTTTTAGCTAATGGGGGCAGATCTAGGAGTATTGTATTATGTAGAGGCGAGAGGTATTGGAATACTAAGGCCACCGGCGGGTGGCTGGAAGGGGGGGTTTGGAGTATAGATTCTGTTATTTTTGGTTCCCCTAGTCCCAAAGGTAATTGCTTGGGGAATTTGATGGTTTGTACTCCTAATTTGGCATCAATCATGGTTATCACCTAACTTCCTGTCCTTCTAGGGCTACGTTATACTCTACTTTTGTCCTTAGCCACATCTTCTTTTCTTCTGGCTACCTCTTCGACCTATTGCCTGGGTTACTGGATTTTGAGAGGGTTTTGTAATGCTACCTCTCATTTTTTTAGGTTTGTCTTGTTTCTTTCCTTCCGTGGAGCCTTTGGACATTTCCTTCATTAGATCTTTGGTGTCCTTCAGGACAACTTTCCCTAATTGTAGTTTTGCTTATAGCTGTGTTGGATCCGGCATCACCTCCTTCTGGGCTTGTGGGATAGCTTGTTCTTGAGGTGCCTTTGGTATCGGATTATTACCAGCATGGCTTATAATTTTGGTGAAGAGATAGGGGTTGCGGACTTTGGATTGGTGGGATCTGAGGTACTGCTCCATCTCTTTATGTAGGTACCAAGCCCAATCAAATTCTTTCTCCTCATGCACATGGGCTATCTTGTGAAGGGGTATTCGGCTGTACCTATCCACCACTGTCTTGATTTGCATAATCATTGACATTGCACGGCAGGCTTTCTCATCCACTTCTTTCTTTATGTTGTCATACTTTTCCCCATTAGAATTGTAGGAGATTTTCTTCAGCATATCTTTGGCAAGCATCTAATCAATGTGGTGGAGATGTGTTGTGCGACTGGTGGCAAGTGGAGGGATTCTCTGATCATGTGTTCCGCAATATGGATTTTCTTCTTGAATCCATTTGGCTTGGTGATGGTTGTATGTCTTGAGGTATTCTACACATAAGGATTCGTTGAAGGTTCTAGGGAGTACCTCAGCCATCCTTCGCAACCCCACTTTCTCTAGCTTGTACTGCACATCTCTATCCTCCAATATCTTGAGGCATTCCTGGTTGTGATATTGGAAGAGGAGGTTCCCTTGGTCTGTCTGGATGTCTTGCTGGATCATTGTCCCATCTAGGTCCTTGGTATAGGGGTCAAGATAAGTCGGTTTGATTCCTCGTCGTCGACGCTTCCTCTTCGAGCCTTCCAGTGACTTTAATGCACAATTCGACTTTGTCTTCTTCTTCTTATTTGCTATAAGAGATTTGATGTTGCTTGCTTTAGATGACACAATCAAGATCAGAGTCTCCTTTGGTGGATTGGGAAACCTTTTGAAACAATATCATGAGAGCGTCAACCTCTATGGGCTGTAGGAGTTCAAGATTTCTCGGTACATGTGTGGTAGTTATCTATGCCATGGGGAGGTGAAAAACTTGCAACTAGCATCCAAAAAGTGAGTATTTCATGACCCTATCAAGGCATTTCACAATGTGAAATGCAACCTGGTTCATGGTGTAAAATGGCAGGTTTGTTTGAAGATGTGAAATTTGAATGGAAGATTAATGAAGTAATCCTCTAAGGTGTGCATGCATGATGGAAAGATGGTTAGTAAGATGAGTAGAAATAGAAGTGCAGTGTAGACGTGAAATAGTTAGAATTTCAAGGCATGAAATGGTGAGGCGGTTAGTTGGTGACTTGTGTTGGTTTTTATCTTTGAATTGGAACATAGATGTTTGAGGATGATGATGAACAAGAGCAAGGGCTAACAGTAGATAAAGTCCTTTATTAGACATGAGATGTGTGTATTTCATGACGTGAAGGGATACTTGATCGTGAAATACCAGAGTATGGATCTCATGCCGTGAAATAGCAGACTACTATTTCACGACTTGAGATCTCTTCCACATTTGTGATTGTGATATCAAGAAATCTTAAATCGTTCTTTCTCACGACTTGAGATCTCAATTGTTGATCAATTAATCGAGTTTAAGATTTTGATTCTAAGATGAAAAAGATAAGCATGATCAATAACGTAAAAGTGGATGTGATTTCAATCATGAGGAGAATCCTTGAATCATTAAGCATGGTTGCAAGCATGATGAGAATAAATGAATTATTAATGTGTCTAAGCATATGAGTCCCTACTTGAGGAATGGAAATGGCAAAGTGCTGGGGGTTGATGATGCGCACGTGATGAACACGATCTTCAGATCTTAGATGCAAAAGTTGAAGGTCGATAGGAGCAAATGCAAGAAAAGGGAAAGATTTTTGCTTTTATGGCCCAACCATCGGCATGGCGGCCAACTTAATTGGGGATGCCACGTGGTAAAATTTGATTTGCTGGACCTTGCTGGCCATTTCAAAGCGTGAAAAACCCTAGCTCTTTATGATGTGAAATGGTTTGCAGTGTTTAATGACGTAAAATGCTACTAAGTTGAGGTTTTTAGGGCTGAAGTGCTTTCCCTTGTTCATGCAATTGGTGATACCCTAGATGGTCCTATATGCTCATTCAGTCCAAGTCCCAAAATGTGCATATAGAGGAATAGATACTGAGCTCGTGAAACATATGAACCTTTTTCATGGCGTGAAATGGTTTAGACATTTTACGACGTGAAACGCTTAACCTTCTACCTTGTACGCATTGAAAATTAAAGTCATTTCCTTGGTATCTAGGTAATCATCCTTCTTCACCTTCCCCTTGCCTTATTATTTCTAGAGAAACCAAGTTAGAACCTTGGAGCTTGTTGTTGGTATTTGTTGTTGTAGATGCCTTAGTTAGAAATGAGAACTCCTTAGTTTCCCCTCTATCCCCAATGGAGGAGAACATCTACGGAATCTTCATGCACCTATTGTTCTTCTTGTGCATGTGGGTCTACTTTTGTTTTACCTTTGTCTAGAACTTGACCCCGCTTGATCTCCCTAGTGGGTGACGTTGGTATTGTAGGTGTTGAACTCTCTTATCTATTTGGGTTAATTGTTTCCTTCCTCTAGACTGATCTCGGTGCTGCCTTGACACATGATATATCTGGGTCCTGATTTTGCTTGTGCCCTTGTCTCTCTTCTTTTATTTTTGAAGTAAACCCTACACTTGATGATTTTTTATCCTTTAGTAACCATACTTGTGTGGGTCCTTTGATAGTATCCTTGGGTGGCTAGTATGTCTTTTCTCATCCACCTCTTTTGAATTTTTGATGGTGCTCGAGTTTGGTTGTGTTGGTACTTCCTCTTGATGGGTTTGTTTCCTTGGCCCTTGCTTGTATACCTGTTATGTTGCTTTGACACCTCTGAGGTGTTGACATTATCATAATAGCCCTAGGCCTTGAGCTGGTAATTTGGAATCCACTATTTCCTTGTTGGAGACATATGGTTGTCCTTACGGCGGTCCTCTTAAGTGATGAGGTTTGTCTAGAGGTTGATCCCTGTACCCTAGATTCTCCTGATTTGCTTGTTATTGGCACATGCATGTCGCATTCAATTTCTTGCTTTTCATTACTCAAGGGAATCCATAATAGAATGGTTAGGGGTTCATTGCCTTTGGAAATACACCAAAATACCATGTGACAGTGGGGCCATGGGCATATGGTTCTATGCTCTAGGGACAGTGTTAACATATAAAATAGTCCTTTTTTGGTTGCATTCGATTCTAGGCAATGGGTGCTCTTTTTCATGCACTTTTGGATTAGGTAAAATGGATTATCCCTTAATCTCTTTTTTAATCACTTTAGCTACAAGCCTATAAATAGGTTGGCTACCCATTGAATAAAGATATATGAGATTTTTCTCTCCACTCTCTATCTTGCAATTGTGCTTGAGTTCTTTGTTTTTCTCTCTCTCATTCACCATGAATTCCAACATGATATCAGCCCCATGATCTATAGTTGATTAAAACCCTAGTAGCTATGGAGCTTTCATGTTTCTTAACTCTACACCCCCAGCCAATGGTGGATTGATCTTGTTTCCTACACTCCATCATTGATCGATCTACAACCTTAGGCGGTTTTCCAGCTTCTAAGTGGAGCACCTATGGCCTTCAATTCAAAGAAAATGCAATCACTTCCATCTGCAGATTAAAACACACCTATGTTTTTGGGGAAAAATGCAATGGCAAGCATCTCAGAGTGATTCAACCTAATTCCATCCTTCCTTGGGGGTTTTCAAATGCTGTGAATAAAGCTACAATGTTATTTTTGTGAATAATCTCTCGTAACAGCCACTCCAGCTCTATGGGGACCTCAATAAGCTTCTTTTTCAAAGTCATGATTAATCTTAGATTAATTTAAGTTAATCTTAAATTGTGGGCTTCAAACTTTAGCCCATGGGGTGCTATTTTATTGTCTTGAATCTTTCTTGAAGAGAACTTGAAGAAAGGTTTCAATTGTAAGCTCCAATGTGTTGCCTTTTTTGCCTTATGATTATCAATCATTCACTAATCATAGTGAATAATGATTGATTAAGGTCTAATATCTATGCATAATCAGAAAGACATTAATCATGACTTCATCTTGTGAATATTTGAATACAAGATACATCATACAAAGCAAGAAGATTAAAAAAACCAAAACCAAACCAAGGCAAAATCCCATTGTTATTCAGTGGTGCCAAGAAAATGGGCTTCTCTGAACTACTTGCGGTCATGGTTTCCATACATGGTAAACCAAGATCAAGTTCATGCTAATGAAAAAGGGTTTATGGGGTGTTACTGATGGAAAGGAGAGAATGCCTAGTACCAAAGAAGGAGAGAGCATCTCAGCACGCAAAGATGAAAAGGCATTGGCGAAAAGGCATTGGCGATCAATGCCTTAGGTTGGAGCTCAATCAAAAAACTCAAAGATTAGTTTGCTCATACAATTATTTAAGTTGAAAATGAATGTAGATAAATATCTTCCAACTCATTTGAACTACATGAAGAGTATTTTAACTCAGTTGATAGGCATCAAGAAGCATATTGATGAGGAGGATGTTATCATTGCAATTCTATTGAGAGTCTCCCTCAGGAAGAATTCGGTAATATTGTTACTACCCTTACGAATTTATCCGTACCTACATTGATAGATGTTGAAGCATCTCTATTGGAAGAGTCGAACAAGATTAAGAAGAGGAAAAGCATCTCAGAAGGAGGATTTTGCAACAAAGGTGGAATTAAGAAGTTTTGTCAAAAGCTTCTTTCAAGGGTGCACATTCAAAGGATTCTTCTACAAAATATTATTATTTTTGTGGAAAGGCAAGGCATGAAGAGAAATATTGTTTCTTCATAAATAAAGCAGAGAAAGCTTTCCATGTAGCGGCAGGTGATGATGGATCAAGTGACAAAGAAGTAGAGGTGAAAGAAGAAGTGACCCGAACAAAGGTCAACTATGTCCAAGATGATTGGGCTTTCTAAACCAACTAGAACAAAGCCCACACCCCTCTATCCTAAGTGAATTGTAATCATAAAACTAGAAGTCTAGCATCTGTCCATCATTGTCTAGAATTGTAACCCACCATGATTAAGACCTATGGGCACTTGGATGGTCATCATAAATAGCTTTGTAGTAGTAACTAGAGCTAGCATTGAAATCATAGTAGCCATGGATATTTTGTTGAGGGAGGGTGTTGTAAATACACCAAAATAGCATGTGACATTGGGGTATCATTTTTGTATCCTCTAGCTTAACAAGCTTAGAGTTTGGCTTTGAAATAAGAATTTATCAATGAGAAGCATTCTTTTGCTAAAGAATTAGCCATAGGAATGACTATTCTTTTTGGACAGAGAGATATACATAAGAAAGTATTCTAATTAAGCATTAGAATGACTAAAGAATTAGCCATAGGAATGACTATTCTTTTTGGACAGAGAGATATACATAAGAAAGCATTCTTTTACTAAAGAATCAGCCATAGGAATGACTATTCTTTTTGGACAGAGAGATATACATAAGAAAGCATTCTAATTAAGCATAAAGATTAAATTTTTCTTGATTACACATTAAAATTCTTAGGGAAAGCTTGATTTGAATTTAAAACAATCAATTAGAAACTTCTCAACCTTGAGAGGGGTTGAGAAGAGAAGTCATTTGAGAATATTAATAAAAAACCATAAAATTCATTCTTACCTCTCAAGGATTAGCTTGCTTCTTTTTCTAGAAGTGAAGCCCCCAACCAATCAATTGGTTTAGCAAGTGGAGAAGAGAGCTCCCAGAGTTGTTGAAGAGAGAGAGAAGCTCCAAGCTCCCCAAAAGTAGAGTATTTTTAAGGGATAATAGAAAATATGATTATTTTAATGTAATACTAGCATGGTATAGCTCATAGATTTTTCTTACAAAAGACTAAGGGTCTATTTATAGGTTAGGGAGACCACTAACCAAGTCCAACTAGGTTCTATAATTTTTCAGGTTCAGTTTGACTCAATTTGGACAAGATTTGAACCAGTTTGGCTCCCTTTTTGATCTAGTTTGATCCAGGAGAGAAGAGAGATAAAAATATCACAATTTTTTTGAATTAGAAAACCTTACCACACATGTGAAGGAGGTGCCTACCTCAAAGGTCCCCCCTTCCTTACCAAGGTGTCAAAAATTCATCATTTCTCTAAAATATATCATTTTTTAAGTAATATCTCTTAATTTTTAACTAATAAACCTTGTACTTAGTCAACTCTTCATCTTATGTGAGCATTTACTCATTTTTGGATATTTTTCTTTTAATTCTTTAGATTTATCTCATCCCAACACTTGGATTAATCCTATTGGCCCATAGGAACCTTAATTGGATCATAATCCAAAAATTTCTAAAAATCTAGACCCTTAGGGCCTAAGGTCCCTTATATCATTTTTAATTGATTCCTAATGCACATTGAAAAGTTCATTTTGAACTTTTGTTTCAGGGGAAACCATTTTAGACACTAGGATGATTTTTATATCCAAAGATATCTCAATTTTGGATTATCTCTCTCTAGACCTTTTTTCTCTCTAGGATAAAACAAGATCTTTCTTTTATTTCAGAGAGGGGAATAATTACAAGAACAGAAGGGGAGGTTCTTACACCTTTACACCTGAAAAGATGGAGGGAGGAATCTTACATTCAATGAGCACAATATAGCAACTGTCTTGGTCTTAGGTGAGGATATTCAGTGCTTGTATGATTTTGTCTACAAATTAAGTACCAAATTAACTCTCTCGGGGGTAGATATGGGCATTCCCCGATACTTTCCTCCCATCCTAATTTTTAGCTTCTCCAAGATGGCAATACTGATGAGTACTTCAACTATCATGTTGCCAACTTGCTTGTTTCTAGATCTCGCGTCTTGATGACTAGAGACTCGTGATGTTGCTACCACTCAAGCAACCATGGCATCTTCTGGTTGTGGCAACTCAAGCATGTTATCTTCATACTCAATAGCCAACTTATAAGTATCCAAAGTAGTTGGTCAAGCTAACACCAAATAATCATGCATATTATGATCTTGTACTCCTCTTTGAAAATAGGGCAATAAGTGATCATTAGTTAGCCTTTCCCTCAATTTGCATCGTGATTTTAGATTCTTGAGTTGAGAAACATAATCCCTCATGAATTCATTTTCTTTTTGCCTGATGTTATGAAGTCACATGACTCTATCTATCATCACTTTGAGTGAAGCTTGGTATAAACACATTCTTAAGCCGAGTGAAATTGACTGTCCTTAGGCTTTAAGGTTCGATACCACTGATGGGCCTTCCCGTCTGGAGTTAGAGAAAAGGCATGTATCATGGTCACATCATTCACCAGTCCCCCACAAGTTTCACATGTTGACTCAAATATCTCTAGGTGTTGGATTGGGTCCCCATCTCATTGTTGAGATATCGAGCTCATCTAGTGAGGCGGTGGACACTGATGACCCGCCTGGGGATAGGCCCCACACTTACACCACTCGCATGGTTGGTGAGATCATGGTGATATGTGGCTAGTGGGATGACAGGCTATGTGACTGCCATTCTAGAGACTGGCATAGTTATAGTGCCAGCTCATTTAGTTGGGTTCACACTATAGAGAACCCTAGTATATATTTGGTTGAGTACCTTTTCATATTTGTGTACTCTTATCTTTGTATATTGTGTGTTGTGTTGTGTGAAGAAGAAGAAGATTTTCAGCCTCTCACCTTGTGTGTTCTCTTTTAGGGTTTTGTGAGTGTGTGTGTGCTTGCAAGAGCTCAAGCTCTCTTCTCCCCTGCATCTTTTCATGGTATCAGAGCCTGGTTCATGCTAAGGGCTGAGTTGCAAGCACAGGAAGTGGTACGAGGGTAAGAGCTTCAACTACTCTTCCCTATTTGTGTTGGCGACTACACCCTTGTCTCGTCGGGAGCTCTACGGGAGGCACCAGCCAAATGATCTCTGATTGAGGAGCTTTCTTCGCGGGAGTAAAGCTATAGGGCATCTATACAGTCCTATTGGACAACATTTTTTGGGCCGAAAACATGTTTCGGGCACGTTAGGATCTCCATTTTTCGGAAAGCAGGCGATTTTAAGCACTACGGGTAAGTCATCAATTCTCTGTAGAACTCTATTTTAAGAACTGCAGGAAGACAGATTGGCTGTGCAGACATTGTGTGTGCTGCAAGGAGGTCAACAGTTGCCATTGGGTGTATGTATGCACATTGAGGTCACTGGTTGTGACATTTGAGTGTAGTACAGTACCGCGATGGTAGAAAATACAACAGTTTGTGCAGGACAAACCAGAGTACTGTTTTTGGTAAGTTTGTGTGTCTGGCAAGATGTCAAATGATGGCATAAACCAGATTGTTGCTGAGAAGCTTGTTTAGAACAACTTCCATGCTTGGAGGTTCAGGTTGACAAATTTCCTGATGGAAAAGGGTTACTGGGACTATATAGAAGGTGAGCATGAAGAGGCACCGGAGATACCGGAGATCAATCCGATTGCTGCATATGTGAAAGAGTTCAAGGATTGGAACCAAGGAGCCAGAAAAGTTATGTATTGGCTCTCTATCAATATATAGGACACCATGATTGGGCACATACAGGATGCCAAGTCCCCCAAGGAGGCATGGGACACCTTGGTAAAACTCTACCAAGGCACGAAAGATACAGTTAAAGAATGAACTTCATACTGTGGAGAAAAAGAGTATGTCTGTGAATGACTATGCATTGAAGATCAAGGGTATTGTGGAATCCCTTGCATCTATTGGTAATTTAGTAGATGATGATGATAAGGTGAAAGTCTGTCTACGTGGTCTCAGACCACAATACAAGGCGTTCAAGACGTCTATTTTAGACTCGGGAAAATATTCCCAATTTCACAGATTCGGTGCAACAAAATAGCACATATGCTTTTGATTGCTATTTTGCATCATGCAATAGCACAGATGCAAGTGGGATGCATTACATAACACATAGTAATAGATAATAGCAATGGAAGTTACGACTGTGACTCCTTATTACTTGAGATTCATCTAGCAAGTTCACTGGATGCTCAATGTATTGCTTGTGGCCAGTACGTCATTGAACGATGTATTTCTTGTTTGGAGAAACCCTGGTCTACTCTTTCCAAAACTATCTCCTTCACCTCATCATATAACTTGCCATGCATCGATTGTCTCTTACATAAGTCCAATGGTAGCATGCTTGAAGCCCCAACATCATTATCAACTCTGCACATAGCAGCATAGAGGTTCCGTGGATGAATACCAAGTAGATTGGATACTTTGATAAGACTGATACCTTTGTTTCTGGTGTCATTAAGTTGCATTAACCCATTCACAAGCATGGTTAAAGCGCTACGTTTCAAGAAAAGCTCATCGTTAGACTTCAGATTCTTCAATGCCTGTAGGGAGATCCTAAATGCAGAGAGAATATCAAGGGAGTGATCATGAACTTTATCTTGTGCGCATTGTAAAATGTGTTTGTCATTTAGAACTGCTTGGATTACTTCCTTTTGGTCTTCTCTTCCATAAAACTCAACTCTGAGATAATGTGGTGAAGAATGGTCTCAAAAGACCTCCTTTTCCTTGCTTGAATGTCCTCTTCAATAGTAGGTTCCTCCCTATTGCTTGCACCTTCAGCTTGCTTCTGAGTAAGGCATCTTTTTCAATACTCCCTCTTCATCATGGCCTCATATTTTCGTACTGAAATGATCTCAGCCGCCTCACACCAAGCTATTGCATGCGTTTGGAATTCATTTGTACCTTACGTATTGGTGCCTCCGAAACCTGTGCTTCCAAAAGTGACTCCTCAGAACAACCCTGTAAAGTGATTATGCTATGTACCTGTTCAATAAATCTTGGGAAAAAATTACCCTTAGTAGTACTTCCAAACACCTGTAATTCCTAGTGGATAGTTGTAGAGCAAGCTCCATTTGACAAGTCTCGATTGTTGCTGACTGTGGGCCTTCCATAGAGAGAAAGAGAGAGAGAGAGAGAGAGAGAGAGAGAGAGAGAGAGAGAGAGCTCCAACACTAATGAATTCTCTGTTGCACACAAAGATTAGAATTGAGAGAGAGAGAGAGAGATGGAAGCCTGTGCAGAGCTCTCTGATTCAATTTCTTAGTTGCACCCACAGAACAGAGAGAGAGAGAGAGAGAGAGAGAGAGAGAGAGAGAGAGAGAGAGAGATGAAAGCCTATGCATGCTCAAGGTAGAGAGATAGAGAGAGATGGAGTTCTGTGTAGAGAGAGAGAGAGAGAGAGTATCTCAAGACCACTACTCTCAGAGGAGTGGAGTCGTGAAGACGTTTTAGTTGGGTCCACTATTTTCAGTTGGCTTTCCTTTTTTAAAAATGTTTCTTTAAAGTCTTTTTTTAAGATTGAGGCACCCTTTAAATTACCAGTATGAAGTGCCAAATAGCTCTATACCTGGGTGTCCATGGACACCAGCTATTGAGAGCCACCTATTCATGCTTTCACCCTTTCATCATTTTCAGGTAGTTGGCATTTTTGTGGGTGAGTTTTGATTAGGTTAGAGGTGGAACTAGGAGAAGTTTTGTATGAGAGTTTTTTTGTTTTGAACATAGAACAACTTTGCTCACGTGAAATCTTTGTGATTCACATTATTTCACATTCATTTGGTGACTCCAAAGTGGGTTTTGAGTGGTTTTGTGTTAAAAATGTGCCTAGATTTTCAAGTCGAGATATTGCATGTCCTAAACAAAGGTCAAGAACAAAGATTTAGCCTCGGACGAAGAGATACAAAGTCGAAGAGGAGAATGGAATGTTCGAGGTGAGCTATTAAGCATCCTTATCAGATCACCGATGCGCGAATGGCGTACCATGGAAAAGGCATGTTTTCCCAGTGTTAAAAAAATTGTAATCTCATGGGAATGATAACGCATGTGAAGAAAGTTTTCCAAACACGCTTTTCCAAAAAGGGCAACATCGCCAAAAATATGGCCTGCGGATCGAGAAAGCTCCAAAAAGGGCTACTTTTGGCTTTCGATGTGAAGAAGAGGAATACACAAAAAATCGAAGAAGAGATTGAGAATGCGAGTGAGAGTGCGTGTGCAAGTGTGAGTGCGAGTTTTTCATGAGAGTGTGAGTGCGAGTGAGATAGCTCGGGGGTGGTCGGGTGTTTTGAGCTCTTTCATATTGATTATATACAGAATTGTTCTCATTAGGGGACCTTTGGACATCTTTTGGGCTTTGTAAGGATTCCTAATTTTTTGGGATTAAGACTAATTTTGTGCATTTTTAAGGAGACAAGGTCATACTTGGAGCCTATAATTTGAGCTTTTTAGCCCATAACTCCCCTACAAAAATAGGGTCTAATGTTGTCATTCTCTCTCCTCTTCTCTTTCTAGCAAGCTCGTAACTAAAGGGGGGCCCCAAAATGGACAATTGTTTTTTTTCCATTTTGTAAGTTTTATACTTTGAAACTGACCCCAGACCCATATATATGTAAAACATTCAATTTTTAACCTTGATTTCCCCCTAAAACCCACTCTATCTCATCATTGAATGCCTCCACCTTTTTCTCCTTCATTTAATGCCTCCACTTCCCCACCAAATCAACCAAATTAGATATCTCTTGTCACTTTCCACATCATCAAACTCGCAACTAGGGGGGGCAAAAATAGTGATTGTTTTTCTCTCATTTTTGAACTTTTTTGCTTTAAAAGTTCTCTCATTTTTGAACTTTTTTGCTTTAAAAGTTATCTCAAAGCTATATATATGTCAAAAAATCATTTTTCAATCTTTTCCCCCCCTCAAAATTGAACCAACTCTCTCTCTTTCTCTCTCTTGGCCTGCATAGCCTTACTCTATCCCTCTCTCTACAATCCTCTCATCTACTCTTCTCAACTCTCCCTTTCTCTCTCTACTGTGAGCTAATGGCCTGCAAACACACACTCTCTCTCTCTCCTACATCCTCCCTCTCTCTAATCTCAACTCCTTGGAAGGTTATGGCATGCACTCACTCCCTCTAATCTCAACTCCTATACCTCTCTCTCTCTCTTTCTCTCTCTCTCTCTCTCTCTCTCTATATATATATATATATATATATATATATTGTGATCTTAGGGCCTCCCTCTTCTTTTCCACTATCAACTCCTTCTAATCATGGAATTGCATGAAATCACTAACACTAATGTGCCATTCCATTGACGCAAGGTGGATTTGCATGTGCGAGTGTTGGAAGAGTGTGCAACTTCGAGTAAGGTTCATCTCACAAAATAGGAGATGAATGTACGTAGACAAGGGGGTCACACTAATGTGGATCTATGGGTTGATGGGCATCTATACCCAGCTGACCCAAGAGCGCATTACCCACTTTCAAAGACTTACCATCATTTATTTAGTATGTGGGAGATGGTGAGAATGGGATGCTCGGCTACTGCAAGATATTAGCAACAACTCACGCTCGTAGAGTCTTCTACTTGTCATCACAGTTGTATACGCTCCAATTTAACCTTGCTAGTGTGTACACCAAGGCCTACTTCAGGCCCAAGCAAAAATCAAGGAGCTTGAGAGTGTAAATTAGGAGAGAGCAGAGTGTGTGGAAAAGCTTACGCAGACCATCTCCTACATGAAAAGCACTCCTATTGGAGCTAGGGAGCGTAAGAGGCCACTCAACCACATCGAAACACTTGCCATTGGTGGGGGGGACGCTCGTAAGAGCAGAGAATTCAATCAGTGCGGTATGGCTCCTCTTTCTTATTCTCTAGCACTTCTAATTCAAAATGCCAATGTAAATCATGTGTGAACTTGTGTAATGTCAATGTAATTTTGCTCGTTTTTATGTAACCTTGCACGCATTAGGTCTATGCTCATTTATAGTAGGGAACAACTTAACATTTTGTTTGATTTTCGTGTTTTATAGGTTCCAAGGTCTCCTTCGTGCTGAAGTTGGATGAGTACCGTATTGTGAAGGGAAGAAGGCTAGAGAGAATGAGTGTCACACCATGAACCATGCTATGGTGGTAGCCTTTAAGTCTCCATCTACTACCTGCAACCGGAATCTTATTCTAGGAATTGATTGTGAAAAAGTAGAGAATTAATTCAATCATAAAAACCATTGCTTGTAAGCTTCAACTAAATCAAATCAATTGAAAAATTAAACACTTAAACAAAAAATACTTAGCTCCAAAAAGACCATATTGGGTGCAATCTTCCCCCCTCTTGTGCGTGGCCTCTCCCCACACAAGAGTATTTCTTTATTAGCTTTCCTTTTCACCAAAATTAGGCCATAGCCCCCAAAATACAAGATGTGCTTTTTAGAGAGCACGGCACTCTTCTTTAACAAAAATAGAGTGTCAAATTGGGACTAGGGTAAAGCCATAGGCTTTAATAAATTCCACAAAAATAAATGTATCTTTCCTAAAGTTCAAAATGGAAAAATCATTTAATAAGGTTACAAGCTACTATGCTTGCCAAAAATGAAATGTGATGATCCAAGACATTTCTTCCAAAGTAAACTCTTCAATTCCCATAGTCTTCATCACCTGAAAATATAAGCCCAATTAATTATTAAATTAATCCCACAAATATTAAACAGGCACAAATCATCACCAACTCATGACTACCAGGCGTAAGTACCCCAGGAATCACCCTGCCATACAAACCTAACTGAAATAATCATAGGTGGCCTCAAACATACGTCATATACCGCACGTATTAATATTTATAGTGGTATCACCCACGATATTAACCTAGCCGGCATGACGCAAGAGTAATCTAGGCGTCCCCAAATTACTCAAGAGGGGATAAATAATATTTTTGTAGAGGACTTAAAATATATTCTCATGACATCCCTCTTGCTTGAGTTTGCAATTGTCCTCAATTGCGGATTTGCTGGGTTTGAAAAGAATGAAGAATTTCAGGGTAAACTCGGAAAAATTTCTCAGGCATCCATTTAGCATCTTCTTGTGGATGATTCTTAAAAGTCAAAAGATACTTGAAGTATTGATTACCTGTCCTTGTTGTTGTTATCTCTTGGTCAATGATAGCATCAGGAACTAATACTTCTTCCTCTCCTTCAATAAGAGGTGGTTCCTCATATGTTGGGTGAGTAGGAAGTGTTCCTCGAAAAGGTTTCAAGAGATGGATATGAAAAGAATTGTGGATATTCCAATTAGATGGAAGCTCTAGTCTATAGGCCACATCATTAATCTTTTGAAGGATTTTAAATGGCCCATAATATCTAGGCGCTAGCTTTACTGCAGGGAATTTTTCCACACTCTTTAATCGACGCTTTTCAATTCTCAAGAGTACATAATCACCTTCTTGAAATGAAAAATCTTTGCGCTTCCTATTTGCTTGAGATGTATACTTCTCTTGAGCTCTTTGAATACAATCACGCACTTCAGATAGAATGCGATCAAAGTCTCTAACATATTGGTCGGCTGCTTCAATCTTATGAGAGAGTCTAGTAGCCGGAATAGGCAATGCTCTTCCATAGATGATCTCAAATGGTGCTCGACCAGTAGCAGTATGAGGAGTATTATTATAAGCAAATTGGAGTAGGTGTATGTACTTATCCCATGCACTAGGTTGCTGGGAAACATAGGCTCTAAGCATATCTAAGATAGTGCTATTTGTAACTTCGGTCTGTCCATTCGATTCCGGATGGAATGCCGTAGAAAAATCTAACTTAGTGCCTAAGTTTGAGAAAAGAGCAACCCAAAAGTGACTACAAAATTTAGAATCTCTATCAGAAACTATCACTTTGGGTAGACCATGATGAACAAAAATTTGCTTAACAAATATGTTCGCGGCTTGCTGAGAAGTTAGTGTCTTTTTGCATGGAATGAAATAGGCTTGCTTACTAAATCTGTCCACTATTGTCCAAATCATATCATGGTGACTGGAAGTAGTAGGGAAGCCAGTAATAAAGTCCATAGACACTTGTTCCCATGGTCTATCAGGAATAGGTAGAGGCATAAGCAATCCTAAAGCTTTGCCTTTGTAGCTTTTGATTGTTTGGCAAATGTTACATTCAGCTACAAACTTAGCTACATCATTCTTCAAATGGGGCCAATAGAATTCTCGAGAAACTACTTGAAGTGTTGCAGAAACTCCTCTATGTCCCACAAATGGTGGTTGGTGCATCTCTTCCAAGACAAGCTGTCTGTAAGGTTGAGTAACACACAATCTCTTCTCAAAGAAAAGATAGCCATCATTATGAGAATAACTTCCTTGAGGTGTCCAATTGTTTTCACGCAATTTAATCCATATTTGAGAAAAATCTGGATCAACTTCGTAAGTTTCTTTCATGAGAACGAATGGTTCACTTTCAATTATAGAAATGTTGTTGATATTTGGTCTTCGACTCAAAGCATCGGCAACAACATTTTCTTTTCCAGGTTGATATTGAATCATAGGTTGGAAACTTTGAATGAAAGCTGCCCATTTGATATGTCTATCTGAAATAAGAGGTTGCGTAAGCAAATGCCTAATGCTTTGTTGGTCTGTCTTGATAAGAAATTCAGAGCCCATTAGGTAATGCTTCCAGATTTTCAAAGCATGCACTACTGCTGCTAATTCCTTGTCATAAGTGCTATAATTTTGCTCTGCAGGCTTAAGCTTTCTACTTTGATATGCAATAGGATGGTTGTCTTGCATAAGAATAGCTCCAAATCCTTTGCCACTAGCATCAGTCACTACTATAAAGAATGGTCTTTGAAAATCAGGTAGTGTTAAAACTGGTGCTTGTGTTAAAGCATTCTTGAGTGTTGCAAAAGATTTATCTTGCTTATCAGTCCAATTGAAATTTGTAGTTTTCTTAAGGAGTTCAGTCAAAGGATTAGCAATACAAGCAAAATCATTAGGACCTCAATGGAAGGCTTCTTGGGCCCTTTTATTTGGCAGTTTAAGGGAGTCAAACCTTTTCTCTTAAGAAGAAACGTTTTCTAATTAGAAGCTTCAAAACGGCTACTTTATTCGAATTTGAATTTTGGGGGAAAAATGGAATTTAAAATCTAGCGGATAAAACCATATCATGTAACATATCTATGGAAAGCTCTTGATGCGTAGATCACGGATCTGTAATCTCCGCTCAAATCGGAGCTTGTATGTAGAAGTTATGGAGGTCCGAAAATTGTAAAATTGCCCCCCCCCCCCCTTTTTGGGGAAAAAGTGCACCCTTTGACCACTCTTACACCTCTCTTAAAAACCCAACATTTCAGTCCACATGGCAACCCCCCATTTGGCTATTCCTTAATCACCTTGATTAGGCTTGGGCAAATTAAAGGGCCCAAGAAGACCCCATTCACTTCCTAATGTTCTTGACGAACTTCCTATAATAACTACATAAGCCAAGAAAAGATCTAAGATCATGTATGTTTCTAGGCGTAGGCCAAGAAGCAATACACTCAATTTTCTTAGGATCTACACGAATTCCTTCGGCCGATACTATATGTCCTAAGTATTCAATCTCCTCTTGAAAGAAAGAACTCTTTTCAGGATTGACATACAATTCATTTCCTCTCAAAAGATTGAACACTTGTTCCAAGTGTTGTTCATGTTCTTGTCGATCCTTGCTAAAAACAAGAATGTCATCAAAGAACACTATAACAAAACTTTGAAACTTAAGAATATACGATTCATCATACGGCTGAAAGTAGCTGGAGCATTGGTCAAACCAAATGGCATAACCAAAAACTCATAATGACCAGTTTGGGTTCTAAAAGCTGTCTTGAAAATGTCAGATTGAGTCATACGAACTTGATGATACCCAGACTTTAGGTCAATCTTGCTAAAGACCTTTGATCCTCTAAGCTTATCAAGAAGATCATCTACCCTAGGAATAGGATATCTGTTCTTGACAGTAATCTTATTCAATGCACGATAGTCTACACACATTCGGTAAGTTTCGTTCTTCTTCTTAACAAGAAGTACTGGAGCTCCAAAAGGTGAACTACTAGGTCGAATAAGGCCTCTCTCTAGCAAGTCCTCTATTTGGCTTTGGATTTCTCTTTGCTCTAAATTGTTGACTCTATAGGGAGCTTTACAAGGCGGGGAATTTCCAGGCAATAAATCAATGCTATGATCCTCTGGCCTAGACTTAGGTAATCCTGGAGGCAGATCTTCCATGAAACAGTCACTAAATTTGGAGATAAAAGAATCAAACTTTGGTCTTTTGGATGTGTCCAACTTAGCATCAAGCTGGTTAACCCATACCATATAAGTCTTGTCTCTTTTTCTTAGAGCTCTCTTTGCTTGAGTGTGACTCAACAAAGGACTCATTTCTCCTTTGACTTGACACTGGAGGATAATATTTTCATTGTCCTTCTTTAGAGAAATACTATGAGTGTCATAGTCTATAATAGGATTGTATTTGTGTCTCCAAAATTATATCTACCCCTTGTAAAGGTGCAACTAAGAAATCCCTTTTTTCTGTTAAAGGTTTGATGCATAAATCCAAATCTTTCACTACTTGCATGCAATTGTACTTTGTTCTAGTAAATGCTGCTTTGACTTTATAGTGCGTAGGTAAAGAATGAAGATTTAATGCTCTAAGTACCTTTTCAGAAATGAAATCATGTGTACTACCATCATCATACAAAATAAGAACTTCATGTCCATTTATCGTTCCTTTTATTTTAAGCAAAGAATGAACATGAGGTTTACCTTCTTGTTCTGAGTAATCTGGATCGGAATTACCCTCTTGCTCGAATGATTCTTCTTCATTGTCGTCTTCTTCAATCATGTTGACTCGAGCTGCTGCTGCTGGTGTTGAATTCTCGTCGCCTCAAACAAATCCCGAACGATTCCGCATGATTCAAGAGTCTTGGGCTAGTCGAATTGTTGATGAAATAATTTTTTTGCACTTTGAAACCTGCTGAAACAGTCCTGTAAACCTTGCCCAAACTCTGTAATATTTTTTTGAAATTTTTCAGAATTTTTTCAGAAGCGATTTCGGAATTTTCTAGCCTTTTCTAGGCAATTTCCAAGCTTTTTAAAACCTGTAAATCACTTTTCTGCAGCCAGAAATTTTCAGAATTGGAAAAACCTTTGAATTTCTCCTCAAATTTGGAAATTGGGAAAAGTAAAGGTTGAAGAAGGAGTGATGTGACTTGCATAGGGATTGGGAAAAGTGAAATTGATTAGAAAGAGATTAAGATTATGGAGATGATTAGCTTATGGAGAGATTAAGCATGAATTTTTTTTTTCTACTCCACTCCACGCTTTTGCGCCGGCAGTCGGGCGCCTCTTGCTCCAAAAGCTTGTTGAGAATTTTAAGATGGCTTTTGCATGGATTTATCTCCCCCGTCCATTATAGATTTGCTCAACCCTGAAGCTTTCTGATTTCTGAGAGTTACCCGTGAGGTTTTTGGCTATGAGGATTTCATCCATACGGTCAGATTCTGATTTCACTGAGAATTTGGGAAAACCGCTTTTTGATAAAGAGGGATGGTTTTGGAGGGTGGTGAGTGGGTTTGAGAGTAGATCTAGTTTTGAATCTTTGACCTTTGGGTAAAGACCTACAAAACACCCTTCTGTCCCCACTGGATAAATTCCTGCACTTTCTTGATTTTTGAGAAGTTGAAGCCCTTTCCTACCTTCTCCACAAATCTCCTAGCCCAAGCTCTGATACCACTGCAACCGGAATCTTATTCTAGGAATTGATTGTGGAAAAATAGAGAATTAATTCAATCATAAAAACCATTGCTTGTAAGCTTCAACTAAATCAAATCAATTGAAAAATTAAACACTTAAACAAAAAATATTTAGCTCCAAAAAGACCATATTGGGTGCAATCTTCCCCCCCTCTTGTGCGTGGCCTCTCCCCACACAAGAGTATTTCTTTATTAGCTTTCCTTTTCACCAAAATTAGGCCATAGCCCCCAAAATACAAGATGTGCTTTTTAGAGAGCACGGCACTCTTCTTTAACAAAAATAGAGTGTCAAATTGGGACTAGGGTAAAGCCATAGGCTTTAATAAATTCCACAAAAATAAATGTATCTTTCCTAAAGTTCAAAATGGAAAAATCATTTAATAAGGTTACAAGCTACTATGCTTGCCAAAAATGAAATGTGATGATCCAAGACATTTCTTCCAAAGTAAACTCTTCAATTCCCATAGTCTTCATCACCTGAAAATATAAGCCCAATTAATTATTAAATTAATCCCACAAATATTAAACAGGCACAAATCATCACCAACTCATGACTACCAGGCGTAAGTACCCCAGGAATCACCCTGCCATACAAACCTAACTGAAATAATCATAGGTGGCCTCAAACATACGTCATATACCGCACGTATTAATATTTATAGTGGTATCACCCACGATATTAACCTAGCCGGCATGACGCAAGAGTAATCTAGGCGTCCCCAAATTACTCAAGAGGGGATAAATAATATTTTTGTAGAGGACTTAAAATATATTCTCATGACACTACCACTATTGCAGAAGGGCCCGATGATGAGTGAGAGAGCACAGTTGATTTTCAAGAGCAAGGGAATGACAATATTTCACACACTAAACTATCATTCAGTGTTCAATCAGAGAAAGATATATGGCAATTAAGAGCATTTGAGGTTCCCAACAAGGAGGCACACGAGGTGCTAACATGGGTCTTTGAGAGGTTTCCTTGGGTTAGTAATGCGATAAAGTCACAAATAGGGGATGAGAAGCTAGATGTTGATGGTTTAGCAAGATTTGACGTTGATTGGCATCTTGGCGGGGATCTAAAGGCAATAAAGTATATGTTAGGTTGCACTCATAGTGCAAATACAGCTCACCCATTCCCTTGGTGCATGCATGGATTGAAACAAAAAACCAAGAATAAACGCAGGGGGATGGCGAATGGTTAAGAGGAATGCAAGGAAACACGAAATTGTGAGGGATAGTGGGACGGTGGTATCCTTTCATCACCTACATGTTGGCTCCTCCAAATAGGGAATTAAGGGATAATAGCTGGAACCCCATGATTCATTTTCCTCTTAGGAATGTTCACTTTTGTACTTTGCATGCTTTCATGCATATCTTTGACCTCCTCTTAAAGTGTCACATGGACTATGCGCTCACTATGCTTGGTAAAACTCGACAGGATGAGGCAATTGCTAGAGTGGAGAAGATTTTAAATGACATTGGTTGTTACCACGAGGGCAACGTGGAGGTACGAGTTAACCAAAAGACCTCTGGAGTTTCACATATGGTTTCTCAAAAGGTTTCAATGAGTGTAGGCAAGGCGAGAAGGTTTCTACAGAACCCTTTCAACAAACGGGACAAGGTTCAGAGAAATACACATAGGCAACATGTCGAGGAAGGTGAAAATGTTCCTGAAGAGATGGGAGCTGTGGAAAGACCTTTGTGCTTGTACTACTTTGGACTACTTGGATGTAAACATTGTTGTTTTGTGTGATCAAGTATGGGAAAATTTCAATAAGGTAGTGTAGTTGATGAGTCAAAGTAGCACAACAGACAAAAAACCGTAAACAATTTCAAGCAGAGTTGCAAAGGTTCATTGAAGTCGTGGTCCACACATGGGGTGAATTGATGAATATTGTGCATTACATTGGTAATATAATGCTTTTAAAGGTTTTGCAAAACATATTTCTTCTTCTAATGCACTTTTCGTGAATGGTGGTTTTGTTTGGTATCTACAACACATCTTGTGCACTCATGGTGCATATTTCATGAATGCCTACGGCTCGCTTGACATGTGGAGCACCCAAGGAATGGAGAAAATCATTATCGTGCAAGGAGAGTTTATTTCAAGAACACAAGACATGAAGGTGGCAGGACTTAATCAAACTATCTCAAAGAAATGTTTGATTGGTTCTTCCGTTATACCTTTGGAAGAAACCTTTCAAGGGAGAGAGATCGAATGTCCAAATTGGCCCAAATTGCCAAAATGAACAGTGAGGGTCAGAAAATAGCAAGGTGGAGGGCAAGGACAGGACCTGCATGTCATGTGGCATGGAGGGTTACACATAGGAGATTTGGTAAAGTATGGGTCCTTGTAGACTTGATTGAGGCCTAGGGTTGATGTGTAGCTGATCTATGGGGATATTATCTATCGAATGTAATCAGGTGTTATAATTGAGAATGTAAATGGTTCTCTTTCGTGTTTAAAAACCCATTTTTATGGTGTGACATTTCTCTAAAAACTAGGGTTTCATGTAATGATTACGTTGGCCAATATAAATAAGCACCCTCTCTCTTTTTGTCCATTTTGTACAAGCACTTTGAGAGCACACAAGCACTCAACTCCTCATGGGTATAATCACTGCTTCCGAACTCCCACGATACTTATTCTCTATCGAGGTCCCCATCCAACTTGATGAGGATGCCCTCTCAGCCCCCAAGAGCTAGAAGTTAGGGATTTGCACAATCTTGCCGCCCAGATTGATATTTTTTTTTTGCATGTAGTATCAGCAAGGCTTACATGTATAAGGTAACTCATCTATGGGAATAATTCGGCTGGTTATTGCAGCACCTATCTCATTGGTATGAGGTGACCTAATAAAAGGATCTCTAAGAGACAAGCCAAAAATGGGATAAAGGCATATCTTCTGGTAAGGAAGAAAACACGCAAGTAAGAAGACCCGCTCAGAAAATCCGCCATGCCTTGATCTCATCACGCAAGAGTATCGGGGACCCAAACCCAAAGCTTCAATAACCATAGCCAAGCAGACATTGTTACGAAAGTGCTGCCGACCCCACGGTGTTACCCTAGTTATGTCTCGATAGGTCCGCCATTTGGTCTGAGCTACAGAAGTTTCCAAGTGAGGGAAAAGTGAGCGCGCCTCAAAGGAAGGATCTCAGGAGCTCACAAGCCATACGCTCTGCTACAGCCCTCTCCCTCTCTCTACGTCATACTACTGCAAGAAGTCTCTATTTGTAAACCCAAAATTTGTAATCTGCAATGGTATGTGCCTACCACTCTATGCGTGTAAGCTCCTTGTTGTAAGGACACGCTTGCTCATTATAGAAGTAGCACTACTACCAGCACCATCACCGGAGGTGCCACTAGGACCAGCACCACCCACATGCTTGTATGCTGTGATCTGGCTCTCGTGAAGGACTCTTTGGTATCCATCAAACTCATGTGCACTCCACTCAATCTCTAGAGGCACCTCATGCTCCTGATCTCTGTCATATCGGCGGTGTCAAGTCCTAAGTCAGTAAGCTGAGGTAAAATCAAGAGGCCTGTCAGTCCTAGCATCTACTCGAGCGAAGCCTGGGTGAAGATCGTTAATGCCCAAAACTCTATATGTCGCTAGGTCGACGCGTACTCAGCAAGAGGGACATGCCGAGAAGTGTACTAGCCTCCTGGTGGGTGATGCAAGATAAATGGAAAAAATATCCACATCCCATAGCATATCCACCAGTATTGTCAATGTTCTCGAGACATAGAGCGCAACAGGCATCACGGAGGAATTGTGGTGTATCCTGAGGGAGAGGTCGTGAAAAAACCTCTGTAGTAATAGGTCGTGGATATAGAGGCAAGTAAGGCACTATCACGTCTGAGGATTTGCGGAACTCCTGAACATGCAACATCAACTGCTCTGCCCTATGCTGTGCAATCCGCTCCATAATCACGTGCTGCTCCGCCTTAGCTCTAGAAAACTCTACCTCAGTTCGAGCCTACTTAAAAAGTAAAGCATACAAATAATTTATTAGTCTCTCTCATTAGGTATTACGTAAAGAAATTTATAACTTTGAACCTTAATTATAACTCTTTTACGTACAAGAGAAACCTTAATTATAACTCTTTTACGTACAAGAGAAACCTACCCACTGGATGTCAGACTCTCTTACATGTCGTGCCTCTGCAATAGCTACCTCTGTCGTCTACAATAATGCAGCTCTAAGGCAGTCAATATCTGCTCTCACTTCTATCAACTCTTGAGTGAGTCTCTGAGTGGTAGGTGTGGGACCTTACGTGTGACACAATCAACCATGCCGCTCATTTTAAAAATATAGAAAATTACATATAAACATGTAAACAATTGACTATGAAAAAACTTAAGAAGTAATAAATGTGTAAATACCTCAACATCTATCGTCGGTATCGATTGTGAGAACAAGTGCACCCCACTTGCTGGATGCTCTCCGTGTGGTATCTGTGCGTCGATGCGCCAACCTGGGTGCCAAGAGCCTTGACCGTCGACATAGGCACAAACACCGGATCTGAGTAGCTACCCGAAGGGCTGGTGGAGGCCGCCTACCACGGCCTCGGTGGCTAGCACCACCACCAGGCCAATGGCTAGTGTAATCCACCTCCTCCCCCCTAAGAAAAACTCCGCATATAATTGCTTTGCGAAGAATATGGGAATCTGGCGGTTGTTCAGCATCCTCCCAGATGCAACAACATATCAACTACCTATAGATATGCGCCGCCATACGAGGATGCGAACACCGCGAAATATAGTAAGGGGCTTGCCCGCCCCAGGCCTCATCCCACGGCTATCGAGGAAAAGATCTAAATCGAGGTATGTTTGATGATCGAGATTCACTTCATACCCCTTGATCGAGATATTTAAACGGTTGGGATTGCATCTTCAAATGTGCGTGAATGGACGGGTCCGATTGTGTAGATGTATCTCATTCGAGGTTTTTGAACGGCTTAGATTTCATCTTGTTATCTCAAACGAGATATGTGGACGGATGAGATTACATCTCTATACCTCGAATGAGATATTGCAATGGTCGAGATTATATTTCAATATCTTGTTCAAGATATGTGAACAGTGGAGATGGCCTCATTGAATAGCTAAATGTACATGTGAGCGAGATGTCCAGGGGGATCCACCGTGGCATTGACGTGGATCTGAGTGGCATGCATATCTTGATCGAGATAGTGTGGCGGCGGTGACCTGTACTGGTGGTGACATGGATGGTGACTTGAAACCTGGACCTGATGGCATGGCATTAGTTGGTCTCGTTCGAGATATGTCACTTTAGGCTCGAGAGGCACGTGTTGTGTTTTAATTGATGGCGATATCACGATCGAGGTACTCCACCCCTGAGTTGCATCAATGTCCCAATTTTAGAGAGAGTGAACGAAAGTGAGTACCCTCATCTTGCAACCACACACCTAGAGTAGCAGTCTCAAGGAAAGAACAAGGGTGTCTTTTTTTTTTTTTAGCATGGAGATAGCCACTAATATAAAATAAATATATTCACACAAGGTAATGAATAGTAGCCTTTAGTACATAGTTTCTAGCACACTACAAACAAATGTTTTTCCTTCTCTCTCAAAGATGCAAATTACTACCAAAAGTACATTGTGAGTTTTTTATTTCAATGCCACATTCATTCAGGAGTGCAGTAGTCAAATCCCATTACACTAGATCATGTTTAGGTTTATATTTCATGCCATTTAGTGTACATTAAAAAAAATGGTGCAACATAAATGATAGACGTATGAAGCATTTCTCAACAAAAATAAGAATTGTAATCCATATTGATGAGAAGATTTTAGAATACCTATATCATGATATATTTATTAAAGAATATTTTTTTACAAATGTTAATGATATAGATATTTATTTAAATACAAATATTTTCAATGATAAATTAGTGAGTCACATCATTTATGACTATTTTGTTAATTTTAATTTAAGCTTCAAGTAAACATGTTAACGCTTTAAATCCTAGCATTATTATGTTTTTTTTCTTATAAGATCATTCAAGGTGATAAAGAACAAAACAAAAAGAAAACATTTGTGAGACAAAATATAATAAAATTTACTAGACTTGTATTACAAAGAATATTATCATATTTAGAGATGTTTGTGAGAAAAGACATAACGAATTTTTCTAGACTTGTATTTTTGAGGAGTATTACAATCTCTTGAGATCTAGCTTGGAGAGTTCTTATTTCTCACAATATTTTAAGGTTCATCAATAGAAAAAAACATTAAAAATTCGTTCAAAATCTAGTAGTTCCAAGGTGTGAGTGGTGATATGCAAAATATTAGCGACAAACAACAATCTAGAACCATTTTTTCTAGTGGCCTTAGAAGTATTTTCATGCTTCGTACGGCTATATACACTTGTATCACCACAAGATAAGCTATATTTATATTTGAAGGTCTCAATTTGCTAACATCAACTAGAAGTTATCAATTAGGACCTTCAAATTTAAAATCAGCTACATTTATGATACAAGCATTTATAAGAAATACTAAATCTATAATCTTTTCAGAATTATAAAGAAACATGGGCTAAAATGAATCTCTTTGAAAATCATGATTTATGTAAATTAAAATTTTAATAACTTATTGGTTTGTAGATAGCACCTATGGCATATGGATTATTAATGCCTACATAAGTATAAAAATGGGCTTTGTGAATTTTTCTTTTTAGGCATAGTTTGTTATTTGACTAAATAATTAAAACAAATACTCTCTTTGAAAGCGCATAGCTTACTGAAGCAGTGTGCGTGATAGTATCAAGGTATCTACACTATTTAACAATAACACTTTTGCAATAAATATAATTATTTACATGAAATCTACATAAACCATATTAGTGATATTGAGAAATTATATATTCAGTTATAACTAAAAGATATGCCTAGATTATCGTTAAAATAGTAGCATCAAGAATTTCCATCATTCCTTCATTGTTCACACTATGTGTCCACCAAAAATCAAGGTTGAAAATTATTTCTCATATTAAGAATTGTATATTTGGCTTGATGAGAGTTGGCACAATTTTTTGTGAGCTTCAAGAGGTGTGAAAGGCTAGAACAACTCACTCGCCACCAAAAGCATTAAGAAAAGAAACGCAAGACATGCTTTTAGCACATAAGGATAGTATGGAAAAATTTCAAGGATTCAACAAGTTGAATTATATACAAAGTCTACAATGATATTCAAAAAAAAAGTGGAGCACATATGATCATGTAAGAGTACTATTATTCCTACTATTGTCACATAGGCTATAACACCTGTGACCGACGGCGGCAAACCGGATGGCCAGACGGGGCTTTAGCGTCAACGCGTCGGTCGGGAGCGCCGAGGACGAGGCCATTCGGGGTTCAGTGGGAGAGGACGCACATGTGGAGTCATGGGAGGCCAGGCTAGTGTGGACGGCAGGCCACACACTATATAGCCTAGGGGATGAGGGGCAATCCTCATTCTTCCTCTATGGCTGGGTGGTGAGCTAGAGGCCGTCCCCTCCTGTGTGGTAACGCCTGTAGTGGTGTTACGGTGATCTAACATTGGTATCAGAGCGTCAGTTTCATTTGGTCAGGGTCGGTGCATGACGACCGGGGACCGCCGCCGGAGCCCACTCAATGGCTTTCAACCATTCAATAAAAATCTTATTCTTATCTCCACAATCGACTGTGTGGAGGGAGGCGGCCATAGCTGGAAGGAAGGGTTCTTTCTCTCTCTCTCTCTCTCTCTCTCTCTCTCTCTCCGTTGCACACACCAAAGCGCTCCTCCATTGCAGGTAAGCAATTTCGTTTTTTTTTTGCTTTTTGGAGCTTGTCTGCGAAAGAAGAGTTTTTTGTTTGGTGTAGAGAGAGAGGTCGGCTGTGAAGAGAGAGAGAGGCGGTTGGAGCTTTTCATCTGGTGTAGAGAGAGGCGGTTGGAGCTTTTCGTCTGGTGTAGAGAGAGAGGTCAACTGTGAAGAGAGAGAGGCGGCTGTTTGGTGCTGTCTGGTGTGTGGAGGGAACCGGCGGCCTGCCCAATGGGAGGCGTGCCTGGTGTTGCCGACGGCCAGCCCACAGGCGGCCAGCCAGGCTAGCGCAGCCGGTAGCGGCCAACCCACAGGCGGCCAGCGCGCCAGGCCAGCGTCGGTGGCCAGCCCACAAGCCGCCAGCCAGGCCAGCGCAGCCGGCAGTCAGCCCATAGGCGGCCAGCCAAACTAGTGCCGACGGGCCAGCGGCCATCCAATTTTAATTTTAATTTTAAATTTTTTTATCTCGGAGGTAAAGGGATAATCCAGGGTTGTTCAGGCGCACAGGTTCTCGTGGGGAATAATTTTTTTATGAGTTGCAGACACCTTTCTCTCGGATCCGAGCATCCCGGAGTAGCGACGCTTGTAGAGGCTCGCAGCACAACACAAATCCGCAGTCGACGACCGACAGTCGTAGGGGGGTGACTATTCTCTCTCCACTACTCATTTCATTAGCGTTTTTTTTTGTAATTTCTGAGTTCTCGCATTTTTATTTGTGCAAGAATTAAAATATGTCTGCTAGGCGTAGTGTGTCCCCACCGCCTTCTACTTCTCTAGGGTTTTCAGGTCTCTTGTCCTCGGTCTCGTGGGTTTGACCCTGATCGAATTGTCAAGCCGTATACGCCCAACCGTTGTTCGGTCCGGAGTGTGCTCGTCGATCACGCGTGATCCGCCAGTGCCCTCCTCGTCTGTTAACCCTGGACCCAGCGAGCCCGCAGCGGCCGCAGTATAGCAGATGACCCGTTTCTGGCCGATGAGCCAGATGACATAAACACCGACGTCACCTAGGGGACCAAGGAGGACCTCTTGGAATATGACGACGACGATTATGACCTATTGGACCCTGCCGAAGTCCTGACAGAGACAGAGCTCTCTAGTGGACTTTTTAAATATCTTAATGCAAAACTGAACAATATGGGTAAAGTCTAGACTGACTTAGTCACGATGCTACAGAGCATCTCCACACGGTTAGATGCACTGACAGCCGCCTCGGCTAGTACTCCGACTCCTCGTGATAGATGAGCTCCTGCGGCACGGATGAGCGTAGCCTCACCAGTGGTTGTAGGAGTACAGGGACGATGCGCCTGTAAGGCCGTCCATAGAGACAGCTTCATCGTTATTGATGAAGCTACCTAGTTTTGGTGGCGAGGAGAAGGAGAGAAACAAGGACTCGGTCAACATGTTTCTAGCGAAGTGGTCAGACTTGCACGCGCTGCGACAACAGCCTAGCCGAGTGCAGCCCGTAGAGGCTAGCCTCTCATTAATCGGCAAAGCGTACAAGTGGTGGATGAGTTTGACAACTCGTCCTGCCACTTGGATGGAGTTTGAAACGATCTTTCGAAAGGATTTTTTGCCTCTTAATGAGGTGGAGAGAAGCTGGGAGTTATGGGACAAGTGCTCGATGGAGAACAAATCCCTGACTCCAGACTATAGGGAGATAGTACTCAAGCTAAAGGAGATCGATGCATTCCAGATATTGCGAGGCTTTAAAAGAGGCCTCAAAGATTATTACCTTGAGTACGTAGAGCCCTTACAGCCTAAAGACTTAGCAGAGGCAATTAAGTATGTGCTTTAAGCGCTGTAGTGCGCGTGGTGGTTCACCAAACAAGCGTGATGCTCATCACAATGACGCACTGTCACCTCTTTGAACTCTGCGGAACTGAGAGGGAGTCTCTGCAATGTATGCAACTACCTAGAGGATTTACCATCTCTTTTGGGCTCATTTGCCGCTCATGCTGGCTTTAAGCTTTGGACACTCAGCCTTCATGTGCCCTACATCGTTGCAATTAAAGCAGCGATTTTCCTTTCGCGCTTTAATTTACTCATATTTTTTTTGGACTTCGCTGTCTCTTTTCTTCCTGGATGGTCGTGGTTTTTTAGACCAATGACCACCCTGTCCTCCCTGGTCCATCCTATCTCCCTGCTTATCACTGCGGAACCCTTTTCTTTTAAGGCCTGACCTCCTTTTCTCACTACCCTTGGCCCTATGAAAACCCTGGTTGGCATGCATGCGATTCAAACAAGAAAAAATCCAAAGTGACAGACTTGCACGCACTGCGACAGCAGCCTAGCCAGGTGCAGCCCGTAGGCTAGCCTCTCATTATAACCGACAAAGTGTACAAGTGGTGGATGAGTTTGACAACTCGTCCTGCCACTTGGACAGAGTTTGAAACGATCTTTCGAAAAGATTTTTTGCCTGTTAATGAGGTGGGGAGAAGCTGGGAGTTATGGGACAAGTGCTCGATGGAGAACAAATCCCCGACTCAGTACATCTCAGACTTTAGGGAGATAGTACTCAAGCTAAAGGGGATCGATGCATTTGAGACATTGCGAGGCTTTAAAAGAGGCCTCAAAGATGATTACCTTGAGTACGTAGAGCCCTTATAGCCTAAAGACTTAGCAGAGGCAATTAAGTATGCGCGGATATTCGATGACATCAAGCGCTGTAGTGCGCGTGGTGGTTCGAGCAGGACCGAGGGTAGTGAGAAAAGGAGGTGAGGCCTTAAAAGAAAAGGGTTCCACAGTGATAAGCAGAGGGATAGGATGGACCAGGGAGGACAGGGTGGTCATTGGTCTAAAAAACCGCGACCATCCAGGAAGAAAAGAGACAGCGAAGTCCAAAAAAAAGAGGAGTATATTAAAGCGCGAAAGGAAAATCGCTGCTTTAATTGCAACGATGTAGGGCACATGAAGGCTGAGTGTCCAAAGCTTAAAGCCAGCACACGAGCAACAATGAGCCCAAAAGAGATGGTAAATTCTCTAGGCAGTTGCATACAGTGTAGAGACTCCCTCTCACTTCCGCAGAGTTCAGAGAGGTGACAGTGTGTCATTGTGATGAGCATCACACTTGTTTGGTGACACCAGCGATGTGGCAATCTATTGTAGGTCCGCATGACATGGTGCGCATGTATGGCACCATAGGTGGCCGTAGAGTCATAGTTTTTATTGATGATGGAGCTAGCCACAACTTCTTGAACTACTCGTTAGTCAAGAAGGTGGGGTTGACTGAGACCCGGAGCGATCATGAGTATACTGTTGGCCTAGCCAACGGGTATGACAAAACGATATGGAATACCGTAGTATTGGGGGTCCCATTATCTATGCAGGACTACGAGGCTCCACTTGACTTTCAGGTCATGCACTTAGCCAAAGCAGACGTATATCTAGGCAGGGAGTGGCTGTATGACTTGGGCCCTAGTCTAGCTCGGAGTTACCTACATAATACACTATGTTTTGAGCATGGAGGTAGAGTCATTACCCTGCAGGGCGACCGTACTGTCCCCACCACACCACTTATTTCCTCCATGGAGCTGTGCACAGCGGTCCGCAGAGGCCAGATAGCAGAGGTATATGCTTGTTACCCTCTTTTAAATTCTGTTTCCGTAGATAAACAAGGAAAACAAAATAGCCTTGGATGAGACCCACTGTTTGAAAACTCTGTTTGGCATGCATGCGATTCAAACAAGAAAAAATCCAAGGTGAAAGAGACATTAAAGAAAAAGTACGTAGATACTTTAATGAATTTATTAGAGGAATTCCAAGATGTTTTTCCTGATGATTTGCCAGATGGCTTACCACCATCTAGAGAAGTAGACCACGGCATCGAAGTTATGCCAGGATCAAAACCTATAAGCATACTTGCTTATAGATTAAGCCACTCCGAGGCACAGGAGGTGGAAAAACAATTGACAGAATATTTGAACAAAGGCTTCATTTGGCCTAGTTCAAGTTCGTGGGCATCACCTATTCTTCTAGTAAAGAAGAAAGACGGATCTATGCAGATGTGCATAGACTATAGGGCTCTTAATCAGATAACGATTAAGAACAAGTATCAATGCCACGCATGAATGAGTTGTTTGATTAACTCTATGGATCGAGATACTTTACAAAAGTAGACCTGAGATCAGGGTATCATCAAGTTAGAATTAAAGCAGAAGATGTTGCGAAGACAGCATTTAGGACCCGTTTTGGGCATTTTGAGTTTTTGGTTATGCCTTTTGGGCTAACCAATGCTCCCGCGATGCTTATGACACTGATGGACAGCATTTTACATCCATATCTGGGAAAATTCGTAGTAGTTTTCCTAGATGATATTCTTGTGTACAGTAAGACACAAAAAGAACACATAGAGCATTTGCGTCTAGTGTTCGAGTTGTTGCGAGAGCACAAACTATTTGTAAAGAAGAGCAAATGTGAATTTTTTGAAACAGAAATTCACTACCTTGGCCATATTATATCCGTTGCGATGGTATACGGATGGAGCCAGAAAAAGTAGAGGCTATTCTTAAATGACCAGCGCCGAAGAATCTCGAGGAACTGTAGATTTTTCTTGGCATGTCGGGGTTCTACCGACAGTATGTGAAGGACTACGCGAAGATCGCAATCCTGTTGACTGACTAGTTACGGTAAAAAACTAAAAACATTAGTTGGGGGGAAGCCCAATAGAAGAGCTTTGATAAGCTCAAGGTGACTGTAGCAGCTGCACCTATTTTGACTATTGTCGATCCAAATGAGCCGTTTGTCTTGGAAACAGATGCTAGTAATGAGGCCATTGGGGCCGTACTTATGCAAAGGGGACGTCCAATTGCATTTGAGAGTAAAAAGTTAGATCGTGCGTAGCATAACTACTCGGCTTACGAGTGAGAGTTACTAGCCATAGTTCATGCATTGAAAAAGTGGAGACACTATTTATATGGTGCTTCTTTTGAGGTTCGGACGGACCATGAAAGTCTGAAATGGCTTTCAAGTCAAAATGAACTGAAGGGTAGAAAAGCTCGGTGGGCAGAGATTCTACAGGAGTTTGAACTTCAGATACGTTACCAGAAAGGTAAGTATAACGTGGTGGCAGATGCACTTAGTCGCATGCCACAGATTAATGAACTTAGTTTCACAGTCTTCAAGAATGATTTCTTGGAGTCACTACGTGGTTTATGTGAGCACGATCCATCTTTTACAGACGTCTGGCATGCACTGTATGCGTACGCACTTCTTCACAGACGTGACCACCTCCCTCGTTGGCACAGATTGCTAGTCCGGAGAGATTGGCCGAAGGTGCAATGGGAAGGGAAGCGAGAGTTAGTCCGGAGAGACTAGCCGTGTCTTCTGGGTATAGTTTGGAGCCGGAGAGCTCTAACGTAGGCCCTTCATCACCTTTGACTGCCACGGCTTCAAAGGGGGGTGATAAACTTCGTCGGGGGGAGAAATATGCTAATTACTCCATTGACGACGGGTACTTCCTCTACAAGGGTAGAGTATGTGTACCAACTATTGGTGACTTTTGGGCCCAAATTCTTAAAGAAAGTCATGATAGTCCAAGTGTGGGTCATCCCAGGATTCAGAAGACCTATGCACTAGTAAAAAGACAGTTTTATTGGCCTAGTTTGTTTAAGGACGTCCAGACTTATGTGCTGAAATGCAATAAGTGCCAGGTCAATAAACACGAACGTCTTAAGGTTGGAGGACTACTCCATCTGCTGGAGATTCCTCAGGGGAAATAGGAAAGCATTTCCATGGATTTCATTACCGGTTTACCCAAGACGAGTCGAGGGAATGACTCGGTGTGGGTGGTAGTGGACAGGTTAACTAAAATGGCAAAGTTTATCGCCACACGAAGAAAACTGTTAAAACGCCAGAGTTGGCAAAACTCTTTATTGAACATCTCTACAAGCTATATGGCCTACCCACAGATATAGTGTCGGATAGAGATAGAAAGTTCAACAGTCATTTTTGGAGGGAAGTCTTCAAAAGGTTGGATACTACTCTGAGTATGAGTACGACAGATCATCCGGAGTGTGATGGTCAAACTGAAAGAGTTAACCAAATTCTAGAGGATATATTACGTTCTTATATTAGTAAGAAGCAATCTAATTGGGAAGAGTACTTGCCCTTATTGGAGTTTGCCTATAACAGCTCTAAACACTCAGCGAGACTGGATTTACACCATTCATGTTAATGTATGGATTCGAGCCGAGATCTCTGATGCTGTTGGCCTAGAAAAGGAGAAGATTCAATCTGCCAAGGATTTCCTTGAAGATATGAATGATATGCTCAGAGCCGCACGTGAGAGCATTCGTAGCGCTCAGGATCGCGCTAAAACTTATGCGGATAAAGGACGTAGAAAGGTGACCTTTGCAGAAGGTGACTTTGTATTCCTCTTGCGCAGTCAGAAACCATGAAAACGAGAAAGTGTGATAAACTTTCTCCGAGATATTGTGGTCCTTTTAAAATCCTTAAGAAGATTGGGGACGTAGCATATAAACTTGAGTTACCGGAGAGTTCTCAAGTCCATCCTGTCTTCCATGTCAGTAAACTGAAGAAATCAGTTCACGGGTTAGAGAACGCAGTTTCTCCCGAGATTTTGGTGGACTTGATAGAGCCACCAAAGATACCACATGAACCTGAGAAGATTCTAGAGTATCATGACGACAGACAAACTCGACATAAAGTGTACCGGGAGGTACTTGTTAAATGGACAGACAGGGATGAGGAGGCAGCTACTTGGGAACGCCGTAGTAGTGCGATTTTCAAGAGGTTTCCCCAGTTTGTTTTCGAGGACGAAAACTCTTCTTAAGGGAGGGGTAATGTCATGTAGGCTGTAACGCCTGACAGACGGCGGCAGACCGGATGGCTAGACGGGGCTTTAGCGTCAACACCTTGGCCGGAGCGCCGAGGACGTGGCCATCAGTGGGAGAGGACGCCCATGTGGAGTCATGGGCGGCCAAGCTAGTGTGGACGGCAGGCCACACACTATATAGCCTGGGGGATGAGGAGGTCTCCTCCTGTGGTAACGCCCGTAGTGGTGTTACGGTGATCTAACACTATAGATGAAGGAAAAAACAATCCCCTATAGAATAGGGGAAAGAGATGAAGTGAGCACAAGTCCTATGTCAGACATAATGGCTGAAAGATGTGAGTGAGGGTGAAGGTGGTTGGTGTGGGTTTGTGAGTGAGAGTGCAGATGGAAATTTGAAACAATACTCACATAGGGGGGATTTGAACCCATCACCTAAGGACTGGTCTTAACCAATGCTAGGAAGGGAAACCATTTAGAGTTTTGGCTTGCCTTATAATTTTGGACTCAGATATCAATACCCAAGACTAGGTGGGTGAACCGATTTTTGATGGCGGTGTTCAAGCTTCTCATAGCTTATGGGTCGATAAATGGGGCACCTTGCACACGTGACACACATCATACATGCATTCACACACGTGCGTACATAGATATGGTTGAGTCGCGACCGTCAGGCCGTGTGACTCGAAATAGAATGCAACTGTCAACAGTATAATCGCAAATTACGGCCGGAAGGTGGTGGTGGTCCCCTTTCACCCCATTTTCGAGGCCGCGTGTTTTGCCTTAGAGTAGGGGTCAATCATTCGTATCCGCATCAAGCGCCCATGTGATTCTCTAGTCACGAGAGCCTGCTGTCGGCCAGCAGCTGCCAGCTATGCCTGTGTCGAAGCCTGTCTCTTCATGCAAGGCTTTGCACAGTCGCAGGTTCATTCATTGATTCTTCAACAAAAAAGCTAGCAAGCTCTGTGCCTCTGTCTCTCTCTCTCTCTCTCACACACACACACACACGTACAGAGGTGACAGGAGCTATCTTTGTTCTCACCTCTCTCTCTGAGTGTGTCCCTCACACACACACAGAGAGATCAATCTTTCATCTAAATTCTGCCATTAGCATGGGTTCCATGAACTTTGGCATGCCCGAATACCTCTTGTTCGGCCAACTTCTGCAGGATGACTCCTGCCTGCGAGCTGTGTATGCCAATCTGCCTGAGGGGGAGAAGCGGCAACAACCCATGAAAGGAAGGAAGGCAAAACGCATTGCTAAATCAATGTCATCATCGTCGACCCCTTCTTCTTCACCTTCTTATAACGCTACGAAGGGGGCCTCGTCGTCCAAAGCCATGCCCAAGATACAGACGCTTTACCCCATTCAAGAAGAAGTCGCCGAAGAACCACAACTCTCTAATGTCTCTTAGTGTAAGCTCCCTAATTTTGCTTAAAATACTGGAATCCAAGATCTATCATCTAAGCTATAATCGCTCAGGTGCGTGTATTCATACTAGTATATCTCGCTCTTATGAAGTGTGCCGGGTTATAGATCACGATATTGAAAGATGGTATTGCCGATCTGTATTAAGCATATATCATTGCAAGTACAAATGGCCTTTTTGATTAAGGAACCTTGTATATATATGAATTTGTTAGCAAGCAGTATGATATGTGTTGAAAACAATTCTGTCCAATTAACCTCAGTCTTTGAAATACTTAGCATTGCAAGCCCCAAGCGGTACGTACTGATTTGTTGGTATGTAAGTAATCAATTGAATTCATGCTGTATACAAATCTTAGAATCTCAGCCCATGCTCTCCTGATTGGCCTACTAATTAATTGCACACTGGCCTACTAGCTAAGGGATCTTAATTGCACACAGACCCCTTTCCAAGGACAAGTTTTATATGAGACCTGAAGTCAATATATTTGGCAAATAAAATCTGGCAAAGATATCCTCCAAGAGAGTATGGTCGATGTCTGTATGTCTCTCCACCCGAGTTCAAGTCCAACCATTGGTCGTATATGCCCTCATGTTGCATTCTACCGACGTTAAATATACCCCCTCTCTCTCTCTCTCTCTCTCTCTCTCTCTCTCTCTCGTCAACCATGTATCAGTCTTATATTGGGAATGCATTGATAACTTAATAAAATTGTTCAACTCTTTGCAAGAAGCTTCACAAAATGTTGGATGGGCATGCCTCTATTTAAGAAGAAAAGGCCATGGTTGTGGCGGAGGTGGATGATTGTCCTTCTAAGCAATCTTGCATCCAATAGCGAGCAATTCATGGAGAGGAGAGCAAGAGGGCACGGTGGTGGGCATACAGTTCAAATAGTAAAGCACCTTAGTGTATAAAATGAGATTATGTGATTGATGGACTTGCATGTTGTTTATATGGAAGAGGGGATTAATGACAATAATAAAGGAATCTTTGATTCCATAATTTTGTTGGGGAAAAGCGAGTATGTATCTTTTATTTTTGTATGTGCAATTTTAGAAAAGTATCCTTTCTTTTTGTATGTACAATTTTAGAAAAGTTTTCTTGCCTACTTAAAGGCTTCATGTGATTTGTGGCCAATCATACTTTTCTCTCTTCCTCACTCATCCCCTCTCATTTCCCTATGATTTCTAAACATTTCATGCTCGTAACTCTGAAATGGATCTAGAGTAAAATATGGAATCAAACACATCAAAGCAAGAATCTAGCATCCATTAATCATGAGACTAGTGATCAAATGGCTCATCACATGAATATACAAAAGAGAGAGAAAATCTATAAGTGCATGTAGCAAGAGAAGATGCACAAATAGCCTAAGTGAGTTTAACCTCTCACCAAGAGGATGACCATGGAAGGCCATATCTCCATAGATGGAGCCCAAAGGTACAAGATGACCAAAATTAGTAAAAGTGTCAAAAAGGTCCTACCAAAGTATCCCAAGCCCTATTTATAGTCACTATCTCCTTTTGCCCATGGGCCCCTATGTACATGTGGAAATCAATCTCTATGGTTCATGACAAACCATCCCTTCCCAAAGATTTTGTCCTCAAAATCATACAAAAAATTTACAATTGAATCGCAATCTCAATGTAAACCCATGGGAAGTAGAGAGGTCTTCAAAAATTTGCCTCAAATACATTTGGAATAGGGAAACCAAATGTAGTGAAACCGACAAACTCCTTCTCCAAAAAATAGCATGTAGGACTGTTATGGCAGCCATGTTGTCGATGAAGCTTCCCTTAAAATTCTTCATGAAACCTCCATAAAAATGAGCTGCAAATGATGCGTAGCCGTACCCAAAAAAGTCCCACATATGTGTCATCAAACCAAATGATCTTCCAAGTGTGTTGGAGTAGATTGGTAACCCCAACAATAGATCCAACCAAAGCTGTCCAGAAATTACAGCACATATGAAACTTCATGATATGCCCATTCTTCATATAATAATCATGCCACTTGATCAAGGAATACTTCCATCAAGTAAACCATGTTGTTGAACATACTCCATTGATTGCCAAGTAGCCTCATCTATGGGCAAGCGCTTCCATTTCACAAGGAATTCATCAATGTTCCGGTTCCTCAAAACCCTTGTCCTCTTGTCCACAATCCTCTCCGGCTCATAGATAATCTCCCCTTCTTCATCCATCGGTGGTAACTCTTCAATCTCTTGAGGAAGAGAGCCCACAAACCTCTTAAGGTTGGATACATGAAACACATTATGAATCCTTGTAGAAGGAGGTAGGTCAAGCTTATAAGCCAAGTCACCCACTTTCTCGACTACCAAATATGGTTCATAGTATCTATGTGCCAACTTGGAATATGTAGGATGAGGTTGGAACCAAATACACCTTATCCTTGTGCCATAGTAGACCATTCCGAAGCTTATAATGAGAAAATTCTTCACCATCTCCTTGCTGTGATTTTCTGTAAATATGGGCAGCACTCTATTTTGGCATATTGTCCCTCAAAATGCATGCATGATCCCTTCCACCGCCCGGGATCGAAAGGAAACTCATCCTCTTCTTTGACAAAAGAATGATCCTCCAAGTCTTCTTCATGTGTCTCGCTGCAATCTTCAAACTCTTCCACATCATGAGATGACTTGGAATCATAGTCCGCATCCATAATAATCATAGTAGCCACCACTTTCTTTGATTTGCAAATGTGCCCGGTGTTGAGATATCGAGCTCTAGTGAGGCGGTGGACACTGATGACCCGCCTGGGGGATAGGCCCCGCACTTACACCACTGGCATGGTTGGTGAGATCTTGGGTGATATGCGGCCAGTGGGATGACAGGCTGTGTGACAGCCACTCTAGAGACTGGCATAGTTATAGCGCCAGCTCATTTAGTCGAGTTCACATTATAGAGAACCCGTGTATGTATTGGTTGAGTACCTTTCATATTGTGTGTACTCTTATTCTTGTATATGGTGTGTTGAGTGTTGAGTAGAGAAGAAGAAGATTTTCAGCCTCTCACCTTGTGTGTTCTCTATTAGGGTTTTGTGAGTGTGTGTGTGTGCTTGCAAGAGCTCAAGCTCTCTTCCCCCCTGCATCTTTTCATGGTATCAGAGCCTGGTTCGTGCTAAGGGCTGAGCTGCAAGCAAGAGAACCACAGGAAGCGGTACGAGGGTAAGAGCTTCAACTACTCTTCCCTATTGTGTTGGTGACTACACCCTTGTCGGGAGCTCTACGGGAGGCACCGGTAAACGATCTCCGATTGAGGAGCTTTCTTCGCGGGAGTGAAGCTATAGGGCAACTATATAGTCATTCGGACTGAACTTTTTGGGCCGAAAACGCGTTTCGGGCGCGTCTGGACCTCCGTTTTTCAGAAAGCAGGCGATTTCGAGCACTGTGGGTAAGTCATCGATTCTCTGCAGAACTCTGTTTTAAGAACTGCAGGAAGACAGATTGACTGTGCAGACACTGTGCGTGCTGCAAAGAGGTCTACAGTTGCTATTGGGTGTATGTATGTGCATTGAAGTCACTAGTTGTGACATTTGAGAGTACTACAGTACCGCTGCAGAAAATACAGCTTTTGTGCAGGAAAAACCAGAGTGCAGTTTCTGGTGAAATTGTGTGTTTGGCAAGATGTCTAATGATGGCATAACACAGATTGTGGCTGAGAAGCTGGATAAGAATAACTTCCATGCTTGGAGGTTCAGGTTGACGAATTTCCTGATGGGAAAAGGCTATTGGGACTACATAGAAGGTGAACATGAAGAGGCACCAGAGATACCGGATAGAAATCCGACTGCTGCAGATGTGAAAGAGTTTAAAGACTGGAACCAAAGAGCCAGGAAGGTTATGTATTGGCTTTCCATTAGTATACAGGACACCATGATTGGGCATATTCAGGATGCCAAGTCCCCCAAGGAGGCATGGGACACCTTGGTAAAGCTTTATGAAACAAATACTAAGGCACGCAAGATATAGTTGAAGAATGAACTTCATACTGTGGAGAAAAAGAGCATGTCTGTGAATGACTATGCGCTGAAGATAAAGGGTATTGTGGAATCCCTTGCATCTATTGGTGTGTCAGTAGATGATGATGACAAGGTGGAAGTCTGTCTACGTGGTCTCGGGCCACAATACAAGGCGTTCAAGACGTCTATTCAGACTCGGGAAAACATTCCCAACTTTACAGATTTGGTGTCTATGCTGATTATCGAAGAGAAGAACTTGGGTGAAGACCAACAGTCTTCACAAAGTAAAAACAGTTCAGAGCAACAGGCCTTCTACACGAGTTCAGGAAGAGGACGAGGTAGAGGAGGCCGTGGACGCGGTCAAGGAGGTGGCCGAATAGGTAATCAGAATTATGGGCAGCAGCAGCAGCAGCAGCAGCAGCAACAACAGTCCCAGAACCAACAACAACAACAACACGCAGGTGGAAGAGGCAAATTCAGAGGCAGGGGGAGTCAAAGAGGCCGTGGAAATTGGCAAAGGCAATATAATGATACACGTGAATGCTATTATTGTGGTAAGCCTGGACATGTGCAGTCAGAATGTTATAAGAAGCAGGCTGACATGCAAAATGGGAAAGTGCAGCAAAACAACTATGCATCCTCAAGCAGAAGTAATGAGGATAATGAAAGGTTGTTTGTTATGCAGCATGTTGTGAATGCCATGTCTGAAAATGTTGATGCAGCACAAAAAGATAATGTATGGTATGTGGATTCAGGCACTTCGAACCACATGACGAGTCATGGGGAGTGGTTCAAGGAGATGAAAAACCCGGAAAGACCAGGTTTTGTGGAAACAGGGGATGACACTGCTCATCCAATTGCCCACGTTGGAGATGTGCCATTGTCTATGCAGGATGGCAAAGTGAAGTACCTTGCAGATGTACTTCATGTACCGAACATAACAAAGAATCTGGTTTCAGTTGGCCAGATGATTGAGCAGGGTTTGCAGGTTCGGTTTAACCCTGATGGGTGTTATGTTGAAGATTTTAAAGACAAGTGCAGGTTGGTTGCAAAAGGCAACAGAGTGGGCAGAATGTTTACGTTGGATGTAGACATGCCTGAGATGAGTGCTGCGATGTTTGCAAATGGTTCAGGAGTTGTTGCAGACACAGACATATGGCATAAAAGAATTGGACATGTAAATGTGCAGAGATTGAAATCTATGCAGACAAAAGGAATTGTGACAGGGCTGCCAAAATTTAAAGTGGAAGGTATGCAGAAAATATGTGAAGCATGCCAATTTGGGAAGCAAACAAAGCATGTGTTTCCACGTAACAGATATGTGAGCAGAAATGCACTAGATGTTGTGCATTCAGATGTATGGGGTCCTACGAAGACCGTGTCTATGGAGGCTGCAGGTACTATGTCACTTTCATTGATGACCACACAAGAAAAGTGTGGGTATATTTCATGAAGGAGAAGAGTGAGGTGTTCACTTACTTTCAGAATTTCAGAGTTTTGGTTGAAAAGCAAACAGGGAAATATGTCAAGTGCCTAAGGTCAGATGGAGGGGGAGAGTACTTCTCCAATGAGTTCTCTGAATTCTTGAAGAAGAATGGTATTCGGAGACAGTTTACATGCAGATACACTCCGCAACAAAATGGAGTTGCTAAGCGGAAAAACAGGCACATTGCTGAGATTGCGCGAGCATTGATGGAAGAGAAGAATATGCCGCATTGCTATTGGGCTGAGGCTGTTTCTACAGCAGTATACATCATGAACAGGACTCCAACTGCAGCCATACATGATGTAACTCCAGAGGAGAGGTTTACTGGCAGAAAACCAGATTTGTCTCATCTGAAAGTTTTTGGATGCATTGCATATGTGCATGTGCCAGATGAGTTGAGAACTAAGCTGGATCCGAAAGCTGAAAAATGTGTGTTTATTGGATATTCCCTTGAGCAAAAGGGATACAGGTGTTATAACCCTGCTACACGTGAGTTGAGGGTAAGCAGGGATGTTGTCTTTGATGAGATGAGCAGCTGGTATGCTGCTGAAAAAGAAGCTATTGGGGCTGATGTGAGTGGAAGTGTGGTTGCACAGAATGCAGGTCAGCAATCACAGTCTTTGAGTGGACCAGGAGAGTCCTCATCTAGTGGGTCTGTTGATAGACCATGGAGTGGCAGGTTGCGTCATAATACCAGTCCTGCAAATGTGATTAGTACATCACGTAAAGGAAAAGAGAAAGTGGTTGAGCCCCTTGGTATGCCTGACATTTCTGCAGGGCATTCTCATGTTGATGGAGAGTCTAGTGGCTCAGATATGAGCCTTGATGAGGAGCTTGGGATCCCAGCTATGAGAACACCTGGTGTAAAGAAGGCTATGGAGGCCATGAATGAAAAGCTGCGAAGATCAGGGAGAGTGAAGAACCCTGTGCAGAGATTTACATATGATGGTTATGTGACACATCACTATGCATATATGGCAAAGGTTGTGCAGGTTGTTGAACCCACATGCATTGATGAGGCTGTTGGAAATGTGAATTGGGAGAAAGCTATGGATGAGGAGATGGATGCACTATATGGAAATGAAACTTGGGATTTAGTGCAGTTGCCTGAAGGCAAGAAAGCCATTGGATGCAAGTGGGTGTACAAAGTTAAACATAACAGTGATGGGAGCATAAACAAGTATAAGGCTAGATTGGTAGCCAAAGGATATGCGCAGACATATGGGATTGATTATGAGGAAACTTTCAGCCCGGTTGCCAAGATGGCAACGGTGAGAGTTGTGATAGCAGTGGCTGCGTCAAAGCAATGGTCTTTACATCAGATGGATGTAAAGAATGCATTCTTGCATGGGGATTTGCAAGAAGAGGTGTATATGTTGCAGCTACCTGGTTATGAGGATGTGAGTCACCCCGAGCATGTTTGCAGGTTGAAGAAAGCCTTATATGGCTTAAAGCAAGCACCAAGAGCATGGTCTGACAAGATTTCTGAATATCTTGTCACTATTGGCTTTCATGTAGCCAATGTAGATTTCTCGCTGTATGTGAGACATGGTGATAGAGGGGTTGTGCTTGTTGTCATCTATGTAGATGACTTGATCATTACGGGGGACCATGATGCAGAGATCTTTGATGTAAAGATCTTGCTTAGACAGAAGTTTGAGATGAAGGATCTGGGGGAGCTCAGATATTTCTTGGGCATTGAGGTGATTAGGTCACCACATGGTATTGGATTACTGCAGAGACAGTATGGCTTGGACATGTTGTCCAAGTATGGTATGACAGGTTGTAAGCCTATTTCTGTGCCATTGGATCAGAATGGCAAGTTGAGTGCAGATTCCGGAGAGATCTTGGAGGATCCTACTATGTACAGGAGCATAGTAGGAAGTTTGATCTACATGACGATCACCAGACCAGATTTGAGCTATGCTGTTGGGTTGGTGAGTCAGTTTATGCAGGTTCCACGGAAACCGCATTTAGATGCAGTGAGACGCATACTGAGGTATGTGTATTCTATGAGACTGGGACAGAGATATGTGTACATGGGTACACAGATGCTGATTGGGCTGGTAGTATCTCAGATAGGAGATCTACTAGTGGCTTCATGTTTTCTTTGGGGAGTGCTGCTGTGACTTGGAGCAGCAAGAAGCAGCCTACGGTTGCTCTATCGAGTACAGAGGCCGAGTACAGAGGAGCTGCTATGGCAGCATGTGAGGTAGCTTGGTTGAGAAAGCTACTTGGAGATTTGGGTCTATCAGTGGATAGACAAGTTGTCATTTTGTGTGACAACATTAGCAGTATACAGTTGGCCAGGAACCCAGTCTTTCATGCTCGTACGAAGCACATAGAGGTCCACTACCACTTCGTCAGAGAGAAGGTCTTGGCAGGAGACCTTGACCTTGTTTATGTCAGCACAGAGGATCAGGTAGCTGACATCTTCACCAAAGCATTGGGTACAAAGAAGCTCCGCAGATTCAGAGCTTCGCTTGGTGTACATGAGATGGAGTTGAGCTCGAGGGGGAGTGTTGAGATATCGAGCTCTAGTGAGGCGGTGGACACTGATGACCTGCCTGGGGGATAGGCCCCGCACTTACACCACTGGCATGGTTGGTGAGATCTTGGGTGATATGCGGCCAGTGAGATGACAGGCTGTGTGACAGCCACTCTAGAGACTGGCATAGTTATAGCGCCAGCTCATTTAGTCGGGTTCACATTATAGAGAACCCGTGTATGTATTGGTTGAGTACCTTTCATATTGTGTGTACTCTTATTCTTGTATATGGTGTGTTGAGTGTTGAGTAGAGAAGAAGAAGATTTTCAGCCTCTCACCTTGTGTGTTCTCTATTAGGGTTTTGTGAGTGTGTGTGTGTGCTTGCAAGAGCTCAAGCTCTCTTCCCCCCTGCATCTTTTCACCCGGGTGACCACTTCTCTTTGCATTTAAAACATAGGCCTTTGCTCCTCAATTCCTCAATCTTAGGATCATCCATCCGTTGCGTCTCCTTGAATGGTTGAGGAAGCTTCTTGACAAACCCATTGCTCTTCTTAGCATCATTATGAACTCCACTTGTGGATTGTCCACTTCCAAAAGATGTATGGAAATTGGAAGTGTAAGTGGATGTACAAGAAGGTAGACTTTTCCCCACATTTGAAGAAGTGTGAAATGGCTTATGAAAAGGTACATTGGGCTGAACCCTCTTATACTTTGGCTCATATAACTCCGCCAACCTCATAGCCTCTTTGATAGTGCTTGGTCTTTGTGCCGAGACATCCGCTTTAATGTATGAATCTAGACCATGCACAAACTTCTTCAATCGCATGCCTTCATTGAGTCCATCCACGAACATAGAGAGCTTCATGAACCTCTTGATGTCCTCCCTAACCGACATGCCCTTTTGTGTGAGTTCATACCATTCTTCATGGTATCGGTCAAGAACCAAAGGCGACACAAATGTCAAATTCATTTCATGCTTGAGTTCTTCCCAAGTATGTGGCATAACTCCTTCCTTGAGCATATGTCTCCACCATTGATGTGCATAGTCTTCCAAATGCAAGGATGCAAAATGCACTTTGTCCCTTTCACTCTTCGGATAGAGCTGAAAGTATGTATCCAACTTATTCATCCATTCTTCCAACTCATGTGGGGCTGAACCATCACCCTTGAACTTAGAGAGTGAAATCTTGTCCTTTACATCCTTTGACACGGTTGACGATGCATTCTCATGATGGTGCGAGGGCTTGTGCTTTTGCATTTGCACAAAAGATCCAAGGAATTGTGCAAAATCTTTGTACTCCCTCTTGAGGAAATTTGGCATTTCCATCCACCTATCATGAGCTTCTCTTTGTCTCTCAATGAATGACATATGTTCCCAATCAAGCTTAACCACATCATCCATATCATACACCTCCTCTTCAAGCATGGAGAACTGATTTGCTTCGGGTTTCAAAGGTACTCTCCTTGGATCCCCAAAATTTGACTCCTCATGCCTGAATGTAGGTGCATGTTGCTTTCCATCCAATTGAGAAGAACCCGCTTGGAATGTAGTAGGCTTCATCTCCCGCATAGAAGGCTTTCTAGCATCCGCCATGAATCCAAAAGTGACATTCTTGGTAGAATGCTCATGTGTTACCTTGGGAGAAACCTCTTGTACCATGGGTAGCTTGCCATCCCTATGGCCTTCAAAAGCTGTCCCAAATTGCTTGCCTTCATGTAAAGCACCATGACCACTATCATAGGAAGGTTGGCTCATTGGCCGAGCGACCCTCTCTTCCAAAACTTCCATCCTTGTAGCCATAGTGTCAAGCCTACCATTGACTTCCACCCTTGTAGCCATCGTGTCCATCTTAGCATTCATTTCCATCAGCATTTGCATGATCGAATCGATGGGGATGGTATGTGAAGATTGTGGGGTGTGCTTATGGGCACTTCCGACATTCAACTCCTCATTCCTTTCTCTTGAAGTATGCCCAAAAGTATCCCCTTCTCTTGAAGTGTGCCCAAGAGTATCCTCCGGAGCATCCAAAATTCCTTGTTCCATCATTGCCTCTTCATCTTCTACCTCTTCGGAAGCCAAAGTGTTGCGCCTCGGTCGCCCTTTTGGCTTCGGCCCCATGGAAACCTTCGGTTTTAGAAATTTGGCTCTAAATTGAGGTAGGGATGTCCGATTGAAGTGATCTAAAGCTTGTTGGAGAGCTAATGAAGTGTACTAGACCACTATGCAAAGACTTGTAAGAGATGAGGTGTGCTACTATTCTCTGTTTTAGGGTTTACAGGGTTATAGGCTGAAACGGTATTTTGGGTATAACTTGAGCTAGGAATATCCAAATTCAAAACTTTTTAGCTCAAATCGAAGCCCTCAATGAGTACTACAAGCCTATATAATTAGATTTAGAAGATCTTCAAACCCCTATGACTGAATTAGGGTTTACTGTTTCTGCAAAAATCCTAAATTCTACCCTAAAGAGATATCGAAATGCAGAGGTTAAGGGCTCGTTGGGTAGCTCTAAGGAAGCACTAAGAGCTCATATGGTCCCCTTTAAGTCAGTCCAAAAGGGTTGGGACTGAATTAGGGTTTTTGAAAACCTGCAGATTCTTGCCAAAGTGACCCTTTTTGTGCCCAATTGATCCTTGTTTGTTCCTGCACCCTTGTCAACACCTTTTGCACTTCCTTTGCATCCCAAGGTCTGCAATTTATGTTTCACCAACCTCAATTGCCCATGTATAACCAGAATTTTGAGAAAATTTCGACATAGTCTCCTTTGTCTTTGGAGCTAAATCTCAATATTTCTCAAATAGCAATGCAATAAGAATTCCACAATCTTCTTATCAAATTCAATTTACTGCATAGCATGTGCCTCATTACATCATCAAAAAGGCATCCCAATCCTTGCAATTCCAAGCATATGCATCACCAAAAAGGCATAGCAATCCTTGCAATCCCAAGCATATGCATGAACCAAGAGAGTGATCGTTTGAAGAGGATTGTCGGTGTAGCGCGTCGAAGCTTGCCGATCTCCCGGCCAAGCTCTTCCCACCCTCGTACCTAGTTCGAATCAAGGCATGAGTTGAGGCCAAGTCTTCACCACCAAACCTAATCCTCCACCGTACCGCTTTCCCAAGGCAATCACGGCACGGTAGATTCAAGTCATGCTCTACCCACGGGCCTCTCCACCAACACCCGGGGTACCCTCACCACATATCTAGTTTCTAGAAATTTGACGTGAGTGTAAACAATCGTGAGGTGTATGTAACTTGAATCTCAAAATGAGGTGAATGTAATGGGGGGGAATCACTTACAAGGATGTGGCATGACTCATGCCACATCCTTACAAGGATGTGGCATGACTCATGCCATTTACAATATACTCATGAACCATGATGCATGAACTCATGCTTATCCTCATAGCTCCAAGTGTCCACCATTCATCCACAAATCCAACATCAATCATCAACAAGCACAAATCAAGTAATACCATAAACCAATGGTATCAAAATCCACTTGGTATCACTCCCATGAGCATTGCTTATGAGTAATTGGCATCAAATGGCATCCAAGGGCATCCATTGCATTTGAATGTATTATTGCCAATTGATTCCAATCATCAATCAAGCTTTTCCAATGCTCACTAGCATCATTCCCATGCATAGAAGCATCATGCTCATGGCAAAAGCCTTCATATTATGAACCAACATCCATTCCATGTATGTGGTTCAATCAATGCATCAAGGCAAATGCATTCCCTCTTCCATTTATGCATAGATTCATCAATTAATGTTCCATTTGTCTCTCCAATGGCCCATTGCATCCAAATGAGTGTGATTAACAAGAAATGTGAGCAATGAGAGTATGTAACCACTTTCCAAATGATTATGAGTTATGTATGAGTGTTGAATTTCTGTAAATTAGGGTTTCCCCTCATGAATAACCCTAATAGACCATGGCATGAAGAATAATCACCATTGCTTGAGGAAATGGTCATAGCAACTCACCAATGGCATGCCGGAAGCTTCAATGGTTGGAAATTTGCTTGATGGAGCATTCAATTAGTCCAATGCTTGAAGATTTCCCTCTTTTTGATGATTGTTGTGGGCTGCTCATACCTCCTCTTCTCCCTCTCCAATAGCCATGAAAAACTCTCCAAAATCTACCAAAAAGAGGCCAAACACCTTAGCTAACAACCAAATGGTATGGAATGGCATGGAATGGAGCCATCTCTTGTGAATATTAGCCGTGAGGAAGCGTGGGAAAAAAAACGCAGCTATGCCCATCCTCATGAGTAGAAAAGCACAAAATCAACTCCAATGTTAGCTCTCAATAGCCATAGCATACACTTGCAGCCATTTAGAGTGAGTGGGGATGGATAATGGTGAGCTATGTGAGAGAGATTAGGGTTTGGAGCAAAGGAAAGGAAGAGGAAAAAAAATTTCAGAAATTTTCAGAAATTTGCATGTAAATTGGTACTCTATGTGTTCCTCTCCTCAAGCTCAACAAAAGTCCTAGCAAATGGAAGCAAAACGGGGCAAAGAGGAGAAGTAATGGCTATTAAAAGCTTGGAAAAGAAGCACAAAAGATAAACGTGATTAACAGAGAGATTAAAAGATGATTAATTCAAATTTTCCCCAATTTTTGTACCCCGCCTCAAAAATTTGGTCCAGAGTATCCAAATTAGGTCCAAATGAGCTAAATCTCCATGAAATCACATGAAATCACATGAAATGATGCCTCCCCTCCACTAATCTCCAAAGATTAAGTAGAAATTAAGCATAATTAAGCTAAAACTCCAAGAAATCAAGAGAAAATTCAGAAAATTATCAAGAAAATGACTAATCTCATGCCCAAAACCTTGAAAATGGATCAAAATCAAGGCTCTGATACCAAATGAAATGGATCTAGAGTAAAATATGGAATCAAACACATCAAAGCAAGAATCTAGCATCCATTAATCATGAGATTAGTGATCAAATGGCTCATCACATGAATATACAAAAGAGAGAGAAAATCTATAAGTGCATTTAGCAAGAGAAGATGCACAAATAGCCTAAGTGAGTTTAACCTCTCACCAAGAGGATGACCATGGAAGGCCATATCTCCATAGATGGAGCCCAAAGGTACAAGATGACCAAAATTAGTAAAAGTGTCAAAAAGGTCCTACCAAAGTATCCCAAGCCCTATTTATAGTCACTATCTCCTTTTGCCCATGGGTCCCTATGTACATGTGGAAATCAATCTCTATGGTTCATGACAAACTCGATTACCATTCATCATTAGAAGACCACGTTTTGCAGTACAATAACTACTTAAAAATGCAATGGACTAACAATATTCAACAAAACTCAACTTTAACCTAATAATGCAATATGAGAAGCTTAACAAACTTTCTTTGGAGGCGGGATTGCAAAGTTCATACTCGTTCCTTCCATCAAAAGAGAGAAAGGGAGAGAGAGAGAGAGAGAGAGAGAGAGAGAGAGAGAGAGAGAGAGAGAGAGATTGCACAATCGAACCCTCTACAATGAGGTTGCTTCCCATCAGGTTACAAAAGTCCCAAAATACTATAAGACATGAAATGAGAAAATTGGCTATGTGAAATTCCATGCACTCCAATGGTCCAAATTGGGGTAGGTTCTCCTACAAGACAAGACATTGTAGAGCTCCAAGTCTGAAAGAATAGGTTGGTGGATGAACATATTTTTGTTCTGGCTCAAGCCAAGAACACACAAATATATGAAGTACAAGTACTTGCATGCTGAAAAGATGCAGGGGAGAAGAGAGCTTGAGCACTTGCAAGCATACACACATTCACATAAACCCTAGAAGAGAGCACACAAGGTGAGAGGCTGAAAATTCTTCTTCTTCTTCACATAAAGAAAGTGGTCTACTACAAAGAAGATAAAGTGACTACCACACATAATAGAGTATAAATAAGAAGTCCATAATGTGAACACGCTAAGAGGAGTGAGTAGATGTGGACTAGTCCAGCTGTAGAATCTCTAGTGAAGATATGTCGATGCCAGCTACCAAACCCACCAGTGATATAAATGTCGAACGGTCATGCAGGTGCCTCGTGAGTGTCAGTTCATGTTGAGCTTGACATCTCAACACTCCCCCTCAAGCTCAACTCCAGCTCATGAACTCCAAGCATGTCTCGAAATCTGCACAGCTTCTTGGCTCCTGAGGTCTTCATGAAGATGTCAGCAACCGGATCGTGTGTGCTGACATAGGCCAAGTCGATATCGCCTGCCAAGACTCTCTCCCTGATGAAGTGGTAATGTACCTCAATGTGTTTCGTCCGTGCATGGAAAACTACCAACTATATACTGCTAAGATTGTCACAATATATGACAACCTTTCTCTCCACATGCGATCCCAAATCAACAAGTAGCTTGCATAACCAAGTACCTCACATGCTGCCTCTGTACTCATCAATAAGGCAACTGTGGGCTGCTTTTTGCTGCTCCATGTCACAGCAGCACTCCCCAATGAAAACATGAATCCACTGGTAGATCTCCTGTCTCAAATGCTACCTGCCCAATCTGCATCTGTGTACCCATATAGCTCCAATGGTACACTTGTTGCATAAAACAATGCATAATAAACAATAGCACTTAAGTATCGAAGTGTGTGTCACACACTGTCAAGATGTGGTTTGCGTAGAACCTACATAAACTGGCTCTCTAAGCCAACACTGTAGCTCAAATATGGCCTGCTGATCATGACATAGATCAACTCTCCATAATCTTCCTGTTCATAGTGGGATCCTCCAACACATAACCTACATCCGCACTAACCTTACCATTTTTATCTAATGGCACCAAGATTGGCTTACAATTACCCTTCCCATACTCAAAAAACATGTCCAATATATATTATCTCTATGACAGCCAAATACCCTCAGGTGTACGTGAATGACCTCAATTCTCAAAAAATAGCGCAGATCTCCCAAATCCTTCATCTCAAACTTCCTTTTGAGAAGACTTTTCACATGCTCAATCTCTTCCAAGTTGTAACCCCCCAACAATAAGATCATCCACATATATGGTGATGATCACAATACCCTTATCACTCTTGCGCACATACAAAGAGTGATCTACATCTGCTATATGAAAACCAATAGTGACAAGATACTCAGTAATCTTGTCATGCCATGCTCGTGGACTTGTTTTAGCCCATTCAAGGCCTTACGAAGCTTACATACATACTCTGGGTGACCTGTATCCTCAAAACCTGGTGGCTAATCCATATACCTCTCTTCTTGCAAGTCACCATGAAAGAACACATTTTTTTACATCCATCTGATGTAAAAACTAGCCTTTAGCTGTAGCCACCATAATCACAACTCTCACAGTTGCCATCTTTGCAAAAACTGGGGCAAATGTCTCCTCATAAACAATCCCATGTGTCTGCGCATATCCTTTGGGTACCAATCTAGCCTTGTACCTACTTATGCTACCATCACTGTTATGTTTCACATTATACACCCACTTACAAGTTACAACTAATAGCTTTCTTGCCTTCATGCAATGGCACCAAATCCCAAGTCTCATTTCCATACAATGCATCCATCTTCTCATCCATAGCTTTCTCCCAACGCACATTTCCAATAGCCTCATCAAAACATGTGGGTTCTACAACAACCTGCACAACTTTTGCCATATATGCATAGTGATATGGCACATAACCATCATAAGTCACCCTCTGCACATGATTTATGACTCTTCCAGATCTTCGTAACTTTGCATTCATGGCTTCCATAGCCTTCTTCACACTAGGTGTCCTCATTGCTGGAATCCCAAGCTCCTCATCAAGACTCATCTTTGAGCCACTAGAATCTCCATCAACAAGAGAATGCCCTGCAGAAATGTCAGGCATACCAAGGGGTTCAACCACTTTCTCTTTACCTTTATGACGGATGCAGCCTGCCACTCCATGGTCTATCAACAGAATCGCTAGATGAGGACTCTCCTAGTCCACTCAATGACTATGATTGCTGACTTGCATTCTATGCAACCACATTTCCACTTACATTAGCCCCAACAGCATCCTTTTGAGTAACATACTAGCTACTCATGTCATCAAATACAACATCCCTGCTTACCCTCAATTCATGTGTGTAGCAAGATTATAACACCTATATCTCTTTTTCTCAAGGGAACCCAATAAACACACATTTTTTTGCTTTTGGATCCAGCTTGGTACTCATCTGGCACATGCACATATGCAATACATCCAAAAACTTTCAAGTGAGACAAATCGGGTTTCTTGCTAGTAAACTTCTCCTCTAGTGTCACATCATGTATGGCTACAGTAGGAGTCCTGTTCATGATATAAATTGTTGTAGACATAGCCTCACCCCAATAGCTATGTGGCATATTCTGCTCAGCCCATCAATACTCGTGCTATATCTACAATGTGCCTATTTTTTTACTCAAAGACTCCATTTTACTGTAGAGTGTATCTACATGTAAATTGTCTATGAATGCCATTCTTTTGTAAGAATTCAGAGAACTCGTTGGAGAAGTATTCTCCCCCTTCATCTGACCTTAGGCACTTCACATGCTTTCATGTCTGTTTTTCAGCCATAACTCTGAAATTCTGAAAATGATTGAACACTTTACTCTTCTTCTTCATGAAGTACACCCACACTTTCCTCGTGTGGTCATCACAATGAATGTTACATAGTACCTGCAGCCACCCATAGACATAGTCTTCGCAGGACTCCATACATTTGAATGCACAACATCTAGCACATTCCTACTCACATTTCTGTCATGTGGAAATAAATGTTTTGTTTGCTTTCCAAATTGACATGCTTCACAAACTTTATGCATACCTTCAACGTTAAACTTAGGCAGCTCTGTCACAATTTCTTTAGTCTACATAGACTTCATTCTTTGCAGATTGATATGCCCAATTCTCTTATGCCAAATGTATGTATTTATATCAACTCCTGAACCATTTGCAAACATTGCAGCACTCACTTCAGGCATATTCACATTCAATGTAAACATTATGTCCACTCTGTTGCCTTTTGCAACCAACCTGCACTTATCTTTGAAGTCTTCTGCATAATAGCCATCAGGGTTAAACCAAACATGCAAACCCTACTCAATCATCTAGCCAATAGAAACCAGATTTTTGAAACCGAATAGCACTGTTTATTGAATCAGATGGGATATAATAATGATAAAGTATGACTCTAATTTGGAAGGTCTAATCCCTAAAACCTTATCCTAATTCTAAGTAGCTCAATTAGCTCAAATATTACAATCAATTTAGTGTTGTGAGTGTTAGGTTACGCTACACACCCAGCATATGGCTTCTTGTACACTTCTTGTTTATTGTTCACTATCAGTAGCTAGCTGCGTACAAAATTGACTTTTATAATGATCCAAGATGAGTAGCTTGTCACATTATGCTTCATCTCCATCGATGTAATCGGGTAGGTGTGACCAGAATTCGAAAGGTAATTTACGCTTGTTAGGTTAGCTATGCAGAAATATGACATAAGACGATGGTAACCTAGAATTTCTCATGGGATGTAGGGATCGATTTTTACCAAATAGGCGGTGCATTTGCAAGGCTTATGAAATTTTAGAATGGTGTGAATATTGAATCTTTTAACATATTAAAAGTGTTTTCATGCTTAGTATGGCTGCATAAAACTTGTATCACAGGCCAAGCTTGTTTTACATTTGAGGGTCCCAATTTGATAACACCAACTAGAACTTATCAATTAGGACCTTCAAATATAAAAATAGCTTCATTTGTTATACAAGATTTTATAAGCAATAGTAAAACTTTAATCTTTTCATAATTACGTGGAAACATTGTCTAAAATGAATCTTTCTATAAATGATGATTTATGGCATATGGATTCTTAGTGACTACAAAAGTGGGCTTTAAGGTATAGTTTGTTATTTTGACGCTTAGATATTACATATGTCATATAGGTTCTTAATGACTATGTAACTTTTAAAAGTGAGCTTTGTGAATTTGTATTTTAAGGCATAGTTTGTTATCTTGACCAAATAATTAAAACAAATATGCTCTTCAAACTCATAGCTTACTCTACGTAGTGTGTGGATAGTCATGCAAGGGCACTACTATATATATATGTATCATCCTACAAAATAATATTTATATAGTTAACGTTGTGTTGTTTTATCAAGGCAGCTACCCTATCGCCATAATCCCACAATAATACTTTTGCAGTAACTATAATTATTTACATGAAATCTACATAAACCATATTTATGAGATTGAGAAATTATATATGTAAATATAAGTGAAAAAATTACCTATAGCATTAAGAATTTACGTCAATCCTTAATTGCTCACACTATGTATTCAAAAGTTAAGGTTGAACATCATATTCTCCATATTATGTGTTTTATCTTTGCCTTGATGAGATTCATCACAAATTTTGTTAGCTTCAAGTGGTGCTATCTAAACAAGGCTAGATCAATTCGCCCACCACTAAAAGCATTTAGAAAAGAAAGGCAAGACATGATTTTTTATCCATAAGGATAGTATGCATAATTTTCAAGGATTTTGATAAGTTGAATTATACGATGTAAATATATTTTGACAAGTTTAATTATTCAAAGTAAATATCCATTTTTTAAAGTGGGGCACACATGATCACATAAGGTGAAGAAAAAAACCAATTCCATGTAGAATAGGGGAAAAAGACGGAGTGAGCCTCCTAGTTATAACCTATAGTACATGCCCTATGTAAGAAATAATAAATAATATACCAAGAAAAAGCACTCACATGAGAAATTGAGGGGGCTAAAAGATGTGAGTGAGGGTATAGGTACTTGATGTGATGGTGACACAATTGGGTATCTAAATGCTAACTTGGGAGGAAAGAACAGTGAGGGGAAACCCATTTAGAGTTCCCATTTAGAGTTTTTCCTTCCCTTGTAATTTTGGACTAAGACAAAACCAATACATGTGCATTATGTTTTACAAATACTCAATCCAAGGCCAAGACATCTTGGTTTAGGAGACTACGTAGTAGGTGAATGGATTTTATGGGCAGTGGAACAAGTCATTCAAGCTTGTCATATCTTATGGGTCAAAATGGGGCACCACCTTGAAGATGTACATATATACGGTCGAGTCTTAACCATCATGCCACTGAGGGAGTGGATACATAATCCCTCTTGAGATGGGACTGAAACTCATACTAGAACTCTCTTAATTACCCAAGCTCACTATGAAATCTCTTTCTACTCATAAATAAGAACCATTATACTCTCACAACTAGAGAATAGAGCTAAATTAGACACAACAAAAGATAAACATTACTAGCATAAAAGCTTCATTAAGAAAGGAGATGCAAATACAAAGGAATGACCCTCTTTATATAGCAAATGGATGGATGCATCATGAGCCCATGGGTACATGCCATGGCATCCTATACACACATGGGAGATAAGGTGAAGTGGAAGAAACTACTCCATACAAGTGTGGCAGATAGAAGTGGGGTAGAGTATATCCCCAAGTCAATAGCCCCTCCCCACCTCTTTAATATTACAAGAGGGCTCTCTACAATAATGAGATAATTTTTAAATCGCACTTTAATAGTCGAAGCTGTCATTTTGCTTAATCTAATAATTTGCACCAATATAAGTAGCCTCTTAGTTAGAGGTTGATCACATGCCCCTTATTACCATATATATACATGGAACTTTTATACCTATGGCATCGTGAAATTTCAAGGCCTACCCCATCCATCAATACAAAAGCCATAATCTAGCTTGACCTTAAAAATTAACTAAATATGTATACTTATGTGTAAAATTTAAAGAAATTTTCAAAATAATAGCCTTCTCTTGCAATCCTATTTTCTAAGAGGCCTTCTCTAGAAGGTTGAAGTGCTTTGATGCCTTCTTGAAGGCTTTAAATTTCAGCACTAATTGGACCATGTAACTCCAAATTAGTGTGGTAGTATAATGATCCAGGGTTTAGGAAAAGATAGGTTCGCAAAATACACTTCATCTTGGGAGGAGAAGGAAAAACGTATCTTTTTAATTTTTAAAAATAGTAGTTATTGGATTAAATTATGACGAAAATACTTGTTCAAAATCGACTTTTCCTCTTCAACCCATGTTGAGAAGGATTCATGTTAGGTTCACTCAGAAATGTTTCCCGAACCAAAGTAGAGAAAAACTTTTTTCCGAGCTAGTGAGAAAAAAGGCAAGTTGGAGTACGATTGGTGTTCTCTATTCAAAATCTCATTATTAACAAGTTTTTATAACTAAAAACATACACTTTTTGTAAATACAAGAATAAATGCAATAGAGAAATATTTTTTTTAAATTTTAACCAGTCCAAAATACATGAAAGGACTATTTTTTTCTAATTTATAAGAATAAATTCAATAATTTTTTAAATTTTAACTACTTTAAAATACATTAAAAGACGGTTTTTTTCTAACACTGGAATTAGGCCCGTTACACATATCCCACCACCCATGTATGGGTGGAGGAGATTGCCTGCCCATGAATTATGGGCGGTAGATACCGCACCACATCAGCATGGGCATGCAGAGGTATGTCGAAGAGTCGATGTGTAAAGGGCCTTAGTTCTTTAATAATAGGCGCCTGGCCGTGGTGACCAAGTGGTCCCCTTTAGCCCCATTTTTCCCGTCCATCGTGACTAATAATATGTATCGGCCATCATCCATGTGACCTATAGAGTACGAAAGAGCCTATCAGCCAGCTATGCCTCTCTCTCTCTCTCTCTCTCTCACACACACACGCACAGGAGTTCTCTCTCTCTCTCTCTCACACACACACACACACAGAATCCGCCTTTCATCTAAATTCGGCCGTCAGCATGGGTTCCATGAACTTTGGCATGCCCGAATACCTCTTGTTCGGCCAACTCCTGCAGGATGATTCCTGCCTGCGCGCTGTGTATGCCAATTTGCCTGAGGGGGAGAAGCGGCAACAACCCATGAAAGGAAGGAAGGCAAAACGCATTGCTAAATCAATGTCATCATCATCGACCCCTTCTTCTTCACCTTCTTATAACGCTACGAAGGGGGCCTCGTCGTCCAAAGCCATGCCCAAGATGCAGACGCTTCACCCCATTCAAGAAGAAGTCGCCGAAGAACCACAACTCTCTAATGTCTCTTAGTGTAAGTAAGCTCCCTGATTTTGCTTAAAATACTGGAATCCAAGATCTATCATCTAAGCTATAATCGCTCAGCTGCGTGTATACATACTAGTATATCTCGCTCTTATGAAGTATGCCGGGTTATAGATCACGATATTGAAAGATGGTATTGCCGATCTGTATTAAGCATATATCATTGCAAGTACAAATGGCCTTTTTGATTAAGGAACCTTGTATATTATAGATGAATTTGTTAGCAAGCAGTATGATATGTGTTGAAAACAATTCTGTCCAATTAACCTCAGTCTTTGAAATACTTAGCATTGCAAGCCCCAAGTGATACGTACTGATTTGTTGGTATGTAAGTAATCAATTGAATTCATGCTGTATACAAATCTTAGAATCTCCCAATTATTCAAGGTTCACCAATAGAAAAAAACATTAAAAATTCCTTTCAAAATCTAATATTTCCAAGGTGTGAGGGGTGACTCCTGCCTGCGAGCTGTGTATGCCAATCTGCCTGAAGGGGAGAAGCGGCAACAATCCGTTAGAGGAAGGCAGGCAAGATGCATCGCTAAATCAAGGTCATCATCGTCGACCCTTCTTATAATTACACCACAAAGGGGGCCTCTTCCAAAGCCACGTACAAGAAGTAGCTGAAGAACCAATCTCTCTTAGTTTAAGCTCCCTAATTTTGCTTAAGATACTAGAATCTTCCTTAAAAAGGACAAAATCCAAGATCTAAGCTATATTGTCCAGGTGCTTGTATTCATATTAATATATCTCGTTCAGAGTGTTTCTTACTAAAGGATGCTATTGCCGATCTGTATTAAGCATATATCATTGCAAGTACAAATGGCCTTCTTGTTTATGCTCCCAAGCACTAAGATATACGAGTAACCTCACCTATGTCCGATGGGTAGGAGCCTACCACACCGCGAACCTTCAAACTACATGCTCGAGCCTCCAAAATTTTTACCCCAATTCTTACCATGCTGCCACGTAATAACCCCGTCAAATTTATTTTTAAGATAATATTACTACTTGACGTATGTGCAACCCTCTTTTGGTAATACACTATTACCTTGTGGCACATTGCTAGAGAGGAACGCTGAGGCGTGCCACGTGATCATTACTGTTGGTAATACAATACTACCTTGTGGCACGTTGCTAGAGAGGAACTCTCATGCGTGCCATGTGATCGTTATGGGATTAGTTTCTCCTGGCAGTGCTACTTGAGCGATTGCCACTTATAGTGCATCCACTTGGTAGATTTCCCTCTATTCCCATAGGCACCCCAAGCCGTTCTCGCTTTCTACCATGTGGCAGAAGAGAGAGCATATGACGAGAGAGAGTATGTAAGTCATGGACCCATCCGTAGAAACAAAACTCAGCATTACCTAGAAATAGTATTTCAATTGTACTACGTACCAACTTGTGAGCTTATATTCTAATGTGACTGACTATAAATGTGAATACACTCATAGTGTGAGATGTCCATATGAACACTACTATGTATACACCCACACATGCAGCCTCACACAGACACTCTCTTTCTCATGCTAATGTAGTTATAGACCCTTATGCTCAGACAATGTATGTGTGTGTGTGTGTGTGCGTGTTTATGTGTGTAGACGCACGCGCATGTGTATGTGTGTCAACTGTGTGCATGCCAAGACATAGTTGTGTTTTTTGTATATCTAATGAAGACAGAATGTTTTGGATTGTATCTGTTATATGTGGATGCAAAGACTTTTTTTTAAATGTTTTGTTATGGTAAAGGTGTAGTTTTGATAGAGTTCATGGAGTCTGAACTCATGTGTGTGTTTGCCAAGTGATTATGAAGTTGCTGCTGAGTCAGTTCTCTCAAAATCAGAAGGGAGAATACGAAGTCAAATAAGGTCAGTTGATCATCAGATAGCATCAGGTGAAGGGTTAGAGGGCTTGGTTGGGTTTGTTTAGGTTGATAGATATTGGTTTTGAGTCTGGTCTAACAGTCTGCATAGTCAGCTGTCAGCAGTCAGTAGTAGTCAGATGGGTTAGCACAGTGAGAGGTATTTATAGTCTGCACTGTCAGCTGTCAGCAGTCAGTGTAGTAGTAAGACGGGTTAGCGGACTGAGAGGTATTTATAGTCAGCTATATGTCAGCTGCAGTCAGCTACGTGTCTAGAGTGTTGGATCCATGTTTGGTTAGAGTGTTTTGAGGGTCTAAGAGTGTCACCAGACACAAAGGAGAGGAATTCTGACACATAGGTTAGCTGAGTCTTTTTCTATTAGCCAGGCTTAGTTCAGTCAGACAGGTGTCAACTATGTGTAGCTCAGGGTCAGCAAGGTGTTCTTGAGAAGGCCTTGGGGATGAGGTTTTGAGGTTTGCTAATGCTGGAGGACATTCTGGGAGTCATGAGGACATGTTTTTGACTGGGGTCAGCAGTAGGCATCCGAATGAGTAGTCAACTGTGTGCAATACATTTGGGAGCTATATTGGTCAGCTGGATGTCAATTGAGGTCAACTGAGGATTATCGTTGGAAGATCAGAGGTGTTGGAGGTCAGTGCTAACCTAGGAAGATAGTTGGAGGAGTCATCCGGATCAGATTGGAGAGTTTATGGTGTCAGCTATAGAGGGTTGAGGACAGTAGCACGTTTGATTGGTGCCCTTGGAGAAGGGATCTTGGTGTTCCCCAGTTCTGATCCGTTTAGGTTTTCTTCTTATATGTCTATTGGTGTTGTTATAGAGGCCATCACCTAGCCATCACACATGCTTTGGTGCCCCCAATAAGGATCAGAAGGTTCTTGTTTAGGGCTTTGGTCAACAGGTTGGAATCCACTTGCTGATCAACTTAGGACCAATGGTTGATTTTGGATATGATGTGTTCAGAGGTCAAAAGGGTGAGGATGCCACCCAATTTCTGAGGAGGATTGAATTGGTGGCTTTTAGCAATGACAAGGATGATGATGCCTATAAGTTGAGGATGGTAGATTTGTTGTTAGAAGATGTAGCCACAGAGTGGTTTGAATATGAAGCCACGACGAATGTAGATAGAGGAAGTTGGGTCAGGTTGAAGGAAGCCTTGAAGAGAGAAGATATGGGAAAGTTGAAAGCTCGGAGGACTTGTGGAAAGAGATTCGTAGGCTGAATCAGGGAGAGAGTGAAGACATGTCAATTTTTGTTGGGCAGGTTTAAAGCTATTTGGAAAAATCTTCTGAAGGCTTTGGGAGAGAATTAGGCGCCACATGATTTTTTGAAAAAAGACAAGTTCATTGGTTGGTTCCATGAAAACATTAGGGAGAGAGTGGAGCTGAAAGATCCTTACACATATAATAGGGTAGTGAGGGTGGCAACAGAGTAGTGGAGGAAAATACTAAGGAAGCGGGAGTTGACAAGGAAGGAGAGAGAAGAAAACAAGCTTGTGGTTCCTATGGATATGCATTTGGAGAGAGGATTTGATGTGGAGATTCCAAGACTTATGGAACAAGGTAAGGGGCAGAATAGTATGCACCAAGAGGTACAGAAGCTGATTGATCAGGTAGAGAATCTGAATGTTGCTACGCTAGGGATTCTTGGAGTTGATTGGAATCAAGAGCAACACCCTTTTCAAGAGAGGTGGTGGGTGTGTCTCACCAAGAGAGACTCTCCAAGAGTGTGTCTTGCCAAGAGAGACTCTCTAAGAGTGTGTGGTTTTTGAGAGCATGGCTAGAGAGACCACCAAAGAGAGAGAGAGCGACTCCATTGGAGACGTGAACTGCAGGACAACTTTTTTTGCGCAGGCTAGAGTTCCTATAGTTTTTTTCAAGTTTTCAGAAGAGAAGAATAGTGCAGTGTGAGAGGTTTGGTTGGATCAGAATAGAGAAAGAGCTGAAGACTAGAGGATTGACTAGGAGGTGTGTCCCCTAGGAGCTGTGTCCCCTAGGATCTCTATGCAGCACCTTTGTTAAAGATTTGATTCAATTCAGTAACTACTCAATTGTAGCTGATATGTGTTAGATGAATGCTGATTTATATGTGGGTGTGAAGACGGTTCAATGTAGAATTGCTGCTAAAGTCTATCAATGGAGGACCCCTATGTTTTTTGTTTTTTCTTCTGATATGTTGGTGCCCATGTCTCAGAGTTGTTGAGACACAATTGTGTTTTTTTGTCTATCTGATGAAGACATAGGATTTTGGATTGTATCTGTTATGAGTGGATGCAAAGACTTTTGTTTTGATTTTTTGTTATGGTAAAGGTGTAGTTTTGATAGAGTTTATGGAGTTTGAGCTCATGTGTGTTTCTTCCTAGTGATTATGGAGTTTCTACTTCTGAGTTAGCTTAGCCAGAATCAGAAGGGAAAATACAGAGTCGGATAAGGTCAGTTGATCATGAGATAATCAGTTGAAGGGTTGGAGGGATTGGTTGGGTTTAAAGATATTGGTTTTGAGTTTCGTCTAATAGTCTGAGTAGTTAGCTATCAACAATCACACGTTAGACGAGTTAGTGGACTGAGAGGTGTTTAGAGTGAGCTGCAGTCAGCTAGGTGTCTATAGTGTTGGATCCATCTTTGGTTTGAGTGTTTTGAGGGTCTAAGAGTGTCAGCACACAAAGGAGAGGAAGTCTGACATCACAGAGGTTAGTTGAGTTTATTTCTATCAGTCGGGTCTGTTTTAGTCAGTTCAGTCAGATAGGTGTCAGTTGAGGGTTAGCAAGGTGCTTAGAAAGGCCCTGTGGATAAGGTTTTGAGGTTTACTAATGTTGGAGGACATTTTGAGTCATGAGAAGAGGTTTTTGACTGGGTTCAACATTAGGCATCTAAATCCATTTATAGCCAGCTGTGTGTTAGGTTGGGAGGAGCTGTATTGGTTAGCTGGATGTTAGTTGAGGTCAGATAAGTATTATAGTTAAAAGATTAGAGGTGTTGGAGGTCAGTGGTGGTGACATGGGCAGATAGCTAGAGGAGTTAGTTGGATCATATTGGAGAGTGTGGAGGTGTGTATAGGCGTCTGACGGTGTGAGCTTAAGGGCTGAGGACACAACATGTTTTATTGATGCCTTTAGAGAAGAGGAGGGATCTTGGTGTCTCCCAGTTTTAATCCCTTTAGCTTTTCTTCTTGTGTGTCTATTGGTGTTGTTATAGAGGCCATCACCCAGCCATCACACAATGCATACAAGAACATGTGTGTGCATGCATACAAGAACACATGTATTGTGCATGCATACATGCATATGTGTGTATTTGCATGCACGAGGGGGGTTCACCTCAAAAAATTTAGTGTACCATGTGCGATCAAAAGGAGGGGTATTTTAATTCAAATTTTAGAAAAAAATTAACAGGAGGGGTTCTTTAATTCAACTTCCAAAAAGAAATCCGTTAGTTCATAAGTAAAGAGGGGTGGTTTTATTGGGGGAAAAGTTAAGGGGTTTTTTAAATGCCCCTTGAACGCACGTGATACATATGATTTTTTAGAAGTGCACCCACTGAGGAGTGTGTGCATGCAAGCACATAAGTGCACATACATGTGTGTGTGTGTGCATGTACTTGTGTGTGCATTAATGTGTATGTGCATGTGTATGTCTGTGTGTGTTATATGCATTTGTGTGCAAGTGTGTGCATGCAAACTTGCAAGTTTGTGTGTATGCACATCATGTTCATGTGTATACACATGTGTGTGGGTGTGTGGGCATGCATATCCATGTATGTGTCGATTCTATGTACACATGCAAGTGTGTGTGGTTGTGTATGTGTTGATTTTGTGTGTTTATATATATGCACACATGTGGAAATATATGTGTGTATAAGTGTACATGTGTGTGTCGAGTATGTGCTTGTTGCCAAATTTGTGTGTGTGCACATGCATGTGTGAGTGTATGTGCTTTTATGTGTTGATAATGTGTGCATGCACATGTCTATGTGAATGCACACTTGAATGTGTGTGCAAACATTCAAGTGTGTACATACGCATGGGTATGGATGAACGCATGTGTGTGGATGAACACATGTGTGTGCACATTCAAGTGTACATACGTATGTATTTACATGTGTATGTCGATGTGTGCACATTCAAGTGTGCATATGCATGTATTTCCATGTGTATGTGTGTGTAAGCATGCGAGTGTATGTGCATCACGTGCACATGTGTGGGTGTGTGCATGCACATGCATGTGTTTGGTTGAGTGCATGTCAAATTTGTGTGCATGCACCTATATGTATGCACATGGATGTCTCTATGCACACATATGTGCAAGAGAGTGTGTGTGCATGCACCTATATGTACGCACATGTATGTCTCTATGCACACATGTGCAAGAGAGTGTGGGTGTATATTTATGTGCCTATGTGTGTGGATGCACATGTGTATATATGTACATGTGTGTGTGTGTGTACATGTGCACATGTGTGCATATGCACGTGCACTTGTGTGTGCATGTAGACATACATGCATGTGTGTGTATGTGTTCACGCTCAAGTCTACATGTATATGTATGTGCATGTGTATGTATGTGTGTGTTGTGCATGTGTGTACAAGTGTGTGTGCACATTTATGTGCTTGTGTGTGTACAGGTGTACGTGTATGCATACTTATGTGCTTGTGTGTGGATGCACATGTGGATACACATTTATGTGCTTGTGTGTGTACAGGTGTACGTGTATGCATATATATACACGTTTGTGTGCAAGTTTATGTTCTTTCCATTACATGTATAGTTTTATGTTATGTGATTTCATTCCAGATAGATTTGACATGTTAGCTCAGTAGTGCATCATGCTTGAAATTCTCTTCCTAATTTTATCTTCCATTGAGTACACTCCCTCTAGGAATCTGGACCTATTGAGACTTTTGGTGCTCTTATTGGTAGACTAGTCATGGTTGTTGCAAGGTCTCTCATCCCTTGGAGTAGTGCCTTACACTCTACACCACACCCTTGTTACCTTTCTTCTTCGTAGGTCATCTAAGTCTGACTCCTCCATTAAGTTGTCTACATTTGATTCATTTGTCTCAGTGTCAGATGAATCCTCAACCACTACTTTCTTTTATTCTTAGACTTGGTTTTCTTGTACAAGTTCTTGTCACCCCTCTTGTGTTGAGAGATGTGGTGCCATGGGGCACAAGAAAGGTAGGGAGTGAGTCACATGAGCAAAAAAGGAAGATTGCATATTAGAAAAAGGAATAGACTAAGCTCCAAAGCCAAAGGTTGAATTGTAGGGTCATTTGTAAAAGGTGAAGTCAAAGGTCACAAAGGTAGCACATAGAAAGGGCAAGGGAGCAGCAATAGTGTGAGCATTTATGGAGGACACAAGGATGCAAACATAGTGTAAACTACAACCCTTCCCAAGGCTATAAATATGCGGGTATGAAGCTTGATTAGTAATGAGATTATTGGGTTTGTACCTTAATCATTGTGTAATTGATTAATCTCTATCTTAATCTTGTATTAGTATTTTCATAGTCTTTTGTCGTTATGGCCTTGATCACTTGCTATGATTTGCCCTAGATCCATGCATTTTATCATGGTATCAAAGCCTCCTAGGTGCAAGACTCTTTGCAAGTGATTAGCTTAGGTCTAATTTGACTAGGATAGGGAAGAATCACCTCTGACTCTAATAGGGAGGAATCTATCCAGGAAAAACAGCCAAAGAGGAGAGGACGAATGCATCAATGAGGAGGTTCAATTAGCTAGAAATGTAATAAGTGAGCTCTTGCTCGAGAATGAAAGAGAGTAATTGAGAATGCCTTCTATGCTCTTGGGAAAGAAAGAGAGAGCTCATCACATGTTTGAGACAAAGAATGCTCTAGTTGAGGATCCGGTTTCTACAGTGCAAGAGCGGACAAGCACGAATCCATGGTCAACAGATAAGTACTCCTTGCTTGGGATTAAGAACTTGAGCATGATCGCATCTTTATTGTAGCTGATTGTGTTGAGTTTTATTATCAAAATTAGAAGATTAAAGAGTTTGAGAGAAGGTGCGCTGCAGGCATCACTTGAAGAAACGGAGGGATTCTCAGTCTAGTGCCTTGTATATTGCAACCAATACATCATTCAACAGCAGGCACCAAGAAGACAATGCTGCCCTGCATGGAAGGCTTAACCTTGGTGGGCACTGCTGCTAAGTACCCTTGCTTTGTGGGAGGCCTCACATGGTCCACCAACGACCGCGGCGTTGAAGATGCCTTTAGTCCCTTTGGCGAAGTCATCGAGTCCAAGGTCATTAATGACCGTGTGACTGGCAGATCTCGCGGTTTTGGATTTGCTACATTTGCTGACAAAAAGCAGTCCATCTGGATACTATCAAGGGCATCAATGGCAAAGACTTCTGAACAAAACAATTATCCTTCACCACCATGATTGTGTGGTTTAAAAATAAATCCTAAGATTTAAACCCTTCTCTCTTTTAAGAGAGTGTTCACGTGGCCGGACATATTTTAGTGTTTTTGGGTTTTTTGCATTGCATCATTGGCATTGCCAAGAGATGCACCGACATGGGTCACACTCGACCACCAGAGAGTAGCCAAAGTAGCATGCTAGGGGAGTCAAAATTAACCCGACCGTCTCTAAAATAACCTCTGAGCTAGAGAATAACCAAGCCAAAAAAGCCTCTAAATTACCTAGACAAGTTAAAAAAGATGGGAGGTGATGATATGTTGTGAACCTCACATCCGACCACCTTGGAGTAGCCTAAACATATGGCACCAAGGGGGGATGTTGAGAGATGTGGTGCCATGGAGTACAAAAAAGGTAGGGAGTGAGTCACATGAACAAAAGGAGAAGCATTCATAGAAAAGGGAATAGACTATGGTCCAAAGCCAAAGGTTTAATTGTATGGTCATTTGTGAAAGGTGAAGTCAAAGGTCAAAAAGATAGCACATGGAACATGCAAGGGAGCACAAATACTGTGAGCATTTATGGACACATGGATGTCACAAGGGTGCACACATAGTGTGAACTAGAGCCCTTCCCACGGCGGCTATAAATATGGGGCTATGAAGCTTGATTAGTAATGAGATTATTGGGTTTGTGCCTTAATCATTATATCGTCGATTAATCTCTATCTTAATCTTGTATAAGTATTTTCTTAGTCTTTCGTCGCGTTATGGCCTTGATCACTTGCTATGAGCCGCCCTAGATACATGTATTTTATCATCTTGGCTACCTTTCCCAGCTTGTTAAATCCTATTTCTTACACAACTACAATGTGGTGATTGTATGAACCATCCCCCCATTTAGTTCTTCAGAGGGCTTGTCGCCTTCATCCAAATTATCTCTTCCTAAGGGATTTGAATTCATATTGCATAGGACTTGACATCCTTGTCTTCTTGATTTAGTTCTCTCATGATGTCTATATGCTAACCTCAAGTCTTGACCTTCCAAAATCGCTTTACGAATGTGTCCCTCAAGTCCTCATATGTGTCAAAGTGGTCATAAAGTGTGTTCCATTGGCATGTCACCAAAGGAGGTTGCAGACTAGTCTCTCTTTGGTTCTTCCAACCTCACACCATGGACCCTATAGACTTTCCATGCTTGCTCAAACATTTTAACATAAATGTTTGGATCGTTTGTTTTCTTGTCATTGTATATTGGGAATTGTTTATGGCTAAAGTTGTTTTCCATTCTATTTCCATGCTCAAGGTTTGCTTCTTGGCATAGTTCTTGAAATCCTAAGTACTTCTGTTATACTGCTCTACCTCTTGTTCTTAATCCTCTTCTTGTTTTGTGTCAATCCTTACACTAGTTTCTACTGCTCAAACTCCTCTGCTTCTCCTTATTTTTTTAGCAAGATTCTTCCAAAATCAGTAGCCTCCAATGCTGATACTTCTCCACTATTGATTCTACTCCAGCACCCTAGATGCTCCTCTAGTGGTGTCCTACCCGAGGATACAACCGCCACCCCACTAGAGGACCATCTAGGGTGTTGGAGTAAGAAATCTGGCAGACAATCATGGGGCATTTGTATGGATAGTCAAAAATTTGGGATAATGTCATATAAGGTCATGAATGAGAGGCTTTACCTTGTCGTATCTTTTGCCGCGGCTAATCGTTTAGAATTAGAAGGGTAAGAGTTTCACAAGATATCCCTTCCTTTTAGTTTGAAATCTCCTTTTTTTGTAAGATTGTATTTTACTTCATAAAGTCTCTTTTCTGGAAAAAAAAAGATTTTTTTTGTACTTTGATACATCCTTATGTGATAATAGCAACTTGACTACCCCATTCTCTAATAGCAACTTGAATCCCCACTCCATGATGGTCTAGTCTTTGCATAAATTTATATCTATGGTAGTGATGTGTGGATGTAGGATAATAATAGGCTAGGGCACCTTTTCCCTCTTTAAGAGGTTTTTCGCCTTGAGCATATATACTCTCTTAGGAGTATGTAATAAGTGACCTTATCATGTCGCTTCACTTTTGCTTCACTTATTCAGTTTTTTATTTCAATGCCACATACATAAAGGGAATGCAGTAGTCAAATTCCATTACACTAGATCATGTTTGAGTTTATATTTCATGCTAATCAAAAAAGAAAGTGTACATAAAAAATAAGAGGTGATTTACTAAGGAGGATAAGCCTATGGCCACATTAAAAAAATGGTACAATATAAATGATAGATGTATGAAGCATTTCTCAATGAAAACAAGAATTGTAATCCATATTGATGATAAGATTTTAGAAGACCTATACCATGATATATTTATTCAAGAATATTTTTTTGCAAATGTTAATGCTATAGATAATTATTCAAATACAAATATTTTCAATGATAAATTAGTAACTTACACATCATTATGACTATTTTGTTAATTCTAATGTGAGCTTCAATCCTTGCACTAGTTTTGATTGCTCAAACTCCTGTACTTCTCCTTTTTTTGGCAAGATTCTTCCAAAATCAGCAGCCTCATATGCTGATACTTCTCCACTATTGATTCCACTCTAGCACCCTAGTGGTGTCCTAGCGAGGATACAACCCCCACCAATAGAGGAGAATCTAGGGTGGTGGAGTAAGAAATATGTTAGACAATCATGGAGCATTTGTATGGATAGTTGAAACATTGGGATAATGTTATATAAGGCCATGAACGAGAGGCTCTACCTTGTTGTATCTTTCGGGCTGATCATTTAGAATTAGAAGGGGTAAGATTTTCACAAGATATCCCTTCCTTTTAGTTTGAAATCTCCAGGTTTTGTAAGATTTTATTTTACTTAATGAAGTCTCTTTTCTAAAAAAAAGGAATCTTTTTTCTACTTTGATACATCTTTATGTGATAATAGCGATTTGAGTACCCCATTCTCTAATAGCAACTTGAGTCCCCACTCCAAGATGGTCTAGTCTTTGTAGCAATTTATATCTATGGTAGTGATGTGTGGATGTAAGATAATAATAGGCTAGGGCACCTTTTCCCTCTTTAGAAAGTTTTTCCCCCCGAGCATATATACACTCTCTTAGGAGTGTGTGTAAGTGGCCTTATCATGTCACTTCACTTTTGCTTCACTTATTCAGTTTTTTATTTCAATGCCACGTACATTAAGGGAATGCAATATTCAAATCCCATTACACTAGCTCATGTTTGAGATTATATTTCATGCTAATCAAAAACTAAAGTGTACATTAAAAATAAGAGGTACTTTACTAAGGAGGAGAAGCCTATGGCCATATTAAAAAAAATGGTACAACATAAATGATAGATGTATGAAGCATTTCTCAATGAAAATAAGAATTGTAATCCATATTGATGAATAAGATTTTGGAAGACCTGTACCCCATGATATATTTATTAAAGAATACTTTTTTTGCAAATGCTAATGCTATAGATAATTATTTAAATACAAATATTTTCAATGAGAAATTAGTAACTCACACATCATTATGACTATTTTGTTAATTTTAATGTAAGCTTCATGTAAACATGATAAAGATTGAAATCCTACCATTATTATGTTTTTTTTCTTATAAGATCATTCAAGGTGATAAAAGTAACATCAAGAACAAAACACAAAGAAAATGTAACATACCCATCTTCACTAATAAAGAAATGTCTGTGTAATTATGAGTTTTTATGGTATAAAAATCAATGATTTTATTATTTGAGCATTTCTACTTAGAATCTTCAAATTTTGAGCCCAAATTTGGAATCTGCGCGCGATTTTACCCTAATATAGGATTTTATAGCATCCAAAACGGACACCGGATCAAGCCTATACGCTAATTTCAATCATTTTAGTTAAAAATCAGCGACCTTTAAACCTTAATAAATCCACGACCGGGCGTCCGATTGACGAACGGTCTGAACCCCTACGACTAGGAGAACCTCCCGGACAAAAAAAAATTTCGCTCCCCGGGGCAGTCCCGCACGCAAATCGAGGCGGGCGCCCCAAATTTGGGTACCCCGCTCCAAAATTTGGTCCTAACACACTTACTAGGGTGCCCGTACAATGGCCGCCCAAGAACCAAAGGATGGCCGCCCACTGTATGGTCCACGCGTACCCCTACGTGGACACCCATGCTGCCCCAGACCAGATAAGGTACATGCGTACCACTCCTTTCCCGGACAACCGACACCGTACCTTTCCCCTAGACCCATGCAGGCCACTGATCCATAGCCTTTGAAGGTACACCGTCCTTTCGTCCTTGCTTTGCGCAGCGCCCATACCCTCACCCCTCAGCTATATAAACCCCCGGGGTGCTCCACAGACGGCACGCATTTCTATGTAGCGTATGCCCTGTTGTACCGCCGTCCGTCCCTGTGTAGCGTACTTGCTGCAGTACAGCCGCCCCTTGCAGCCACCCCTCTCACACCCCCTCATTTGGCTCTTTTCAGATAAGCTAAAATTCCTCCATCCCCCTCTTCCTTAGAGGCAGTGTCCTTAACTCTTCTCCCCCCCCCCCCCCCCCCCCCCCCCCCCGCGCGTGTGAAAAGACTTCCAGCAGCCCCTCCCAGCCCTCTCCGCATTTTTGCCCTTAAGGACATCTCACAATCCCCCCCCCCCATTTGCGTAGACTTTAATAAGGGTTTTTTGCCTCAAGAAAGGGTTCGTGCGCCATATTCTTTTGCTCATACGGTGAGCAAACGAGCTCGGAATTCAGAGCCGACTGAAGCGTTTCGATCGCAGCAGTGAGCTCTATAAGGCGACGCCTAAGATGGCCTCATCTCGGAGACGACAAAATATTGCCTCAAGAGGAGCACGTAATCCAGTCCTCCCTTTTCAAGCCCCTCAAGGAAACAGGCCAGGTTAGCTTGGTTAATTTTCAAAAGAAGAGATTTTTCTTAAATTAGTGTTAATGAATGGTGTCTTTTCCTTTTAAAATGACGACATAAAAATTATATGAAGTTACGAATTATGTGATGTTGTATTCGATAAATTGCGTTGAAATTGTTATCTTCATGAATTGTGAATGCTATATTTAGTAAATTGCATTGAAGTTGTTATCTTTAGAATTCAAGATTTTTTTTTGGCTTCAACGCTAACTTCGTTCCGTGCTTGTGTAGCCGGGCGGCGTCGTTAGCAAAGCCCGGGAATGGCCCAAGGTATCCCTCATACCTTTGGGAGAATAAGGATCGCCGATTGAGGCGAGAGATTATGAAGCTGCCTAGTTCTGAGGGCCCAGGCTAGTGCTGTAAATAAGCCCACCCTAGTGTGCAGACATCCCTCTGAGGGGGCGGGAGGATCGAGCGATGGAGCCTGAGAAGGCGACAGGCCGGCTTGAGTCCTCGCCAGCGGTGTATGGTCCCGTAGGGTTTTGCCCGGCATGTAGAGGCTGGAAGGCCAAATTCTAGATCATCGGCAGAATAAGAATAAGAGAGCCGGTTTGGCTTGTATGGAATTGGTTCATGTATAAACTTTTTATATAATTACATCTTGTCTTTGGTATGATTGTATTGTGTAAGAAGGCTGTTTTAACGAACCTTGTGAAAAAGGGCCTTAATTAAGGAATATGTTTATTTATGTCAAACAGTGTGGTAGGATTAATTAGAAAACAAATTGATGCGTGAGTAGGGTGGAAAGTGGGAGGATGGAATGCCCTGACGGCACCATCCTATGGACGGGTGGACTCGATTAGTCGGGTAGCTTTCCAACAGATTAAGTGAAAGCCCTACGTTAGATAGTTAGGTTCTTGGGCAACTCTATTCTAGAAGACTAGGCCAGCGGCGGCTGTGCCTTGCATAAGATGAGGAAAAAAGCGTTGTCTCTAGAAATCAAGTCTAGTAGTTGCCCAATTTATGATCAATTGCCCTATGGGTGATTTGATGTTTAGAAAATCACGCTCTCCCTGTGGAATAGAGCTAGGTCATACCTATGAATCGTATCCTTGAATCTCTACAGGGTCAAGGTATCGACGATGAATAGGAAATTTTTCCCAAGATAAGACTTAGTGGACTATCTTAAGTGTTTCTCCCATTTTAGAAGGGAGGAACCTTACAGAAAACATGTGTGAGAAAAAATATAATGAAATTTACTAGACTTGTATTATAAAGATTATCATCATATTTAGAGATGGCTTGGAGTGTTTGTGAGAAAAGACATAACAAAATTTTACTAGACTTGTATTTTTGAGGAGTATTACAATCTCTTGAGATCTAGCTTGGAGAGTTCTTGTTTCTCCCAATATTTCAAGGTTCACCAATAGAAAAAAGCATTAAAAATACCATTCAAAATCTAGTAGTTCCAAGGTGTGAGTGGTGATACACAAAATATTAGCCACGAACAACAATCTAGTGCCATTTTTTCTAGTGGCCTTAGAAGTATTTTCATGCTTCATACGGCTATATACACTTGTATCACCACAAGCCAAGCTCCTTTTATATTTGAAGGTCTTGATTTGTTAACATCAATTAGAAGTTATTAATTAGGACCTTTAAACATAAAAGTAGCTTCGTTTATGATACAAGAGTTTATAAGCAATAATGAAACTATAATCTTTTCACAATTACAAAGAAATATTGGTTGGAATGAATCTGTTTGAAAATCATGATTTATGTAAATAAAAATTTCAAGAACTTATTGCTATGTAGATAGCTCCTATGGCTCCTATGGCGTATGGGTTCTTAATGCCTACATAAGTATAAAAATGGGCTTTGTGAATTTTGATTTTAAGGAATAGTTTGTTATTTGACCAAATAGTTAAAACAAATAAACTCATAGCTTATTGAAGCAGTGTGCATGATAGTATGAAGGTATCTACCCTATCTCTACACTATTTAACAATAACACTTTTGCAGTAACTATAATTATTTACATGAAATCTACATAAACCATATTAGTGATGGGTGGTTGCAAGATGAGGGTACTCACTTTCGTTCACTCTCTCTAAAATTGGGACATCCATGCATCTCGGGTGGAGTACCTCGATCGTGATAGTGCCGCGAATCAAAAGACAACACGTGCCTCCCGAGCCTAAATCGACATATCTCGATCGAGATGCCAACTAATGCCACGCTAGCAGGTCCGGGTTTCCAGGCGTCATCCATGTCACCAATACATGTCACCGCCACCACAATATCTCGATCGAGATATCTATGCCACTCGGATCCACATCAGGGCCACGCTGTATCCCCGTAGGCATATTTGACTAGCACATCTCCATCGTCCAGGTATCTCGAACGAGAAATTTACATCCAATCGCGACCATTCATTGTTCGAGGTAATCGGATACAATCTCCACCGTCCCCATATCTCGATCGAGATACTGAGTTCAAATCTCAGCCGTCCAAATATCTCGATCGAGATACAGAGATTCAATCTGCACCGTCCGAATATCTCGATCGAGATACGTAGATGCAATATCCACCGTCCAATTATCTCGATCGAGATACGGAAACGCAATCTATACCGTCCATTCACGTACGCTGGAAGATGCGATCTCGGTCGTTTAAATATCTCGATCGAGGTATATAATGAATCTTGACCGTCGAGATACCTTGTCGTGGTAATGCCTTTAAATCGTGGCCGTCCATTTACCTCGAACGAGATAGTAATATCAAATCTCAGCCGTCGATCCTTCCCCAACCCTAGAATTAGGTGTGTATCTTGGCCGTATGTTGCACTAACCCTAATATCCAGAGCGTTAATCTTGCAAACCCTAAATTGCATGATGTTACCGAACCTCGATCGAGGTTATAAAACCGGAAAACTTTTTTTTTTGCCTCATTTTCACAAGTCGTTTTCACTCTCTTGCTCTCTTGATTTGGATTAGTATTAGTGAGCCCATTAGCTTTGTTTTTAGCTTCATTAGTGCTACTTAGCACTAAGCATTAGACCCTTCACATTAGACCCTTCACATTGGACCCTTCACATTTGGCTTAGGTTTTAGCATGGAGGGCCACGAGGAGGGCCACGAGGAGGGCCGCTCATCTATTGCGGACCTCATCGCGGAGATAGACCGCGAGTTAGCGGCTATCCGTAGGAGTGCTAGAGACACTCCGTCTACATTACATATCGTGGCAGACTTGGAGGCGATGCTTGCGTCCCTTCGTAGCCTTCACGATATTGTTTATGTAGATGAGTGGATAGCCCACCATCGCGCTACTCCTGTGTCACATGGCCTGACATATCGTCAGGTCTGTGATCTTGCTCCTATTAGGGATGGGGCTTTCCTAGATCTTTTCCTCGATAGTCGTGGGATGAGGCCCAGGGCGGGCAAGCCCCTCACTATTTCGCGGTGTTCGCATCCTCGTATGGCGGCACATATCTATAGTCGATATGTTGCCGCATATGGGAGGATGCCGAACAACCGCCAGATTCCCATATACTTCGCAAAGCAGTTATATGCGGAGTTTGTCTTAGGGGAGAAGGTCGATTACACCAGCCATCGTCCGGGTGGTGGTGCTGGCCGAGGCCGTCTCCAGGACCAGGGTAGGCGGCCTCCACCAGCCCTTCGTGAAGCACCTACCACAGATCCTTCATTTGTGCCATTGTCGACAGTAGAGGCTCTTGGCACGCAGGTCGGCATTGACGTACGAAGTACCACAGAGAGCATCCAGCACGTGGTGCGCCTATTCTCACGATCTATACCGACGACAGATGTGGAGGTATTTACATATATATTACGTCTTAAGTTTTTTTGGTCATTTATCTTCATGTTTATATGTACTTTTCTATATTTTTACATGAGCAGCATGGTTGATTGTGTCACGCAGGTTCCCACACCTACCACTCAGAGGCTCACTCAGGAGTTGGTAGAGGCGAGAGCGGAGATTGACCGCCTCCGAGCTGCATTACAGATGGCAGAGGCAGCTACTGCAGAGGCACAGCATCTGAGAGAGTCCGACATCCAGCAGGTAGGTTTCTCTTGCACGTAAAAGAGTTATAATTAAGGTCCTAAGTTACAAATTTCTTTAAGTAATACCTAATGAGAGACTAATCAAATATTTTAATGCTTTACTTTTTTGCGTAGGCTTGGACCGAGGTAGAGAGCTCCAGAGCTGAGGCACAGCATCATCAGATTATGGAGCAGATTGCCCAGCACAGGGCGGCAGAGCAGCTGATGCTGCATGTTCGAGAGTATCGTAGATCATCGGACGTGACAGTGCCTTACCTACCGTTATATCCACGGCCTGCCAACCACAGAGGTTTTTCGACGACCTCTCCCGCCGCAGGATGCACCACCCTTCCTACGTGATGCGTGCTGCTGTTTATGTATCGAGGACATTGATAGTACAGGAGGATATGCCCTAGGATGTGGACATATTTTCCACTTGTCTTGCATCACCCAGGAGCTCGTCCGGTTCTCAGCATGCCTATCCTACCGTGCACGCGTCGACCTAGCGACGTACAGGGTATTGGGCATCGATGATCTTCACCCAGGCCTTGTACGAGTAGATGCTAGGACTGGCAGGCCTGTCGACTTTACATCAGCTATGGACTTGGGACTCGACGCCTTCGACGATAGAGCCCAGGAGCCTGAGGTGCCTCCTGAGATAGAGTGGAGCTCACATGAGTTCGACGCTTACCAGAGAGTCCTACATGAGAGCCAAGTGACAGCATATGAGCGCGTGGGTGGTGCTGGCCCTAGTGGCACAGCGGCGGGTGATGGTGCTAGCAGCAGTGCTGCTTCTCATGAGCAGCGTGTCCTTACAGCAGAGGAGCTTACACGAGCAGAGTGGCAGACACGCACCATTGCAGATTATAGATTTTGGGTTTACAGACAGAGGCGTCTTGCATTAGCACGACGTAGAGAGAGAGAGAGGGCCATAGCAGCTTTTGGGACTCGTGAGCTCCCGAGTACACCGGCACCAGCTCACGATCCTGCCTTTGAGGCAGACCTCCCCGCAGACATTCGACGACCCCCGCAGCCGGCACAGCCTCCTCGACGTGCACAACAGCCTCGACGCGCACGTCGACCGGCAGTTAGAGATGAAGATTTTGATTGGGTTGCTGTTGATAGTGACTAAACTCAGACTAGCTGGGTTAGCTCACTTACATTGTACTCAGATTTTTGGGCAGTGACTAACCTCAGACTAGCTGGGGTAGCTCATTTTCATTCTGATGTACTTATTTGATGTTTATATCATTATGAGTTTTCTCATTATTGAGTATCATTACATTTTAGTTGATGTTCTTGATTTTATTATATTTTTTAACACTTTGGCTATCATATTGTTTGTTGAAAATCTCCATGCCATCGTACCCAAACATGCTCCGATGGGGACCAAACTTTGCAAGCATGGGGAGGGGACCCACCCCCACATGCTTGCGAAGTTTGGTCACAATCAGAGCATGTTTGGATTGGTAATTGGTGCCCAGTGCGGGTTTTTGAAGTCTCTTGGTGCTTAAGAGGCCATGGAAAATCCGAGCCTTCCCCATACCATCGTACCCAAACATGCTCCGATGGGGACCAAACTTTGCAAGCATGTGGGGGTGGGTCCCCCCCACATGCTTGCAAAGTTTGGTCACAATCAGAGCATGTTTGGATTGGAAATTGGTGCCCAGTGCGGGTTTTTCAAGTCTCTTGGTGCTTAAGAGGCCATGGAAAATCCGGGCCTTCCCCATACCATCGTACCCAAACATGCTCCGATGGGGACCAAACTTTGCAAGAATGTGGGGGTGGGTCCCCCCCACATACTTGCAAAGTTTGGTCACAATCAGAGCATGTTTGGATTGGCAATTAGCGCCCAGTGCGGGTTTTTCAAGTCTCTTGGTGCTTAAGAGGCCATGGAAAATCCGGGCCTTCCCCATACCATTGTACAAACATGCTCCGATGGGGACCAAACTTTGCAAGCATGTGGGGGGGGGTCCCCCCCACATGCTTGCAAAGTTTGGTCACAATCAGAGCATGTTTGGATTGGCAATTGGCGCCCAGTGCGGGTTTTTCAAGTCTCTTGGTGCTTAAGAGGCCATGGAAAATCCGGGCCTTCCCCATACCATCGTACCCAAACATGCTCTGATGGGGACCAAACTTTGCAAGCATGTGGGGGTGGGTCCCCCCCACATGCTTGCAAAGTTTGGTCATAATCAGAGCATGTTTGGATTGACAATTGGCGCCCAGTGCGGGTTTTTCAAGTCTCTTGGTGCTTAAGAGGCCATAGAATATCCGGGCCTTCCCCATACCATCGTACCCAAACATGCTCCGATGGGGACCAAACTTTGCAAGCATGTGGGGGTGGGTCCCCCCCACATGCTTGCAAAGTTTGGTCACAATCAGAGCATGTTTGGATTGGCAATTGGCGCCCAGTGCGGGTTTTTCAAGTCTCTTGGTGCTTAAGAGGCCATGGAAAATCCGGGCCTTCCCCATACCATCGTACCCAAACATGCTCCGATGGGGACCAAACTTTGCAAGCATGTGGGGGTGGGTCCCCCCCACATGCTTGCAAAGTTTGGTCACAATCAGAGCATGTTTGGATTGGCAATTGGCGCCCAGTGCGGGTTTTTCAAGTCTCTTGGTGCTTAACAGGCCATGGAAAATCCGGGCCTTCCCCATACCATCGTACCCAAACATGCTCCGATGGGGACCAAACTTTGCAAGCATGTGGGGGTGGGTCCCCCCCACATGCTTGCAAAGTTTGGTCACAATCAGAGCATGTTTGGATTGGCAATTGGTGCCCAGTGCGGGTTTTTCAAGTCTCTTGGTGCTTAAGAGGCCATGGAAAATCCGGGCCTGCCCCATACCATCGTACCCAAACATGCTCCGATGGGGACCAAACTTTGCAAGCATGTGGGGGTGGGTCCCCCCCACATGCTTGCAAAGCTTGGTCACAATCAGAGCATGTTTGGATTGGCAATTGGCGCCCAGTGCGGGTTTTTCAAGTCTCTTGGTGCTTAGGAGGCCATGGAAAATCCGGGCCTTCCCCATACCATCGTACCCAAACATGCTATAATTAAAGATAAACTATTATCCACTTAAAAATTAATATTATTTATAATATTTATTAACAAGTCTAAATATTTATCATTACCAGATACATAAATATATCTTTGAAGAAATCTTTTATTTTATAATTATATAACTGCTTTTTTTAAATAAAGTATTTTTTTCAAAGGTTTATTCTACATAAAAAATTTTCAAGAAATATAAAAATAAAAAATTTATTTTTTTTAAAATTAATAATATGATCTTTAATAATATTTTTATTGATCTAATCCCAAAATATAATCCTTTAAAATTAGTGATTTTAAATTCTTTTATTTAATAAGTTACATATATTTTATTATTTAAATTTTTATATTCTATTTCTCTAAATTACTAAATTAACTTTTTCAAAAATATGTTTTTGAAAAAAGAGGGGAGGTGGGAAGGAGATGCCACGTGTCACAAGCGTGCATGACACATGGCATTCTCTTGACATGTGGCACTATTATGGTTGATGTGGCAATTCCATGATGTGGCATGCCATGTCACCATGTGCGAGGTGGCATGCAAAGGTGGCAAGATGATGTGGCATTAATGATGACTAGGATGATGAGGTGGGGAGTCAACTAGGTTGACCATGTTGAGGTGGCAAGCTGAGGTGGCAAGCTGAGGTGGCAAGCTGCTTATGTGGATCCTCTCGATGCTCACGTGGACATAAAGTGGCATGCATATATAAGGTTTGGGCCTACCCAAGCCTCACACATGGAATGAAACCTAAGCTGTGAAGTTTACCAAGCCTAGATTTCCAAACCTAACTAGGATTGGTTTTAGACTTGAAAAGGGGAGAGTGGACACAATATGGGAATTTTCACTTGGGAGGATTGAAAATGGACCTTCCCATACTCAAATCAAGCCAAATTTTTTTAAATAAATTCATGGCAACAAGAGTATTGATCCCTTGAGTTTTTAGATTGAAAGATTCAATATTTAATTTTCTAGAATTAAATTACTATTGATTTAATGGGCCTCTAACAGTCATAATAAATTTTCCAAAGTAAATCTACAAAAATCAAACCGTTAGATTTGTAATTTTATCTTATACCCACATTATACTAATCTTTCCCAATCTAATCATCACTAGATCCATACAATTTGAGCATTTTAAATGGTAGATGTGGTGGGAGGATAAAATAGTATGTTTTTTAACAATTCTAATATCTTTTAAATAATATAGAAAATAGTAGAACACATCAAAAATTACTCGATAAATCAAGTTAAGCTCTATGTTATTTGTATTTGTGATATGCAAAGTGGAAACATCGTATGAGTAATAATGTAAAAGTTATAGGCAATTTACTCACATTCACTATACCTGTCTAAACCTAGGACAGGGCCTGTATACAAACTTGGTTCCCAAAGAAAAGGGGATTTGTAATTATTGGATATTCGATCAGATTATAGTTTTAGGTGCCCAACTTTGCATATGATGTTTCATTAGAAGACCTTGAAGTGAAACTCCTTGGCTAACTATGAGAGATTGGCTATTCTTCTTGAAAAAATGCCTGTTTTTCAGCTAAAGCCAAGGGCGCCCACCACGACATGAAACTAGATAACCTCATCTTGCAACCACCCTGGTATTGAGAAATTATAAATTCAATTATAACTAAAAGATATGCCTAGATTATAGTTAAAATAGTAGCATCAAGTATTTCCATCATTCCTTCATTGTTCACACTATGTATCCAAAAGTCGAGGTGGAACATTATTTCTTATATTAATAATTGTATATTTAGCTTGATGAGGGTTGGCATAAATGTTTTTGAGCTTCAAAAGGTGTGAAAGGCTAGACCAACTCACTCACCACCAAAAGCTTTAAGAAAAGAAAGGCAGGCCATGCTTTTAGCACATAAGGATAGTATGGAAATATTTCAAGGATTTTGACAAGTTGAATTATATACAAAGTCTACAGTGATATTTTTTAAAAAAATTGGAGTACACGTGATCATGTAAGAGTACTATTATCCCTATTAGGTGAAGGAAAAAACCAATCCCCTATGGAATAGGGGAAAACAATGAAGTGAACCTGCTACATGTCCTATGTGACACATAATGGCTGAAAGATGTGAGTGAGGGTGCAGGTGGTTGGTGTGATAGTGACACATTGAATTGGGTTTGTGAGTGACAATGCATGTGGTTGGTGTGATTGTGACTTATTGAACTAGGTATGTAAGTGCTACCTTTGGGAGGTAAGTGTGGAAAGAAGAGTTAAGGGAAAAAGCCAAAGGTGTCAATAAATGGAGCACCTTGTACATGTGACACACATCATACATGCATTCACACATGTGTGTACTATGCACACTGTACATAGATAAGGTCCACTGACCATGCTTGAAAAAAATTAATTTTTCAAAAAGTGAAAAACCTTTATCTTAAAGTTGTGAAATTATTTATTAAAAAAATCTTGAAATTGACGTTTTTTTTTCTTTAACCTCTCAAAATGTGGAGATATTTGTACCTTCAAGTTGTATTTCTCAAAATATGGAAGCGCAAACTAGACTAAACTGGGTTTTTTTTTTCGAACACTGGGACTCTAGTAGCGACTATCAGGCCGAGCCCATGTGATTCTAGAGTCACGACTCACGACTCACGAGAGCCTGTCGAAACTTGTCTCTTTATGCAAGGCTTTGCACAGTTGTTGATGCTTGCAGGTTCATTCACATGGTAATCATTGATTCTTCAACAAAAAAGCTAGCAAGCTCTGTGCCTCTGTCTCTCTCTCTCTCTCTCTCACACGTACAGAGGTGACAGGAGCTATCTTCTCTCAGTGTGTCTCTCACACACACTGAGAGAGATCAATCTTTCATCTAAATTCTGCCATTAGCATGGGTTCCATGAACTTTGGGATGCCCGAATACCTCTTGTTCGGCCAACTTCTGCAGGATGACTCCTGCCTACGAGCTGTGTATGCCAATCTGCCTGAAGGCGAGAAGCGGCAACAATCCGTCAGAGGAAGGCAGGCAAGATGCATCGCTAAATCAAGGTCATCATCGTCCACCCCTTCTTCTTCGCCTTCTTATAATTACACCACAAAGGGGGCCTCTTCCAAAGCCATGTCCAAGATGCAGACACTTTGCCCCATACAAGAAGCAGCTGAAGAACCACACCTCTCTAATCTCTCTTAGTGTAAGCTCCCTAATTTTGCTTAAGATACTAGAATCTTCCTTAGAAAGGACAAATCCCAGATGCTTGTATTTATTAATATATGTCGCTCTTATGAGGTATGCCGAGTTATAGGTCACGGTACTGAACGATGGTATTGCCGATCTGTATTAAGCATATATCATTGCAAGTACAAATGGCCTTCTTGTTTCTAGATGAACTTGCTCCCAAAGCATTAAGATATACAAGCCACCTCACCTATCTCCGATGGGTAGGAGCCTACCCTTCCTCGAACCTTCAAATTGCGTGTCCAGTCTCTAGAATTTGTACCCCAATTTTTACCATGTTGCCACGTAGTAGTGCCATGAAATTTATTGTTAAGACAATACTAGTACTTGACCCATGTGCTTCCCTCTTGGTACTACATTGCTACCATGTGGCACGTTGCTAGAGAGAAACTCTCAGGCCTACCACGTGATCGATACGGGATTAGTTTCTAGCATAGCTGCTTAAGCGGCTACCGCCTACTACAGTGCATCCACTTGGTAGCTCTCCCTCTCTTGCCACATGCACCCCTAGGCCGTGCTCTCTTTCTACTATGGTGGCAGAAGAGAGAGCATGTGTGGCAAGAGAAAGTATGTAAGTTATGGACCCGTGGGTAGAAATAAAACTCAGCATGACCTCGAATAATATTTCAATTTTACTATGTGCCAACTTGTGAGCTTATATTCGAATGTGAGTGACTATAAATGTGAATACACTCAAGGTGAGATGTGCATATGTTTTGTTGGGATGAACACCACTATAAATATATTGTATGTCCACATTCATGTGTAGGTTCACATCTCTCTCTATCTCTATCTCCACACACACACACATGTATACACCCACACATGCACCCTCACACATAAACACACACTCTCTCATGATAATGTATGTATAGACCCTTATGCTCAGACAATGTATGTGTGTGTGTTTATGTGTGTAGACACACATGCACATATATGTGGTCAGCTGTGTGCATGCCAACTTTGTGTTCTCACTTGTGTGAGAGTGTATGTGCCTTTATGTGTCGATATTGTGTGCACATGTCTGCGTGAGTGCATCGTCATGTAGTAAAGAATTAATGAAGGCAACACATGCTACCCTCATGCTCAGATTGTGTGTGTGAACACTATGTACACTTGCATGCAATTGTGTCTTTATCATCCTATGTGTGTGCATGAACTAATGTGAATGCACATGTATGTCTCTGTGTGTGCACAGAAGAGAGTGTGGGTGTGCATTTATGTGCTTGTGTGTGTAGATGCAAGTGTGTCTATATATGCATGTGTGTGTGTGTGTGTGTACATGTGTGTGTAGATTCACGTGTGTATGTATGTGCATGTGTATGTATACATGTGTGTGTACATGTGCGCACAAGAGATTGTGGGTGTAGATGCACGTGTGTCTGTATGTGCATATGTGTGTGTACGTGTGTGTGTACACACATGCAAGACCACGTGTGTGTGCATGCATACATGCACGTATGTGTATTTTCATGCACAAGTTGTGCATGCAAGCTTGCAAGTGCATGTGTGTGTGTGTGTGTGCATGTGCATATGTATGTATGTGTGTGTTATATGCGTGTGTATGCAAGTGTGTGTATGCACATCATGTGCATATGTATACACATGTGTGGGTGTGTGGGCATGCATATGCACGTATGTGTCGATTCTATGTGCACATGCAAGTGTGTGTAGTTGTGTATGTGTCGATTTCGTATGTTTATATATATATATATATATATATATATATATAGAGAGAGAGAGAGAGAGAGAGAGACACACACACACACACACACAAACACACACATGTGGAAGTGTGTGTGTATATGTGTCGAGTATATGCGTTTCAACTTTGTGTCTATGCACATGCATGTGTGAGTGCGTGTGCCTTTATGTATTGATAATGTATGTGCGTACATGTCCGTGTGAGTGCGGCTTTATGTATTAAAGCCTTAATGACTATGGCTCTCACGTTACCCTCATGTTGATATGGTGTGTAGTATCGACCCGATGTGTGCACGTATATGATTGTCTGTGTCGATAAAATTGCATGTGCATGTACAATAATGTGTGTGTGTGTGCGCGCGCGCTTATGTGTATATATGAGTATGTGTTTATATGTGAGAATATGCAAGAGACTGTGTGTGTGCATCTCTGTGTGCATGTGTGTGTGGATAAATGCATGTATATACGTGTATGTGTATGTGTACACGTGCACTTATGTGTGCATGTGTGTACACGTGTGAGGCTTTGGCTCAATAATCGCAATACAATTCAAGAAAATATAATTTGCACAAATTTTTGAGGCAGAAAGAAATTAGGAAACCTTTGGACATCTTTTGGGCCCCTTTGCTTAATGACCTTGATTAGTAATGGACCAATAGGAAGAGAGGAGTGTGCACGTTTTGTCTCCTCCAAAAGTAGGGGGCAACTAGGCTTGTCTCCTTCATTACTACATTTGTGGGGCTCAAAAAGGAGGGAGTGGCCTTCATAAATTAGGGAGGTCATCATCCTCTTCACCCCAAACCTCAAATCTCCATAGCTCATTCTCTCTACTGTGCAACCTTCTCTCTCTCTCTCTCTCTCTCTCTCTCTCTCTCTCACTCACTCACTCACTCACTCTCTCTCTCTCTCTCTCTCTCTCACTCTCTCTCTCTCTCTATACTGTGAGTAGATCTTCAACCTCTCTCTCTCTCTCTCTCTCTCTCTCTCTCTCTCTCTCTCTACTGTGCTCAGATTTGCAGCCTTTTCTATCTCTATCACGCGTGCGTGCACACATTCAAATCTCCTCACACCCACTTCTACCTCCCTCTCCCCAACAACCTCTAATCTGTACTGTGCAACCTTCTTTCTTTCTCTCTCCCCCCTAAAACCTGCAAAACACACTATGGAGGGTAGTGCATCTTTGTTGAGGAGAAGGCCAAGGGATGAGGTTGGGGCTCTGCTCATGCACAATACCAGGGATGAACACGGTGCTTGGGCTGAAAAATAATTTCAACAGGGAGATTGGGTGTATTTGCAGCCCAGTGCCACTGGACCACATCGAGTTTGGCATCGAGATGTGGTTGAGCACCATTGGAAGGGGCGTCTACTAGGATTCAAGGAAACAAGGCATGATGGATTGGTGGCCCTAGTGCAGCATGTGTACTCGGCATCAGAAATTTCTTTGAGCCCACATTGTCATAGTCCTCGTTTCACTTCTTACAACTATATGCTTTCACTTTAGTACGTTAGTGTACATGGTATTATGTGAACTATTCTTTTCAACTTTATTTGATAGTTTCCTCATTTCCAGATATTTTTCCTTCTAACATCATTGAGGAGCAACCCATAAGGAGCCTAACAGGAACATTCTATGCCATACACACACATTGGGGATGGTGTATTCTCTAACAGTGTCCCTTCTAACCTTGCTAGTCGAAAGATTTTCTTCTACACCCACAAATATGTAGTCCCAACACTGGTTAACGAGTTTGGTAAGCTTGAAGAAGTCCCCTCTCCTTCTCTCTCTAGTGCTGGATGGCCAGTGCCCTGATGTTTGGACTATTGTTTCTCTTGGACAATGATATACATTCTTCTTTGAAGTACATAAAGGCCTCACGATCGGTTGGTCTTAGTTGGGCATGCCTTGTGCATGTGTTTGTCCACAAGTTTCAAGCCATTACTTGCATATACGAACGCCAACAATGTACATGTGCAAGGTGGTAGGCTATGAAGAGATTGTCAATTTGATTGGCCAAGGGTGGGACATTGTGGAGGGGGAGCACAAAGGGGAGAATTTCAGGTGCAATGTAGTGCATTCCAGTGTCTCCTTTCGATTCTTTGCGAGATCGTACCACTTTGTGTACTCATTTTTGTTATGAGAGAGGTGGATGAGGAAGAAGGGTGCATGGATACCCTTACAAGCTCAAGAGGAGGTTTTAGAGCCTATATATCTCTCTATAGGACTACCTAATGTGGGGGTAGAGATTGTCCAAGCAAGTAAGCATTAGAGACTTCTGAACGGCCATGATCACCTACGCATTTTGGGATTTGAGGGAATCAATAATGCTTGCTTCAATGTGCAGGGTAGGAAGGTAAGGATTGTTTGATATTTCAACCTTTGTATTTTCTCACCCCTTTCTGGAGTCACTTACTATGTTTGGTGTTTGGATAGGTTGTTGGAAGGAGGATGGAAGCAAACACCAAGGTGTCCTTGGATTGGGGGACAGATGATGTCACCTTGGTTCAAAGCATCTAAGCTATGAGTGTCCACACTAGAGCAATTTTGTAACATCCCTCCATCGGAGTTTTGTATAAAAAAATATTTTCTGAGATACTTCAGTGTTTAAAATATGTTGTCTGATTTCTTGAAGAGGTGGTTTCGTCTTTTAAAAAATCAACATTTTTTCTTTTTTTTTTAGTCCAGTGTGTGAAATTGCCGCTATCTTGTATAAATAGTATTTTGAAGGCCTTATGTGTCATTTTTCACTTATTCCAAGAGCACAAGGCTTCCTACAAATGCTTCATGGAATTCCTCTGTGAGAGCGAGTTTTCAGAGGCCACACACTTGCACATAATGTTCACTCGTGAGATTGATTGGATCTCCAAACTTCGCCTCCATGAAGAATTATTTGTTGACACATTATCTTACATGGACACCCACATCAAGCCGCACTTCTGTCTCTTTGGCCACCGATGATAGATTGTGGGTGCCCTCCAACCTCCTAGAGTACATCAACTACAACAAAAGGCCCTTCTCCAAGAGTGGCTCATAAGATTTGAAGTAATGGTAATAAAATCTAGACACTTCCTAGAGCTTGACAAAAAGAAAGTACGCAAGCTCAACAAAGGTGCCATTGTCCCCATCGCTTCCTATCATGGCTGGCCTACTTTGTTTTCTTCCTTTTAAAAGGAGAGGAGGTCGAAATGCCACAACTGCGCCTTGGAGTATTCATCCACGACAAGGAAGAGCCGTAGAGTGCAGCGCACACAGGTGTGAGTGAAAGCCTAATCGTGTCGTAAAATAATTTCTAGGAGGTGCTCTAGGGCTTGTAGAAAATCCATGCCGCTTTGAGGCCAATGGAAGTGGCACAACAATTGAAGATGACGATGACTCTGCCCCCCTTCCTAAGATAGAGATTGACTCTCTATGTCTCGTTGTGGTAGGGGGGAGCTTTTCATTTTTGCATGACATTGAAAAGTCTTGTGGCCTTCACATGGATGAGTGCTTGAGCATGCTCAAGGTGAAGAGCAGAGTTCCCATTAGATGACTCTAACATAGGTAACATGGAGGAGAACCTCCTCCCACTCACAGACTTGGTGGAGGAGACGGTAGGCAGCCAGGAATGCAAAGAAGGCAAATGTCACCAAGGAGGAGTTCCAAGCGGCACAACAAAGTGTCTCCTGCGCACAATCTTTCCAAGGACACCAACTCCAACACAAAATATTGATGAGTCCAAGTCCAACATTGACTTGGAGTAAAAGACTGATGCAGACGAATATGATAAGCAAGAGAGGGTGCTAGAGATAGACAGTTATGCTATGCGGGGTGGGAGAATGCGTACTACTACTCTACAGGACCATATCCGACTCTTGGCCACTACATCTGAAACCTTCCACCCACCAATGACTTTGTTATTATTCACAAGGAACTCACACCCAATGCCAACTTTCCCCTTTTTGCATTAAAGACCTTCTTAAAGCAACTCTGTGTGGCCACTATTGGCCGGTCGGTCAGTTTTGTAATCCTAGTAAAAAAGTCATTAGTCATGACCACTTTTGGGAGCGGCTATAGAGGCAAGGTGCTTGCCCAATTAGGAATTTCCAAGTCACTTAGCCATGACTCACCTTGAGAAATTTCCACTGCTATTCTAATGGACAAGCTCCCCTAAGAAGCGATGAACCCCTCTTGTAAAGAGTATTCCCGAATTCCACATGTAAATTTTTATATCAATAAAATTCTGAAAGTTTCTTTTAAGTACATGTGTTTGATTTGTAATGTAAAAAAGAGGAGGGCCAGAAGGGTGCGAGAAAGGGCTGTCTCGGGACCCCGCACAGGGCATTTTCGCACCCTTTTGGCCATTAATGAAAAATATTTGCCATTTAATTTTAGTTGGTTTTCAAGTGAAATTATTTTCCCTTGGCAACATGGCCACAGAATGTGTGTAGTCTTTGTAAGTGACTCATTGAGAGAATCTTTGTAAGTGACGTGTTTATCACTCATTCTCGAGAGCACATTGCTCACTCCCTTTGCTAGACGATGTAAATTTTCCTAAATCCCACATGTAAATTTTTATATCAATACAATGTTGAAAGTTTCTTTTAAGTACATGTGTTTGATTTGTAATGTAAAAAAGAGGAGGGCCAAAAGGGTGCGAGAGAAAGGATTGTCCGAGGGCCCTGCATAGAGCATTTTTGCACCCTTCTGGCCATCATGTAAAATATTTTCCATTTAATTTTAGTTGGTTTTCAAGTGAAATAAACGTGTTTTCCCTTGATGACATGGCTGCAGATGTGTTTAGTCTTTGTAAGTGACTCATTATGAGAGAATCTTTGTAAGTGATGTGTTTTTCACTGATTCCCAAGAGCACATTACTCACTCCCTTTGCTAGACAATGTAAAATTTTCCCAAATCCCACATGTAAATTTTTATATCAATATAATGCTGAAAGTGGCTTTTAAGTACATGTGATTGATTTGTAATCTAGAAAAGAGAAGGGCCAGAAGGGTGCAAATAAGGCTTGTCCGGGGGCCCCACGTAGGGCATTTTGCACCCTTCTGGCCATCATGAAGAAATACGTGCCATTTAATTTTCGTTGGCTTGAGTTATACCACGTTCGATTTTAAGGTATTTGAGTTTTAATTTTGATAAAAACCTTCAAATTTTAGAAAAAAACCTACAAAAAATTGAGGTTGAAGGTTTTTCAAATTGTTGGGAAAAATGGTCCTATTGCTCAAAAAAGTCCTCTGTTTCTCTCTTCCGCGTCCACCCCCAGCTCCACCTACCACCACAAGACAATGTGCCACCACAAGAAAGAAGGGCCAGAGGGGTGCAAAAATGGCCTGTACGAGGCTCCCGTACATAGTATTTTTGCACCCCTCTAGCCATCACGTCTTTCCTACTCTTAACCCCATTTGAGCCACCCCATGCCCTTCACGATGAGAGTTTATCCATTGATACATCTTACTAGAAAAACCATGTGGGCTAGAAGGGTGCAAAAATGGCCATTGCACGTGGCCCGGAGGGGCCTTTTTCACACCCTTCTAGCCCTTTATTGAAACATGATGGAAAGCACATACACGCTTAAATCAAATATATAATAGCAAGATATATTGCACATTAGACAATTTCAAGACGTACACATTGATAATTGGAAGATATATTACACATCGAAAATTCATTAATATCAAAAATTGAGATACATCATTGAACACTCCTCATTTTTCTTTCCCCTTTTCTCTGTGATACGGCGGGCCAATTGCATATCCGTTACCATTATAGTGACCCGCTTTGCATGAATTTTGCACAAGTTGGTGTCCTTAAATAAATTAATAAGATATGCTTCCAGCGGCTTTCTGCAAGGCCTCAAGTGAAACCGATTTCATTTGACATTCCATCTTGTATTCCCATAAATTTTCTTTGCACGTTCGTGAGAAAGGTTCCCTCTGGATGAGAAACTCTACAGACTTCTAGTAGTGCCGTATCTCTTGGAAAGCCCTATACCCTGAGCGTCTCATGCGGGTGGGGCCACGAGGAAGACGTTTGGCGGGACATGGTTGTATTAGGCGAGGCCTGTAATAGGTTGACTTCCTTCTGTTTCTTTTTGGGGATGGTGCTTCTTCCTCTTGCTCCCCTTACTGCTCTTGTTGTTGTTGTTTCTCTTGCTCCTGCTATTTCTCTTACTCCCATTGCTGCTCTTGCTGTTGCGTGGTGATGAATGGCAAGGTCTTTGCTCCTATGGCTCAGTGGTTGGTTGGGAATCTCCATGTGCGCCCATGTAGGCTCCCCCTAGTCGGTGTGTCGGTGTCTGCTGCGCTGCTATCTTTTGTGCCATAATCCACCAACTTTACATGTTTGCTTCACTGGGATGAGTTGGCTTGCTCTATTAATTTTTTGTTGTTGAGACTATGGTTGTAACGCTCCAAATTCTTGTTTGCGTTGTCCTTCAATCGAGCGTGTCGTTCTTTGGTTATCTTCTTCATTGTTTGCTTTGTACGCGCCATGGTGAGGAGAGCTAAGGGTAAGAATGGGAAGGCTCTCGCTGGTAAGGGATGAGAAAAAATAGAGGTCAACCTTTATTTATACAAGAAAATGACATCATTACAATAACCCTTAAAAATCCTAATTTTAAGAGGTCACTCATGCGTGCAAACAAATCATATGCATACTAAATGTATTTCAAACTGCATGGGGCATCATTCGAATAAGCGTTCACTAAAGACTATTGAAAAAATAAAGGAAAATTTCTATTGGTCTGGAAGGGTGCAAAAATAGCCTTTCGGCCAAATTGCACAATGAATTATTGAGGATCATTAAATTTTAGTTGATGTTCATGGTTTTTTGATTTTTTAACACTTTGCCATCATATTGTTTGTTGAAAATCCCCATGCCATCATACCCAAGCATGCTCCGATGGGGCCCAAACTTTGCAAGCATGTGGGAGAGACCCACCCCCACATCTTTGCAAAGTTTGGTTCTCATCGGAGCATGCTTGGGTTAGTAATTAGTGCCCACGGTGGATTTTTCAAGTCTCTTGGTGCTTAAGAGGCCATGGAAAATCCCGCTCTTCTCCATACCATCATACCCAAACATGCTCCGATGGGGACCAAACTTTACAAGCATGCGAGGGGGACCCAACCTCGCTTGCTTGCAAAGTTTGGTCCTAATTGGAGCATGTTTGGGTTAGTAATTAGTGCCCAGTGTGGATTTTTCAAGTCTCTTGGTGCTTAAGAGGCCATGGAGAATCTCGCTCTTCCCCATACCATCGTACCCAAACATGCTCCGATGGGAACCAAACTTTGCAAGCGTGTGGGCGTGGACACAACCCCGCATGCTTGCAAAGTTTGGTCCCCATCAAAGCATATTTGGGTACGATGGGGAAGACCCGGATTTTACATGGCCTCTTTTGGGCACTAATTACTAACCAAAGCATGCTCCGATGGTGGGGACCAAACTTTCCAAGCATGTGCCCAATGAATTTTTTTTAAATTCTCTTGGTACTTAAGAGGCCATGGAAAGTCTCGCTCTTTCCCATACGATCGTGACCCAAACATGCTCCGGCGGGGACCAAACTTTACAAGCATGTAGGGGGCCCCACCCTAGCATGCTTGCAAAGTTTGGTCACCATCGGAGCATGTTTGGGTTATCAATTAGTGCCCAGGGTGGATTTTTCAAGTCTCTTGGTGCTTAAGAGGCCATGGAAAAATTCACTCTTCCCCATACATTTGTACCCAAACATGCTTCAATGGGGACCAAACTTTGCAAGCATGTGGGGGAGACCCACCCCCACATGCTTGCAAAGCTTAGTCCCCATCGGAGCATGCTTGGATTAGTAATTAGCACCGAGGGTGGATTTTTCAAGTATGTTGGTGCTAAAGAGGCCACCATGGAAAATCCGGGTCTTCCCCATACCATTGTACCCAAATACCAATGGGGACCAAACTTTGCAAACATGCGGGGGGGACCCGGGGTCTTCCCCCCATACCATCGTACCCAAACATGATCTGATGGGGACCAAACTTTGCAAGCATGTGAGGGGGACCCGTCCCGTCCGTATGCTTGGAAAGTTTGGTCCCCATCGGAGCATCTCTGGGTACGATGGTATGGGGAAGACCCGGATTTTCCATGGCCTCTTAAGCACCAACATACTTGAAAAATCCGCCCTGGGTACTGATTACTAAACCAAGCATGCTCCCATGGTGACCAAACTCCACCCCTACATGCTTGAAAAGTTTGGTCCCCATCGGAGCATATTTGGGTTAGTAAATAGCGCCCAATGTGGGTTCTTCAAGTCTCTTGGTGCTTAACAGGCCATGGAAAATCCCGCTCTTCCCCATACCATCGTACCCAAACATGCTCCGATGGCGACCAAACTTTGCGAGCATGTGGGGGGACCCACCCCCACATGATTGCAAAGTTTGGTAACCATCGGAGCATATTTGGGTTAGGAATTAGCGCCCAATGTTGTTTTCTCAAGTCTCTTTTAGTGCTTAAGAGGCCATCAAAAAATTCAATTTTCCCCATACCATCGTACCCAAACATGCTCCGATAGGGACCAAAATTTGCAAACATATGGGGGGGGACCCTCCCCCACATGCTTGCAAAGTTTGGTCATCTATAAGATCATGTTTGAGTTAGCGATTAGCACCCACTGCATATTTTTGAAGTCTCTTGGTGCTTAAGAGGCCATAAAAATCCCGCTCTTCCCCATACCATCATACCCAAACATGCTCCGATGGGGACTAGACTTTGCAAGCATGTGGGGGTCCGACCCACCCCCACATGCTTACAAATTTTGGTCACCACCACCATCAGAGCATGTTTGGGTTAGCAATTAGCACCCAGTGCGGTTTTTTTCCAGTCTCTTGGTGCTTCAAACACCATGGCAAATCCCACTCTTACCCATACCATCTTCCCCTAACATGCACCCACCCCCACATACTTGCAAAGTTGTTTCCCCATCGGAGCATGTTTGGGTTAGTAATTAGCGCCTAGTGCTGATTTTTCAGTGCTGATTTTTCAAGTCCCTTGGTGCCATGAAAAATCCCGCTCTTTCCCATACCATTATACCCAAACATGCTGCGATGGGGATCACACCTTGCAAGCATGTGGTGGGGACCCACCCCCACATGCTTACAAAGTTTGGTCACCATCGGAGCATGTTTGCATTAGCAATTAGCGCCCAGTGCAGTTTTTTCAAGTCTCTTGGTGCTTAAGAGGCCATGGAAAATCCCGCTCGGACCCCACATGCGTATAAAGTTTGCTCGCCATCCTAGGATGTTTGGGTTAGCAAATTAGCTCCCAGTGCGGTTTTTTCAAGTCTCGGAGACCATAGAAAATCCCGCTCTTTCCCATACCATCATACCCAAACATACTTCGATGGTGACCACACTTTGCGACGAGCATGTGAGGGAGACCCACTCCCACATTCTTGCAAATTTTGGTCACCCCCATGGAAGCATTTTTGGGTTAGCAACAATTAGCGCCCAGTGCAGATTTTTCAAGTCTCTTGGTGCTTAAGAGGCCATGGAAAATCTTGGTCTTCTCCATACCATCGTACCCACACATGCTCCGAATGGTGGCGACCAAACTTTGCGAGAATGTGGGGGGTACCCACCTCCACCTTCTTGCAAAATTAGGTCACCATCGGATCATGTTTGGGTTAGCAATTAGCTCCCAATGCGGATTTTTCAAGTCTCCTGGTGCTTAAGAGACCATGCAAAATCCCGCTCTTTCCCATACCATTGTACCGAAACATGCTCCGATGGGGACTAGACTTTGCAAGCATGTGGGAGGGACCCACCCCCACGTGCTTGCAAAGTTTTGTCCCCATCCGAGCATCTTTGGGTTAGTAATTAGCACGCAATACAGATTTTTCAAGTCTCCTAATACTTAAGAGACCATGGAAAATCCCGCTCTTCCCCATACCATTGTACCCAAACATGCTCCGATGGGGACTAGACTTTGCAAGAATGTGGGGGGGACCACCTCCGCATGCTTGCAAAGTTTTGTCCCCATCCTAGCATCTTTGGGTTAGTAATTAGCACGCAATACAGATTTTTAAAGTCTCTTGGTGCTTTAAGAGGCCACGAAAATCCCGCTCTTTCCCATACCATCGTACCCAAGCATGCTTTGATGGGGACGAGACTTTGCAAGCATGTGGGGGGGGCCACCCCCACATGCTTACAAAGTTTGGTCACCACATCAGATCATGTTAGGGTTAACAAATAACGCCAAGTGTGGTTTTTTCAAGTCTCTAGGTGCTTAAGAGGCTAATGAAAATCCCGCTCTTCCCTATACCATCATACCCAAACATGCTTTGATAGTGACCAAACTTTGCCAGCATGTGGGGGACACCCACCCCGACATTCTTGCAAAGTTTGGTCACCATCGGAGCATGTTTGGGTTAGCAATTATCACCGGAGGCAGATTTTTCAAGTCTCTTGGTTCTTAAGAGGCCATGGAAAATCCCGCTCTTCCCCATACCATCATACCTAAACATGCTCCGATGGGGACCAAGCTCTGCAAGCATGTGGGGAGGCCCACCTGCACACGCTTGCAACATGTGGTCACCACATCAGATCATGTTTGGATTAGCAATTAGCGCCCAGTGCAGATTTTTAGTCTCTTGGTGCTTAAGAGGCTAGGGAAAATCCCACTCTTCCCCATACCATCGTACCCAAACATGCTCCGTGGGGCCCAAACTTTGTAAGAATGTGGGGGGGACGCACCCCAACATATGCTAACAAAGTTTGGGGGGGGACGCACCCCAACATATGCTAACAAAGTTTGGTCACCATCGGAGCATGTTTAAGTTAGCAATTAGCGCCCAGTGTGATTTGTTCAAGTCTCTTGGTGCTTAAGAGGCCATGGAAAATCCCGCTCTTCCCCATACCATCGTACTCCAACCTGCTCCGATGGGGACCAAACTTTGTATGCTTGCAAAGTTTGGTCACTATCAGATCGTGTTTGGGTGAGCAATTAGCACCTAGTTCGAAATTTTCAAGTCTCTTGGTGCTTAAGGGGCCATGGAAAATCCCGCTCTTCCCCATACAATCGTACCCAAACACGCTTTGATGGTGGGGACCAAACTTTGAAGCATGTGAAGGGGACCCATCTCCACATTCTTTCAAAGTTTTCTCCACATTGGAGCATGTTTGGGTTAGTAATTAGCAACTAGAGCATATGGGGGGTACCCACATGCTCTAGTGTGGGTACCCATTGGAGCATGTGGGGGGTACCCACCCCCACATGATTGCAAGCTTTGGTAACCATCCGAGCATGTTTGGGTTAGGAATTAGCGCCCAATGTTGTTTTCTCAAGTCTCTTTTAGTGCTTCAGAGGCCATCGAAAAATCTGCTCTTCCCCATACCATCGTACCCAAACATGCTCTGATGGGGACCAAAATTTGCAAGCATGTGGGGGGGGACCCTCCCCCACATGCTTGCAAAGTTTGGTCACCTACTATCAGATCATGTTTGAGTTAGCAAATAGCACCCACCACTGCATATTTTTCAAGTCTCTTGGTGCTCAAGAGGCCATAAAAAATATCGCTCTTCCCCATACCATCGTATCCAAACATGCTTCGATGGGGGCTAGACTATGCAAGCATGTGGGGGTCGAACGACCCACCCCCACATGCTTACAAATTTTGGTCACCATCAAAGCAAGTTTGGGTTAGCAATTAGCGCCCCGTGTGGTTTTTTCAAGTCTCTTGGTGCTTCAGAGACCATGGCAAATCCTGCTCTTCCCCATACCATCGTACCCCAACATGCTCCGATGGCGACCAAACTTTGCGAGCATGTGGAAGGGACCCACCCCCACATGATTGCAAAGTTTAATCACCATCGGAGCATGTTTGGGTTAGGAACTAGTGCCCAGTGTGGTTTTTTCAAGTCTCTTTGTTCTTTAGAGACCATGGAAAAATCCGCTCTTCCCCATACCATCATACCCAAATACGGTCCGATGGGGACCAAGCATGTGGGGGGGGACTCAGGGTCTTCCCCATACCATCGTACCCAAACATGATTCGATGGCAACCACACTTTACGAGCATGTGGGGGAGACCCACCTTGACATTATTGCAAAGTTTGTTCACCCATCGAAGCATGTTTGGGCTAGCAATTATCACCTACTACGGCAGATTTTTCAAGTCTCTTGGTGCTTAAGAGGCCATGAAAAATCCCGCTCTTTCCCATACCATCAGACCCAAACATGCTCCGAATGGTGACCAAACTTTGTGAGCATGTGGGATGGACCCAACTCAACATGATTGCAAAGTTTGATCACCATCGGAGCATTTTTGGGTTAGGAATTAGTGCCTAGTGTGGGTTTTTCAAGTCTCTTGGTGCTTAAGAGGCCATGGAAAATCCCACTCTTCCCCATACCATTGTACCCAAACATGCTCCGATGGGGACCAGACTTTGCAAGCATGTGGAGGGGACCCACCCCCACATGCTTAGAAAGTTTTATCCCCATCAGAGCATGTTTAGGTTAGTAATTAGTGCCCAGTGTCCAGATTTTTCAAGTCTCTTGGTGCTTAAGAGGCCATGAAAAATCCCGCTCTTCCCTATACCATTGTATCCAAACATGCTCCGATGGGGACGAGACTTTGCAAGCATGTGGGGGGGACCCACATTGCATGCTTGCAAAGTTTTATTCCCATCAGATCATGTTTGGGTTAGTTATTAACATCAGTGTAGATTTTTCAAGTCTCTTGGTGCTTAAAAGGCCATGGAAAATCCCACTCTTTCCCATACCATCATACCCAAAGATTATCCGATGGGGACCAGACTTTGCAAGCATGTGGGGGGGGACCCACCTCCACATGCTTACAAAGTTTGGTCACCATCGAAGCATGTTTGGGTTAGCAATTAGTGCCCAGTGTGGTTTTTTCAAGTCTCCTAGTGTTTAAGAGGCCATGGAAAATCCCACTCTTCCCCGTACCATCATACCCAAACATGCTCCGATGGCGACCAAAATTTGCAAGCATGTGGGGGAGACCCCCCCTCCCCCCGCGACAATCTTGCAAAGTTTGGTCACCATCGGAGCATCTTTGGGTTAGCAATTATCGCCCAGGGTGGATTTTTCAAGTCTCTTGGTGCTTAAGAGGCCATGGAAAATCCTGCTCTTCCCCATACCATCATACCCAAACATGCTCCGATGGCGACCAAACTTTGCGTGCATGTGGGGCGAGGACCCAGCCCCACATGATTGCAAAGTTTGATCACTATCGGAGCATTTTTGGGTTAGGAATTAGCACCTAGTGTGGTTTTTTCAAATCTCTTGGTACTTAAGAGGCCATGGAAAAATCTGCTCTTCTCCATACCATCATATCCAAACATCCTCCGATAGGGATCAAAATCTGCAAGCATGTGGGGGGGGTGCACCCCCACATGCTTGCAAAGTTTGGTCACCATCGGATCATTTTTAGATTAGCAATTAGCGCCCAGTGTGGATTTTTGAAGTCTCTTGGAGCTTAAGAGGCCATAGAAAATCCCACTCTTCCCTATACCATCATACCCAAATATGCTCCGATGGAGCCCAAACTTTGCAAGCATGTGGGGGGGGGGCGCACGCTTACATGCTTACAAAGTTTGGTCACCCTCGGAGCATGTTTGAGTTAGCAATTAATTCCTAGTGTGATTTTTTCAAGTCTCTTGGTGCTTAAGAGGCCATGGAAAATCCCGCTCTTCCCCATACCATCATACTCAAACATGCTCCAATGGAGACCAAACTTTGCAAGCATGTGGGACGGACCCACCCCCACACGCTTGTAAAGTTTTGTTACCATTGGATCATATGTCGGTTAGCAATTAGCACCTAGTGCGAATTCTTCAAGTCTCTTGGTGCTTTAAGAGGCCATGGAAAATCCAGCTCTTCCTCCCCATACCATTGTACCCAAACATGCTCTAATGGGACCAAACTTTGCAAGCATGTGGGGGGACCCACCTCCACATTCTTGCAAAGTTTTCTCCCCATTGGAGCATGCTTGGGTTAGTAATTAGGGCCCAGTGCGGATTTTTCAAGTCTCTTGGTGCTTAAGAGGACATGGAAAATCCCACTCTTCACCATGCCATCGTACCCAAACATGCTCCGATGGGGATCAAACTTTGCGAGCATGTGGGGAGGACCCACCCCCACATTCTTGCAAAGTTTTATCACCATCAAGGCATGTTTGGGTTAGCAATTAGAGCACCCAATGCAGTTTTCTCATGTCTCTTGGTGCTTCAGAGGCCATGGCAAATCCCACTCTTCCCCTTAGCATTGTACGCAAACATGCTCCTATTGGAAGAGAGGGAGAGACAGAGAAAGAGGAGCAGAACCCAGAGCCTACAGGCTCACCTTCTTCTATCTATTACTTTCACACTCACACACATAAAAGAGACATACGCTTCTTATATCTAGTTGTGACTGGCTTATTAACTACAACACACATGTCCAACTGTACCTAGCTGGTGTCATTCATGATCACACAACATAAAGACAACACACGCGGTGTGGAGCTGGAGCTTGACTTCCAACACTCCCCCTCAAGCTCAAACCATCTGCAACACTCCAAGTAGCTGCCTAAAATAGATGAACTTATCTTTACCAAGTGATTTGGTAAAGATGTCCGCTACTTGGTCTTCAGTCTTCACATGCAGCAAGTTAATCTGCTTTGCTAGTACCATTTCTCTGATGAAATGGTAATGAACTTCAATGTATTTTGATCTTGCATGGTAGATAGGATTTCTCGCAAGCATAACACTGCTCAGATTGTCACAATACAGCTTCACTTTGCTATCCAAGTAAATCCCAAAATCATTCAGCAGCTTTTGTAACCAAACAGCTTCACAGGCCGCTAAAGCAGCACCACGATACTCAGCTTCTGTACTAGACAATGCAACTGTAGGCTGTTTCTTACTTTGCCAACTGATCATGCTGCTACCCAATCCAAATGCATAGCCACTAGTTGACCTTCTGTCACTCATAGGCACAACCAGCCCAGTCAGCGTCAGTATACCCTGTCAAGTCAAGGGGTTTCCCATATGCATAAAACAGCCCATAATCTGTCGTAGCCTTTACATATCTCATGATTCTCCTGACAGCATCCAAATGCGGTTTGCGTTGCTTCTGCATGAATTGACTAATCAGTCCCAGAGCATAACTCAAGTCAGGACGTGTAATAGTAAGGTAAATCAGGCTGCCCACCATCTGACGATGCATGGTTACATTCTCTATTTCAGCTCCAACATCAATCTGCAGCTTGACATTTTGCTCTAGGGGTGTATCCATAGCCTTGCATTTAGCCATACCATACTTCTATAACATGTCATGAGCATATTGCTTCTGTAGCAACCATATGCCTTGAGGTGTCGACACTACCTCAATTCCCAGAAAATATTTCAACTCACCAAGATCTTTGACTTTGAATTCATCCTGCAAACATGATTTAATTTCAGCAATCCCACTTTCATCATCTCCAGTAATGATTAAGTCATCGACATAGACAACCAGAAATACATAGCCATGATCTGTCTTCTTCATAAACAAATTGTGATCTACATCACCCAAACCCATGTTGTTGTAAATAGCTGCTAATTCGAGCATTCCATGCACTGGGTGCCTGTTTAAGCCCATATAATGCCTTTTTCAGCCTGCATACGCTGGAAAATCCAGATGCTGTCTCACTCTGAGCTTGCCTCTCATGAGGCCACACATAACGATTCTGCCTAGCACCTGGCGTCATGATAGACGGAATCCCCAACTCACTGTCCAAGCTATCACTGCTGGACGACTCATAACCTGCAACAGTAAGTGGTCCTATTACATCTTCAAACATTTTTTCTTTTCCCTTATCCAATCTCCCCCTCACTGACATGTCCGTGTCAGTGGACATAGGAGTGCGATTCCGCAATCTGTCAGACCAAGGACTCACTATAGATGATACATCACCTGGCTGACCACTCATGGATGTACTAACTGCAGGGGTATTTTCAGCATTACTTGTGCTGGCTGATCCATCAGTAGGCACAACAACTGGATTCCCATAGCAAGAAGCTAATTCGTCAAAGACAACACCTCTGCTTATCAGTGTCTCATGTGTAGATGGTACATAGCATTTATAGGCTTTCCTTTCCTGTGCATAACCCAAAAACACACTCTTTACTGCCTTAGGATCCAATTTCTTTCTCTTTTCATATAGTATATGCACATACGTAATGCAGCCAAACACTTTCAAGTGCCTAATGTCAGGTTTATGACCATACAACCTCTCATAAGGTGTAACATCATGAATCCCTGCTGTAGGGGTTCGATTTAGCACATAGACAGTAGTCATCATTGCTTCAGCCGAGTAAGCATTAGGCAAACATTTTTCATTCAGCATAGCTCTAGCTGACTCCATCAGTACCCTGTTTTTTCTCTCTGCAACACCGTTCTGCTGCGGTGTATAGCTGCAAGTGAGCTGCCTTCTTATCCCATACTTTGCAAGCAAGATATCTGTCAAACTCCTTAGAGACATATTCTCCGCCTCCATCTGACCTAAGACAAGATACGTAGTAGCATGCTGTTTGAAGTGTCTGAAGACATCAAACACGTCATCTTTATGCTTCAGTATGTACAGCCAACTCATTTTCAGCATGCTGTTTGAAGTGTCTGAAGACATCAAACACGTCATCTTTATGCTTCAGTATGTATAGCCAAGTGTACCTGCTGAAATCATCAATGAAAGATACATAGTAACGAGCTCCTCCAAACAAAGCATTATGCGACGGACCCCAAACATCAGAGTGCACCAACTATAAGGGTCTCGAGCTATTCTTTACATGCTTCATGAAGGGAAATCTTGCCTGCTTTCCAAACTGACATCTAGGACACATACATGACCAAAGTCATTATACTGAATTTGGGCAATCCAAGTACCACTTCCTTATGTTGCATATATTTCAGCTTTTGTACATTGACATGGCCAATCCTCTTGTGCCAAATCTCAGCATCCCGAATAGCACCCTCATCATGTGCAAACATGGCTACCTTAAGTTCAGGAATGGATGCATCCAAGTGAACATCCTGCCATCCCTTCTGCCTCTAGCAATTTGCAACCATTACCATATTCTTCAATAAAGCATCCATCTTTATTGAATCTCACTTGCTACAGATTTTGTTCAGCCATCTATCCCACACAGACAAAAGATTCTTTGTTATTGACGGTACATGTAGTACATCATGCAGGCTCTTCTTCTTGCCATTAGGCATCATCAACAACGGAACAATTCCTATGTGCTGTATATCATGCTGGGTGTCATCCTCAGTACACATAACCATGTGAACCTGCAACCAACTCATCAAACCACTCTCCATGGGGTGTCATGTGATTAGAAGCCCCAGAGTCAATGTACCATCTCTCATCTGTCTTGGTGCATTCTTGGACACATGCTGCATGGCAAACAATCTGTCAACCTGCTCATCATGAGAACTGCTAGAAGATGCATAGTGCCCATGCTGTTTGCCCTTTGCCTTCATATCTCTTTGCTTCTTGAAACAATCCTTTTCTATGTGTCCATATTTACCACAGTAATGACAGTCTTTGTCCCTGTTAGATTGATCATTTGACTGCCATGATCCACCACCTCTGCCACGGGGTGATCTCCCCCTGCCTCTAAAGCTGCCAAATCCACGCTCGCTCTGTGTATCTGTATCATGCCAATTACTCTGTTGTTGCTATCCATAGGTTTTTCGAGTATCACCACGACCTCGAAACGAAGCACGGCCTCTGCCGCCTCTGCCACGCTGGCTAGAGTACAAAACAGTGTCTCTACTTTGAGACGCACTAGAACCTGTATTCAATCCAAGCTTTACCTCCTAGTAGTGCCGTATCTCTTGGAAAGCCCTATATCCTAAGCGTCTCATGTGGGTGGGGCCACGAGGAAGACGTTTGGCGGGACATGGTTGTATTAGGCGAGGCCTGTAATAGGTTGACTTCCTTCTGTTTCTTTTTGGGGCTGGTGCTTCTTCCTCTTGCTCCCCTTACTGCTCTTGTTGTTGTTGTTTCTCTTGCTCCTGCTATTTCTCTTACTCGCATTGCTGCTCTTGCTGTTGCGTGGTGATGAATGGCAAGGTCTTTTCTCCTATGGCTCAGTGGTTGGGAATCTCCATGTGCGCCCATGTAGGCTCCCCGTAGTCGGTGTGTCCGTGTCTGCTGCACTGCTATCTTCTGTGCCATAATCCACCAACTTTACATGTTTGCTTCGCTAGGATGAGTTGGATTGCTCTATCAATTGTTTGTTGTTGAGACTATGGTTGTAACGCTCCAAATTCTTGTTTGCGTTGTCCTTCAATCGAGCGTGTCGTTCTTTGGTTATCTTCTTCATTGTTTGCTTTGTACGCGCCATGGTGAGGAGAGCTAAGGGTAAGAATGGGAAGGCTCTCGCTGGTAAGGGATGAGAAAAAATAGAGGTCAACCTTTATTTATACAAGAAAATGATATCATTACAATAACCCTTAAAAATCCTAATTTTAAGAGGTCACTCATGCGTGCAAACAAATCATATGCATACTAAATGTATTTCAAACTGCATGGGGCATCATTCGAATAAGCGTTCACTAAAGACTATTGAAAAAATAAAGGAAAATTTCTATTGGTCTGGAAGGGTGCAAAAATAGCCTTTCGGCCAAATTGCACAATGAATTATTGAGGATCATTACATTTTAGTTGATGTTCATGGTTTTTTGATTTTTTTAACACTTTGCCATCATATTGTTTGTTGAAAATCCCCATGCCATCATACCCAAGCATGCTCCGATGGGGCCCAAACTTTGCAAGCACGTGGGAGAGACCCACCCCCACATCTTTGCAAAGTTTGGTTCTCATCGGAGCATGCTTGGGTTAGTAATTAGTGCCCACGGTGGATTTTTCAAGTCTCTTGGTGCTTAAGAGGCCATGGAAAATCCCGCTCTCCTCCATACCATCATACCCAAACATGCTCCGATGGGGACCAACAAACTTTACAAGCATGCGAGGGGGACCCAACCTCGCTTGCTTGCAAAGTTTGGTCCTAATTGGAGCATGTTTGGGTTAGTAATTAGTGCCCAGGTGGATTTTTCAAGTCTCTTGGTGCTTAAGAGGCCATGGAAAATCTTGCTCTTCCCCATACCATCGTACCCAAACATGCTCCGATGGGAACCAAACTTTACAAGCGTGTGGGCGTGGACAAACCCCGCATGCTTGCAAAGTTTGGTCCCCATCAAAGCATATTTGGGTACGATGGGGAAGACCCGGATTTGACATGGCCTCTTTTGGGCACTAATTACTAACCAAAGCATGCTCCGATGGTGGGGACCAAACTTTCCAAGCATGTGCCCAATGAAATTTTTTTTAATTCTCTTGGTACTTAAGAGGCCATGGAAAGTCTCGCTCTTTCCCATACCATCGTGACCCAAACATGCTCCGACGGGGACCAAACTTTACAAGCATGTAGGGGGCCCCACCCTAGCATGCTTGCAAAGTTTGGTCACCATCGGAGCATGTTTGGGTTATCAATTAGTGCCCAGGGTGGATTTTTCAAGTCTCTGGTGCTTAAGAGGCCATGGAAAAATTCACTCTTCCCCATACAATTGTACCCAAACATGCTCCAATGGGGACCAAACTTTGCAAGCATGTTGGGGGGACCCACCCCCACATGCTTGCAAAGCTTAGTCCCCATCGGAGCATGCTTGGATTAGTAATTAGCGTCGAGGGTGGATTTTTCAAGTATGTTGGTGCTAAAGAGGCCACCATGGAAAATCTGAGTCTTCCCCATACCATCGTACCCAAATAAGCTCCAATGGGGAACAAACTTTGCAAACATGCGGGGGGGACCCGGGGTCTTCCCCCCATACCATCGTACCCAAACATGATCTGATGGGGACCAAACTTTGCAAGCATGTGAGGGGGACCCGTCCCCTCCGTATGCTTGGAAAGTTTGGTCCCCATCGGAGCATCTCTGGGTACGATGGTATGGGGAAGACCCGGATTTTCCATGGCCTCTAAAGCACCAACATACTTGAAAAATCCACCCTGGGTACTGATTACTAAACCAAGCATGCTCCCATGGGGACCAAACTCCACCCCTGCATGCTTGAAAAGTTTGGTCCCCATCGGAGCATATTTGGGTTAGTAAATAGCGCCCAATGTGGGTTCTTCAAGTCTCTTGGTGCTTAACAGGCCATGGAAAATCCCGCTCTTCCCCATACCATCGTACCCAAACATGCTCCGATGTGGCGACCAAACTTTGCGAGCATGTGGGGGGGACCCACCCCCACATGATTGCAAAGTTTGGTAACCATCGGAGCATATTTGGGTTAGGAATTAGCGCCCAATGTTGTTTTCTCAAGTCTCTTTTAGTGCTTAAGAGGCCATTAAAAAATTCAATTTTCCCCATACCATCGTACCCAAACATGCTCCGATGTGGACCAAAATTTGCAAACATGTGGGGGGGGACCCTCCCCCACATGCTTGCAAAGTTTGGTCATCTATAAGATCATGTTTGAGTTAGTGATTAGCACCCACTGCATATTTTTGAAGTCTCTTGGTGCTTAAGAGGCCATAAAAATCCCGCTCTTCCCCATACCATCATACCCAAACATGCTCCGATGGGGACTAGACTTCCACATGCTTACAAATTTTGGTCACCACCACCATCAGAGCATGTTTGGGTTAGCAATTAGCACCCAGTGCGGTTTTTTTCCAGTCTCTTGGTGCTTCAAACACCATGGCAAATCCCACTCTTACCCATACCATCTTCCCCTAACATACACCCACCCCCACATGCTTGCAAAGTTGTTTCCCCATCGGAGCATGTTTGGGTTAGTAATTAGCGCCTAGTGCTGATTTTTCAAGTCCCTTGGTGCCATGGAAAATCCCGCTCTTTTCCATACCATTGTACCCAAACATGCTGCGATGGGGATCACACCTTGCAAGCATGTGGTGGGGACCCACCCCCACATGCTTACAAAGTTTGGTCACCATCGGAGCATGTTTGCATTAGCAATTAGCGCCCAGTGCAGTTTTTTCAAGTCTCTTGGTGCTTAAGAGGCCATGGAAAATCTTGCTCTTCCCCATACCATCGTACCCAAACATGCTCCGATGGGAACCAAACTTTACAAGCGTGTGGGCGTGGACACAACCCCGCATGCTTGCAAAGTTTTGTCCCCATCAAAGCATATTTGGGTACGATGGGGAAGACCCGAATTTTACATGGCCTCTTTTGGGCACTAATTACTAACCAAAGCATGCTCCGATGGTGGGGACCAAACTTTCCAAGCATGTGCCCAATGAAATTTTTTTTAATTCTCTTGGTACTTAAGAGGCCATGGAAAGTCTCGCTCTTTCCCATACCATCGTGACCCAAACATGCTCCGACGGGGACCAAACTTTACAAGCATGTAGGGGGGCCCACCCTAGCATGCTTGCAAAGTTTGGTCACCATCGGAGCATGTTTGGGTTATCAATTAGTGCCCAGAGTGGATTTTTCAAGTCTCTTGGTGCTTAAGAGGCCATGGAAAAATTCACTCTTCCCCATACAATTGTACCCAAACATGCTCCAATGGGGACCAAACTTTGCAAGCATGTGGGGGACACCCACCCCCACATGCTTGCAAAGCTTAGTCCCCATCGGAGCATGCTTGGATTAGTAATTAGCGCCGAGGGTGGATTTTTCAAGTATGTTGGTGCTAGAGAGGCCACCATGGAAAATCCGGGTCTTCCCCATACCATCATACCCAAATAAGCTCCAATGGGGACCAAACTTTGCAAACATGCGGGGTCTTCCCCCCATACCATCGTACCCAAACATGATCTGATGGGGACCAAACTTTGCAAGCATGTGAGGGGGACCCGTCCCCTCCGTATGCTTGGAAAGTTTGGTCCCCATCGGAGCATCTCTGGGTACGATGGTATAGGGAAGACCCGGATTTTCCATGGCCTCTTAAGCACCAACATACTTGAAAAATCCACCCTGGGTACTGATTACTAAACCAAGCATGCTCCCATGGGGACCAAACTCCACCCCTGCATGCTTGAAAAGTTTGGTCCCCATCAGAGCATATTTGCGTTAGTAAATAGCGCCCAATGTGGGTTCTTCAAGTCTCTTGGTGCTTAACAGGCCATGGAAAATCCCGCTCTTCCCCATACCATCGTACCCAAACATGCTCCGATGTGGCGACCAAACTTTGCGAGCATGTGGGGGGGACCCACCCCCACATGATTGCAAAGTTTGGTAACCACCATCGGAGCATATTTGGGTTAGGAATTCGCACCCAATGTTGTTTTCTCAAGTCTCTTTTAGTGCTTAAGAGGCCATTAAAAAATTCGATTTTTCCCATACCATCGTACCCAAACATGGTCCGATGGGGACCAAAATTTACAAACATGTGGGGGGGGACCCTCCCCCACATGCTTGCAAAGTTTGGTCATCTATAAGATCATGTTTGAGTTAGCGATTAGCACCCACTGCATATTTTTGAAGTCTCTTGGTGCTTAAGAGGCCATAAAAATCCCGCTCTTCCCCATACCATCATACCCAAACATGCTCCGATGGGGACTAGACTTTGCAAGCATGTGGGGGTCCGACCCACCCCCACATGCTTACAAATTTTGGTCACCACCACCATCAGAGCATGTTTGGTTAGCAATTAGCACCCAGTGCGATTTTTTTCCAGTCTCTTGGTGCTTCAAACACCATGGCAAATCCCACTCTTACCCATACCATCTTCCTCTACCACCCCCACATGCTTGCAAAGTTGTTTCCCCATCGGAGCATGTTTGGGTTAGTAATTAGCGCCTAGTGCTGATTTTTCAGTGCTGATTTTTCAAGTCCCTTGGTGCCATGGAAAATCCCGCTCTTTCCCATACCATTGTACCCAAACATGCTGCGATGGGGATCACACCTTGCAAGCATGTGGTGGGGACCCACCCCCACATGCTTACAAAGTTTGGTCACCATCGGAGCATGTTTGCATTAGCAATTAGCGCCCAGTGCAGTTTTTTCAAGTCTCTTGGTGCTTAAGAGGCCATGGAAAATCCCGCTCTTCCCCATACCATCATACCCAAACATGCTCCGATGGCGACCAAACTTTGGGAGCATGTGGGGTCCGACCCACCCCCACATGCGTATAAAAACATGCTGCGATGGGGACTAGACTTTGCAAGAATGTGGGGGGGACCCACCTCCGCATGCTTGCAAAGTTTTGTCCCCATCCGAGCATCTTTGGGTTAGTAATTAGCGCGCAATACAGATTTTTAAAGTCTCTTGGTGCTTTAAGAGGCCACGGAAATCCCGCTCTTTCCCATACCATCGTACCCAAGCATGCTTTGATGGGGACGAGACTTTGCAAGCATGTGGGGGGGGGCCACCCCCACATGCTTACAAAGTTTGGTCACCACATTAGAGCATGCTTGGGTTAACAAATAACGCCAAGTGTGGTTTTTTCAAGTCTCTAGGTGCTTAAGAGGCCAATGAAAATCCCGCTCTTCCCTATACCATCATACCCAAACATGCTTTGATAGTGACCAAACTTTGCGAGCATGTGGGGGACACCCACCCCGACATTCTTGCAAAGTTTGGTCACCATCGCAGCATGTTTGGGTTAGCAATTATCACCGGAGGCCTATTTTTCAAGTCTCTTGGTTCTTAAGAGGCCATGGAAAATCCCGCTCTTCCCCATACCATCATACCTAAACATGCTCCGATGGTGGGCAACCAAAATTTACGAGCATGTGGGGGGGACCCACCCCCACATGATTGCAAAGTTTGGTCACCATGAGAGCATTTTTGGGTTAGGAACTAGTGCCCAGTGTTATTTTTTTTCAAGTCTCTTGGTGCTTGAGAGGCCATGGAAAAATCTGCTCTTCCCCATATCATCGTACCACCCAAACATCCTCTGATGGGGACCAAGCTCTGCAAGCATGTGGGGAGGCCCACCTCCACACGCTTGCAACATGTGGTCACCACATCAGATCATGTTTGGATTAGCAATTAGCGCCCAGTGCGGATTTTTAGTCTCTTGGTGCTTAACAGGCCATGGAAAATCCCACTCTTCCCCATACCATCGTACCCAAACATGCTCCGTGGGGCCCAAACTTTGTAAGAATGTGGGGGGGATGCACCCCAACATATGCTAACAAAGTTTGGTCACCATCGGAGCATGTTTAAGTTAGCAATTAGCGCCTAGTGTGATTTTTTCAAGTCTCTTGGTGCTTAAGAGGCCATGGAAAATCCCGCTCTTCCCCATACCATCGTACTCCAACCTGCTCCGATGGGGACCAAACTTTGTATGCTTGCAAAGTTTGGTCACTATCAGATCATGTTTGGGTGAGCAATTAGCACCTAGTTTGAAATTTTCAAGTCTCTTGGTGCTTAAGGGGCCATGGAAAATCCCGCTCTTCCCCATACAATCGTACCCAAACATGCTTTGATGGTGGGGACCAAACTTCGAAGCATGTGAAGGGGACCCACCTCCACAGTGCCATGGAAAATCCCGCTCTTTCCCATACCATTGTACCCAAACATGCTGCGATGGGGATCACACCTTGCAAGCATGTGGTGGGGACCCACCCCCACATGCTTACAAAGTTTGGTCACCATCGGAGCATGTTTGCATTAGCAATTAGCGCCCAGTGCAGTTTTTTCAAGTCTCTTGGTGCTTAAGAGGCCATGGAAAATCTTGCTCTTCCCCATACCATCGTACCCAAACATGCTCCGATGGGAGCCAAACTTTACAAGCGTGTGGGCGTGGACACAACCCCGCATGCTTGCAAAGTTTGGTCCCCATCAAAGCATATTTGGGTACGATGGGGAAGACCCGGATTTTACATGGCCTTTTTTGGGCACTAATTACTAACCAAAGCATGCTCCGATGGTGGGGACCAAACTTTCCAAGCATGTGCCCAATGAAATTTTTTTTAATTCTCTTGGTACTTAAGAGGCCATGGAAAGTCTCGCTCTTTCCCATACCATCGTGACCCAAACATGCTTCGACGGGGACCAAACTTTACAAGCATGTAGGGGGCCCCACCCTAGCATGCTTGCAAAGTTTGGTCACCATCGGAGCATGTTTGGGTTATCAATTAGTGCCCAGGGTGGATTTTTCAAGTCTCTTGGTGCTTAAGAGGCCATGGAAAAATTCACTCTTCCCCATACAATTGTACCCAAACATGCTCCAATGGGGACCAAACTTTGCAAGCATGTGGGGTGACCCACCCCCACATGCTTGCAAAGCTTAGTCCCCATCGGAGCATGCTTGGATTAGTAATTAGTGCCGAGGGTGGATTTTTCAAGTATGTTGGTGCTAAAGAGGCCACCATGGAAAATCCGGGTCTTCCCCATACCATCATACCCAAATAAGCTCCAATGGGGACCAAACTTTGCAAACATGCGGGGGGGACCCGGGGTCTTCCCCCCATACCATCATACCCAAACATGATCTGATGGGGACCAAACTTTGTAAGCATGTGAGGGGGACCCGTCCCCTCCGTATGCTTGAAAAGTTTGGTCCCCATCGCATCTCTGGGTACGATGGTATGGGGAAGACCCGGATTTTCCATGGCCTCTTAAGCACCAACATACTTGAAAAATCCGCCCTCGGTACTGATTACTAAACCAAGCATGCTCCCATGGGGACCAAACTCCACCCCTGCATGCTTGAAAAGTTTGGTCCCCATCGGAGCATATTTGGGTTAGTAAATAGCGCCCAATGTGGGTTCTTCAAGTCTCTTGGTGCTTAAAAGGCCATGGAAAATCCCGCTCTTCCCCATACCATCGTACCCAAACATGCTCCGATGGCGACCAAACTTTGCGAGCATGTGGGGGGGACCCACCCCCACATGATTGCAAAGTTTGGTAACCATCGGAGCATATTTGGGTTAGGAATTAGCGCCCAATGTTGTTTTCTCAAGTCTCTTTTAGTGCTTAAGAGGCCATCAAAAAATTCGATTTTTCCCATACCATCGTACCCAAACATGCTCCGATGGGGACCAAAATTTGCAAACATGTGGGGGGGGGACCCTCCCCCACATGCTTGCAAAGTTTGGTCATCTATAAGATCATGTTTGAGTTAGCGATTAGCACCCACTGCATATTTTTGAAGTCTCTTGGTGCTTAAGAGGCCATAAAAATCCCGCTCTTCCCCATACCATCATACCCAAACATGCTCCGATGGGGACTAGACTTTGCAAGCATGTGGGGGTCCGACCCACCCCCACATGCTTACAAATTTTGGTCACCACCACCATCAGAGCATGTTTGGTTAGCAATTAGCACCCAGTGTGATTTTTTTCCAGTCTCTTGGTGCTTCAAACACCATGGCAAATCCCACTCTTACCCATACCATCTTCCCCTACCACCCCCACATGCTTGCAAAGTTGTTTCCCCATCGGAGCATGTTTGGGTTAGTAATTAGCGCCTAGTGCTGATTTTTCAGTGCTGATTTTTCAAGTCCCTTGGTGCCATGGAAAATCCCGCTCTTTCCCATACCATTGTACCCAAACATGCTGCGATGGGGATCACACCTTGCAAGCATGTGGTGGGGACCCACCCCCACATGCTTACAAAGTTTGGTCACCATCGGAGCATGTTTGCATTAGCAATTAGCGCCCAGTGCAGTTTTTTGAAGTCTCTTGGTGCTTAAGAGGCCATGGAAAATCTCGCTCTTCCCCATACCATCGTACCCAAACATGCTCCGATGGGAACCAAACTTTACAAGCGTGTGGGCGTGGACACAACCCGGCATGCTTGCAAAGTTTGGTCCCCATCAAAGCATATTTGGGTATGATGGGGAAGACCCGGATTTTACATGGCCTCTTTTGGGCACTAATTACTAACCAAAGCATGCTCCGATGGTGGGGACCAAACTTTCCAAGCATGTGCCCAATGAAATTTTTTTTAATTCTCTTGGTACTTAAGAGGCCATGGAAAGTCTCGCTCTTTCCCATACCATCGTGACCCAAACATGCTCCGACGGGGACCAAACTTTACAAGCATGTAGGGGGCCCCACCCTAGCATGCTTGCAAAGTTTGGTCACCATCGGAGCATGTTTGGGTTATCAATTAGTGCCCAGGGTGGATTTTTCAAGTCTCTTGGTGCTTAAGAGGCCATGGAAAAATTCACTCTTCCCCATACAATTGTACCCAAACATGCTCCAATGGGGACCAACCTTTGCAAGCATGTGGGGGAGACCCACCCCCACATGCTTGCAAAGCTTAGTCCCCATCGGAGCATGCTTGGATTAGTAATTAGCGTCGAGGGTGGATTTTTCAAGTATGTTGGTGCTAAAGAGGCCACCATGGAAAATCCGGGTCTTCCCCATACCATCATACCCAAATAAGCTCCAATGGGGACCAAACTTTGCAAACATGCGGGGTCTTCCCCCCATCATACCCAAACATGATCTGATGGGGACCAAACTTTGCAAGCATGTGAGGGGGACCCGTCCCCTCCGTATGCTTGGAAAGTTTGGTCCCCATCGGAGCATCTCTGGGTACGATGGTATGGGGAAGACCCGGATTTTCCATGGCCTCTTAAGCACCAACATACTTGAAAAATCCGCCCTGGGTACTGATTACTAAACGAAGCATGCTCCCAGGGGGACCAAACTCCACCCCTGCATGCTTGAAAAGTTTGGTCCCCATCGGAGCATATTTGGGTTAGTAAATAGCGCCCAATGTGGGTTCTTCAAGTCTCTTGGTGCTTAACAGGCCATGGAAAATCCCGCACTTCCCCATACCATCGTACCCAAACATGCTCCGATTTGGCGACCAAACTTTGCGAGCATGTGGGGGGGACCCACCCCCACATGATTGCAAAGTTTGGTAACCATCGGAGCATATTTGGGTTAGGAATTAGCACCCAATGTTGTTTTCTCAAGTCTCTTTTAGTGCTTAAGAGGCCATTAAAAAATTCAATTTTTCCCATACCATCGTACCCAAACATGCTCCGATGGGGACCAAAATTTGCAAACATGTGGGGGGGGACCCTCCCCCACATGCTTGCAAAGTTTGGTCATCTATAAGATCATGTTTGAGTTAGCGATTAGCACCCACTGCATATTTTTGAAGTCTCTTGGTGCTTAAGAGGCCATAAAAATCCCGCTCTTCCCCATACCATCATACCCAAACATGCTCCGATGGGGACTAGACTTTGCAAGCATGTGGGGGTCCGCCCCACCCCCACATGCTTACAAATTTTGGTCACCACCACCATCAGAGCATGTTTGGGTTAGCAATTAGCACCCAGTGTGGTTTTTTTCCAGTCTCTTGATGCTTCAAACACCATGGCAAATCCCACTCTTACCCATACCATCTTCCCCTAACATACACCCACCCCCACATGCTTGCAAAGTTGTTTCCCCATCGGAGCATGTTTGGGTTAGTAATTAGCGCCTAGTGCTGATTTTTCAGTGCTGATTTTTCAAGTCCCTTGGTGCCATGGAAAATCCCGCTCTTTCTCATACCATTGTACCCAAACATGCTGCGATGGGGATCACACCTTGCAAGCATGTGGTGGGGACCCACCCCCACATGCTTACAAAGTTTGGTCACCATCGGAGCATGTTTGCATTAGCAATTAGCGCCCAGTGCAGTTTTTTGAAGTCTCTTGGTGCTTAAGAGGCCATGGAAAATCTTGCTCTTCCCCATACCATCGTACCCAAACATGCTCCGATGGGAACCAAACTTTACAAGCGTGTGGGCGTGGACACAACCCGGCATGCTTGCAAAGTTTGGTCCCCATCAAAGCATATTTGGGTATGATGGGGAAGACCCGGATTTTACATGGCCTCTTTTGGGCACTAATTACTAACCAAAGCATGCTCCGATGGTGGGGACCAAACTTTCCAAGCATGTGCCCAATGAAATTTTTTTTAATTCTCTTGGTACTTAAGAGGCCATGGAAAGTCTCGCTCTTTCCCATACCATCGTGACCCAAACATGCTCCGACGGGGACCAAACTTTACAAGCATGTAGGGGGCCCCACCCTAGCATGCTTGCAAAGTTTGGTCACCATCGGAGCATGTTTGGGTTATCAATTAGTGCCCAGGGTGGATTTTTCAAGTCTCTTGGTGCTTAAGAGGCCATGGAAAAATTCACTCTTCCCCATACAATTGTACCCAAACATGCTCCAATGGGGACCAACCTTTGCAAGCATGTGGGGGAGACCCACCCCCACATGCTTGCAAAGCTTAGTCCCCATCGGAGCATGCTTGGATTAGTAATTAGCGTCGAGGGTGGATTTTTCAAGTATGTTGGTGCTAAAGAGGCCACCATGGAAAATCCGGGTCTTCCCCATACCATCATACCCAAATAAGCTCCAATAAGGACCAAACTTTGCAAACATGCGGGGTCTTCCCCCCATACCATCATACCCAAACATGATCTGATGGGGACCAAACTTTGCAAGCATGTGAGGGGGACCCGTCCCCTCCGTATGCTTGGAAAGTTTGGTCCCCATCGGAGCATCTCTGGGTACGATGGTATGGGGAAGACCCGGATTTTCCATGGCCTCTTAAGCACCAACATACTTGAAAAATCCGCCCTGGGTACTGATTACTAAACCAAGCATGCTTCCATGGGGACCAAACTCCACCCCTGCATGCTTGAAAAGTTTGGTCCCCATCGGAGCATATTTGGGTTAGTAAATAGCGCCCAATGTGGGTTCTTCAAGTCTGGTGCTTAACAGGCCATGGAAAATCCCGCTCTTCCCCATACCATCGTACCCAAACATGCTCCGATTTGGCGACCAAACTTTGCGAGCATGTGGGGGGGACCCACCCCCACATGATTGCAAAGTTTGGTAACCATCGGAGCATATTTGGGTTAGGAATTAGCACCCAATGTTGTTTTCTCAAGTCTCTTTTAGTGCTTAAGAGGCCATTAAAAAATTTGATTTTTCCCATACCATCGTACCCAAACATGCTCCGATGGGGACCAAAATTTGCAAACATGTGGGGGGGGACCCTCCCCCACATGCTTGCAAAGTTTGGTCATCTATAAGATCATGTTTGAGTTAGCGATTAGCACCCACTGCATATTTTTGAAGTCTCTTGGTGCTTAAGAGGCCATAAAAATCCCGCTCTTCCCCATACCATCATACCCAAACATGCTCCGATGGGGACTAGACTTTGCAAGCATGTGGGGGTCCGACCCACCCCCACATGCTTACAAATTTTGGTCACTACCACCATCAGAGCATGTTTAGGTTAGCAATTAGCACCCAGTGCGGTTTTTTTCAAGTCTCTTGGTGCTTCAAACACCATGGCAAATCCCACTCTTACCCATACCATCTTCCCCTAACATGCACCCACCCCCACATGCTTGCAAAGTTGTTTCCCCATCGGAGCATGTTTGGGTTAGTAATTAGCGCCTAGTGCTGATTTTTCAAGTCCCTTGGTGCCATGGAAAATCCCGCTCTTTCCCATACCATTGTACCCAAACATGCTGCGATGGGGATCACACCTTGCAAGCATGTGGTGGGGACCCACCCCCACATGCTTACAAAGTTTGGTCACCATCGGAGCATGTTTGCATTAGCAATTAGCGCCCAGTGCAGTTTTTTGAAGTCTCTTGGTGCTTAAGAGGCCATGGAAAATCCCGCTCTTCCCCATACCATCATACCGAAACATGCTCCGATGGCGACCAAACTTTGGGAGCATGTGGGGTCCGACCCACCCCCACATGCATATAAAGTTTGCTCACCATCCTAGGATGTTTGGGTCAGCAAATTAGCTCCTAGTGCGGTTTTTTCAAGTCTCGTGGTGCTTCAGAGACCATAGAAAATCCCGCTCTTTCCCATACCATCATACCCAAACATACTCCGATGGTGACCACACTTTGCGACGAGCATGTGAGGGAGACCCACTCCCACATTCTTGCAAATTTTGGTCACCCCCATTGAAGCATTTTTGGGTTAGCAACAATTAGCGCCCAGTGCAGATTTTTCAAGTCTCTTGGTGCTTAAGAGGCCATGGAAAATCTTGGTCTTCTCCATACCATCGTACCCACACATGCTCCGATGGTGGCGACCAAACTTTGCGAGAATGTGGGGGGTACCCACCCCCACCTTCTTGCAAAATTAGGTCACCATCGGATCATGTTTGGGTTAGCAATTAGCTCCCAATGTAGATTTTTCAAGTCTCCTGGTGCTTAAGAGACCATGGAAAATCCTGCTCTTCCCCATACCATTGTACCGAAACATGCTCCGATGGGGACTAGACTTTGCAATCATGTGGGGGGGACCCACCCCCACATGCTTGCAAAGTTTTGTCCCCATCCGAGCATCTTTGGGTTAGTAATTAGCGCGCAATACAGATTTTTCAAGTCTCCTAATACTTAAGAGACCATGGAAAATCCTGCTCTTCCCCATACCATTGTACCCAAACATGCTCCGATGCGGACTAGACTTTGCAAGAATGTGGGGGGGACCCACCTTCGCATGCTTGCAAAGTTTTGTCCCCATCCGAGCATCTTTGGGTTAGTAATTAGCGCGCAATACAGATTTTTAAAGTCTCTTGGTGCTTTAAGAGGCCACGGAAATCCCGCTCTTTCCCATACCATCGTACCCAAGCATGCTTTGATGGGGACGAGACTTTGCAAGCATGTGGGGGGGGGCCACCCCCACATGCTTACAAAGTTTGGTCACCACATTAGAGCATGCTTGGGTTAACAAATAACGCCAAGTGTGGTTTTTTCAAGTCTCTAGGTGCTTAAGAGGCCAATGAAAATCCCGCTCTTCCCTATACCATCATACCCAAACATGCTTTGATAGTGACCAAACTTTGCGAGCATGTGGGGGACACCCACCCCGACATTCTTGCAAAGTTTGGTCACCATCGCAGCATGTTTGGGTTAGCAATTATCACCGGAGGCCTATTTTTCAAGTCTCTTGGTTCTTAAGAGGCCATGGAAAATCCCGCTCTTCCCCATACCATCATACCTAAACATGCTCCGATGGTGGGCAACCAAAATTTATGAGCATGTAGGGGGGATCCACCCCCACATGATTGCAAAGTTTGGTCACCATGAGAGCATTTTTGGGTTAGGAACTAGTGCCCAGTGTTATTTTTTTTCAAGTCTCTTGGTGCTTGAGAGGCCATGGAAAAATCCGCTCTTCCCCATACCATCGTACCACCCAAACATCCTCTGATGGGGACCAAGCTCTGCAAGCATGTGGGGAGGCCCACCTCCACACGCTTGCAACATGTGGTCACCACATCAGATCATGTTTGGATTAGCAATTAGCGCCCAGTGCGGATTTTTAGTCTCTTGGTGCTTAACAGGCCATGGAAAATCCCACTCTTCCCCATACCATCGTACCCAAACATGATCCGTGGGGCCCAAACTTTGTAAGAATGTGGGGGGGATGCACCCCAACATATGCTAACAAAGTTTGGTCACCATCGGAGCATGTTTAAGTTAGCAATTAGCGCCCAGTGTGATTTTTTCAAGTCTCTTGGTGCTTAAGAGGCCATGGAAAATCCCGCTCTTCCCCATACCATCGTACTCCAACCTGCTCCGATGGGGACCAAACTTTGTATGCTTGCAAAGTTTGGTCACTATCAGATCATGTTTGGGTGAGCAATTAGCACCTAGTTTGAAATTTTCAAGTCTCTTGGTGCTTAAGGGGCCATGGAAAATCCCGCTCTTCCCCATACAATCGTACCCAAACATGCTTTGATGGTGGGGACCAAACTTTGAAGCATGTGAAGGGGACCCACCTCCACATTCTTTCAAAGTTTACTCCCCATTGGAGCATGTTTGGGTTAGTAATTAGCAACTAGAGCATGTGGGGGGTACCCACCCCCACATGATTGCAAGCTTTGGTAACCGTCGGAGCATATTTTGGGTTAGGAATTAGCGCCCAATGTTGTTTTCTCAAGTCTCTTTTAGTGCTTAAGAGGCCATCGAAAAATCCGCTCTTCCCCATACCATCGTACCCAAACATGCTCTGATGGGGACCAAAATTTGCAAGCATGTGGGGGGGGACCCTCCCCCACATGCTTGCAAAGTTTGGTCACCTACTATCGGATCATGTTTGAGTTAGCAAATAGCACCCACCACTGCATATTTTTCAAGTCTGTTGGTGCTTAAGAGGCCATAAAAAATCCCGCTCTTCTCCATACCATCGTACCCAAACATGCTCCGATGGGGGCTAGACTATGCAAGCATGCGGGGGTCGGACGACCCACCCCCACATGCTTACAAATTTTGGTCACCATCAAAGCAAGTTTGGGTTAGCAATTAGCGCCCCGTGTGGTTTTTTCAAGTCTCTTGGTGCTTCAGAGACCATGGCAAATCCCGCTCTTCCCCATACCATCGTACCCCAAACATGCTCCGATGGGGCGACCAAACTTTGCGAGCATGTGGAAGGGACCCACCCCCACATGATTGCAAAGTTTAATCACCATCGGAGCATGTTTGGGTTAGGAACTAGTGCCCAGTGTGGTTTTTTCAAGTCTCTTCGTTCTTTAGAGGCCATGAAAAAATCCGCTCTTCCCCATACCATCATACCCAAATACGGTCCGATGGGGACCAAGCATGTGGGGGGGGACTCAGGGTCTTCCCCATACCATCGTACCCAAACATGATTCGATGGCAACCACACTTTACGAGCATGTGGGGGAGACCCACCTTGACATTATTGCAAAGTTTGGTTACCCATCGGAGCATGTTTGGGCTAGCAATTATCACCTACTACGGCAGATTTTTCAAGTCTCTTGGTGCTTAAGAGGCCATGGAAAATCCCGCTCTTTCCCATACCATCAGACCCAAACTTGCTCCGAATGGCGACCAAACTTTGTGAGCATGTGGGATGGACCCAACTCGACATGATTGCAAAGTTTGATCACCATCGGAGCATTTTTGGGTTAGGAATTAGTGCCTAGTGTGGGTTTTTCAAGTCTCTTGGTGCTTAAGAGGCCATGGAAAATCCCACTCTTCCCCATACCATTGTACCCAAACATGCTCAGACTTTGCAAGCATGTGGGGGGGACCCACCCCCACATGCTTAGAAAGTTTTATCCCCATCGGAGCATGTTTAGGTTAGTAATTAGTGCCCAGTGTCTAGATTTTTCAAGTCTCTTGGTGCTTAAGAGGCCATGGAAAATCCTGCTCTTCCCTATACCATTGTATCCAAACATGCTCCGATGGGGACGAGACTTTGCAAGAATGTGGGGGGGACCCACATCGCATGCTTGCAAAGTTTTATTCCCATCAGATCATGTTTGGGTTAGTTATTAACATCAGTGTAGATTTTTCAAGTCTCTTGGTGCTTAAAAGGCCATGGAAAATCCCACTCTTTCCCATACCATCATACCCAAACATTCTCCGATGGGGACCAGACTTTGCAAGCATGTGGGGGGGGGACCCACCTCCACATGCTTACAAAGTTTGGTCACCATCGAAGCATGTTTGGGTTAGCAATTAGTGCCCAGTGTGGTTTTTTCAAGTCTCCTAGTGTTTAAGAGGCCATGGAAAATCCCACTCTTCCCCGTACCATCATACCCCGATGGGGCGACCAAAATTTGCAAGCATGTGGGGGAGACCCCCCTCCCCCCGCGACAATCTTGCAAAGTTTGGTCACCATCGGAGCATCTTTGGGTTAGCAATTATCGCCCAGGGTGGATTTTTCAAGTCTCTTGGTGCTTAAGAGGCCATGGAAAATCCTGCTCTTCCCCATACCATCATACCCAAACATGCTCTGATGGCGACCAAACTTTGCGTGCATGTGGGGCGAGGACCCAGCCCCATATGATTGCAAAGTTTGATCACTATTGGAGCATTTTTGGGTTAGGAATTAGCACCTAGTGTGGTTTTTTCAAGTCTCTTGGTACTTTAGAGGCCATGGAAAAATCTGCTCTTCTCCATACCATCATATCCAAACATCCTCCGATAGGGATCAAAATCTGCAAGCATGTGGGAGGGGTGCACCCCCACATGCTTGCAAAGTTTGGTCACCATCGGATCATTTTTAGATTAGCAATTAGCGCCCAGTGTGGATTTTTGAAGTCTCTTGGAGCTTAAGAGGCCATGGAAAATCCCACTCTTCCCCATACCATCGTACCCAAATATGCTCCGATGGAGCCCAAACTTTGCAAGCATGCGGGGGGGGGCACACGTTCACATGCTTACAAAGTTTGGTCACCCTTGGAGCATGTTTGAGTTAGCAATTAATTCCTAGTGTGATTTTTTCAAGTCTCTTGGTGCTTAAGAGGCCATGGAAAATCCCGCTCTTCCCCATACCATCATACTCAAACGTGCTCCAATGGGGACCAAACTTTGCAAGCATGTGGGAAGGACCCACCCCCACATGCTTGTAAAGTTTTGTTACCATTGGATCATATTTCGGTTAGCAATTAGCACCTAGTGCGAATTCTTCAAGTCTCTTGGTGCTTTAAGAGGCCATGGAAAATCCAGCTCTTCCTCCCCATACCATTGTACCCAAACATGCTCTGATGGGACCAAACTTTGCAAGCATGTGGGGGGACCCACCTCCACATTCTTGCAAAGTTTTCTCCCCATTGGAGCATGCTTGGGTTAGTAATTAGGGCCCAGTGCGGATTTTTCAAGTCTCTTGGTGCTTAAGAGGACATGGAAAATCCCACTCTTCACCATGCCATCGTACCCAAACATGCTCCGATGGGGATCAAACTTTGCGAGCATGTGGGGAGGACCCACCCCCACATTCTTGCAAAGTTTTATCACCATCAAGGCATGTTTGGGTTAGCAATTATAGCGCCCAATGCAGTTTTCTCATGTCTCTTGGTGCTTCAGAGGCCATGGCAAATCCCACTCTTCCCCTTAGCATTGTACGCAAACATGCTCCTATTGGAAGAGAGGGAGAGACAGAGAAAGAGGAGCAGAACCCAGAGCCTACAGGCTCACCTTCTTCTATCTATTACTTTCACACTCACACACATAAAAGAGACATACGCTTCTTATATCTAGCTGTGTGACTGGCTTATTAACTACAACACACATGTCCAACTGTACCTAGCTGGTGTCATTCATGATCAAACAACATAAAGACAACACACGCGGTGTGGAGCTGGAGCTTGACTTCCAACACTCCCCCTCAAGCTCAAACCATCTGCAACACTCCAAGTAGCTGCCTAAAATAGATGAACTTATCTTTACCAAGTGATTTGGTAAAGATGTCCACTACTTGGTCTTCAGTCTTCACATGCAGCAAGTTAATCTGCTCTGCTAGTACCATTTCTCTGATGAAATGGTAATTAACTTCAATGTATTTTGATCTTGCATGGTATATAGGATTTCTCGCAAGCATAACACTGCTCAGATTGTCACAATACAGCTTCACTTTGCTATCCAAGTAAATCCCAAAATCATTCAGCAACTTTTGTAACCAAACAGCTTCACAGGTCGCTAAAGCAGCACCACGATACTCAGCTTCTGTACTAGACAATGCAACTGTAGGTTGTTTCTTACTTTGCCAACTGATCATGCTGCTACCCAATCCAAATGCATAGCCACTAGTTGACCTTCTGTCACTCATAGGCACAACCAGCCCAGTCAGCGTCAGTATACCCTGTCAAGTCAAGGGGTTTCCCATATGCATAAAACAGCCCATAATCTGTCGTAGCCTTTACATATCTCATGATTCTCCTGACAGCATCCAAATGCAGTTTGCGAGGCTTCTGCATGAATTGACTAATCAGTCCCACAGCATAACTCAAGTCAGGACGTGTAATAGTAAGGTAAATCAGGCTGCCCACCATCTGACGATACATGGTTACATTCTCTATTTCAGCTCCAACATCAATCTGCAGCTTGACATTTTGCTCCAGGGGTGTATCCATAGCCTTGCATTTAGCCATACCATACTTTTGTAACATGTCATGAGCATATTACTTCTGTAGCAACCATATGCCTTGAGGTGTCGACACTACCTCAATTCCCAGAAAATATTTCAACTCACCAAGATCTTTGACTTTGAATTCATCCTGCAAACATGATTTAATTTCAGTAATCCCACTTTCATCATCTCCAGTAATGATTAAGTCATCAACATAGACAACTAGAAATACATAGCCATGATCTGTCTTCTTCATAAACAAATTGTGATCTACATCACCCAACTTAAACCCATGTTGTTGTAAATAGCTGCTACTTCGAGCATTCCATGCACTGGGTGCCTGTTTAAGCCCATATAATGCCTTTTTCAGCCTGCACCATACGCTGGAAAATCCGGATGCTGTCTCACTCTGAGCTTGCCTCTCATGAGGCCGCACATAACGATTCTGCCTAGCACCTGGCGTCATGATAGACGGAATCCCCAACTCACTGTCCAAGCTATCACTGCTGGATGACTCATAACCTGCAGTAAGTGGTCCTGTTACATCTTCAAACATTTTTTCTTTTCCCTTATCCAATCTCCCCCTCACTGACATGTCCGTGTTAGTGGACATAGGAGTGCGATTCCGCAATCTGCCAGACCAAGGACTCACTATAGATGATACATCACCTGGCTGACCACTCATGGATGTACTAACTGCAGGGGTATTTTCAGCATTACTTGTGCTGGATGATCCATCAGTAGGCACAACAACTGGATTCCCATACCAAGAAGCTAATTCGTCAAAGACAACACCTCTGCTTATCAGTGTCTCATGTGTAGACGGTACATAGCATTTATAGGCTTTCCTTTCCTGTGCATAACCCAAAAACACACTCTTTACTGCCTTAGGATCCAATTTCTTTCTCTTTTCATATAGTATATGCACATACGTAATGCAGCCAAACACTTTCAAGTGCCTAATGTCAGGTTCGATTTAGCACATAGACAGTAGTCATCATTGCTTCAGCCTAGTAAGCATTAGGCAAACATTTTTCATTCAACATAGCTCTAGCTGACTCCATCAGTACCCTGTTTTTCTCTCTGCAACACCGTTCTGTTGCGGTGTATAGCTGCAAGTGAGCTGCCTTCTTATCCCATACTTTGCAAGCAAGATATCTGTCAAAATCCTTAGAGACATATTCTCCGCCTCCATCTGACCTAAGACAAGATACGTAGTAGCATGCTGTTTGAAGTGTCTGAAGACATCAAACACGTCATCTTTATGCTTCAGTATGTACAGCCAACTCATTTTCAGCATGCTGTTTGAAGTGTCTGAAGACATCAAACACGTCATCTTTATGCTTCAGTATGTATAGCCAAGTGTACCTGCTGAAATCATCAATGAAAGATACATAGTAACGAGCTCCTCCAAACAAAGCATTATGTGACGGACCCCAAACATCAGAGTGCACCAACTGTAAGGGTCTCGAGCTATTCTTTACATGCTTCATGAAGGGAAATCTTGCCTGCTTTCCAAACTGACATGTAGGACACATACATGACCAAAGTCATTATACTTGAATTTGGGCAATCCAAGTACCACTTCCTTCTGTTGCATAGATTTCAGCTTTTGTACATTGACATGGCCAATCCTCTTGTGCCAAATCTCAACATCCCGAATAGCACCCTCATCATGTGCAAACATGGCTACCTTAAGTTCAGGAATGGATGCATCCAAGTGAACATCCTGCCATCCCTTCTGCCTCTAGCAATTTGCAACCATTACCATATTCTTCAATAAAGCATCCATCTTTATTGAATCTCACTTCCTACAGATTTTGTTCAGCCATCTATCCCACACAGACAAAAGATTCTTTGTTATTGACGGTACATGTAGTACATCATGCAGGCTCTTCTTCTTGCCATTAGGCATCATCAACGGAACAATTCCTGTGTGCTGTATATCATGCTGGGTGTCGTCCTCAGTACACACATAACCATGTGAACCTACAACGAACTCATCAAACCACTCTCCATGGGGTGTCATGTGATTAGAAGCCCTAGAGTCAATGTACCATCTCTCATCTCTATTCTGTCTTGGTGCATTCTTGGACACATGCTGCATGGCAAACAATCTGTCAACCTGCTCATCATGAGAACTGCTAGAAGATGCATAGTGCCCATGCTGTTTGCCCTTTGCCTTCATATCTCTTTGCTTCTTGAAACAATCCTTTTCTATGTGTCCATATTTACCACAGTAATGACAGTCTTTGTCCCTGTTAGATTGATCATTTGACTGCCATGATCCACCACCTCTGCCACGGGGTGATCTCCCCCTGCCTCTAAAGCCGCCAAATCCACGCTGGCTCTGTGTATCTGTATCATGCCAATTACTCTGTTGTTGCTATCCATAGGTGTTTCGAGTATCACCATGACCTCGAAATGAAGCACGGCCTCTACCGCCTCTGCCACGCTGGCTAGAGTACAAAACAGTGTCTCTACTCTAAGACGCACTAGAACCTGTATTCAATCCAAGCTTTACCTCCTCATGCAACAGCAAAGCAACTAGCTCATCCCAGTCAGGGGGTTCAGCTCTAATAGAAATAGATGTATCGAATGCTTTGTATTCCTTGCCACGTCCATTCAGTGTGACAGCAATCATATCATCTTCAGACACCTGTGATCCAATGGTGGCAAGGTTGTCTGCTATGGTCTTAACCTCTGTCCGTATAAACCTGGATGCTTCTGCCACTTCTAGACATGTTGTTGAACTGTTGTTTCAATTGAATCTTCCTTGCATGTGCTATATTTCCATAGTTCTTCATAAGTATGTCCCATGTATCCTTTGGGGACTCACATCCAATGATCTGTATTGCCATGGCATCAGATATACATAAAGAAAACTAGTAGTGTAGCACTTTGCATGCTCTCTCTGTCCACTGCTTTTATGAGCTCTTCTCTGATCTTGTGTCGGTCTTTCAGCCATCTCAGGTTCAGCGTCATCACACCTGTACATAGATCCCAATATCCTCTGCCAACCAAAAAGTTTTTCATTCTGAATTTCCACAAGGCAAAATTCTTGTTATCCAACTTCTCTCCAACGATCTGGGTAATATTGTTAGTGCCCTGTGCATTAGCCATGGTTCAGTAGACTATGTCTGTGTCAAATGCCTGACTTCCTGCAAGCCAACAAGTATGACTGACCAAGTGCAGTCCTTAACTGTTTATGATAGTTTTTCTGCAACAAATTCACTGTCAAAACCAGGGTATTTCAGCCCATCAGTAGCTCAAAACAATCCACAAATAAGTAGTCCCACCTGTAGGTAAGATGGTCAATACATATGCTATGTAATTGCTTCAGCTTTATCTCCTGCAACTTTACTGTCAGAGTGCATACATGCAGTCTATAAACTGTAAACTGTCAGTGTGACCAGCAGCTTATTCAGTACCAAAACTAAGTCGTATACATGTCATACATGTCCCAAACCTTCATAGACATCTGCTAGTACATGTAGCAGTCCAAACATAACCATATGGGCACAAATCAGTGCATAGACAGCAAGTAGTACAAGTGTCAAAACCCTTGCTCATAGGTTGCAGTCTCAGCAAATATTCAGCATAACAAGCTTTATCTAGCTCCACAAAGTCCACAAATCATAACATACATTCACTGTTGTGTGTTGGGTTCAATACATGACCATATGGGCAACTACAAGTATGCTGTATACATGTCAAGATTGCATTCACTGTTAGCAACTAGCCAAGACAATGTCACTGCATTAATTTCCAGCGTTAAATTTCTACCTCAAGCCCACAAATTCAGTGCATGAATGCTTTGCATATTCCTATGCTCCAACGCTGCCTTCTGGGTACAGTAGAGAGATCAGATATGCATTCAACAATGTAATAGCATGTCACAGCTATCTAGCACTTTCCACAGTGTATATGCATGCAGCCAAAGTGTTGTTCTCTCCAGGCAAAATCCACGCAGACAATTCATGTGTAAAAAATGCAATTGTTGCTCCAAACTGATGACGACCAAGCACTCTAATGTGCTCAATGAAGCTCTTGTATCCTCCCAAACAAGCTACAAAACAAAGCTTGAGCAACAACAAGCTTAACCAATCAACACATACCTTACAGGATGCAATATCGGAGAGTCTTCAGCGCTTCAAAAACTTCAGCGCTTTTGTTCTTCAGCGCCTCCTGCTCCAGAGAGCCCACCTAACCGAGCTTTGATACCATATTGGAAGAGAGGGAGAGACAGAGAAAGAGTGGAGCAGAACCCAAAGCCTAGAGGCTCACCTTCTTCTATCTAATACTTTCACACTCTCACACATAAAAGAGACCTACGCTTCTAATATCTAGCTATGACCGGCTTATTAACTACAACACACATGTCCAGCTGTACCTAGCTGGTGTCAGTCACATGATCACACAACATAAAGACAACACACGCGGTGTGAAGCTGGAGCTTGACTTCCAACAGCTCCGATGTGGACCAAACTTTGCAAGCATGTGGGGGGACCCACCCCCGCATGCTTAGAAAGTTTTTTCCCCATCGGAGCATGTTTGGGTTAGTAATTAGCGCCCAGTGTGCAGATTTTTCAAGTCTCTTAGTGCTTAAGAGGCCATCGAAAAACCCGATCTTCCCCATACCATTGTACCCCAAACATGCTCCGATGGGGACCAGACTTTTCAAGCATGGGGGGGGACCCACCCCCGCATGCTTGCAAAGTTTTATCCCCACCATCGGAGCATGTTTGGGTTAGTAATTAGCATGCAGTGCAGATTTTTCAAGTCTCTTGGTGCTTAAGAGGCCGTGGAAAATCCAGCTCTTTCCCATACCATTATACCCAAACATGCTCCGATGGGTACCAAACTTTGCAAGCATGTGGGGGAACCCATCCCCACATGCTTACAAAGTTTGGTCACCACCATCGGAGCATGTTTGGGTTAGCAATTAGCGCCTAGTGTGTTTTTTTCAAGTCTCCTGGTGCTTAAGAGGCCATAGAAAATCCCACTCTTCCCTATACCATCATACCCAAACAAGCTCCGATGGTGACCAAACTTTGCGAGCATGTGGGGGAGACCCACCCCGGCATTGTTGCAAAGTGTAGTCACCATCAGAGCATGTTTGGGTTAGCAATTATCGCCCAGGGTAGATTTTTCAAGTCTCTTGGTGCTTAAGAGGCCATGGAAAATCCCGCTCTTCCTCATACCATCATACCCAAACATGCTCCGGTGGCGTCCAAACTTTGTGAGCATGTGGGGGGGACCCACCCCCACATGATTACAAAGTTTGGACGCCACCGGAGAATTTTTGGGTTAGGAATCAGTGCGCCCAGTGTGTTTTTTTCAAGTCTCTTGGTGCTTAAGAGGCCATGGAAAAATCTGCTTTTTCCCATACCATTGTACCCAAACATCGATGGGGACCAAACTTTGTGCGCATGTGGGGGGGACCCACCCCCGTACACTTACAAAGTTTGGTCACGGATCGTATTTGAGTTAGCAATTAGCCCCCAGTGCAAGTTTTTCAAGTCTCTTAGTGCTTAAGAAGCAATGGAAAATTGCGCTCTTCACCATACCATCGTACTCAAACGTGCTCGGATGAGGACCAAACTTTGCAAGCATGTGGGGGGGGTCCCACTCCCACACGCTTGGAAACTTTGGTCACCACCATCGAATTATGTTTGGGTTAGCAATTAGCACCACACCTAGTGCGAAGTTTTCAAGTCTCTTGGTGCTTAAGAGGCCATGGAAAATCCCGCTCTTCCCTATACCATCGTACCCAAACATGCTCTGATAGGGAGGACCAAACTCTGCAAGCATGTGGGGGGGACCCACCTCCATATTCTTGCAAAGTTTTTTTCCCATTTGAGCATGTTTGAGTTAGTAATTAGCGCCCAGTGTGGATTTCTCAAGTCTCTTGGTGCTTAAGAGGCAATGGAAAATCCCGCTCTTCCCCATACCATTGTACCCAAACATGCTCGGATGGGGACCAGACTTTGCAAGCATGTGGGGGGATGCACCCCCACATGCTTACAAAGTTTGGTCACCATCGGAGCATGTGTATGCTACCAATTAGCACCCAGTGTGAGTTTTTCAAGTCTCTTGGTGCCTAAGAGGCCATGGAAAATCTCGCTCTTCCCCATACCATCGTACTCAAACGTGCCCTGATGGGGACCAAACCTTGCAAGCATCTGGGGGGGACCGACCCCCACACGCTTGCAAAGTTTGGTCACCATCGGATCATGTTTGGGCTAGCAACAATTAGTACCTAGTGCAAAGTTTTCACGTCTCTTGGTGCTTAAGAGACCATGGAAAATCCCGCTTCTCCCCATACCATCGTACCCAAACATACTCTGATGGGGACCAAACTTTGCAAGCATGTGGAAGGGGGACCCAGATCGAGATTGTTGCAAAGTTTTCTCCCCATTGGAGCATGTTTGGGTTAGTAATTAGCGCCCAATGTGGATTTCTCAAGTCTCTTGGTGCTTAAGAGGCCATGGAAAATCCAGCTCTTCTGCATACCATCGTACCCAAAGATGCTCCCATGGGGACCAAACTTTGCAAGCATGTGGGGGGGGACCCACCCCCACATTCTTGCAAAGTTTGGTCGCCGTTCGGAGCATGTTTGGGTTATCAATTAGTGCCCAAGTTGGATTTTTCATGTCTCTTGATGCTTAAGATGCCATGGAAAATCCCGTTCTTCCCCATACCATCGTACCCAAACATGCTCTAATGGGGGTCAAACTTTCCAATCATGTGGAGGGGGACCCATCCCCACATGCTTGCAAAGTTGTTTCCCCATCGCAGCATGTTGGGTTAGTAATTAGCGCCCAGTGCTGATTTTTCAAGTCCCTTGGTGCCATGAAAAATCTCGCTCTTTCCCATACCATCGTACCCAAACATGCTCCGATGGGGATCACACCTTGTAAGCACGTGGTGGAGACCCACTCCCACATGCTTACAAAGTTTGGTCACCATCGGAGCATGTTTGCATTAGCAATTAGCTTAAGAGGCCATGGAAAATCCCGCTCTTTCCCATACCATCATACCCAAACATGCTCCGATGATGGCGACTAAACTTTGCGAGCATGTGGGGTTCGACCCACCCCCACATACGTATAAAGTTTTGTCACTGTCCTAGGATGTTTGGGTAAGCAATTAGCTCCCAGTGTGGTTTTTTCAAGTCTCTTGGTGCTTCAGAGGCCATAGAAAATCCCGCTCTTTCCCATACCATCATACCCAAACATGCTCAAGTGGCGACCACACTTTGCGAGCATGTGGGGGAGACGCACTCCCACATTCTTGCAAAGTTTGGTCACCCCCATCAAAGTATTTTTGGGTTAGCAATTAGCGCCTACTAGTGTAGATTTTTCAAGTCTCTTGGTGCTTAAGAGGCCATGGAAAATCCCGGTCTTCTCCATACCATCGTACCCACACATACTCCGATGGGCGACCAAACTTTGCGAGCATGTGGGGGGGTATCCACCCCCACCTGCTTGCAAAATTAGGTCACCATTGGATCATGTTTGGGTTAGCAATTAGCACTCAATGCGGATTTTTCAAGTCTCTTGGTGGTTAAGAGACCATGGAAAATCCCGCTCTTCCCCATACCATTGTACCCAAACATGCTCTGTAAGATTCCTCCCCCAACCCCCTTTTTGATGTCTAGTATATTCCCCTGTAATCAATTCCCTTTTCTGAAATATAAGAGATCTTGTTTGTGGTTGTTTTAACCTAGAGAGAGAAAATATTCTAGAGAGAGAATATTCAGATTTTGAATATTTTTGGATAGAAAAATATCTCTTATAATTTAGATGAGTTCCCCTGAAACAGAAATTTAAAAAAAATTTCCAATGTGCAATTGGAATTAATTGGAAATAGGTATAAAGAACCTTAGCCTAAGGGTCTAGATTTTCATAAATCTTTAGACTATGGTCCAATTAAGGTTCCTATGGGCCAATAGCATCAATCCATGTGTAGGGAGGAGATAAATCCAAATTGTAAAAGAAGATACCCAAAAATGAGTAAATGCTCACATAAGATGAAGAGTTGAAAATGTACAAGGTTTATTAGTAAATAAACACATATGTAAGGAAGGGGAGTTCTTTAAAAGAGGTACATATTTCACATAAGATGAAGAGTTGAAAATGTACAAGGCTTATTAGTAAAAAAAAACTATGACACATGTGTAAGGAAGAGGAGTTCTTTAAAGGAGGTGCATATTTCACATAAGATGAAGAGTTGAAAATGTACAAGGTTTATTAGTAAAAAACTATGAGCAATACAATTTTGACACATATGTAAGGAAGGGGAATTCTTTAAAGGAGGTGCATATTTCACATGCTTGAATGAGTTTTAAACTCATAAAAATTGAGATATTTCATCTCTCCTCTCTCCTCATTCAAGTCTAGTTCCAAAAAGTTAGCTTAACTGACCTAAAAATGGTCAAAAAGTGACCAAACTGACTTGGAAAATTCTAGAATCAGTTTGTTTGGTTAGGAGCTCAAATTTTCCTATAAATAGAAGCCTCCCCTTGTTGAAAAGAAACATAGTCTCTTATGCCTTGTTACTCTACTCTACCTAAGCCAAAATATATAGTCTCTTATGCTTTGCTACTCTACTCCAAAATATATAGTCTCTTATGCTTTGTTACTCTACTCCACCTAAGCCAAAATATATAGTCTCTTATGCCTTGTTACTCTACTCCACCTAAGCCAAAATATATAGTCTCTTATGCCTTGTTACTCTACTCCACCTAAGCCAAAATATATAGTCTCTTATGCCTTGTTACTCTACTCCACCTAAGCCAAAATATATAGTCTCTTATGCCTTGTTACTCTACTCCACCTAAGCCAAAATATATAGTCTCTTATGCTTTGTTACTCTACTCCACCTAAGCCAAATTAGATAGTGTCTTATGCTTTGTTACTCTACTCCACCTAAGCTAAAATATATAGTGTCTTATGCCTTGTTACTCTACTCTACCTAAGCCAAGAACTGTGAATTCTTTAATAATTCACTAGTTTTTGATACTTCTCTCTTTCTTCAATCCCCATTGGTGGCTTCATCAACATACTAAACCAATTGATTGGTTGGGGGCCTCTACCGTGAATAAAGAATCAAGCAAATCATAAGGTAAGTATATTGAATTTTGATCTTTTCTATAATTTCTCAATGATTCTCTCTTCTCAACCCCTCTCAAGCTTGAGAAGTTTAATTGGTATGGTTTTTTTAAATGCTATTGAAGTTAATTGGTGAATAGTAGTGAAGAGTTACATAATTTAATAAATGCTATAGAAGTTAATTTCCATTTATGTTTAAATTCTAATGGTTTTTATGTAATTTCTCTCTCTCACTCAAGAAATGGTCATACTCATGACCCATTCTCAATCCAAATGAAGCTTTTCATAAAGCCTTTCCTTAATCCAAGATTAAGCTATGCTTGAGGCCAAATTAATGGCTTTTTGCTATGCTTTTAGTTTATGCACATTGATGATTCAATCCATTATGGATTGATGACCCAATTAGAGACCATTCTAATTGTTTTCTTAATGATCCAATTAGAGACCATTATGGATTGATGATCCAATTAGAGACCATTCTAATTATTTCTTTAATAATGAGCTTTATCCCTTAGAAAAAAATTGAGATTTATCAGTCATAGTAGCGGAGCTATGGCAAAATTTTTATAGAAATTACGCATAAAATAAATTCATTCAAAGCATAAAAAGATGACTTCCTACCATATCCTAGGAACTATCATCCTAGATTAATTAAAAGAATATTATTATGCATGGAGATATGGATGTTTGCATGTAGATGTAGAGGTATGGATGTGAGTGTGAATGTGGAGGTGGATGTATGCATGTAGATGTAGATATATAGATGTAGATGTGGATGTGGAGGTGGGTGGATGCATGTAGATGTAGATGTATAGGTGTAGGTGAGAATGGAGACGTGGATGTATACATGTAGATGTAGATGTATAGATGTAGATGTGAATAGAGATGTGGATGTATACATGTAGATGTAGATGTATAGATGTAGATGTGGATGTGGAGGTGGGTGGATGCATGAAGATGTAGATGTATAGATGTAGATGAGAATGGAGATGTGGATGTATATATGTAGATGTAGATGTATAGATGTAGATGTGAATAGAGATGTGGATGTATACATGTAGATGTAGATGTATAGATGTAGATGGGAATGGAGATGTGGATGTATACTTGTAGATGTAGATGTATAGATGTAGATGTGAATGGAGATGTGGATGTATGCATGTAGATGTAGGTGTATAGACGTAGATGTGGATGTAGAGGTGGATGTATGCATGTAGATGTAGACGTATAGATGTGGATGTGAATGTGGAGTGGATGTATGCATGCAGATGTAGATGTATGGAGGTGAATGTGAATGTGGATGTGGATGTATGCATAGGGATGTAGATGTATGCATATAGATGTGAATGTACGCATATAGTTGTGGATGTATGGATGTGATTATACGATTGTGATGTGAGGGAATCTGAAGTGATGAGATGGAAATGATGTGATGGGATGAGTATACATATAAATGGAATATGGAATAAGTAATGTAGATTGAGGAGGGATAATGTGGAAAAATGAAAGTTAAAATAGAAATTGTATTGTAAACTGTTTGTAAATGCTGTTTGTAAATGCTGTTTGTAAATGATTGTTTTATGTCAAGAATGCTGGGGGGAGCATTTTGACCGTCTTGTGATTAAGGTCGTGATGAGAAAGTTGCAACTGCTGACGGGGAGTCAATGAAGGACGTCTCGCGTAGCAAGGTCGGCCGAGGTCTTGACCAGCCTCGGTGCGATTAAAATGGTGAGCTTCCGGTACGGTGGATGAGGGGCCAAGGAAGCGGCCTATGCGTGAAGCGCTAGGTTACCTGCGAAGGATCCTAGAGGGTGCTGACCATACGGTGCTCGGGCTCTGGGTCGCCTAGGATACCCACGCGTGCGTCGAGGAAGATATTGGAACAGAGTTGGAGTTGTTTTCTGAAATCGAGCATGGATCTGGTTGATTGACCTTGCTGGTCTTCAATGGATGAGTCCATGGCTCCTTATATGGATCTGTTGGTTGATCTTGCTGATCTTCAACGAGAGTCCATCTTGTTAAGTGATTATATTGCCAAGTATTATGGGCTAGGAACTATCGAAACGGCTCCTGAGCGTTCTAGTTGCCAATGATGCCATAGATACTCTGATGAAGGAATGATGGGAAATTAAGAATCAATTGGATAAATTGGAAGATGGTGATCAATGATACTATGGTTTTATTAAAGGATTGTTTTAAACTGGTTGAATCTGGTTGAAAAAGGCAATTTCATATTGGGTGTGTGAGTGGTGTGACTAGTTTTATTTTGCATGAACATCCGGCTAGGGGGCCTTGGAACTCTTTTCCTTGGTACCCGGGACAAAACCTAACCAAATTTTTAATTGGATCCCTTCACTACAGTGGTTGGGCGGTTGGCTAACCCATGGGATTGGATGGGGTTAGGCTGGACTGATGGATCCGTAAATCGAGACTCAAACTTTTGTTTTTACGATAGAAAAAAAAAATCCCGGACAGAAACTGTTCTATGGATAAGAATCAACGGCTGTGCCTCTTGAATGGGGAAAAAAGCGTTGATCCCAATGATCCAAGTGCAAGTTTCTTTCTTGAACTGACTAAGTATCTTATAGATGTAATCGGATCATCTCGATCAGAAATGATCTTGACTACGTTAGAGTAAAAAGTTATCCTGGTGGAATCGCCCGTGCTTTCCGGTAAAGGAAGTCTTTCCGGGTTCGGTTTTGGAACAACCGACGGATTAGTCTCTTATCCGGATATCCGTGGGCGAGGCCCCGAGTGTGGGACCCCTGTCCCGCGCGAGAAGCGCTACTTCCGCTGCCAGTACCCCGAATCCGTTGCTCGGTGGGAACAGGGATCTTACATGCTCCGATGGGGACCAGACTTTGCAAGCATGTTGGGGGGACCACCCTGGCATGCTTGCAAAGTTTTGTCCCCATCCGAGCATCTTTGGGTTAGTAATTAGCGCGCAATGAAGATTTTTCAAGTCTCTTGGTGCTTAAGAGGCCACCAAAATCCCACTCTTTCCTATACCATCGTACCCAAGCATGCTCTGATGGGGACAAGACTTTGCAAGCATGTGGGGGGGCCCACCCCCACATGCTTACAAAGTTTGGTCACCACATCAGAGCATGTTTGGGTTAACAAATAGCGCCAAGTGTGGTTTTTTCAAGTCTCTAGGTGCTTAAGAGGCCATGGAAAATCCCACTCTTCCCCATACCATCATACACCAACATGCTTTGATAGTGACCAAACTTTGCGAGCATGTGGGGAAGACCCACCCCAACATTCCTGCAAAGTTTGGTCACCATCGCAGCATGTTTGGGTTAGCAATTATCACCGAGGGCAGATTTTTCAAGTCTCTTGGTTCTTAAGAGGCCATGGAAAATCCCGCTCTTCCCCATACCATCATACCAAAACATGCTCTGATGGTGGGAGACCAAACTTTACAAGCATGTGGGGGGGAACCACCCTCAGATGATTGCAAATTTGGTCACCATCGGAGCATTTTTGGATTAGGAACCAGTGCCAGTGTTATTTTTTTTCAAGTCTCTTGGTGCTTAAGAGGCCATGGAAAAATCCGCTCTTCCCCATACCATCATACCACCCAAACATCCTCCGATGGGAACCAAACTTTGGAAGCATGTGGGGAGGCCCACCTCCACACGCTTACAATGTGTGGTCACCATCTGATCATGTTTGGATTAGCAATTAGCGCCCATTGCGGATTTTTGAAGTCTCTTGGTGCTTAAGAGGCCATGGAAAATCCCACTCTTCCCCATACCATCGTACCCAAACATGCTCTATGGGGCCCAAATTTTGTAAGCATGTGGGGGGGACGCACCCCAACATGCTAACAAAGTTTGGTCACCATCGGAGCATGTTTGAGTTAGCAATTAGCGCCCAGTGTGATTTTTTCAAGTCTCTTGGTGCTTAAGAGGCCATGGAAAATCCCACTCCTTCCATACCATCGTACTTCAACCTGCTTCGATGGGGGACCAAACTTTGTAAGTCTCTAGGGGGGACCCACCCCCAAATGCTTGCAAAGTTTGGTCACTACTATCAAATCATGTTTGGGTTAGCAATTAGCACCTAGTGCGAATTTTTCAAGTCTCTTGGTGCTTAAGGGGCCATGGAAAATCCTGCTCTTCCCATCGTACCCAAACATGCTCTAATGGGGACAAAACTTTGAAGCATGTGGAGGGGACCCACCTCCACATTCTTTCAAAGTTTTCTCCCCATTGGAGCATGTTTGGGTTAGTAATTAGCAACCAGAGAAGGTGGGGGGTACCCATCCCCACATGATTGCAAGCTTTGGTAACCATCAGAGCATATTTGGGTTTGGAATTAGTGCCCAATGTTGTTTTCTCAAGTCTCTTTTAGTGCTTAAGAGGCCATCAAAAAATCCGCTCTTCCCCATACCATTTGGGTTAGGAATTAGTGCCCAATGTTGTTTTCTCAAGTCTCTTTTAGTGCTTAGGAGGCCATCGAGAAATCCGCTCTTCCCCATACCATTGTACCCAAATATGCACTGGGTGCTAATTGCTAACTCAAACATGATCCGATAGTAGGTCACCAAACTTTACAAGCATGTGGGGGGGGGACCCTTCCCCACATGCTTGCAAAGTTTGGTCACCTACTATCGGATCATGTTTGAGTTAGCAATTAGCACCCAGTGCATATTTTTCAAGTCTCTTGGTGCTTAACATGCTCCGATGGGGACTAGACTTTGCAAGCATGTGGGGGTCCGACGACCCACCCCCACATGCTTACAAATTTTAGTCACCACCATCAAAGCAAGTTTGGGTTAGCAATTAGCGCCCAGTGTGGTTTTTTCAAGTCTCTTGGTGCTTCAGAGTCCATGGCAAATCCCGCTCTTCCCCATACCATCGTACCCCAACATGCTCCGATGGTGACCAAACTTTGCGAGCATGTGGAGGGACCCACCCCCACATGATTGCAAAGTTTGATCACCATCGCAGCATGTTTGGGTTAGGAATTAGTGCCGAGTGTGGTTTTTTCAAGTCTCTTGGTTCTTTAGAGGCCATGGAAAAATCCGCTCTTCCCCATACCATCATACCCAAATAAGCTCCGATGGGGACCAAACTTTGCAAGCATGTGGGGGGGCCCTGGGTCTTCCCCATACCATCAGACCCAAACATGCTCCGATGGCAATCACACTTTGCGAGCATGTGGGGGTGGACCCAACTCGACATGATTGCAAAGTTTGATCACCATCGGAGCTTTTTTGGGTTAGGAATTAGTGCCTAATGTGGGTTTTTCAAGTCTCTTGGTGCTTAAGAGGCCATGGAAAATCTTGCTCTTCACCATACCATTGTACCCAAACATGCTCCGATGGGGACCAGACTTTGCAAGCATGTGGGGGGACCCACCCCCGCGCATGCTTAGAAAGTTTTATCCCCATCAGAGCATGTTTGGGTTAGTAATTAGTGAAAAGATGCAGGGGGGAAGAGAGTTGGAGAGACGGAAGACTCTCTCACTTGTAGCAAGAGTAGCATGATCCACGTGTAGCTCAATCCAATGGGATTTGCATCCCTTTTGGAGCTAGGGATTCAACCCATACCGGTGCACAGAAGCTTATCCACGAATGGAAGAGACTGCTATGAACGCCACTACCTTGACATAGACTTTACACACACAAGCTCAATCTTGCCATAACTCATTCACTCATCATCCCACTCATTCATGCATCCAATACAAGAAGGAAGCTAAGCTAAAGCATACACAAGCTCAAAGCATACTTCATTCTCAAGCACTTACTTCCCTAGCATGCACACAAACCTTGAAGCTTAATGGAACTTGAATTAAACATGCATTCTCATTCACTACTCAAGCCATGCCTTGAGCTCAAGCTATGGAGAAGCTTAATCTTGAATCCACTACCACACAAAGCCTAATAGAGAATCCACAAGCATCAACAAAGGAACATGCATACTAGAGAAATAGAGAAGAGAAGAGAGAAAAACATCATCTCATTGCATTGAATTAGAAGAGCATTGCTCATACAATAGTGTAGATGGGAAGAGAGAAGAGCTTGCACCTCTATGAAGAACAAGAGGGAGAGCTAGTCTCAAGAGAGCTCAAGCATGAGTCTAGCCCAATGTGTCTAAGCTCTCAAATGAGCCACTTTTTATACTAAAACTCCTAAAACTCCCAAAACTTCCCATGTGGGATTATTCTCAAGCCCACTCCCACACTCACCTACAACTTGGAACTCTTTACAAGAGCCCTAAATAAGAATGTCAAGTCTCTTGTTTTCCTGCTTGCATCTTTGTGTTGCATCCTTGCATTGATCACCACTCGTCGCGCAACATTTCCCCCTTCCTATTTTGCGCACGTCCTCGAGCGCGTAGATGCCAAGGAAGAGTAGAATCTCCAGTGTGTACCTGCAAAATGATAGGTGGTTTGTGTGTTCCTTTTTAAAAAATAAAAAATCAAAAGTACTGATAGACAATAACGAAACAAGCAATTTTACTGAATAAGACATGGCAATAAACGTCCAATTAGCTAGAGGAAGGAAACATTGAAGTAGTGTAGAGATTGAATAGGTTTGTTCAAGCCTTAATAATTACTACCTGCAGCTAACTAAAGTAAAGAATGTTTTATGCCAAATGTATTGTTCTTTTCCTAGAAGGCAAAAGACAACAGTTAATCGAGGGACTATCAAGTAGTATACCTAGCCTATGCTAAGTCAAAGATGTCGGTTCAACACTAATAAATTTAACATAATTATGTATTGGCAGACTCTTGATATTGCTTAGTGTTAAGGTTTAATATTTTAAGCACAACGGCGACCATCCTGGATTAGACAAGCATTTCTCTTGGTGCCTTTCTGTCCTTTTTTTCTTTTTCTTTCTTTCTTTCTAGACAGGGCTTTCTTCAAGAGTATGTTTGCGCACCCGTGGTATGGCTATTCCTTGCTACACAAGGCATTGGTCTGGGAAAGGTATAGACCTCCCTCGCCTACCATGAATAACAAGGCAATAGGCCACAAACATATATACTTTTCTTTTATTTTTGTCATGCCAATTTTTGTTATGGAATGTTTATTAGATTGTCCCTAAGCAATGTCCTAGTAAGGGCAAGATATCCACTGACGGTCCTATGATTAATTTAGTCTCTTTGTCCTAGGTCTGGAACTCTACCTTTAGCACAAAACACTAATTACTTTGTATTGCTAAACGGGTAAAAACAATTATGGTCAAACTTACACTATCAAGTCTAAAGTTACTAAAATGCTATCCCTACTCTAGACCAAAGGAGATGCATATTGCCATGCTTAGTAAAGTGAAATTTGTAAACAATCCATTAGGAACTCAATGGAGTCTTCTTGGGCCCTTTTATTTGGCAGTTTAAGGGAGTCAAACCTTTTCTCTTAAGAAGAAACGTTTTCTAATTAGAAGCTTCAAAACGGCTACTTTATTCGAATTTGAATTTTGGGGGGAAAAAGGAATTTAAAATCTAGCGGATAAAACCATATCATGTAACATATCTATGGAAAGCTCTTGATGCGTAGATCACGGATCTATAATCTCCGCTCAAATCGGAGCTTGTATGTAGAAGTTATGGAGGTCCGAAAATTGTAAAATTGCCCCCTCCCCTTTTTGGGGAAAAAAGTGCACCCTTTGACCACTCTTACACCTCTCTTACAAACCATTGGTTTTTGCTTACATGGCGGGCTCCTATTTGTCAAAAAGTTAAACGTTTCCATAACCTCATGGCAAATTAAAGGGCCCAAAAAGACTCCATTGAGTTCCTAATGAAGCAACAAGAAAAATACAGAAAACACTAGAGATTGGCATGAGTTCACCTGTTTCTGTTAAAGCGCTGGTTGGTGAAGAATTGTTTGCACTTGATTGTATGACTGTCAATTGCGGTACTGAAGCGGAAGATGTAGTTTGGTGCTTGTATCTGTTTTATTCCGACAAAACAAACTAAACAGAAAGAAAATTAAAAGGACAAAAATAAAAAACATTAGTGCTAAACACCGGATTTGGCCGAGGGGAAAAACCCAATGGGAAAAAGTGCCCTGGCTTCTAGTTCTTATTAAGAGAGTACAAGTGCTATTCTTGCACTAGGGGTGGTTGTATGTCTGCATTCTCAGGTGGGTGGACATCAATAGCTTCAGGATGTAAAGACAACCCAGAACGTAATCCTACCCATGGAGTAGATGGCAAGGGAAGAAGTGCATCTTCACTAACATATGGTATGGGCACAGTAGGAAGGTTAAAGAGGCACCTATGGTTTTGAAACCGTTCTAAAGACTCACTCACATTGAGCCAAAATTGACATGTAGATTCATGGGGAAGAAGAACCTACAAAATGGAAGGGGTTAGCAAACGAAGGGTGTCTTCGCGCCATGTTTGAGCTCTTTCCTCTTCCGGGAGTCTTTGTTGGTTGGGTCCACGTTGCGGCATCATAATTGCCCAGAGATTATGTCGTTGAGGTGTGACGCCCATGATCTGCTACATCATACCAGTGCCATAGCGACGGAAGTATGTGCGACACTGCCAACATATATGGGAAGCATTCCCCAATACCATACGAGCAGCACAGTCACGGCAGTGTGGAAACGGATGATGTTGCTGGTAGTATAACTCCACAAATTGTCTTCCACAGCAATCCTCACCCACTGGGGCATAAAAATATCGGGAGTGCGTCTGAAAAGGTGCAATGTTGTAGATGGTCAGGGTGAGTGCTATCTAGGTCCAAAGATGGACTGCATGTGTCCAGCCAAGTCTCCATTTGGTTATTCTACACAACACATAAGGGAGTGTTCAGATTTTTTTATTAAATGCAAGTTGAACGAAGAATGCTAGTATGTACAGGCATAACGGAAATAGAGCTAATAGAATGAGTAGCTTTTGTAGCATGATAGCTCTTTCAAAAATGAGTTTGCTTTTGGATGTAACATTAAGCAAATTGTTTTTTGGGGTGTTGATGTATGGCACAGGTTCCTTTTTGTTGGACTCTTTTTGGTACCCCTTTCAGAGTACGTGCAAGAGATTGAAGTTTAGTCCGAGGTGAGATTTTAGAGATAGGCATAGGAAATGCATTGGGACAAATAGGAGGAGGTGTGAATGGAGATGTTTGAACACTTCTGAGCTTTGGCAACCATATGGCAGCTGTGTTCTTACCATCTCATTGGGCCTTCAAAATTTTCTTGGGTCTTCAGAGTGTCCAACTCTAACACCTATGCCCGTAGACTTATGGCTGGTAATGTAATTTGATTAGGGAAAGAGTAGAATACCGACGACATTCCAAATAGTTGGAGTTATAGGAAGAACGCTCTTTCCTTGTTGATAGTCAGGGAGTCTACTTGTGTAGGACCCTGATTGAAAGTTGTCGGCTTTGTAAGACAAACTTTGACATTGCTTGTGTTTTGAGGAATAGACTCTGAGCTTGATTCGGTTGCAATGTCCTCCTTCTGATGTGTTGCCTCTGAGATAGAAGTGAGTAAAGGTACCCACTTGCCTTTTTCTTCCCATGTCAGTTTGGAGTATCCCTTCCTGTTTGAGACCTTCTGATGATGTCCGGTTGACGCGTTAGCTTGTGTTTCCACACTTGGACTCTTTCAGGCTTGGTAAGGTGTGGTTTCCAGTATTGATTTGGTTTCTATAACTAGGGTTGTATTGACTGCTTTTGTTCTTGAGTAGATTCAGGAACATAATTATGTTTTGCTGCAGTAGTCCCTGCATTCTTTTTTTGTAGCCACAAGGTAGTAGCACCCTCGTAGTAGCCTTGGGCTTGCAGAACCTTCTTTGGGATCCACCGTTGTTGAGTGGTCTTGTTGGAGGTGGAACTGTTGGTTTTGGTGAACCTCCTCTTTAGCTTTGTATTCTGGATGTTCCTTGGCAGCATTGGGTCTTGGCTTGCGAGCTGCTTTAGGTAACCAGATTTGAATTCTAAGTGCTTCCCCCCTTCTGTAGCCTTGTGCATATAAGAGAGATGTTGGCACTTGCCATCCTTGAGTATTGTCATTGTCATTATTCACCCAAATCATTGGATCTTTTGAGGATGTCTCTATCACAGTAGGGATGGTTTCTACCTTTTGAAAAGATGGGAGTGTCGAAGCACTTGATTCAGATACCATATCTCCTAGCAATAATGATTTGTTTAGGGGTTTCTTGAGGTTCCTCTGCATAGATTGGTCTTAGCATTCTTACGGGAATAATGTCATACCCATCTGGATCACAGAACTGTGTTTGCCTTGGCAATGCACAAGTGTCTATGGTAGCTAAAACATGGTTCCATTCTAAGGGATCTATTAAGTTCTCAGGAAAAGGTATAACACCATATTAGTGATTTTGGGAATTTCCCAATTCCCATTTTTGAATACTTAAAAAAGGGGACATGGATAACATGTTTGTAAGTTTCTCAAAACCCTATCATATGACCTATCGTTGGAAAGCGCTTGAAAAATGGAATCTAAAGAGCTATAAAGCGCTCATTTTGGATTAGTGGTGTTCAAGTTATGGTTAATCCAAACTTTTAACCATGTGTCCCAAACTTGTGGGAAATTCCCATATTCCCCAATATGGTGTTGTATAGGGATATATGCCTCATCCGTCACACTTCTGTCTATGGTAACATTTCCAGGTTGCAAGTCTCGACAAGATGCTCCACAGATCCATAGATCAGCTATTCCTTCAGACATAGTTGCTCCCGATGCTTTTGAAGAAGCGGAATCAAACTCATCCACAGGAGAGTGCGTCACATCTCGATTCTTAGGCACTTTTATTTGGCAGTTTAAGGGAGTCAAACCTTTTCTCTTAAGAAGAAACGTTTTCTAATTAGAAGCTTCAAAACGGCTACTTTATTCGAATTTGAATTTTGGGAGAAAAATGGAATTTAAAATCTAGCGGATAAAACCATATCATGTAACATATCTATGGAAAGCTCCTGATGCGTAGATCACGGATCTGTAATCTCCGCTCAAATCGGAGCTTGTATGTAGAAGTTATGGAGGTCCAAAAATTGTAAAATTGCCCCCCCCCTTTTGGGGGAAAAAGTGCACCCTTTGACCACTCTTACACCTCTCTTAAAAACCCAACATTTCAGTCCACATGGCAACCCCCCCATTTGGCTATTCCTTAATCACCTTGATTAGGCTGGGGCAAATTAAAGGGCCCAAGAAGACTCCATTCACTTCCTAATGCCCAGTCTTGAATCATTTTGAATTGGCGCATGAATGGCCTTCCTAGGATCACTTCGTAATTTGTGTTCTTGCTGCCAAAGTCTACGATAGCAAAGGTATGTCCGTACTCAATGCCACATGACTTGACTATAACGTTCTCAAGCAATCCTATGGGACTCCCTAGATTTCCGTCTGCCAATTGCAAACTCATCCTTGTACTTCTAATTGCAGGTTTTCCCCACATTTCCCATACAGTTTTTGTTGCTATACTCACCCCTGCTCCGCTATCTAGAATAGCTATAGATTCAATCTTGTTGATCTCCACAGGAAGCGTAGTATTTCCTTCGTCGTCTTCACAATGCTTGCCAACTTTGTTCACAGGAACCGGAATTGTTTGCTTAAGCATTAGCTCAGAAGCCTTTGCCTTCAACAACTCCTTAACCTGGATATTCTGGTTCCACAATCCTTGCTCAGTTAATTGTGTAGCCACTTCTCCCCACAATCTTGGCCTAAGCTTTAAGAACTCCACGAGTGGAATGGTACACGTAACTGGTGCCGACATTAAAGCTTGTAAACTCCCTATGTCTCGTTCCTGATGAGGTTGTCGTTGATGGTACTCGCATGATTTGGCTATGTGCTTCATACAGTCCTAAATATAAGGGCAGTGTCTTGCATGTGAGCTTGTTGCTCCGAGCTGAGACAACAGTCTGAGCATCATCTGGTAGAGATAAAGCATCTAATTCTTGAACCCTTTGATTCGAGAATTCTACTATAGATAACGGTGGTGACTTGTCACAAGATGCTAGATCCTCAACTTGTTTTTGCACCGCTTTCCACATCTCCCTTGCTACTGCTTCCTCTATTTCAGGAATTTCATCTCCAAAATCAATGGTAGTCAATGGTTTTGACTCGTCTGCATTAGTATGAGGTAAATCATTTCCTTCAGGCATTTTTGGGAAATGTAGAGATACAACTTCACTTCCCTTTTCCATGCTTGGCGTGGCTTCTGGTATTGTCTCTAAGTTAGGCTTCAGAGAAGCAGGTCCTCTTGCGTATATAGGTGGTGGGCCGTCTATTAGAGTCTGAGTATCCCTAATCAACTGCTTATGGATAGCCAAGTTGATTGTCTCTTCACTCACGAGGGTTGGGATATTCTTGCAGCTTCTTAGGCAGCTCGGTCAAAGCTATGATCCTACTATTATATGCTTGAAGCACTGCATCTAAAGGCTCGTACACCTTGTCCACAAGGACTGATCCTGCTGAGCTTTCCTCAGACTCAGATGATTTTTCCTTTTGCTCATTTTGAGTGTTCTCTTTGATTTGTTTCGTTTTCAACATTCCTTCTAGCTCTTTTAGGATAGAGTTTCCTCCATTAGAGCTCTTCTACTCCTTTGACTTCTTACTCCCCTTGCTGTGTGGTTTACGTCGAGTTGATTTCTTTCTCTCTTTTCCATCTTTGAATAGAACCTTAATCTCAGAGGGTTTCTCAACAACCTCTTTGACATTCTTTTGCGCTTGGGCTCTAGTCTCACTACTCTTAGCGACACTAGTTTGTTCTCCTCCTCAGATGTCGTGGGTGATGGAATCACTTCAACATAGTTGAGGGGCGCTTTAGCTTTTTGTGCTACCGGATCCGCAGGCTTCAACAAGCAATCCTTTGGTAGATGGTCAATGCTACACCCTTGGCAAAACCTCTCTATAGGTGGAAACGTAGATGTTGTGCCTATGTTAGCTAAGAGGGGTCGTTTCTTGTTTGGACATTCTCTCGCCCAATGTGGTCCACCACATTCATAGCATGGTCCTGTTTGTTGCGTGGGGTATAGTCTCTTTGTAGGATATGGTCCTGGATAACCTTGAGTCTTGGTTGGCTGAGATCCTATAAGCATCAAAGAGCTTGGGTCTCCATTAAAGTCATGAACTAGGCTTGGTCCGGTTGGGTTCTCAAAGTAGGGTTCAACAAGAGGATGCTCCATTTCAATGTAGTTTGGTTGAGAGCTAACCATCTCCATTCCTAATTCAGGATTCTCATATTCCACATATCTAAAGGAAGCTATGCCAGGTGGAGGAGGTTGAGCTCCTAGCACTGGCTGTGCTTGCTCTTGAGCAACTAAGGTTCTCTCATGGTTCACAACTTGCTGCCTAGGTGCAGAGTTGTTTGCTTGTTCCCTTTGTATCCTTGCAATGTGATTGCAGTCCGAAGTCACATGTGTGTAGTTCCATTTACAAAGCTAGCACCACTTCTTTGTTGGTTGATTGCCAACCAATGGTGAAAAGGTTGGGCACTGCTCAGTTTTATGGCTACGTCCACATCCTCCACAGACATAAGGGCCTGTAGGTACAGTATGCATGTATGATGGTTGGGGTCGGTAGGAAGGTCTGTAGTATTGCCCCATCTTTTTCAATACTATCTCGGCAATCTGATCTGGATTAACTAATGGCACACTAGAGTCAGAGCCCTTCCCAGAGCTATGTTTATCATCCGGATGACTATCTTGGTTTCCCATGCCAGTCATGTCAAAGTTGTCATCGTAATCCACGGCATCCATGCAACACTCATTGAAGATGACATGCTTCTTTGCGTACAAGTGAGCGTGAAGCGTCTTGTTTCGTAAGCCTTCCAGGAAGATAGAAATTAATCTTCCTTGGCTTGGCTTCTCATCGTCAGGGCATCGATTGATGTACTGCTTTAGCCTATTTACACAATCTCGCACAGACTCTTGATCTTTTTGTTTAAAAGCGTAAATTTGAGCTACCGCGTTGTGCTTAATTCCCATTTTTGAAAACGTAGTTATAAAGCTCTTTTCCAGCCCATCGAAAGATCGCTTTGCCTCCTCAGGCTCTAAAGTCTGAAACCATGATAAAGACTTACTCTCTAGCGTCAGTCAAGCCAAATCCTTCGATTTGCGTATGCGTATTCGTGACTTGCTCCGCATGTATAGCTTGCTTAAAAGCTGCTATATGGTCATATGGGTCACCGGATCCGTCATACTTCTTGACAAGCTTTTGCAGTGCAGATGGTCTCACTTTTCTAGAATATTCATCGTCATGTCTCCTATATGAGTCTCGGCCTCTAAATCTAGGCTCTTCAAATGTCAGTTCACTTGGTCTATGGGGTTCTCCTGGAGGTACATATCCACTTGCTCGTGGTCTTTCTTCTCCCCTAGATTCTCTAATAGCCCCGAGTCTCCTCGTAGGATCAATCATTGGAAAGACTGGTCCTTGAGCAGTTGTTCGCATGGAAGGTGCTGGTCGAGCCACACTTGGGGTTCTAGCCCATGGTGGTGCTAGTGTTTCTCCTCGAAAGGCAGATTCATCTGGACGTGCCGTGTCTAAGGTAGACACCTCAGTGAAAAGGGGCCTTCCTTTCCATTTCATTTCCCTAACCTCTGGCCATTCAAGGGTTCTAAAGTCGTTCCCCCATCTATCATGAACACGCTTTTAGTGAAACCATGTGGATGCTCTACAGTTATTGTATGCGTGACTGGAAGCTCTAAGCTCGGGTGCTTAGTGGTTGCATAGTAGGTTTCTACCACATCCCTATACACCTCTTTAATTGGGTCGTCTTGATAGATTTTAACTACTGGAATTTCTTTTACTATGTCCCATGGGTTTTTCTTGGTCTCTTTTTCTTTTCCCTTTCTTTCTCTATCCTCCCAATTCCGGTCAGAAAACAATTCTTCAAGTAAAGAAATGGGCGTACTAGGTCTGCGCGATGTTCCTGGCACATTTGGGTCCGATGGAAGCTCCTTTTTCTGCTTTGCTTGTGCGGTAGGTTGAAGTACACCCAAAGCATCCACTTGTTCAGGATTTTTGGTGACCTCGTAGCGTACTCCATTTCTACCCATGTACATATCGTTTTGGTAGTTTACCCATGGTGTTGATTCAAATGCAGAATGAATGTCTGCAATTTTAACAATAAATCGCCTCATTTGATCTTTGTAGATCTCACCGCCATGCACATTTGTATACAAAAAATGGAGTCTCATGTTGTCAATCAACTCCCCATCTGGGATTTCAAATGGATTAGCAGAATCTGCCATACCAATGGGTGTGGATGGTCTATTCATACTAAATGACTCGTTTATGTCCATTGAAATATCACTCTCGGTTCTTGAGAGGCTCTCTGTTTGAGACTTCGAAGATGTCTCGAGAATGCTCTCCAAGTTGCCAACAACCGATTGAGTGCCGCTCCCTTGAGTGGTTACCCTAGATGGTGCACTAGTGTTACGTCCCCCTAGTATTGTTCCCGAGCATAGGTTCATATGCTATTTTTAGCACGTTACAGTGTCCAATTTTTTTTATGTTTTTTTTCTTTTTTTTCTTTTTTAATATATATATATATATATATATATATTTAAACCCTACCTAACCACTAAATGCAACTAACATGAATATGTGTGTAAATACCTATTTTATTTTTTTATTTTATTTTATTTTTATTTTATTTTTTTAAATAATTACACAAAAATATGAATTATGCTAAAAAATACTATTTATGCAAATTACACTAATTATGCAAAAAATTATAGAAATTTAAAAAAATGTAGAATATGCAAAAAATGTAGACTCAAAATAAAACATATAATTTACAAAATTTTTCTTTTCTTTTCTCTTTTTTTTTTAAAAATTAATTTTATTATTTTATTGTTTTTTCTTTTTGTTTTTATTTTTTTTTAAAAAATATAAAGAACATGAAAATTAACAAAAAATTAAAAAAATAAAAAATAAAAAATAAAAAAAATACTAACCTTATCCAGCCTTATCGCCTTCGGATTTCTCTGTTGCGGCACCCATCGCTTCCACACGTCTGCTCTGCGGACCTTCACCGGCTCAGATGCCGCCTCCTTCGCCCGTCGCTTTTCAGCTCCTCGCTAGCTACAGCCGCTCTCTCCTCTGCTGCGGCCCCTCACCTTCTTCCGCTAGCTGCCTTCTCTTCCTTCCGCAGCCAGCAGCCACCTTCGTCTGCTCTGCCCGGCCTTCGCCGGCCTCTCTTCCTTTGCCGCCAGCAGAGCTGAAGCTTGGCTTCTTCGCTGGCGCGGCCTCCTTCTTTCTTCCACAAGTGGCAGCCGCCTTCGTAGCCCTTCAGCACGTCGCAGCCCTTCATCAAGCCAGTTGGCTTTTTGCTGCCGGCCTTCGGCCACCTCTCCCTTCTAGCCTGGAAGGCCTGCGCCGCTAGCTTCGTGGCCCTTCACGTTCTGCTCGCCTCGCCGCCTTCGCTCGCCTTCTTTTCCACACCTCCGCCTCTGCTACTCAGCTGCAGTCGCCTCAGCTGCAGTCGCTGCCCCCTTCCCACCGGCGCGGCCTCGTGAAGATCTAGATGACTCACTCTCCAAGAGGAGGGATTGCTTCTCAACTCTGCCGCCAGTACCTTGAGAGACAAGGGGTGATAACCTCAAAAATCACAGCGCTCCACAGTTTGATGACCTGCTCTTCAGTTAGGAGTTTGATGCTTGGAGCCTTCGCCTCCTTCTTCCCTTCTTTCGTCTGCTGCAGGTGAGGCCTCACCTTCTCTTTAGGCCACCTCACCACCTTCACGCCCCTTCGCCTCCTCTTCTTCGGGTGAGGCAGACCTTCGCCTCCTCACTCACCTTCGCCTCCCCAGCTACAGCTGCCCCAGCTCTGCAACAGTCGCCAACACTGCATGGGCCTACGCCACCTCCTTCGCACCAGCCTCTCGCCGCCTTCTTTTTCTCCCGCCGGTGCGGCCTCCGCCTCCTTCTCGCCTTCTTCACCGCCGCCGGCCACCACCTCTTCACAAGCTCAAAGCATACTTCATTCTCAAGCACTTACTTCCCTAGCATGCACACAAACCTTGAAGCTTAATAGAACTTGAATTAAACATGCATTCTCATTCACTACTCAAGCCATGCCTTGCCCATAGATAAGCTACAAGCTATGGAGAAGCTTAAGCTTGAATCCACTACCACACAAAGCCTAATAGAGAATCCACAAGCATCAACAAAGGAACATGCATACTAGAGAAATAGAGATGAAAAGAGAGAAAAACATCATCTCATTGCATTGAATTAGAAGAGCATTGCTCATACAATAATGTAGATGGGAAGAGAGAAGAGCTTGCACCTCTATGAACAAGAGGGAGAGCTAGTCTCAAGAGAGCTCAAGCATGAGTTTAGCCCAATGTGTCTAAGCTCTCAAATGAGCCACTTTTTATACTAAAACTCCTAAAACTCCCAAAACTTCCCATGTAGGATTATTCTCAAGCCCACTCCCACACTCACCTACAACTTGGAACTCTTTACAAGAGCCCTAAATAAGAATGTCAAGTCTCTTGTTTTCCTGCTTGCATCTTTGTGTTGCATCCTTGCATTGATCACCACTCGTCATGCAACAAGAGCTTGAGCTCTTGCAAGCACACACACACTCACAAAACCCTAATAGAAAACACACAAGATGAGAGGCTGAAAATCTTCTTCTTCTTCACTCAACACTCAACACTCCATATACAAGATAAGAGTACTCACAATAGGAAAGGTACTCAACCAAATACATACAAGGGTTCTCTATAGTGTGAACCCAACTAAATGAGCTGGCGCTATAACTATGCCAGTCTCTAGAATGGCTCTCACACAGCCTGTCATCCCACTGGCCGCATATCACACCCATGATCTCACCAACCATGTCAGTGGTGTAAGTGTGGGGCCTATCCCCCAGGCGGGTCATCGGTGTCCACCGCCTCACTAGATGAGCTCGATATCTCTTGTAAGGTTCCCCCCTTCCACAAATGGGAGAAACGCTTAAGATAGTCCACTAAGTCTAAACTTGGAGAAAATTTCCTACTCATCGACACCTTGACCATGCAGAGATTCAAGGATACGATTCATAGGTAAGACCTAGTTCTATCCCGCAGGGGGAGCGTGGTCTTCTAAAATCAAATCACCCATAGGGTAATTGATCACATAAATTGGATAACTACTAGTCTTGATTCCTAGAGACAACGCTTTTTTCCTCATCCATGCAAGGCACAGCCGTTGGCCTAGTCTTCTAGAATAGAATTACTCGAGAACCTATTTATCTAACGTAGGGCTTTCACTTAATATGTTGGAAAGCTACCCGACTAATCGGGTCCACCCGTCCGTAGGATGGTGCCGTCGGGGCATTCCATCCTCCCACTTTTCACCCTACTCACGCGTCAATTTGTTTTCTAATTAATCCTACCACACTGTTTGACATAAACAAACATGTTCCTTAATTAAGGCCCTTTTCACAAGGTTTATTAAAACAGCCTTTGCCTTTTTCCACAATACAATAATGCCAAAGATAAGATTTATAAAAACAAATTTAAACATGAATCAATTTCCTACAAGCCAAACTGGCTCTCTTATTCTTTTCCTTTATACCGCCGATGATCTAGAATTCGGCCTTCCAGCCTCCACATGCTGGGCAAAACCCTACGGGACCATACACCTCATCGTCGGCCGCTGGCGAGGACTCAAGCCGGCCTGTCGCCCTCTCAGGCTCCATCGCTCGATCCTCCCGCCCCTCAGAGGGATGTCTGCGCACTAGGGTGGGCTAATTTACCGCACTAGCCTGGGCCCTCAGAACTAGGCAGCATCATCACAATCACTTGCCTCAATCGGCAAACCTCATTCTCCCGATGGTATGAGGGATACCATGGGCCAACTCCGGGCCTTACTAACGTCTCCGCCGTCCGGCTACACAAGCACAAGAACGGGGCAGCGTCAAGGCAGAGAGAAGTTGTACCTGTACCTTAATTTAACCAAGATAACAATCCATTTACTCACTAAACCATATGACTAGGATCCATGTCACCTTCTTTAAGAAAACAATCTTTTTCACAAAGATTTTAGCATTTCAACTTGAGATTGCGATAAGACATTCTTTATTAAGGCATGTGCTATTGCTTAAAAGAATACAAACTTTAAATGGTAAATCAATCAATAGAGAAGCCGGGGCCATACCTCAACCCCTAATAATGATATGTAAATAAAAAAACAAAATATGTATATACCTCATAGAATTTGTCGTTTATCGTTGCCTTTGCTCGTTATTAACAAGAGCTTTAGAATATAGAGTCTTCTAATACCTTCTCTTACGATTGAAATCATCCAATCATATCCAAGTTTTACCTCCTCTTACTCATACTGTGACTCTTCTCTCTTTCTAAGATCTATGGCAAAATAGCCTTCTCTTACAGGGCTACGGCATACTAAGATCTATGGCAAAATAGCCTTCTCTTACAGGGCTACGGCATACTATTCTTTCTCTAAAAGAAATGCTATGGAGTTTTGGTCTCTTCCTCCGAAAGACTATAGCAATCTAAGCTTCTTTTCTGAGATATTAGATAAGAATGAAGGGATATATGCATCTCAAACTCTAGGATTACCTTGAGACTACTTGCTGTCTTCTCACAGTTTTCTCTATGTAGAGACCCTGACAGAAACAGCAAACTGTTTCGACCATAACTCTCTGATAAAAACTCAGAATATGGTCATATAACCAGTCAAAAGAACGGGAAGGCATCCGTTCTACAAGCCAACGCGGGCAGAATAGGCAAAAACGTCTGTATATAGCCGCAAACGCACTATCTTTAGAAACGCGTTGTTTTTCCACATTTTTAGTATGCATGGACTCTAAATGTGTAAAAGTACTCTAAATATGACCTCTCATCACTTAAAATCGAAATTCTATTTTTGGGGATACTTATCTCTTTCTTATGTTCTTATTTCTTTTGAATTTTTGGAGCTAATATTTTTATTCTAACACTTTTCTAATGTTTCTAGCCTTATTGTCTCACTCTTTCTAATTACACTCTCTTTTCTTATTGAAATCTATATTAAAAAGAGACACATACATACATGGCTTGGGAGGGACATTACATCTCAACACTCCTCCTCGAGCTCAACTCCATCTCATGTACACCCGGAGCTTCTCTGTACCCAATGCTTTGGTGAAGATGTCAGCTACCTGATCCTGTGTGGTGCTGACATAAACAAGGTCAAGGTCTCCTACCAAGACCTTCTCTTTGACAAAATGGTAGTGGATCTCTATATGCTTCGTGCGAGCATGAAAAATTGGGTTCCTGGCCAACTGTATATACTGCTAATGTTGTCACAAAAAATGACAACTTGTCTATCCGCTGATAGACCCAAATCTGCAAGTAGCTTTCTCAACCAAGCTACCTCACATGCTGCCATAGCAGCTCCTCTGTACTCGGCGTCTGTACTAGATAGAGCAACCGTAGGCTGCTTCTTGCTGCTCCAAGTCACAACAGCACTCCCCAAAGAAAACATGAAGCCACTAGTAGATCTTCTATCTGAGATACTATCAGCCTAATCAGCATCTGTGTACCCATGTATACATATCTCTGTCCCAGTCTCATAAAATAGTCCACAATGCAAAGTAGACCTCGCATACCTCAGTATGCATCTCAATGCATCCAAATGCGGTTTTCGTGGAACCTGCATAAAGTGACTCACCAACCCAACAGCATAGCTCAAATCTGGTCTGGTGATCGTCATGTAGATCAAGCTTCCTACTATGCGCCTATACATAGTAGGATCCTCCAAGATCTCTCCTGAATCTGCACTCAACTTGCCATTCTGATCCAATGGCACGGAAATAGGCTTACAGCCTATCATACCATACTTGGACAACATGTCCAAACCATACTGTCTCTGCAGTATTCCAATACCATGTGGTGACCTAATCACCTCAATGCCCAAGAAATATTTGAGCTCCCCCAGATCCTTCATCTCAAACTTCTGTCTAAGCAAGATCTTTACATCAAAGATCTCTGCATCATGGTCCCCCGTAATGATCAAGTCATCTACATAGATGACAACAAGCACAACCCCTCTATCACCATGTCTCACATACAGCGAGAAATCTGCATTGGCTACATGAAAGCCAATAGTGACAAGATATTCAGAAATCTTGTCAGACCATGCTCTTGGTGCTTGCTTTAAGCCATACAAGGCTTTCTTCAACCTGCAAACATGCTCGGGGTGACTCACATCCTCATAACCAGGTGGCTGCAACATATACACCTCTTCTTGCAAATCCCCATGCAAGAATGCATTCTTTACATCCATCTGATGTAAAGAATGCAAGAATGCATTCTTTACATCCATCTGATGTAAAGACCATTGCTTTGATGCAGCCACTTCTATCACAACTCTCACTGTTGCCATCTTGGCAACTGGGCTGAAAGTTTCCTCATAATCAATGCCATATGTCTGCTATCTCTGCACATATCCTTTGGCTACCAATCTAGCCTTATACCTGTTTATGCTTCCATCACTGTTATGTTTTACTTTGTACACCCACTTGCATCCAATGGCTTTCTTGCCTTCAGGCAATTGCACTAAATCCCAAGTTTCATTTCCATATAGTGCATCCATCTCCTCATCCATAGCTTTCTCCCAACACATATTTCCAATAGCCTCATCAATGCATGTGGGCTCTACAACCTACACACACCTTTGCCATATATGCATAATGATGTGCCGTATAACCATCATAGGTAAACCTCTGCACAAGATTTTTCACTCTCCCAGATCTTCGCAGCTTTTCATTCATGGCTTCCATAGCCTTCTTTACACCAGGTGTTCCCAAGCTCCTCCATCAAGGCTCATCTCTGAGCCACTAGACTCTCCATCAACATGAGAATGCCCTGCAGAAATGTCAGGCATACTAAGGGGCTCAACCACTTTCTCTTTTCCTTTACGTGATGTACTAATCACATTTGCAGGGCTGGAATTATGACGCAGCCTGCCACTCCATGGTCTATCAACAAACCCACTGGATGAGGACTCTCCTCAAAGACTGTGATTGCTGACCTGCGTTCTGTGCAACCACACTTCCACTCACATCAGCCCCAACAGCTTCTTTTTCAGCAGCATACCAGCTGCTCATATCATCAAAGACAACATCCCTGCTTACCCTCAACTCACGTGTAGCAGGGTTATAACACCTGTATCCCTTTTGCTCAAGGGAATATCCAATAAACACACATTTTTCAGCTTTTGGATCCAGCTTAGTTCTTAGCGCATCTGGCACATGCACATATGCAATGCATCCAAAGACTTTCAGATGAGACAAATCAGGTTTTCTACCAGTAAACCTCTCCTCTGGAGTTACATCATGTATGGCTGCAGTTGGAGTCCTGTTCATGATGTATACTGCTATAGAAATAGCCTCAACCCAATAGCTATGCGGCATATTCTTCTCTTCCATCAATGCTCGCGCAATCTCAGCAATGTGCCTGTTTTTCTGCTCAGCAACTCCATTTTGCTGCGGAGTGTATCTGCATGTAAACTGTCTTCGAATACCGTTCTTCTTCAAAAATTCAGAGAACTCATTGGAGAAGTACTCTCCCCCTCCATCTGACCTTAGGCACTTTACATATTTCCCTATTTGCTTTTCAACCAAAACTCTGAAATTCTGAAAGTGAGTGAACACCTCACTCTTCTCCTTCATGAAATATACCCACACTTTCCTTGTGTGGTCCATCAATGAATGTCACATAATACCTGCAGCCTCCCATAGACATGGTCTTCATAGGACCCCATACATCTGAATGCACAACATCTAGTGAATTTCTGCTCACATATCTGTTACGTGGAAATTCATGCTTTGTTTGCTTTCCAAATTGTCATGCTTCACATATTCTCTACATACCTTCCACTTTAAATTTTGGCAGCCCTGTCACAATTCCTTTAGTCTGCATAGACTTCATTCTCTGCACATTCACATGTCCAATTCTTTTATGCCAAATGTGTGTGTCTGCAACAATTCCTGAACCATTTGCAAACATTACAGCACTCATTTCAGGCATGTCTACATTCAACGTAAACATTATGCCCACTTTGTTGCCTTTTGCAACCAACCTGCACTTGTCTTTAAAGTCTTCAACATAACAACCATCAGGCTTAAACTGAACCTGCAAACCCTGCTCAATCATTTGGCCAACTGAAACCAGATTCTTTGTTATGTTCGGAACATGAAGTACATCTGCAAGGTACTTCACTTTGCCATCCTGCATAGACAATGGCACATCTCCAACATGGGCAATTGGATGAGCAGTGTCATCCCCTGTTTCCACAAAACCTGGCCTTTCAAGGTTTTTCATCTCCTTGAACCACTCCCCATGACTTGTCATGTGGTTTGAAGCACCTGAATCCACATACCATACATCATCCTTTTGTGTTGCTTCAACATTTTCAAACATGGCATTCACGACATGCTGCATAACAAACAACCTTTCATTATCCTCATTGTTTCTGCTTGAGGATGCATAGTTGTTCTGCTGCACTTTCCCATTTTGCATGTCAGCTTGCTTCTTATAACATTCTGCCTGCACATGTCCAGGCTTACCACAATAAAAGCATTCATGTGCATCATTATATTGCCTTTGCCAATTTCCACATCCTCTTTGACTCCCCCTGCCTCTGAATTTGCCTCTTCCACCTGTGTGTTGTTGATGTTGTTGTTGTGTATTTTGGGACTGTTGTTGTTGCTACTGCTGGCCATAATTCTGATTACCTGTTCGGCCACCTCCTTGACCACGTCCACGGCCTCCTCTACCTCGTCCTCTTCCTAAACTTGTGTAGAAGGCATGTTGCTCTGAACTGTTTTTGTTTTATGAAGACTGTTGGTCTTTACCCAAGCTCTTCTCTTCTATAATCAGCATAGACACCAAATCTATAAAGTTGGGAATGTTTTCCCGAGTCTGAATAGACGTCTTGAACGCCTTGTATTGTGGCCCGAGACCACGTAGACATACTTCCACCTTATCATCATCATCTACTGACACACTAATAGATGCAAGGGATTCCACAATACCCTTTATCTTCAATGCATAGTCATTCACAGACATGCTCTTTTTCTCCACAGTATGAAGTTCATTCTTCAACTATATCTTACGTGCTTTGGTATTTGTTTTATAGAGTTTTACCAAGGTGTCCCACGCCTCCTTGGGGGACTTGGTATCCTGAATGTGCGCCCAATCATGGTGTCCTATATACTAATGGAGAGCCAATACATAACTTTCCTGGCTCCTTGGTTCCAGTCTTTATACTCTTTCACATCTGCAGCAGTCGGATTTATGTCCAGTATCTCCGGTGCCTCTTCATGCTCACCTTCTTATGTAGTCCCAATAGCCCTTTCCCCCATCAGGAAATTCGTCAACCTGAACCTCCAAGCATGGAAGTTGTTCTTATCAAGCTTCTGGAAGTTGTTCTTATCAAGCTTCTCGGCCACAATTTGTGTTATGCCATCATTTGACATCTTGCCAGACACACAATTTTACCAGAAATAGCACTCTGGTTTGTCCTACACAAACTGGTGTATTTTCTGCAGCGGTACTGTAGTACTCTCAAATGTCACAACCAATGACTTCAATATGCATACATACACCCAATGGCAACTGTTGACCTCTTTGCAGAGCACACTATGTCTGCACTGCCAATCTGTACTCCTACAGTTCTTAAAATAGAGTTCTGCAGAGAATCGATGACTTACCCACCGCCGCAGTGCTCGAAATCACCTGCTTTCTGAAAAACGGAGGTCTAGACGCGCCTGAAACGCGTTTTTGGGCCAGAAAATGCTGTCCGATATAGGACAATATAGTTGCCCTATACCTTTACTTCCACGAAGAAAGCTCCTCAATCAGAGATCGTTTGCCGGTGCCTCCCGTAGAGCTCCCGAGAAGGGTGTAGTCACCAACACAAATAGGGAAGAGTAGTTGAAGCTCTTACCCTCGTACCGCTTCCTGTGGTTCTCTTGCTTGCAGCTCAGCCCTTAGCACAAACCAGGCTCTAATACAAGGCTGAAAATCTTCTTCTTCTTCACTCAACACTCAACACTCCATATACAAGATAAGAGTACTCACAATATGAAAGGTACTCAACCAAATACATACAAGGGTTCTCTATAGTGTGAACCCAACTAAATGAGCTGGCACTATAACTATGCCAGTCTCTAGAATGGCTGTCACACAGCCTGTCATCCCACGCATATCACCCATGATCTCACCAACCATGCCAGTGGTGTAAGTGTGGGGCCTATCCCCCAGGCGGGTCATCAGTGTCCACTGCCTCACTAGATGAGCTTGATATCTCAACAATTAGTGCCCAGTGTGCAGATTTTTCAAGTCTCTTGGTGCTTAAGAGGCCATGGAAAATCCTGCTCTTCCCCATACCATTGTATGCAAACATGCTCCGATGGGGACCAGACTTTGCAAGCATGTGGGGGGGACCCACATCGCATGCTTGCAAACTTTTATCCCCATCGGAGCATGTTTAAGTTAGTAATTAGCATCAGTGTAGATTTTTCAAGTCTCTTGGTGCTTAAAAGGCCATGGAAAATCCTGCTCTTTTCCATACCATCATACCCAAACATGCTCTGATGGGGACCAGACTTTGCAAACATGTGGGGGGGACACACCCCCACATGCTTACAAAGTTTGGTCACCATCGAAGCATGTTTGGGTTAGGAATTAGCACCCAGTGTGGTTTTTTTCAAGTCTCCTAGTGTTTAAGAGGCCATGGAAAATCCCACTCTTCCCCATACCATCATACCCAAACATGCTCCGATGGCGACCAAAATTTGCGAGCATGTGGGGGAAACCCCCCTGACATTCTTGCAAAGTTTGGTCACCATCGGAGCATGATGGCGACCAAAGTTTGTGAGCATGTGGAGGAGACCCCCCCCGGCGACATTCTTACTGCAAAGTTTGGTCACCATCATCAGAGCATGTTTGGGTTAGCAATTATTGCCCTGGGTGGATTCTTTCAGTCTCTTGGTGCTTAAGAGGCCATGGAAAATCCTGCTCTTCCCCATACCATCATACCCAAACATGCTCCGATGGCGACCAAACTTTGCGCGCATGTGGGGCGAGGACCCACCCCCACATGATTGCAAAGTTTGATCACCATCGGAGCATTTTTGGGTTAGGAATTAGCACCTAGTGTGGTTTTTTCAAGTCTCTTAGTACTTAAGAGGCCATGGAAAAATCTGCTCTTCCCCATACCATCATATCCAAACATCCTTTGCAAGCATGTGGGGGGGACGCACCCCCACATGCTTGCAAAGTTTGGTCACCATCGGATCGTTTTTAGATTAGCAATTAGCGCCCAGTGCGGATTTTTGAAGTCTCTTGGAGCTTAAGAGGCCATGGAAAATCCCGCTCTTCCCCATACCATCGTACCCAAACATGCTCCGATGGAGCCCAAACTTTGCAAGCATATGGGGGGGATGCACCTTCGCATGCTTACAAAGTTTGGTCACCCTCGGAGCATGTTTGAGTTAGCAATTAGTGCCCAGTGTGATTTTTTCAAGTCTCTTGGTGCTTAAGAGGCCATGGAAAATCCCACTCTCCCCATACCATCATACTCAAACGTGCTCCAATGGGGACCAAACTTTGCAAGCATGTGGGAGGACCCACCCCTACACGCTTGTAAAGTTTTTTCACCATTGGATCATATTTTGGTTAGCAATTAGCACCTAGTGCGAATTCTTCAAGTCTCTTGGTGCTTTAAGAGGCCATGGAAAATCCAGCTCTTCCTCCCCATACCATTGTACCCAAACATGCTCTGATGGGACCAAACTTTACAAGCATGTGGGGGGACCCACCTCCACATTCTTGCAAATTTTTCTCCCCATTGGAGCATGCTTGGGTTAGTAATTAGGGCCCAGTGCGGATTTTTCAAGTCTCTTGGTGTTTAAGAGGACATGGAAAATCCCGCTCTTCACCATGCCATCGTACCCAAACATGCTCCAATGGGGACCAAACTTTGCGAGCATGTGGGGAGGACCCACCCCCACATTCTTGCAAACCTTGGTCACTATCAAGGCATGTTTGGGTTAGCAATTATTACCCAATGCGATTTTCTCAAGTCTCTTGGTGCTTCAGAGGCCATGGCAAATCTCGCTCTTCCCCTTACCATTGTACGCAAACATGCTCCGGACTTTGCAAGCATGTGGGGGGGACCCACCCGTGCATTCTTAGAAAGTTTTATCCCCATCGAAGCATGTTTGGGTTAGTAATTATGTGCAGATTTTTCAAGTCTCTTAGTGCTTAAGAGGCCCCATACCATTGTACCCAAACATGCTCCGATGGGGACCATACTTTGCAAGCATGGGGGGGGACCACCCCCGCATGCTTGCAAAGTTTTGTCCCCAACCATCGGAGCATGTTTGGGTTAGTAATTAGTGCGCAGTGCAGATTTTTCAAGTGTCTTGGTGCTTAAGAGGCCGTGGAAAATCCTGCTCTTTCGCATACCATCGTACCTCAACATGCTCTAATGGGGACCAAACTTTGCAAGCATGTGGGAGGGACCCACCCTCACATGTTTACAAAGTTTGGTCACCACCACATCGGAGCAAGTTTAGGTTAGCAATTAGCGCCCACCAGTGTGTTTTTTTCAAGTCTGGTGCTTAAGAGGCTATAGAAAATCCCGCTCTTCCCCATACCATCATACCCAAACAAGCTCTGATGGCGACCAAACTTTGCGAGCATGTGAGGGAGACCCACCGCAACATGGTTACAAAGTCTAGTCACCATCAGAGCATGTTTGGGTTAGCAATTATCGCCCACCAGGGTAGATTTTTCAAGTCTCTTGGTGCTTAACAGGCCATGGAAAATCCCGCTCTTCCCCATACCATCATACCCAAACATGCTCTGATGGCATCTAAACTTTGCGAGCATATGGGGGGGACCCACCCCCACATGATTGCAAAGTTTAATCACCATCAGAGCATTTTTGGGTTAGGAATCGGCGCCCAATGTGTTTTTTTCAAGTCTCTTGGTGCTTAGGAGGCCATGGAAAAATCTGCTCTTTCCCATACCATCGTACCCAAACATCCTCCGATGGGGACCAAAATTTGCGAGCATGTGGGGGGGACCCACCTCCACATGCATACAAAGTTTGGTCATGGATTGTGTTCGAGTTAGCAATTAGTGCTCTGTGCAATTTTTTCAAGTCTCTTGGTGCTTAAGAGGCCATGGAAAATCCAGCTCTTCACCATACCATCGTACTCAAACGTGCTCCGATGAGGACCAAACTTTGCAAGCATGTGGGGGGGTCCCACTCCCACATGCTTGGAAAGTTTGGTCACCATCGAATTATTTTTGGGTGAGCAATTAGCACCTAGTGTGATTTTTTCAAGTCTCATGGTGCTTAAGAGGCCATGGAAAATCCCGCTCTTCCCCATACCATCGTACCCAAAAATGCTCTGATGGAAAGGACCAAACTTTGCAAGCATGTGGGGGGACCCACCTCCATATTCTTGCAAAGTTTTCTCCCCATTTGGGCATGTTTGGGTTAGTAATTAGCGCCCAATGTGGATTTCTCAAGTCTCTTGGTGCTTAAGAGACAATGGAAAATCCCGCTCTTCCCCATACCATTGTACCCAAACATGCTCAGATGGGGACCAGACTTTGCAAGCACGTGGGGGAGACCCACCTCGATATTATTGCAAAGTTTGGTCACCATCGGAGCATGTTTGGGTTAGAAATTTTCACCTACGATGGATTTTTCAAGTCTCTTGGTGCTTAAGAGGCCATGGAAAATCCCGCTCTTTCCCATACCATCAGACCCAAACATGCTCCGAATGGTGACCAAACTTTGTGAGCATATGGGATGTACCCAACTCGACATGATTGCAAAGTTTGATCACCACATCGGAGCATTTTTGGGTTAGGAATTAGCGCCTAGTGTGGGTTTTTCAAGTCTCTTGGTGCTTAAGAGGCTATGGAAAATCTCGCTCTTCCCCATACCATTGTACCCAAACATGCTCCGATGGGGACCAGACTTTGCAAGCATGTGGGGGGGACCCACTTGTTGCCATATATATATAGGCAGTGATGTGTATGAACACACATAGGACCGCCGGGGTACTTTTTCTCTCTTTAGGAGGTTTTTTCTCGCGGCTTGTATATACGCCCATCCTTTTAAGGCTAACAGATCTTTTGTACATTGACACAATCTAATACACTTTGTGTTGTTTGCATTCTTGCTTATTCTTCTCCAAGCTTTGTGTGCTTTCCTGCAACCCTAATTCCAACAATTGGTATTAGAGTAGGCATCGGCTCCCAGGGCTACGCCGCCAGCACCCTCCGACTCACGTTCTCCGATTGAGGTGAGCTTTCACGAGCGCTCCCAGGTCCCTATACTCCCAGGTGAGCTTTCACGAGCGCTCCCAGGTCCCTATACTCTGCAAATCAGCCCATAGGGCTATGCGTTCTCAGAAATCCAATCTGAGGTCGTTTCGGGCACTGTTTTTGCATTTCAAGTTCTGCAGAGGTGTTTTCGTCATTTTCTGCAGAAATTTCGACAGTGCAGTTTTCTGCAAAACAGGCATACGTACTCTATTGTGGACCGTGCTACATAGCACGAGTTGTTTTCTGTTCAGTCTTTGCTTCATTACAGGTAGCTTTTGCATTAGTTTCAGTCAGTGGCCATGGCTGATAACAACAATGATGTATTTCGCATGTTATCTCTGCTGATGACAAATTGGATGGAGACAGCAACTACCCACTTTGGGCATACATGATGCAGCATGTTTTGGTTGCAAAAGGAGTGTGGAACATTGTGCAGGGTATGGATGTACGTCTAGGTTTTGTGGATGTAGGATCTGTTGAGGATGTTGCAGGTTCTAGTAGCTCTACTATTGCTGCTGTTTTACCCACTGCTGAACAAGCTCGTTGGGATGGTAAAGATGCGCAGGCTCATGCCTTGATTGCACTTTCTGTCAAACGTAACATCACTCCACATATTCGTTCAGCTAAAATAGCAAAACAGGCTTGGGATATTCTAGCTGGTTTGTATACAGGTCGTAACAAGGCAAAAATCGCTTACCTGCATAAAGAGCTAGAATTGAAGATTATGCAAGAAGGTGATGACATGAATGTTTTTCTTGCTAAGATTAAAGATCTCAAAGAATAGTTGATTTCTGCAGGTGAGATTATTCCTGATCATTCTCTTGTACAGACTAAACTTGATGCTTTACCTGAGACATATCAGACTTTTGCTTCCACGTAGAGACTTCTTAATGAGGACAGACCTGATGCTGTCAAGTATGATACTTTAGTCAACAAGCTCTTGCAAGAAGCGCAGTCCAGGCAAAACAGGGCCAGGCAACGTGCAGTTGATCAAGCATTTATCGCTGCCCAGCAGCAGAGAAGAAGTGGTAAGGCAGCCCCTTCCACTGTTTCTTCTCCTATTAGTAGGTCTGCAACTTCTTCTCCTTCCACAGGTAGCAACAATAAGTCTGAGAAGGCTCTTGATAAAGGCAAGAAAAAGACCAGGTGCAACTATTGTAAGGCAAATGATCATGTCATTAAGAATTGCCCTAAGCTAAAGACCAAATGATCATGTCATTAAGAATTGCCCTAAGCTAAAGGCTAAAGAGGCAAAGAAGAAAGGCTAAAGGCTAAAGAGGCAAAGAAGAAAGAGTCAAATGCAGCCACAATAGCGGATGCTTCTACAAATGCAGATTCTGCAAATGTTGTGCAAGATACAGAATGGGCGTTTAGCGTGTATTGCCAGTATGACCCATCTGTACATGATGCATGTTTGGCAGTTTCTGTTGACTCTAATGTATGGTATTTTGACAGTGGTGCTACAAAGCACATTATCTCGCATCGTGATATGTTCACTTGTCTTGAGGCTGTCTCTAATGGGAATACTGTCACATGTGCCAATAATGCTTCTTACCCAGTGAAGGGTGTTGGTAAAATTATGCTTACTGCTACAAGTGGTAGTGCTTTCACACTTTCAGATGCTTTGTATGTGCCACGGATAAAGAAGAATCTATTGTCTGTCTTTGCGCTTGCCAGACTTGGATTTGTAGTCAAATTTGTGGATGTACTGTTCATGATTTGACTTTTGGTGATACGATTATTACATCTGGCACCTTGTTTCGTGGGCTGTATAGGCTTAAACCGCTCTTTCCCATACCATCATACCCAAACATGCTCCGATGGGGACCAGACTTTGCAAGTATGTGGGGGGGACCCACCCCCACATGCTCCGATGGGGACCCACCCCCACATGCTTACAAAGTTTGGTCACCATCGAAGCATGTTTGGGTTAGCAATTAGTGCCACCCAGTGTGGGTTTTTCAAGTCTCCTAGTGTTTGGGTTAGCAATTAGCGCCCAGTGTGGTTTTTTCAAGTCTCCTAGTGTTTAAGAGGCCATGGAAAATCCCACTCTTCCCCATACCATCATACCCAAACATGCTCCGATGGTGGCGACCAAAATTTGCGAGCATGTGGGGGACACCACCCCCCCACCCCCGACATTCTTGCAAAGTTTGGTCACCATCGGAGCATGTTTGGGTTAGCAATTATCGCCCAGGGTGGATTTTTCAAGTCTCTTGGTGCTTAAGAGGCCATGGAAAATCCTGCTCTTCCCCATATCATCATACCCAAACATGCTCCAATGGCAACCAAACTTTGCAAGCATGTAGGGCGGGGACCCAACCCCACATGATTGCAAAGTTTGATCACCATCGGAGCATTTTTGGGTTAGGAATTAGCACCTAGTGTGGTTTTTTCAAGTCTCTTGGTACTTAGTCTCTTGGTGCTTAAGAGGCCATGGAAAATCCCGGTCTTCCCAATACCATCGTACCCAAACATGTTCCGATGGCGCCAAACTTTGCGAGCATGTGGGGGGACCACCCCCACCTGCTTGCAAAGTTATCTCACCATCGGATCATGTTTAGGTTAGCAATTAGCGCCCAATGTGGATTTTTCAAGTCTCTTCGTGCTTAAGAGGCCATGAAAATCCCGCCCTTCCCCATACCATTGTACCAAAACATGCTTCGATGGGGACCAGACTTTGCAAGCATTTGGGAGGGATCCACCCCTTGCAAAGTTTTGTCCCCATCCGAGCATCTTTAGGTTAGTAATTAGCATGAAGTGCAGATTTTTCAAGTCTCTTAGTGCTTAAGAGGCCATGGAAAATCCCACTCTTTCCCATACCATCATACCCAAACATGCTTCGATGGGGACTAGACTTTGCAAGCATGTAGGGGGGACCCATCCCCACATCCTTACAAAGTTTGGTCACCATCGGAGCATGTTTGGGTTAACATCTAGCGCCCATTGTGGTTTTTTCAAGTCTCTTAGTGCTTAAGAGGCCATGGAAAATCCCGCTCTTCCCCATACCATAATACCCAAATATGCTCCGATATAGCGACCAAACTTTGCAAGCATGTGGGGGAGACGCACCCCGACATTCCTGCAAAGTTTGGTCACCATCACAGTATGTTTAGGTTAGCAATTATCGCCCAGGGTAGATTTTTCAAGTCTCTTGGTGCTTAAGAGGCCATGGAAAATCCCGCTCTTCTCCATACCAATGTACCCAAACATGCTCGGATTGGCAACCAAACTTTGCGAGCATGTGGGGGGGACCCACCCCCACATGATTGCAAACTTTGATTTCACCATCGGAGCATTTTTGGGTTAGGAACTAGCGCCCAGTGTTGTTTTTTCAAGTCTCTTGGTGCTTAAGAGGCCATGTAAAAATCTGCTCTTCCCCATACCATCGTACCCAAACATCCTCTGATGGGGACCAAACTTTGCAAACATGTGGGGGGACCCACGCCCACACGCTTACAAAGTGTGGTCACCATCGGATCATGTTTGGATTAGCAATTAGCGCCCAATGCGGATTTTTGAAGTCTCTTGGTGCCCGCTCTTCCCCATACCATTGTACCAAAACATACTCCGATGGGGCCCAAACTTTATAAGCATGCGGGGGGGATGCACCCCAGCATGCTAACAAAATTTGGTCACCATCGAAGCATGTTTGAGTTAGCAATTAGTGCCCAATATGATTTTTTCAAGTCTCTTAGTACTTAAGAGGCCATGGAAAATCCCGCTCTTTCCCATATCATCGTACTCTAACGTGCTCTGATGGGGACCAAACTTTGTAACCATGTGGGGGGGACCCACCCCCACATGCTTGCAAATCTTAGTCACTATCAGATCATGTTTGGGTTAGCAATTAGCACCTAGTGCGAAATTTTTAAGTTTCTTGGTGTTTAAGGGGCCATGGAAAATCCCGCTCTTCTCCATACCATCGTACCCAAACATGCTCTTCTCCATACCATCGAACCCAAACATGCTTTGAAGCATGTGGAGGGGACCTACCTCCACATTCTTGCAAAGTTTTCTCCCCATTGGAGCATGTGTGGGTTAGTAATTAGCACCCACTACGGATTTTTCAAGTCTCTTGGTGCTTAAGAGGCCATGGAAAATCCCGCTCTTCCTCATGCTAGCGTACCCAAACATGCTCCAATCGGGACCAAACTTTGCAAGCATGGCAGAGGAGGGGAGGGGGGGACCCACCCCCACATTCTTGCAAAGTTTGGTCACTATCGGAGCATGTTTGGGTTATTAATTAGCGCCCAGGCTGGATTTTTCAAGTCTCTTGGTACTTAAGAGGCCATGGAAAATCCCGCTCTTCCCCATACCATCGTACCCAAACATGCTTCGATGGGGACTAGAATTTGCAAGTATGTGGGGGGACCCACCCCCGCATGCTTCCAAAGTTTGGTCCCCATAGGAGCATGTTTGGGTTAGTAATTACGGCCTAGTGTGGATTTTTCAAGTCTCTTGGTGCTTAAGAGGACATGGAAAATCCCACTCTTTCCCATACCATCATACCCAAACATGCTCCGATGGTGAGCAAACATTGCAAGCATGTGGGTTCCAATGCACCCCCACATGCTTACAAAGTTTGGTCACCATCGGAGCATGTTTGGGTTAGCAACAATTAGCACCCACCAGTGCAGTTTTTTCAAGTCTCTTGGTGCTTCAGAGACCATGGAAAATCCCACTCTTCCAAGTACCATCGTACCCAAACATGCTCCGACGGCCTCCAAACTTTGCGAGCATACGGAGGGGAGCGACCCCCACATGATTGCAAAGTTTGGTCACCATTGGAGCATTTTCGGGTTAGGAATTAGCGCCTGGTGTGGTATGTTGAGAAGTTTGGTCCCCACATCAGTGCATGTTTAGGTACGATGGTATGGTGAAGAGTGGGATTTTCCATGGCCTCTTAAGTAGAAGAGACTTGAAAAATTCGCACACTAGGCGGTAATTGCTAACCTAAACATAATCTGATGGTGACCAAACTTTGCAAGAATGTGGGGATGGGTCCCCCTCACATGCTTTTAAATTTTGGTCCCCATGCGTGCACGTTTGAGTAGGATGGTATGGGGAAGAGTGGGATTTTCCATGGCCTCTTAAGCACCAAGAGACTTGAAAAAACCGCACTGGGCGCTAATTGCTAACCTAAAACATGCTTCGATGGTGACCAAACTTTGTAAGAATTTGGGGGTGGGTTCTCTCCACATGCTTGCAAAGTTTGGTCCCCATCGGAGCATGTTTGGTTATGATGGTGTGGGAAAGAGCAGGATTTTCGATGGCCTCTTAAGCACCAAAATACCCAAACATGCTCCGATGGGGACCAAACTTTGCAAGCATGTGGAGAGAACCCACCCCCAAATTCTTACAAAGTTTGGTCACCATCGAAGCATGTTTTAGGTTAGCAATTAGCGCCCAATGCGGTTTTTTCAAGTCTCTTGGTGCTTAAGAGGCCATGGAAAATCCCACTCTTCCCCATACCATCCTACTCAAACGTGCACGCATGGGGACCAAAATTTAAAAGCATGTGAGGGGGACCCATCCCCACATTCTTGCAAAGTTTGGTCACCATCAGATTATGTTTAGGTTAGCAATTACCGCCTAGTGTGCGAATTTTTCAAGTGTCTTCTACTTAAGAGGCCATGGAAAATCCCACTCTTCACCATACCATCGTACCTAAACATGCACTGATGTGGGGACCAAACTTCTCAAGCATGTGGGAAGGACCCACCTCCACATTCTTGCAAAGTCTTCTCCCCATTGGAGCATGTTTGGGTTAGTAATTAGCGCCCAATGCGGATTTTCTAGGTCTCTTGAAGCTTAAGAGGCCATGGAAAATCCCGCTCTTCCCCATGCCTTCATACCCAAAAATGCTCCGATGGGGACCAAACTTTGCGAGCATGTGGGGGGACCAAACTTTGCGAGCATGTGGGGGGACCCACTCCCACATTCTTGCAAAGTTTGGTCACCATCGGAGCATGTTTGGGTTATCAATTAGTGCCCAAGGTGGATTTTTCAAGTCTCTTGGTGCTTAAGAGGCCATGTGAAAATCCACTCTTCCCCATACCATCGTACCACCCAAACATACTCCGATGGGGACCAAACTTTGCAAGGCTATCGAGGGGACCCACCCCCACATGCTTGCAAAGTTTGGTCACCATCGGAGCATGCTTGGGTTAGTAATTAGTGCATAGGGCGGATTTTTCAAGTATGTTGGTGCTTAAGAGCGCATGGGGGGCGGTCCCCCCCGCATGCTTACAAAGTTTGATCCCCATCGGAGCATGTTTGGGTATGATGCTATGGGGAAGACCCAGATTTTCAATGGCCTCTTAAGCACCAACATACTTGAAAAATCCGCCCTGGGTACTAATTACTTACCCAAGCATGCTCCCATGGGGACCAAACTCCACCCCCGCATGCTTGAAAAGTTTGGTTCCCATCGGAGCATATTTGGGTTAGTAATTAGCGCCCAGTGTGGATTCCTTAAGTCTCTTGGTGCTTAACAAGCCATGGAAAATCGCACTCTTCCCCATACCATCGTTGGCGACCAAACTTTGCGAGCATGTGGGGGGGACCCACCCTCACATGATTGCAAAGTTTGGTCACCATATCGGAGCATATGTGGGTTAGGAATTAGCACCCAGTGTGGTTTTCTCAAGTCTCTTTGCGCTTAAGAGGCCATGGAAAAATCCGCTCTTCCCCATACCATCGTACCCAAACATGCTCTGATGGGGACCAAACTTTGCAAGCATGTGGGGGGGACCCACCCCTGCATGCTTGCAAAGTTTGATCACCCATCGGATCATGTTTGGGTTCGCAATTAGTGCCTAGTACGGATTTCTCAAGTCCCTTGGTGCTTAAGAGGCCATGGAAAATCCCACTCTTTCCCATACCATCGTATCCAAATATGCTCAGATGGGGACTAGACATTGCAAGCATGTGGGGGTCCAACCCACCCTCACATGCTTACAAATTTTGGTCACCACATAGGAGAATGTTTTGGTTAGCAATTAGCGTCCACCAGTGCGGTTTTTTCAAGTCTCTTGGTGCTTCAGTGACCATGGAAAATCCCGCTCTTTCCCATACCATTGTATGAAAACATGCTCTGATGGCGACCAAACTTTGCGAGCATGTGGGGGAGACCCACACCCATATGATTGCAAAGTTTGATCACCGTCGGAGCATGTTTGGGTTAGGAATTAGCGCCCACCAGTGTGGTTTTTTCAAGTCTCTTGGTGCTTAAGAGGCCATGGAAAAATCCGCTCTTCCCCATACCATCGTACCCAAACATGCTCCGATGGGGACCAAACTTTGTAAGCATGTGCGGAGGACCCACTTGCACATGCTTGCAAAGTTATGTCACCATCCGAACATGTTTAAGTTAGCAATGAGCGCCCAGTGCGGATTTTTCAACTCTCTTGGTGCTTAAGAGGCCATGAAAAATCTCGCTCTTCCCCATACCATGGTACCCAAACATGCTGCGATGGGCACGAGACTTTGCAAGCATGTGGGGGGGACCCATCCATGCATACTTACAAAGTTTTGTCCCCATCCGAGCATGTTTGGGTTAGTAATTAGCACCCAGCGCAGATTTTCAAGTCTCTTGGTGCTTAAGAGGCCATGGAAAATCCCGCTCTTCCCTATACCATCATACCCAAACATGCTCCGATAGGGACCAGACTTTGCAAGCATGTGGGGGGGACCCAACCCCACATGCTTACAAAGTTTGGTCACCATCGGATCATGTTTGGGTTAGCAATGAGCGCTCAGTGCGGTTATTTCAAGTCTCATAGTGCTTAAGAGGCCATAGAAAATCCCGTTCTAGTACATTCCATCATACCCACACATGTTCCGATGGTGACCAAACTTTGCGAGCATGTGTTGTCCGACCCACCCCCACATGCTTACAAAGTTTGGTGACCATCCCAACATGTTTGGGTTAGAAATTAGCGCCTAGAGCGGTTTTTTCAAGTCTCTTGGTGCTTGAGAGGCCATAGAAAATCCCGCTCTTCCCCATACCATGATACCCCAACATGCTCCGATGGCGACCAAAAAAACCACATTTTTCCATACCATCGTACCCAAACATGCCCCGCTTGGGACCAAACTTTGCAAGCATGTGGAGGGGGGGCCCACCCCCACATGCTTGCAAAGTTTGGTCACCATTGGAGCATGTTTAGGTTAGCAATTAGACCCAAGGGTGGATTTTTCAAGTCTCTTGGTGCTTAAGAGGCCATGGAATATCCCACTCTTCCCTATACCATCGTACCCAAACATGCTTCGATGGGTGGCAACCAAACTTTGCGAGCATGTGGGCGGGACCCAGCCCCACATGATTGCAAAGTTTGGTCACCATTGGAGCATTTTTGGGTTAGGACTTAGCGCCTAGTGTGGTTTTTTCAAGTCTCTTGGTGGTTGGAAAATCCGCTCTTCGCTTTCTACCATCGTACCCAAACATGCTCTGATTGGGACCAAACTTTGCAAGCACGTGGGGGGGCCCACCTCCACATGCTTGCAAAGTCTGGTCACCATCAGATCATGTTTGGGTTAGCAATTAGCACACCCAGTGCGGATTTTTCAAGTCTCTTGGTGCTTAAGAGGCCATGGAAAATCCCACTTTTCCCCATACCATCATACCCAAACATGCTCCGATTGGGGACCAAACTTTGCGAGCATGTGGGGGGGACCCACCCCCACATTATTGAAAATTTTGGTCACCATCAGAGCATGTTTGGGTTAGTAATTAGCGCCTAGGGCAAATTTCTCAAGTCTGTTGGTGCTTAAGAGGCCATGAAAAATCATGCTCTTCCCCATACCATCGTACCCAAACATGCTCCGATGGTGACCACAGTTTGCGAACATGTGGGGTGCTAATTCCTAACCCAGACATGCGCTGATGGTGACCAAACTTTGCAATCGTGTGGGGGTGGGTCCCCCACAGTTTGCGAACATGTGGGTCCCACCCACATGTTCGCAAACTGTGGGGGACCCACCCCCACACGATTGCAAAGTTTGGTCACCATCAGCGCATGTCTGGGTTAGGAATTAGCACCCAGTGTGGTTTTTTCAAGTCTCTTTGTGCTTAAGAGGCGATGGAAAAATCCGCTCTTCCCCATACCATTGTACCCAAACATGCTTCGATGGGGACCAAACTTTGTAAGCATGTGGGGGGGACCCACCTCCACATAATTGCAAAGATTGGTCACCATGGAATCATGTTTGGATTAGTAATTAGCGCCCAGAGCGGATTTTTCAAGTCTCTTGGTGCTTTAAGAGGCCATGGAAACTCCCGCTCTTCCCCATACCATGGTACCCAAACATGCTTCGATGGGGACCAGACTTTGCAAGCATGTGGGGGGGGACCAGAATTTGCAAGCATGTGGGGGGGGACCCACCCCCGCATGCTTGCAAAGTTTGGTCCCCATCGGAGCATGTTTGGGTTCGTGATTAGTGCCCACAGTGCGGACTTTTCAAGTCTTTTGGTGCTTAAAAGGCCATGGAAAATCCTGCTCTTTCCCATACCATCGTACCCAAAAATGCTCTGATGGGGACCAAACTTTGCAAGCATGTGGGGGGGACACACCGCCACATGCTTACAAAGTCTGGTGACCATCGGAGCATGTTTGGATTAGAAATTAGTGCCCAGTGTGTTATTTTCAAGTCTCTTGGTGTTTAAGAGGCCATGGAAAATCCCGCTCTTCCACATACCATCGTATTCAAACGTGCACCAATGGGGACCAAACGTTGTAAGAATGTGGGAGAGACCCACCCCCACATTTGGTCACCATCTGAGCATGTTTGGGTTATCAATTAGCGCCTATGGCGGATTTTTCAAGTCTCTTGGTGCTTAAGAGGCCATCAAAAAATCCACTCTTCCCCATACCATTATACCCAAACATACTCCGATGGGGACCAAACTTTGCAAGCATGTGGGGGGGTCCACTTCCACATGTGTACAAAGTTTGGTCCCCACCATCGGATCATGCTTGGGTTAGTAATTAGTGCCCAAGGTAGATCTTTCAAGTATGTTGGTGTTTAAGAGGCCATGGTGGGGGAGGGGGGGGTTCCCCCCCGTATGCTTGCAAAGTTTGATCCTCATCGGAGCATGTTTGGGAGCATGTTTGGGTACGATGCTATGGGGAAGACTCGGATTTGCAATGGCCTCTTAAGTACGAACATACTTGAAAAATCCACCCTGGGCGCTAACTACTAACCCAAGCATGCTCCGATGGGGACCAAACTCCACCCCCGCATGCTTAAAAAGTTTTGTCCCCACCATCAGAGCATTGGGTTAGTAATTAGAGCCCAGTGCGGATTTTTCAAGTCTCTTGGTGCTTAAGAGGCCACAGAAAATCCCACTCTTCCCCATACCATCATATCCAAACATGCTCCAAAGGCGACCAAACCTTGCGAAACCCACCCCCACATGATTGCAAAGTTTGGTCACCATCGAAGCATGTTTGGGTTAGGAATTAGCGCCCAGTGTGGTTTTTTCAAGTCTCTTGGTGCTTAAGAGGCCATGGAAAAATCTGCTCTTCCCCATACCATCGTACCCAAACATACTCCGATGATGGGGACCAAACTTTGCAAGCATGGGGGGGGACCCACCCCCACATGCTTGCAAAGTTTGGTCACCATCGGATCATGTTTGGGTTAGCCAATTAGCGCGCTCAATGCGGATTTTTCAAGTCTCTTGGTGCATAAGTGGCCATGGAAAATCCCACTCTTCCCCATACCATGGTACCCAAACATGCTCCGATGGGGACCAGAGTTTGCAAGCATGTAGGGGGACCCACCCTGACATGATTGCAAAGTTTGGTCACCATCGGAGCATGTTTGGGTTAGGAATTAGCACCCACTGTGGTTTTTTCAAGTCTCTTCGTGCTTAAGAGGCCATGGAAAAATCCGCTCTTCTCATACCGAAACATGCTATGATGGGGGACCAAACTTTGCAAGCATGTGGGGGGGACCCTCCCCCACACGCTGGCAAGTTTGGTCACCATCAGACCATGTTTGGGTTAGCAATTAGCACCCAGTGCAGATATTCCAAGTCTCTTGGTGCTTAAGAGGCCATGGAAAATCCTCCTCTTCCCCATACCATCGTACCCCAAACGTGCTCCGATGGGGGGACGAGACTTTGCAAGCATGTGGGGGGACCCACCCCCATATGCTTGCAAAGTTTGGTCCCCATCAGACCATGTTTGGGTTAGTATTTAGCGCCCAGTGCATATTTTGCAAGTCTCTTGGTGCTTAAGAGGCCATGGAAAATCTCGCTCTTCCCCACTCCGATGACCAAACTTTTGTGAGCATGTGGGGTTCGACCCACCCCCACATTCTTATGAAGTTTGGTCACCATCCTACATGTTTGGGTTAGTAATTAGCGCCCAGTGCGGTTTTTTCAAGTCTCTTAGTGCTTCAGAGGCCATGGAAAATCTCGCTCTTCCCCATACCATCATACCCAAACATGTTCCGATGGCTACCAAACTTTGCGAGTATGTGGGGGAGACCCACCCCCACATTCTTGCAAAGTTTAGTCACCATTGGATCATGTTTAGGTTAGTAATTAGCACCACCCACCACCAGGGCGGGTTTTTCAATTCTCTTGGTGCTTAAGAGGCCATGGAAAATCCCGCTCTTCCCCATACCATTGTACCCAAACAGGCTCTGATGGCAACGGAACTTTGCGAGCATGTGGGGGAGACCCACCCCCACATGATTGCAAAGTTTGGCCACCATCAGAGCATTTTTGTGTTAGGAATTAGCGCCCACTGTGGTTTTTTCAAGTCTCTTGGTGCTTAAGAGGCCATGGAGAAATCCGCTCTTCCCCATACCATCGTACCCAAACATGCTCCGATGGGGACCATATTTTTCAAGCATGTGGGGGTGGAGCAGGATTTTCCATGGCCTGTTAAGCACCAAGAGACTTGAAAACTCTGCACACTAGACACTAATTGCTAACCCAAACATGATCCAATAATGGTGACCGAACTTTACATGCTTATAAAGTTTGGTCATCGAAGCACGTTTGAGTACGATGGTATGGGGAAGAGCGAGATTTTCCATGGCCTCTTAAGCAACAAGACACTTGAAAAAACCACATTGGGCACTAATTGCTAACTCAAACATGCTTATATAACATCATCATTCTTGCAAACAACTAGGTGGGGGCCAAGAATAGTGATTTTTTCATCTTTTTTGAATTCTCCCACTTTAACACTTACCCCAAACCCATATATATATATATATATATATATATATATATATAATTCATTTTCTAAACTCAATTTCCACCTAAAACCATCTCTACCCTACCTTTTTCCCTCCAAATCAGCCTCCCCTCTCTTTCTCTCTCTCTCTCTCTCTCTCTCTCTCTCTCTCTCTCTATTGTGAACTAATGGCCTACATACACATATTCTCTCTCCTCTCTCTACTATCAACTCCCTCCCTCCCTCCCTCCCTCCCTCTCTCTCTCTCTCTCTCTCTCTCTCTCGTGCTTTCATGGCTTAACATCAACATAGAGCTGTTAATCCAACATTACTTGGCCTATTAATTCTTTTCTCCACTTGGAGCTCGTCCGGTTATGCGACTCGTCACCTAAGTAGAATCATGGCCTTGCAAATTACCAATGTGAATGTGCCATTTCAATGATGAAAGATGGATTTTCTTGTTTGAGTGTTGGAAGAGTATGCATCTTTGGGCAAGGGTCATCTCAGATAATAGGAGAAGATTGCATAGAGACAAGGTGGTCACACAAATATGGATATGTGGGTTGATGTAAATCTATACCCAACGGACCCTTCTGTGCGATACCCACCAACTTTGAGAGACTTTCCCTCATTTATTCAGTATGTGGGAGATGGTAACAATGGGATGCTCATGTATTGCAAGAGATTATCAATAAGTGATGTTGATAGAGTATTCTACTTATCCTCGCAATTGCATGCTCTCCAAGGTATGTTAGGTGGTTTGCACCAAACCCTACTTCAGTCTGACACCAAGATTAAGGAGCTCGAGGATGCAAATCGAGAGGGTGCAGCACGCATTGTAAAGCTAAGATAGACCATCACCCATATAAAGAGCACCATTGTTGGCACTAGGGAGCATAAGAGGCCACTCAACCACATTGAAACACTTGCTCTGGGAGGGGTTGCTCGTAAGCAAAGAGTTCACACAGCTTGGTATGGCTCTTAACCATCCCATTTGTAATGTCAATACACTATTAGTGCACTTCCAAGTTCAAAATTGCAATGCTATCTTTTTGGTTTGTAGAGTATTCCTCCAAGATGTTACAGGTGTTGATGAGTCTAGGGACTGTAATGAGCTCTTGCGCTTGATCACAAAATGAGGCAGCATGTGCTTAAAATGATCAAGGATTCCCATGGCAAGAAGATACGTTTGGTGGTGGCCAATGATATCATGTGCAAGGTAGCCTAAACTATTAGCAGTTTGATGAAGTTGTTAATACGTGCGATGAGGTAGGCAGCATTAGCACCAAGGGCTATAAAGCACTTTAGTTGCTAGGAGACACCCTTTGCAACAAGAAAGGTATCGTGCATAACCTTTTTCATTGCCTAAGAGGGTATCATTAGCCAAGGGAGTGAGCAATGAAGATGTTAAATGCAGGATTGGTGAGTACTATCACATCAACGACACCCTCTCCATTGCAACATGGGAGAAAAAGAAGACCGCACATGATATGGACCTGCATTTAACAACATATTTGTGGACCTCCAAATGCTATAAAATTCTATGGTATTATTCTATGGATTGCCTACAGAATGTAAGTGGGGTTTGTACATTATAATGTTTTTTGTTTGTGTGCACATTTTTGCTAAGAAATGGCACCCTGTTTTGAGTATTGTGGATCCCAACAAGCCATTTGCAGTGGAGAGAGACACCAGTGGGGAGGCCAATAGGGTGGTTTTAATGAAAAGGAAATACCGTGTTGTATTTGAAAGCAAAAATTTTGATCGTGCTCAGCGTAACTACTCGGCTTATGAACGAGAGTTACTAGCTATTCTTCATGCTCTGAAAAAGTGGCGACATTACTTGTATGGCGCTACTTTTGAGGTTTGGATGGACCATGAGAATTTGAAATGGCTTTCTAGTTAGAATGAGTTAAAGGGTAGAAACACTTGGTGGGGCAGAGCTCCTACAAGAGTTTGACCTAAAACTATGTTACTAGAAATGTAAGTTTAACGTAGTGGCGGATGCACTGAGCTGCATGCCGATGGTGAACAAGCCGAGTGTCACTGTAATCAAAAATAAATTCTTGGATTCACTACGTGTTATTTGTGAGCATGATCCTATTTTCTCAGAGGTATGGTTTGTTGTACGTGCACGCACTTGCCAATAGCATACACCTTCCTTGTTGGAAAGGAGTGCTAGTCCGGAGTGACAAACTGAGGTTTCGACGAGAAGAAGAGCGTGAACTAGTTTGGAGAGACTAAGCAAGTCTCTTGGGTTATGTACCGAGATGGAGAGCTCATGGGTGGACCCTTCACAACCATTTTACATTGGTTCATTTGGGGGTGATAAATTTCATCGGGGGGATTAAAGTATAAACACTATTCCATTGACGATGAGTACCTTCTCTACAAAGGTAGAGTTTGCGTATCAACTACTATTGGTGATTTTCGGTGCCAAATTCTTATTGAGAGTCATGATAGTCCGAGTGCTGGTCATCCCGGGATACAAAAGGCCTATGCACTAGTTAAAAAATAAATTTATTGGCCTAGTTTATTTAAGGAAGTCTAGGACTTCGTGGTGAAATGCAAGAAGTGTCAGGTGGTTAATAAATATAAGCGCCTCAAGGTTCGAGGTTTGCTTCATCCATTGGATATTCCCAAAGGAAAATAGGAAAGTATTTCCATGGATCACGGGTTTACCTAGAACAAATCGAGGGAATGATTTGGTTTGGGTAAAGGTTGATAGATTGACCAAGATGGTCAAGTTTATACCTACTAAAAAGGAGGTGAAAACTCTTGAGTTAGCTAGGTTGTTTATCGAGCATCTCTATAAGCTATATGGCCTACCCTCGCTAATATAATTTCTGATAAAGATAGGAAGTTCGATAGTCATTTTTAGAGGGAAGTCTTCAAAAAGTTGGACACTGCTCTGAGTATGAGTATGACAGATCATCCGCAATCTGATAGTTAGACAAAGAATCAACCAAGTGTTGAAAGACATGCTTCCAACGTATGTCAGTAAAAAGCAATCCAATTGGGAGGAGTACCTGCTACATCTAGAGTTTGCTTATAATAGTTCAAAACATTTGGCAATTGGATTTAGCCCATTCATGTTGATGTATGGTTTCCAGCCAAGTTCTCATGTAGTCGTAGGGCTAGAGAAGGAAAATATTCAGTATGTCAACAATTTTCTTGAAGACATGTAAGATATGATGCACGCAACACAAGATAGCATACACAGTGTGCACAAGATCGTGCAAAGATGTATGTGGACAAGGGTCATAGAGAAGTAACCTTTAAAGAAGGTGATTTTGTATTTTTGAAAGTCCCTACAAAGTCAAAAATGTTAAAAATGGGGAAGTGTCAAAAACTTTCACCTAGATATTGTGGTCCCTTTAAAATCCTTAAGAAGGTTGGTGGGTTAGCATACAAACTTGAGTTTCTAGAGAGCTCTCGAGTTCATCCTGTTTAATTAAGACCCAAAGAGACTTTAAATGCCCTAAAGTAGCTTAGAAGAATGATTAGTCTACCATGTATTGGACCTTATGGCTTACAAATAGAGTTCTCATGAAAGAGAAAGGATCTATCGGATTACAAAAGTTTATATTCTTGGTGCATATTTTTATAAGAAAGAATTGTGTAGAAGTACTGCTTGCTTTTATTTACAGTGCTGACCTATACATGCTGGCCTATACAGTACCTCATAGATAGGTGTAAAATTGTGTGGCTTGTCACCTAATAAGGACTTCAATGAAGGCATTCCTGTAAGACCCTGATCTCTCTTGGACTGAGCATGCATCATTCTACTGTATAAATCAATGAGAGATGTAGTCCTAGCTCATACATTGGCGGGGTGAGTAGATCCCTCCATGTTTTTGATAGAAGATCTCCCATTAGTATTATAGAATGGGTTGAGTAGATCCCCCATTAGTATTATAGAGTGGGTTGAGTAGATTCTCCATGGTGCTGATGAGACAGGATTGAGTAGATCTCTCAGGTGTCATTGATTTTTGGTCCAATTTGAGGGCTCATACTCTCAACTCGTGGAGATCGGGACCTATGAGTACAACGATTACATCTTCTTGTAAAGGTCTCTTTTTACGAATGATTATGATTTTTTAAGTGTAAAATTAAATTGTGCCAAGCGTGCATGAGTGAAACCTAAATGACAAATTCAAATATGGATGTGTGCATCAATCACCGGGGATTTGGGGACTAAGTGGTTGGGTGAAGGCTAACCCATTTGGGTCGGATAGGCTAACCCATTTGGGGACTAAGTGGTTGGGTGAAGGCTAACCCATTTGGGTCGGATAGGCTTGGCCAATGGATTTGTTAGGAGTTAAGCAGATTAAACACCAAAAAAGTGGAAAGTGGGTGGTAGGGTGGACCCAAAAATATGGATTTGGTAAAAGTTGAGTGGATTAAACACTTGAAAGGAGGTGGTAGGGTGGACACAAAAATACGGGTACTTTTCAAACGTCAAGATCAAAAGTTATTTTGAAACAAGAAAACTTGAAAAATTTTAGAAATCAATATAGTGGAGTTGATAGAATCATTATCCTCATAGCTAAGGAGTTGGGACATCTTGTTGAGGCTAGGGGAGCCCAAGATGTTATCCACTTGTGATTATTGAAGAAGGTTCTCTTGGCCCTCACCTCCTTGTCCTGTTATCTGTGAGTTTATCTTTTGATTATCTTAGATTGAGCTATCCTCTTAGGTGGAGAAGGTATACCCTATAGTGTGATTCACATTTTGTTTTCTTATGACTAGGATTATGCTAAAGTAACCTGGTATAGTTGAATCTCTCAGCTCATTGTTTGGGTTTCATTTTGGGTATTACATTACCACAGTATAGCTCTCTCTCACTAATTTAGAGATTTTTGTTTCTAACATCTACTTGTTGTTAGATATTCTTTACATCTAGTATGTAGATTCTTATCTTTATGTTACTAGTTATAGCTTTCTTAGGTGGCATCTCTTCAAACGTTCTCATGCTTAGAGTTCATGAGCCTTTTTTATCTTATCTTTATAAAGGCTTTGTTATCATCAAATGAACTAAGACTTATACATGAATCTAAAATCTCATCTTTTTAAAGAAAAGGAAATCTTAAAACATTCCCTTTAGCAGCATACACGATATATGAGGTTCTTACATAGTGAACCCCTATATGTGTTTGCACACATGAATACATGTGTTCTTACATATAGGGGTTCTTACATAGTGAACCCCTATATGTGTTTGCACTCATGAATACATGTGTGCACACAAGAGAGAGAGAGAGAGAGAGAGAGAGAGAGAGAGAGAATTATGCACAAAAGTTCAGCTGAACTTTGAGACAAAATACTAAGCTGCACAACAATTTATAAACATAGATTCTCAAAAAGTGAGGGAGAAGAGAGAAGGGAAAGAGAACTTGGGATCACACGATGGACGATAATAGAGAGATGAAGGGCCTATTAAAATGGGCATAAGGGAGGACACAATAGTGTAGGGGAGGTAGGACAAAGTGAGGTCTTAGAGGAGTAGTTGTTGGGGCTTGAAGATGTGATCAGTGGAGCCTAAATAAAGGGGATGGATGGAAGAGTATTAAAGGAAGGCTTGTATGGAGGAGGAGCATGTAGAGTAGGAGTCTCAAGGAGAGAACAAGGGTGTCTTGTTTTTTGCGTGAAGATAGCCACTAGTATGTAGAGGGATGGTTGCAAGATGAGGTTATCTAGTTTCATTTAGTGGGCGCCTTTGGCTTTAGCCTGAAAACATGCATTTTTTCAAGAAGAATAGCCAATCTCTCCTAGTTAGCCAAGGAGTTTCACTTCAAGGTATTCTAATGAAACATCATATGCAAAGTTATAATCTGATCGAATATCCAATAATTGCAAATCCCCTTTTCTTTGGGAACCAAAATTGTATACAAGCTCTGTCGGAGGTTTAGATAGGTACACTGAATGTGAGTAAATTACCTATAACTTTTACATTATTACTCATATGATGTGTCCACTTTGCATATCACAAATTCAAATAACATAGAGCTTAACTTGATTTATCGAGTAATTTTTTATGTGTTCTACTATTTTCTATATTATTTAAAAGGCATTAGAATTGTTAAAAAACATACTATTTTGTCCTCCCACCACATCTACCATTTAAAATGCTCAATTATTATGGATCTAGTGATGATTAGATTGGGAAAGATTAGTAGAATGTGGGTCTAAGGTAAAATTACAAATCTAACTGTTGGATTTTTGTAGATTTACTTTGAAAAATTTGTTATGACTGTTAGAGACTCATTAAATCAAATGTAATTTAATTCTAGAAATAAAATATTGTATCTTTCAATCTAAAAACTCTAGGGATCAATATACTTGTTGCCATGATTTTATTAAAAAAGTTTGGCTTAATTTGAGTATGGGAAGGTCCATTTTCAATCCTCCCAAGTAAAAATTCCCATATTGTGTCCACTCTCCCCTTTTCAAGTCTAAAACCAATCCTAGTTAGGTTTGGAAATCTAGGCTTGGTAAACTTCAAAGCCTAGATATCATTCCATGTGTGAGGCTTGGGTAGGCACAAATCTTATATATGCATGCCACTTTATGTCCACATCAGCTTCGAGAGGATCCACATAAGCAGCTTGCCACCTCACCATGCCACCTCCACCCTCCATGTCAACATGGTCAACCTAGTTGACTCCCCACCTCATCATTCTAGTCATCATTAATGCCACATCTTCTTGCCGCCTTTGCATGCCACCTCGCACTTGGTGACATGGCATACCACATCATGGAATTGCCACATCAATCATAATAGTGCCACGTGTCAAGAAAATGCCATGTGTCATGCGCACGCATGTGACACATGGCACCTCCTTCCAAGCAACACCTTTCGTTGGCGATGATCCAAGCCTTGCTCCTCCTCTTCCACTTCCTCTCCCTCCGCCCTCTTCCCCCCCACTACCCCTTAGTTTAGATAATCCACATGAACTCGCCCTTCCTGAGCCCCCTTCTCTTCCACAAGATGAACCCACCCCCCCTCCTTTGGGCGCCCATAGTGTGGATAGGAAAGAACTATCAAAGTCATGGGTGCATCGTCATGCCCATGCAATCTTCCATTCCTATTTCAAAGACCTCACGCCTTCATCACAGGCATGCGTTGTCGTGACGTGGCACATCCATGCAATGAAAGCATGCTCAGAGACTATTTTAAATGGATTGAGATGCGTGGACATGAAAACAGTGAAGTACATGTGTGTATATGCTTTAAAATACAAGCCTGTGTGGGTAATAGAGGAGGACATGGAGCCATTTTGGAGGCAAAATATCAGGAGCAGGGAGTGCCTGATGAAGATGCTACGAATTGGAGAAATATAGTCAAACATATTGGGAATAACTTTGTAGAAGGAAGTTTTTGCAAAGGAGCTATGGTTTGAGATATTTTTAGCCTCGAATGTGGGTACTTTTCATCCGGAGCAGTTGCAGATGATAAATGGTCAGCTTGATGCAAGTGCTGAAGCCATCAATCTTATGATGGCTTTGTGTTCATGGGATCCTAGTCAGCGACCAACAGCCATTGAAGCGCTTCAGCATCCTTTTTTTTTTCGGTTGGCTCATATACCCCACCATGCACCTACTATTTTGGCAGAAGGGGGAAGTTTCCCTCTCCTTTTTCAGAAAAAGCGACCTGGGCCAGACGGAATGGAGAGGGAACAGGAAAAATCACATTCAATAAGGACAATACGGGGGGGGGGGGGGGAGACCCCTGTATGTTTTGTCTGGGCGCTGCAGCAGATGGCGGCAGCCATAGGAGAGCAGCAATCACTGAAGCATGGGGTTTCCATCCCTGCTGTTGCAGTGAAGTATGTGCTTAATCAGAGTCCGCCAAGAGCGTGGAGAGGAGCTTGCCCTTAATGTCAAGGGGCTTACAAAATGGATACCACCACCTGTGAAGATGACACGAGCATATGTTGAGGGAAACATTGATCGGTCTCGAAAGCGGATGGATGTCAAGACTTTGGACATGCTTCAGTTCCATTGGGAAGATCAAAACCTTGGTTCTGACCAATTTTGATACCAAACGATTGCAAATTATACTGGAAAATGAGATACCTATCGTTAGCAATCAAGTGCAGTATTCAGTTGTGGACACACGTCCACAAAAGAGGATGGCACAGCTTTGCCAGTTGACTGGAATCAAACTGATAACGTATGGAACTGTGATGGGTGGTTTGCTTTCAGAGAAGTTTTTGGATGCCAACATATCTGTTCTATTTGCTGGACCTAGTTTGAATACTCCGTCTCTAAACAAATACAAACAGATGGTTGATGCTTGGGGATGGGCTGGTGTGGTGGTGCAGCTGTGCTGCATACACCTTTTCCCTCGACTTTGGTGACATAATTCTTCTCTCTGTTTTAGCCCGAACAGGTTGCATGAAGGCTGTTGGGTTTTTGGGATTTGTGAAGACATGGTATATGTCATGCCTATGTTGGCTATGATGTATGTGTGTTGCCTAAGTGTGGTATGTCATGACAGCAGGCTGTGATGTTTTTAGTTTGGGTTATAGATATGTGAACAAGGTGCCTTGATGGTTTTTGGTGAAGCCTATTTGTAATTGGTATTAAATTTATGATGATCTTGAGCTTTTGCTGGTGATGCCCCTTGAAGTTCAACCACTTACTCTCACAGCCAGACACCCAGTGTGTTCCCGGCTAGACCGCCCACGTCACGACAGCTTTGGTGAACCCGACGTGAAATTGCTGGGGTGAGAGTGTGGTGAAATCCCCGTGAACTATGTATGTGATGATTTCAGCATATGTATGAGGCAGAAAACCTTGATGGCCTATGATCTAGAGGGTATTCCTTAAGGGTACAGGCAGCAGAGCCTGTATGATTTGTTGGTATCATTTGACCCAGGTGCATTAGGGAAGAAGAAGGATTACAAGGGCTTATGACACTTGTTCACCTCAGGAGAAGGGGGTGGCAAGGAGCTTGTATAGACTTGTAGTTCTCTCTCAGAACTGTAGAATGGCAACAAGGGCTTGTGACACTCATCCTTCTCGACAGCTGAGGAAGGAGAGGAGCTTGCAATGACTTGATCCATTCTTGCCACTTCAAGGGCCTATGACACTCATCTATTCCAATAACCAAGGATAGAGAGGAGCTTGTAGTGACTTGAAGCTAACCCTTTGTATCAAGGGCTTACGACACTCGACCTTTCTGATAGATGAGGAAGGTGAGGAGCTTGTATTGACTTGAGGTCTTCCCTACAAGTTGCAAAACAGATAGAATGCTCAAGAACTCATGAATGCCGGAAAGGTGCGGATATGGCTTCTTGCTTTGAGGCTCGTGCCGAGCAGGAGTGGTGGGACACTCGAAATAGCAAAAGAAAGAAGTCTGCTCTTCTATTTCTGCATGTTGCAGGCAAAGCCAAGGGTCTCTTCAAGGAGTCTTTATGAATGGACGGCTGTTACAATCCAAGTTGGATTCAAGGCATGCCGAGGTCCAAAGAATGTGCGATGGAGGCACAAAAAAAAAAAAGAAGAAGAGGAAGTAGGAGTACAAGTGAGCAGCACCATCAACAACATCAGCAACACATAAGAAGAAGAAGAAGTGAACAACAACAACAACAACAGTGGTGGGGAGACGCTGAGGGTATTCACAGACATCTCCTCCGCAAATCAGATGGGTGGGTATTGGATGGTGGAGATCCATCGTCTGTTTCATCTCGTGAGGTTTGTAAAGCCCCCAAGGGTAGAGGAGGCACTCGCCTAAGGGATTCCGCCCTGCAACCTTCAATCAAGCACTTTGCATACATCTTGCACAAATGCAGAAAGGAGAGAAACTTAGCACAGGCAACGCAATTGTATAATGCCTACATGTGCCAAAGTGAATTCAAAGCCCATGCATCACTTGGGAACCAGCTTGTCTCACTGCTTGTGGAAGTTGGAAGCATGTGCCAAGCCCAGAACGTTTTTGGCAGCCTGGCGTTTCGGGAAGAGCGTTCGTGGAATTCCCTCATCATAGGTTATGTGAAACATGGAGAGCCCGGGCATGCTCTCACGTTGTATCAGAAAATGCAGAAGGAGAAGAAGCTCGTGCCTCACCAGACTTCTCATAACAGTGGAGTGATACATGCAGGCATTTATTATGAACCAGGAAGTGACATGGCGAATTTATGTGTGGAAGGAGCAAAGAGAATGTATGAGTATTGTGAGAGAAAGAACCTTCCTTATAAGCGGGTGGGAAAGTTGATTGTGGCCACCCGTGATCATGAAATTCCAATTCTTGAAGGTTTTTTTTTAAAAAGACAGCAAAAGCTAACAAAGTAGAGGGCTTGGAGATTTTGAATTCGAAGCAGGTGCTTGATTTGGAGCCAAATGTGAAGGCACTGCAGGCCCTTCATTCACCTAACACTGGTATCACAGACTATGCTGCAGTGGGTTTGTCCTATGCTGATGAGTGGCTATTTGTTCAAGCTGGTTTGGTGAAGTTCTAGCATTGTGTTTGAAGTAAATGTAACAGATTTGAACTTGCAGAAATGTAAACTACGCTGTGATCCATATGTATTTATAGCAACCACTACTCTCACAGCCAGACACCCAGTGTGTTCCCGGCTAGACCGCACACGTCATGACAGCGTGCTTAATTCTTTGATCGATCTGCCCAATATGGACAACTGCAAGGCACTTTTTGACATTGGAGCTCGAAGAGAGAGGAGAGCTGGCATGGCGGTCCTACAAAGTGTTCGTCGTTCCTATACAGTTAACAAGAAGAGGAACTCTGCAGATGCCTTAGCTACTCGACGGGCTATTGTGGCAACCATAAGTAGCTCCCAAATGAAGGGTAAGGTAAGTGTATCCTTTCCATAGCACCACAGACTAGGTGGTAGATAGTGCTATGCAAAGGCAAGTGTGTTTGTACACCGCAGGTTATGACCGCATTCTCAATGTTCTACAATTGTTTAAGTTATTCCTACGTGGCAACCCGACTCCTAAATATGAGCAATGGTGATTGGACCTCTTCTTCTTCTTCTTTTTTTTGGGTGTGTGTGTGTAAAAGATGATAAAGAGGAAGGTTCCATCCCAATGAGACCCAAGCAATGGCCAAGAGACCTCCGCCAAGAGAATCTAAAGACCGCTAAGTATCTCAAGGGCGACAGACCCTTTTCTTTCTTTTTGACATAAGAAGTATCCCATGAAGATGAGGGCATCGGTCTCGAGGGCCCATAATATACCCCAGAGAGTCCTACCAGCATCCATCAAGGCGATAGAGTCCTTGAAGGTCTTTCTTAACCTTTTAGACATCAGTGTTCACCCCATGGAAACCAAGGCATCGGCCCTCAGGTGCTTAGTCCTACCAAGCATTCCACATGGCTGTAGACACGTCATGTCTCGATTCACTTGTATATATTTTTTAGGGCATGATTTTCGTAAATTGGTAGCACTTAACCATGATCGACCGAGAACAGCCTCTACCATGCTTTGTGGGGCGAGTAGTGGTCGTGTAGCTAGGCATGATCGCCTACTAGATGAAACCACTAGAGCCTTGATAGAAAGTTTTTGGGAGGAGAATTGTCGTGCCTCACCAGTTTTCAAGAAAGCTTTGCATAAGAGAGTGACAAGAGGAGTGTTCATTGAGCACGGTGCTTGCTTTCTTGAAATGACTCAAACAAAGTTGTATTCTCAATTTGTGGCATCATATCCATAGCTTAAAATTGGGCAAAGGTCATTTGAGGGATGTAAGCCTTGGTTTGTGAGGTACTCATGACAATGTGACACTTGTTGTTGTCGCTACCATGTTGAGTTCAAACTTTTTTATGATGTGTTTCATTCTCTTAGTGGGCATAGAGAGTTACCTCCTCGTAGTCCTCGTGATTTTATCCACTCTCTTTTGTGTGCACGCATGAAGGATGCCCAGTTCCATAGGATGCCTTGTGTGGAGAGCAATTGCACGCGCAATTGCTCTCCACACAAGGCACATCATGTGGTTCACTTACACATCTACAGATGGTAGATCCTGATGCAAGTGACCAAGAGATAGTGCCATGGCAACGTTATGAGTATGTGACACACCAGCTCCAGACTGGTGCAGTCCAGGAAGTTGCAGCTCGTGGACAAACATACACCATGTTGTCACTTCACAACCACATTTAGGGAGTAGATGTACCCTTTTATACGGCATAATCATTGCGCCAAGTGGGAGGATTGTCAGTTCCGAGTATGCCTAGCAGAGAACTACACCTTCACACCTTTTCAGGAGATACAATCTGAGTATTACTTCTCGGAGCAGGTAATGGTTATATTTCATAATATTTGTTTCGTGTTTGAGCTATATTACTTATTTGAGTTTTTGTGTCGTAATCGTCTCTCTTGCTTACCCCACCAGGTTGCTATTATGGTCCACATTAGCTATCGACATGCAGAGGCCCATGTAGATGGGATAGCGAGTACCTCGAGAGTATCATTTCTATATCAGTGTGACGATTGTTCACATGATGCACATTTTTTGCAACACTGTTTTTGTCTCCATGATAATTTTTTACGAGATTGTGGGATCACACGTGGCCAGCGATGGGTTTGGTCATATGGTTGTGGCACACAATTCAAGTCATCACTCACGACAATTCTATTGGCTCTACAGGTACTACAGGTAGTACTTATGGTTCTCTTATTAAACTAAATTCACTAGAACATCTTAAAGAAAACAATAACTAAGACTTTGTTTTATGGATTTACAAGGTGGCATGTGCTGTCTAGTATCCCAGTGATTTGGTCATTCTTTGAGACTGGTCACGGGAAGGGGGAGCATGATGGTGCAGGTGAGTGTGTGAAACGTGCCTTGAGGCATCATCAACTACGACAAGATGTTGCGTGGTTCAGAGATGCGGGCCACATGGTCGAGTGGTGCTCCCAACATTTGTGTGGGAGTGCAGCATCATCGTATCCCAATCGTGATGCTTGGATTGTCAGGAGATTTTTTTGGCATGTGGATGGTGGCATGATTGACCGTAGAGCCTCCCATGATTGTGACACAGTACCTGGCACCTTGGGCTTGCTACCAGGCTCACTCTTGATCGAGTACATAGCCAAAAACACAGTTCTCACCTCGTTTTCGGCTTTGAGTGGATGACCATTCTAGATTAGTTGAGAGCTAGAGAGGGTTCTACTAACTAGATCTCTATCTTGATAGTGACTAAACTTAGACTTGCTGGGTTAGCTCACTTACATTGTACTTAGATTAATTGGGAGTGACTAACCTCAGAATAGTTGGGGTAGCTCATTTTCATTATGCCTTGATCTTTTGAGTTAGTGGCTTAACCCAAAGTAGCTAGGTTAGCTTACATTTTGATGTGCTTAGTTGATGTTTTTATCATTATCAGTTTTTTCATCATTACTGAGGATCATTGCATTTTAGTTGATGTTCATGGTTTTTTGATTTTTTTAACACTTCGGCTATCATATTGTTTGTTTAAAATCCCCATGCCATCATACCCAAACATGCTCTGCAGGGAAGCAAACTTTGCAAGCATGTGGGGGGGACCCACCCCCACATGTTCGCAACATTTGGTCCCCATCAGAGCATGTTTGGGTATGATGGTATGGGGAAGAGCGGGATTTTCCATGACCTCTTAAGCACCTCAAGACTTGAAAAATCCGCACAGTGGGCACTAATTGCTAACCCAAACATGCTACAATGGGGACCAAACTTTGCAAGCATGTGCTGGTGGGTCCCCCCCACATGCTTGCAAAGTTTGGTCCCCATCAGGGTATGATGGTATGGGAAAGAGCAGGATTTTCCATGGCCTCTTAAACACCAAGAGACTTGAAAAGTCTGCAGAGGGCACTAATTACTAACCCAAACATGCTCGGATGGTGACCAACTTTGCAGGCATGTGGGAGTGGGTCCCCCCCACATGCTCGCAAAGTTTAGTCCTCATCGGAGCATGTTTGGGTATAATGGCATGGGAAAGAGCGGGATTTTCCATGGCCTCTTAAGCACCAAGAGACTTGAAAACTCCGCCCTGGGTACTAATTGCTAACCCAAACATGCTCCGATGATGACAAAACTTTGCAAGAATGTGGGGGTGGTCCCCTCCACATGTTTGCAAAGTTTGGTACCCATTGGAGCATGTTTGGGTACGATGGCATGGGGAAGAGTGAGATTTTCCATGGCCTCTTAAGCACCAAGACACTTGAAAAATCCACATTGGGCGCTCATTACTAACCCAAACATGCTCCAATGGGAATAAATAATTGCAAGAATGTGGGGATGGGTCCCCCCCACATGCTTGCAAAGTTTGATCCCCATCAGAGCATGTTTGGGTATGATGATATGGGGAAGAGCGGGATTTTCCATGGCCTCTTAAGCACCAAGAGACTTGCAAAATTCACACTGGGTGCTAATTGCTAACCTTAACATGATCCGATGACCAAACTTTGCAAAAACATGTGGAGGTGGGTCCCCCCACATGCTTAAAAATTTTGGTCCCCATCGGAGAACGTTTAAGTATGATGGTATGGGGAAGAGCGGGATTTTTCATGGCCTCTTAAGCACCAAGCGACTTGAAAAAACTGCAATGTGCGCTAATTGCTATCCCAAACATGCTACGATGGCTTCCAAACTTTGTAAGCATAGGGGGTGGGTCCCCCTCCCCCCATGCTTGCAAAGTTTGGTCCCCCATCGGAGCATGTTTGGGTACGATGGTATGGGGAAGAGCGGGATTTTCCATGGCCTCTTAAGCACCAACAAGAGACTTGAAAAATCGGCACTGGGCGCTAATTACTAACACAAACAGGTTCGGATGGGGACCAAACTTTGCAAGGATGTGGGCGTGGGTCCCGCTCGCATGCTCGCAAAGTTTGGTCCCCATTGAAGCATGTTTTGGTACGATGGCATGGGGAAGAGAAGGATTTTCCATGTCCTCTTAAGCACCAAGAGACTTGAAAAATCCACCCTGGGCGCTAATTGCTAACCCAAACATGCTCCAATGATGACCAAACTTTACAAACATGTGGGGGTGGGTCCCCACCACATGCTCGCAAAGTTTGGTCCCCATCGGAGCATGTTTGGGTATGATGGCATGGGGAAGAGCGGGATTTTCTATGGCCTCTTAAGCACCAAGAGACTAGCAAAATCCGCACTGGGCGCGCTAATTACTAACCCAAACAAAAATGGGGAGAAATCTTTCCAAGAATGTGGGGGTGGGTCCCCCCCACATGCTTGCAAAGTTTGGTCCCCATCAGAGCATGTTTGGGTATGATGGTATGAGGAAGAGCGGGATTTTCCATGGCCTCTTAAGCACCAAGACTTGAGAAATTTACACTAGGTGCTAATTGCTAACCCAAACATGATCCGATGATGACCAAACTTTCCAAGCATATCGAGGTGGGTCCTCCCCACATGCTTAAAAAGTTTGGTCCCCATTCGGAGCACGTTTGAGTATGATGGTATGGGAAAGAACGAGATTTTCCATGGCCTCTTAATAAGCACCAACAGACTTGAAAAAACCGCACTGGGCGCTAATTGCTAACCCAAACATGCTACAATGGTGGCGACCAAACTTTGTAAGCATAGGGGGAGGGTCCCCCCCCATACTTGCAAAGTTTGGTCCCCATCGGAGCATGTTTGGGTACTATGGTATGGGTAGAGCAGTATTTTCTATGTCCTCTTAAGCACCAAGAGACTTGAAAAATCCACACTGGGTGCTAATTACTAACCCAAACATGCTCCAATGGGAGACCAAACTTTGCAAGCATGTGGGGGTAGTGCTTAAGAGGCCATAGAAAATCCCGTTCTTCCCCATAATTACTAACCCAAACATGCTCCGATGGGAGAGCAAACTTTGCAAGCATGTGGGGGGGGATGCCCCCCCCACATGCTTGCAAAGTTTGCTCTCCCATCGGAGCATGTTTGGGTTAGTAATTATGGGGAAGAACGGGATTTTCTATGGCCTCTTAAGCACTAAGAGGCTTGAAAAATCCGCACTGAGCCCTAATTTCTAACCCAAACATGATCTGATGGTGACCAAACTTTGCAAGCATATGCGGGTGGATCCCCCCACATGCTTGGAAAGCTTGGTCCCATCGGGGCATGTTTGGGTGTACGATGGTACGAGGAAGAGTGGATTTTTCCATGGCCTCTTAAGCACCAAGAGACTTGAAAAATCCACATTGGGCGCTAATTTCTAACCCAAACATGATCTGATGGTGGCAACCAAACTTTGCAAGCATGTACGGGTGGGTCCCCCACATGCTTGCAAAGCTTGGTCCCCATCGGAGCATGTTTGGGTACGATGGTATGGGGAAAAGCAGATTTTTCCATGGCCTCTTAAGCACCAAGAGACTTGAAAAAACCTCACTGGGCGGTAATTCCTAACCCAAACATACTCCGATGGTGACCAAAATTTAGAATTATGTGGGGGTGGGTCCCCCCACATGGTCGCAAAGTTTGGTCGCCCATCGGAGCATGTTTGGGTATGATGGTACGGGGAAGAGCGGGATTTTCCATGGCCTCTTAAGCACCAAGAGACTTGAAAAATCCGCACTGGGCAGTGCTAATTACTAACCCAAACATGCTCTGATGGTGGGGACCAAACTTTTCAAGCATGTGGGGGTGGAGTTTGGTCCCCATCGGAGCATCTTGGGTTAGTAATTAGCACCCAGGATAGATTTTTCAAGTATGTTGGTGCTTAAGAGGCCATGGAAAATCTGGGTCTTCCCCATACCATCGTACCCAAACATGCTCCAATGGGGACCACACTTTGCAAGCATGCGGGGGGGGACCCCCCGCCATGGCCTAACTTTCAAAAGATGTCTAAAGGCCAATTTCACGCCTAGACTTCATAAGTATGTGGATAGCGGTACTACACGCACACTTTTGCAAACTTCAATTACCATTTCATGTCATTCTGGCAAGACACGATCAAGAAAACCCAGACTTTTTGCAAGTTTTGGGCCCTCTTTAAACAAACCACCATAGAAAACATGAAATGGAGTATGGTACCTCACTTGAATGGCATCCCATGGTGTGAACAAACTTTTCAAATATGTGGGAAGGGGTATCCCACACTCTTACAAAGTTCCACCACCATCCCATGTTGCTTGGGCAAGACGAGATCGAGGAAAAATAGATTTTGTGTTTTTGCGGTCTCTTAGAGAAATTTGTGTAGAAAACATAGATGGAGCACCATATTTTATGTGATGAATGATGTCCAATGGTGGTGAGACCAAACTTTGAAAGTTTGTGGGAAGAAGTACCCACCGACACATGTTTGTAAAGTTTACTTCACCATCAAACACCATTTGGACATGATATCAGTTTGTGTATTTGAGCCCTCTTGGAGAAACCCATGTAGAAAATGAGAGATGAAGCACTATATCATTTTGGAATGACGTCTAATGGTGTAAAATTTGCAAGTATGTGGGGAGGGATGAAAAGATGCAAGGAAGAAGACAGCTTGAGCTCTTGCAAGCACACACACACACTCACAAAACCCTAAAAGAGAACACACAAGGTGAGAGGCTGAAAATCTTCTTCTTCTTCACTCAACACTAAACACACCACATACAAAGATAAGAGTATACACATATGAAAAGGTACTCAACCAAACACATACTAGGATTCTCTATAGTGTGAACCCAATTAAATGAGCTGGCGCTATAACTATGCCAGTCTCTAGAATGGCTGTCACACAGCCTGTCATTCCACTGGCCGCATATCACCCATGATCTCACCAACCATGCCAGTGGTGTAAGTGTGGGGCCTATCCCCCAGGCGGGTCATTCAGTGTCCACCGCCTCACTAGATGAGCTCGCTATCTCAACACTCCCCCTCGAGCTCAACTCCATCTCATGTACACCAAGCAAAGCCCTAAATCTGCGGAGCTTCTCTGTACCCAATGCTTTGGTGAAGATGTTAGCGACCTCATCCTGTGTGCTGACATAAACAAGGTCAATGTCACCTGCCAAAACCTTCTCTATGACAAAATGGTAGTGGACCTCTATATGCTTCGTGCGAGCATGAAAAACTGGGTTCATGGCCAACTGTATACTGCTAATGTTGTCACAAAAAATGACAACTTGTCTATCCACTGATATGTTGGAATTAGGGTTGCAGGAATGCACACACAACTTCAAGAAGATGAGGGAGCTTGAGCACAACACAGTAGTGTATTATGAGTGCCAAAAATGAAAGATAACAAGCCCTAGAAGATAATGGGCGTATATACAATGCACGGGGGAAAAAACCTCCTAGTGAGGGAAAAAGTGCCCCGGCGGTCCTAAGTGTGTTCACACACATCACTACTATAATATGGTAACAAATCCCCCCTGGAGTGATGCGGTGAACAAGAGCTAGCACTCATGTATAGGGAAGTGTCTAGCTATGTGGACGAATCCACAAAAGGGAGTAAGCCCAAAGCTTTGCGAAAAGCTTCGAACTTCTCACGAGGCAGAGCCTTTGTGAAAAGGTCTGCAAGGTTATCCTGTGTTGGCACATAAGCCAAACTGATCTCTCCTGCAGAGAGTCTCTCCCTGACATAATGGTAGTGCACCTCAATGTGCTTCGTACGAGCATGGAACACTGGGTTCCGCGCAACTGCCAATGCGCTCTGACTGTCAGTGAAGATGGTGGTGGCAGATGGCTGCCCAACACCCAAATCAGCCATAAGGCGTCTGAGCCACACACACTCAACCGTAGCTGTGAAAGCTGCCCTGTACTCAGCTTCACAACTAGAAGTGGCCACAGTAGGCTGCTTCTTGCTCAACCATGATATGCATGAGCTTCCAAGCATGAAGCAAAAACCACTCGTGGACACGCGTGTGTCATAACAACCAGCCCAGTCAGAATCTGAAAAAACATGTAAATCTGGCGGCAATGATCCCCCCTTGGGATAAAACAACCCAAGATGCCGAGTACCACTCAAATAGCGAAAGATACGCTTCACTGCCTGCCAATGCTTAATGCCTGGGCTATGCATAAATCTGCTCACCTGTGAGACTGCAAACTGAATGTCTGGCCTCGTAATGCATACATAAATGAGGCAACCAACAGCTGTCTGATAGAGTGTGACATCAAAGTGATCTCCAGCATCATGAAGACTCAACTTCAAACCTGTCTCCATTGGAGTAGCAATAGGCTTGCAGTCTTCAAGGCCAAATCTCCGCAACAATGTTTCAATATACTTTGTCTGACACAAAGCAATACCTCCATCACACTGCTTAAATTGTATCCCCAAATAATGATGCAAATGCCCCAAATCTGACATCTCAAAAGAGGCATTCAAATCAGCCTTAAAATCAGCAATATGACTCTCATTTGGTCCTGTGAGCAGCATGTCATCGACATAGAGAGCAATGATTAGATGTACACCATCCACACGTTTAACATACAAAGTGCTTTCTGTTGGACTATTCTGAAACCCATGTGCAGTCAAATATGCATGTATTTTTTCATACCAAGCTCGTGGAGCTTGCTTTAAACCATATAAAGCCTTTTTTAACCTGCACACTTTGTTTTCCTGCCCTCTTTGAACAAAACCACGAGGCTGCGATACATACACCTCCTCATGCAAATCTCCATTTAAGAACGCAGTCTTTATGTCCAGCTGATGTACATTCCAACCATTATGAGCTGCTAATGCACAGATGCTACGAACAGTGGTCATACGACATGTGGGAGCAAAAGTCTCATCAAAATCAATGCCCTTCTCTTGAGCATAACCTTTTGCAACAAGCCTAGCCTTATGGCGATCCACTGTGCCATCAGGCTTACGCTTCAATTTGTATACCCACTTAGTGCCAATGGCCTTCTTGCCAGGGGGCAAGTCACATAAAGACCATGTACTATTCTTCATAATAGCATCGTATTCTGCTTGCATAGCAAGCTAAGAATCCATCTCTATTACACATACAAGACCTCTTACAATAATATGAAAAACGTCTACATGATTTTGAAGGATTGTCTCTTCTTGATAGATCAACTCTTGCTACTGAAAACAATGGTTTGTTGATGGAAAGAGATGATGTTTGATTCTGTTCTCAACAGGATGATTTGGCTCTTTCCAAGAAAGGAGTCTTAATAGTTGTCAATGAAGAGCATTTCATACCATCTTTGAGACTGTTTATTTGAACAATGGCAGTGTTTTTTGCCATTGTTTTTTTCCTTGATAGACCAAGTGGATTAGGCAAAATATATATTTATAACGCCTTTCTATCTTGATTACGTGGATAGAATCAAGTTGCTTTCGCATGTGCATCTCCTAGAATAGCTGCATTGTTACTTTTAAATAGATGTACTGCACACTTACGTTTCAAAATCCCATTGGTTTCCACTGTTTTTTTAGCGTGCATGGTCTGTAAATATGTAAAAGTACTCTAAATATGACCTCCTATCACCTAAATTCGAATTTCTATTTTTGGAGATACTTATCTCTTAATAGAACTATTCTTGTCTTCTTATTTCTTTTAGGATTTTATGGAGCTAATATTTTTACTCTTATCATTTTCCGAATGTTTTTAGCCTTATTGTCTCAGCCTTCTCTAAGTGCGCTCTCTTTCCTTCTTGAAATCTGTATTAAAAGAGACACATGAATGGCTTGGGGAGGGAGCTTTTACAAGAGAAAATGGACTCTGTTGATGCTCAAAGGAGGCCCTTGAAATTAAAAGGGTATTTTGTGTTCTTGAGGATTCCCAAGTCTAGATATGGCTCACTAAAGGGAAACACCAACACCAAGCTTGCTCATCACTTCTATAAGCATTATACAGTGTTGAGAAGGGTTAGGATGCCACTATTTGAGGATATGCATGGTTATAATGTGAACTTGCCCATGGTGGTTTTCAAGCAAATGGAATCAATCCTATTGCAAAGAAGGAGGTGGCGAGAATGCAACCTCTCCTCCAAAGAGGCTATGTATATACGGTTATAAGGTAAACTTGCCCGTGGTGGTTTTCAAGCAAGATGGAGTCAATCCTAGTGAAAAGAAAGAGGTTGAGAGAATGAAACCTCTTCTCCAAATGCAAGGACAATCCTCCTCCTCCATTGGTTGATCTGTTAATTGGTGATGATAATGGAAGTAAGGAATACAGATAGAATATATGCTCTTATAAAAACAATGCCTTAGCATTCGTTTCACTAGGTACTCACTTGGATAATCAAATCACTAGGGGGAGGTATGTATTTAATTTTCGAATACATGGTATTATATACCATCATGTTGGCTCTGTAATACCTAATAGAATATGAGATGCGGCTCCTCAATTTTTCTAATTTTATATATATATATATGTATGATACGGTGCGTGAAATAGAGAATATACTTCATGGGATGCTTTTTGTAAATCATAACATGCTTGAAAGCTTACACAAATAATGATGTATAAACACAATCTGAACTTTGTGCCTCATCAAATGAAACAGGCTCACTTTCATCGCACATACTAGAAACAGCCAATGCATAACAATCTGACGCATAAGAGGCACCATGAGAGCCAGAACGAGTGCGACTAGACAAAGGGGCATCCAACTTGCTGTCACGCAAAGTCTGCACCAGCCATCTAGGCATGTTCCTAGAGCCCTCAATCTCTTGTCTCTCATCCTCAAGTGCATCATGCACATCTGCATCAGATATAGGCTGATCTGTGCCATCATTTAAAACCTGCATAGGCTGAAAAACTGCCTCATGAGGTATTGCACTTGACTGTGCACCACTGAAAAGAGGCAACAATGTATCATAGACATCACGTGAGCTGATATCTGTCTCCTTAGTACATGAAACCAAGGGCTGAACTGCATCTTCCACAAATACAACATCACGGCTAACCAAAATGCGCTTTGTCTGTGGATGATACAAACGATAGCCTTTGCTCTCAGCACTATATCCAACAAAAATACATTTGACAGCTTTGTCATCCAATTTTCTGCGATGTTGCACAGGCACTAATGCATATGCCAGGCAACCAAAAACACGTAAATGGCCAACAGATGGCTTGCGGCTATGCCAAGCCTCATATGGAGTGACAACCTGTAATGCTTTGGTGGGACACCTGTTTAGTACATAAGTGGCACACATGACAGCCTCAAGCCAAAAACCATGTGGTAGACTTTGACTCTTAACCATACATCTTGCCATTTCCATGAGAGACCTGTTTTTTCTCTCAGCCACACCATTTTGCTGTGGTGTATACGGCACTGTACATTGGTGTTTTATCCCACGCTCAGCCAGAAATGCATTAAATTCTGAAGACATATACTCCCCCCCTCGATCTGAACGGAGGGTGCCCATCTTACTTTCTGACACATTTTCAGCCATAACCAAAAACTGTTTGAAGCACAAAAACACTTCGGACTTTGCCTTCAAAGGATATACCCATGCATGCCTGGTAAAATCATCAATTAAAGTCACGAAGTAAAGGTAGTTTCCAAATGATGGAGTTTGCATGGGACCACAAACATCACTGTGAACAAGCTGCAATCTGCGTTCAGCTCTCACTGATCCATCTTTGGGAAAGGAAGCACGCTGCATTTTACCCAATATGCAGCCCTCACAAACATGCTTGACAGGTGCCTCAAGCTTAGGCAAAGAAGACACCATTTCAGATTTCTGCAGGCGCAGCAAACTTGCAAAATTCAGATGACCAAAACGTGCATGCCACAGTTTTGCATTTGAAATAGCCTGCGTATCCATAATAGCACATGCTGAATCCTCTACACATTTGCCATCCATATTGAGCTTATACAGCCCTCGACATAGTGAACCAGATGCTACAATGATGTCACCACAAGAGAGATCATGAACAGTACATCTGTCATCCACAAATTTTACAACCAAACCTGTTTTGGCAAATGCGGAGACTGACAGCAGATTCTTTTTGATCCCTGGCACATACAATGCACCAAAAAGTGTAAAGGTGTTGCAATTTGCAACATTCAGCACAATCTGTCCAACTCCTTTAACGGGATAAGAGGAGTTATTGGCACAAGTGACAGTATTCCCTGTGGGAGCAGACTCAAGGAAAGTGAATAAACTGCGCTGCGAGGTGATATGCTTAGTGGCACCACTGTCAAAGTACCATACATCTGAATCTACTGCAGACATACATGTGTCATGCAAAGATGGGTCATAACTGCACTGCGCATTGAATGCCCATTCTGTATCTTGAACAACATTAGCAGATTCATTGTTAGAAGGAGAGGCATCTGCAACAGCCATACCAGCCTCTTTCTTCTTAGCCTCTTTCGCAGCCAGCTTAGGACACGCTTTGATGACATGATCATTTCCCTTACAGTACTTGCAAAATGTCTTCTGTTTGTCACCCTTCTTCTCATCTTTGTCTTCCTTCTTTGGTTGCGCAGCATTTGCAGATTTCTGCTTACTAGAAGAAAAGCCAGCTTTACCTTTCCCGCTTCTCTGACTAGCAACGAAAGCTTGATCTGCGACACGCATAATATTCCTGTTTTGCCTTGACTGGTCTTCTTGCAGCAAAACAGAAACTAACTCCTCAAATGATAAGGCATTGGGATTTCCTTTCATCATCAAGCGAAGAGTGGAAGCAAAACCCTGATAAGAATCTGGTAGACCATTCAAAACAGTCTGCACAAGTGAACTGTCTGACAGGATTTCATCTGCAGAAATGAGCTGCTCTTTGAAATCCTTGATCTTTGTCAAAAAGCTATCCATAGAATCACCTTCGTTCATATGCTCACTCTCCAACTGTTTTCGGAGGTAAGCAACACGAGCCTCATTTCTTGCCTGATACAATGTGGCAAGTACATCCCAAGCATCCTTAGAAGTCCTGCAGGAGCGAATATGTGGGATAATGGTACGTTTGACAGACAGCGCAATCAAGGCATGAGCCTGCGCATCTCTACCATCCCAACGAATCTGCTCTGCTGAAAGTGGTGGTTCTCGAACAGCTGCTACAGCACTTGTGCCTGCACCATCATCAACAGTACCTGTTTCTGATGTGTTTGCAGCATTCCCAGCCACAATAGGACGTGCATCAATACCCTGCACAATGTTCCATAACCCCTTTGCTACCAATACATGTCGCATCATATATGCCCACAATGGATAGTTGGTGCCATCCAACTTATCCTCAGCAGCCAACATGCGGAATACATCATTGTTGTCAGCCATGGCCAATGACTGTACTACTAGATGTAAATGCTGTCTGTAAGAGGTAAACCTGTATAAAATCGACCTGTGCTATGTAGCACAGCCCAAAACAGACGAATGGGCACCTGTCCTGCAGATTTTAATCTTGACAGAAAATCTGCACAGTAGGACGATTTTGCCTGCGCAGTACTTGGAATGCAAAAACGGAGGGCGAAATGACTTCAGATCAAAATTCTGAAACGAACTAGCCCTACGGGCTATCCCACGGCATATACTAACCTGCAGACGCTCGTGAAACCTCGTCGCAATCGGAGGAGATGAAGCGGCAGGTGCCGGTGATGCTGCCCGGGAGGAGGAAGCCTGCTCTGATACCAATTGTTGGAATTAGGGTTGCAGGAATGCACACACAACTTCAAGAAGATGAGGGAGCTTGAGCACAACACAGTAGTGTATTATGAGTGCCAAAAATGAAAGATAACAAGCCCTAGAAGATAATGGGCGTATATACAATGCACGGGGGAAAAAACCTCCTAGTGAGGGAAAAAGTGCCCCGCGGCGGTCCTAAGTGTGTTCACACACATCACTACTATAATATGGTAACATGATAGACCCAAATCTGCAAAGTAGCTTTCTCAACCAAGCTCGTGCGAGCATGAAAAACTGGGTTCATGGCCAACTGTATACTGCTAATGTTGTCACAAAAAATGACAACTTGTCTATCCACTGATAGACCCAAATCTGCAAAGTAGCTTTCTCAACCAAGCTACCTCACATGCTGCCATAGCAGCACCTCTGTACTTGGCCTCTGTACTGGATAGAGCAACCGTAGGCTACTTCTTGCTGCTCCAAGTCACAGTAGCACTCCCCAAAGAAAACATGAAGCCACTAGTAGATCTTCTATCTGAGATACTACCAGCCCAATTAGCATCTGTGTACCCATGTACACATATCTCTGTCCCAGTTTCATAAAATAGTCCACAATGCAAAGCAGACCTCACATATCTCAGTATGCATCTCAATGCATCCAAATGCGTCTTCCGTGGAACCTGCATAAACTGACTCACCAACCCAACAGCATAGCTCAAATCTGGTCTGGTGATCGTCATGTAGATCAAGCTTCCTACTATGCACCTATACATAGTAGGATCCTCCAAAATCTCTCCTGAATCTGCACTCAACTTGCCATTCCGATCCAATGGCACTGAGATAGGCTTACAGCCTGTCATACCATACTTGGACAATATGTCCAAGCCATACTGTCTCTCTAGTAAACCAATACCATGTGGTGACCTAATCACCTCAATGCCCAAGAAATATCTGAGCTCCCCCAAATCCTTCATCTCAAACTTCTGTCTAAGCAAGATCTTTACATCAAAGATCTCTGCATCATGGTCCCCCGTAATGAACAAGTCATCTACATAGATGACAACAAGCACAACCCCTCTATCACCATGTCTCACATCATACAGCGAGAAATCTGCATTGGCTACATGAAAGCCAATAGTGACAAGATATTCAGAAATCTTGTCAGACCATGCTCTTGGTGCTTGTTTTAAGGCATACAAGGCTTTCTTCAACCTGTAAACATGCTCGGGGTGACTCACATCCTCATAACCAGGTGGCTACAACATATACACCTCTTCCTTCAAATCCCTATGCAAGAATGCATTCTTTACATCCATCTGATGTAAAGACCATTGCTTTGACGCAACCACTGCTATCACAACTCTCACTGTTGCCATCTTGGCAACTGGGTTAAAAGTTTCCTCATAATCAATGCCATATGTCTGCGCATATCCTTTGGCGACCAATCTAGCCTTATACCTGCTTATGCTTCTATCACTGTTATGTTTTACTTTGTACACCCACTTGCATCCAATGGCTTTCTTGCCTTGAGGCAATTGCACTAAATCCCAAGTCTCATTTCTATATAGTGCATCCATCTCCTCATCCATAGCTTTCTCCCAACACACATTTCCAACAGCCTCATCAATGCATGTGGGGTCTACAACCTGTATAACTTTTGCCATGTATGCATAGTGATGTGCCACATAACCATCATACGTAAACCTCTGCACAGGATTCTTCACTCTCCCAGATCTTCGCAGCTTTGCATTCATGGCTTCCATAGCCTTCTTTGCACCAAGTGTTCTCATAGCTGGTATCTTAAGCTCCTCATCAAGGCTCATCTCTGAGCCACTAGACTCTCCAACAACATGAGAATGCCCTGCAGAAATGTCAGGCATACTAAGGGGCTCAACCACTTTCTCTTTGCCTTTATGTGATGTACTAATCACATTTGCAGGACTGGTATTATGATGCAGCCTGCCACTCCATGGTCTATCCAACTGAACCACTAGATGAGGACTCTCCTGGTCCACTCAAAGACTGTGATTGCTGACTTGTATTCTGTGCAACCACATTTCCACTCACATCAGCCCCAACAGCTTCTTTTTCAGCAGCATACTAGCTGCTCATCTCATCAAAAACAACATCCCTGCTTACCCTCAACTCACGTGTAGCAAGGTTATAACACCTGTATCCCTTTTGCTCAAGGGAATACCCAATAAACACACATTTTTCAGCTTTTGGATCCAGCTTAGTTCTCAGCTCATCTGGTACATACACATATGCAATGCATCCAAAGACTTTCAAATGAGACAAATCAGGTTTTCTGTCAGTAAACCTCTCCTCTAGAGTTACATCATGTATGGTTGCAGTTGGAGTCCTGTTCATGATGTAAACTACTGTAAAAATAGCCTCAGCCCAATAGCTATACGGCATATTCTTCTCTTCCATCAATGCTCGCGTAATCTCAGCAATGTGCATGTTTTTCCGCTTAGCAACTCCATTTTGCTGCGGAGTGTATCTGCATGTAAACTATCTCCGAATACCATTCTTCTTCAAAAATTCAGAGAACTCATTGGAGAAGTACTCTCCCCCTCCATCTGACCTTAGGCACTTTACATATTTCCCTGTTTGCTTTTCAACCACCATAACTTTGAAATTCTGAAAATGAGTGAACACCTCACCCTTCTCCTTCATGAAGTATACCCACACTTTCCTTGTGTGGTCATCAATAAATGTCACATAATACCTGCAGCCTCCCATAGACATGGTCTTCGTAGGACCCCATATATATGAATGCACAACATCTAGTGCATTTCTGCTCACATTTCTGTTACGTGGAAATACATGCTTTGTTTGCTTTCCGAATTGGCATGCTTCACATATTTTCTGCATACCTTCAACTTTAAACTTTGACAGCCCTGTCACAATTCCTTTAGTCTGCATAGACTTCATTCTCTGCACATTCACATGTCCAATTCTTTTATGCCAAATGTCTGTGTCTGCAACAATTCCTGAACCATTTGCAAACATCGCAGCACTCACTTTAGGCATGTTTACATTCAATGTAAACATTCTGCCCACTCTGTTACCTTTTGCAACCAACTTGCTTTTGTCTTTAAAGTCTTCAATATAACAACCATCAGGATTAAACTGAACCTGCAAACCCTGCTCAATCATCTGGCCAACTGAAACCAGATTCTTTGTTATGTTCGGAACATGAAGTACATCTTCAAGGTACTTCAGTTTGCCATCCTACATAGACAATGACACATCTCCAACATGTGCAATTGGATGAGCAGTGTCATCCCCTGTTTCCACAAAACCTAGTCTTTCAAGGTTTTTCATCTCCTTGAACCACTCCCCATGACTTGTCATGTGGTTCGAAGCACCTGAATCAACGTACCATACATCATCTTTATGTGCTGCTTCAACATTTTCAGACATGGCATTAACAAAATGCTACATAACAAACAACCTTTCATTATCCTCATTGTTTCTGCTCGAGGATGCATAGTTGTTTTGCTGCAATTTTCCATTTTGCATGTCAGCATGCTTCTTATAACAATCTACCTGCACATGTCTAGGCTTACCATAATAAAATCATCCACGTGTATCATTATACTGCCTTTGCCAATTTCCACAACCTCTTTGACTCCCCCTGCCTCTGAATTGGCCTCTTCCATCTACGTGTTGTTGTTGTTGTGAATTCTGGGACTGTTGTTGTTGCTGCTCTGCTGGCCATAATTCTGATTACCTGTTTCGGCCACCTCCTTGGCCGCGTCCACGGCCTCCTCTACCTCGTCCTCTTCCTGAACTTGTGTAGAAGGCCTGTTGCTCTGAATTGTTTTTGTTTTGTAAAGATTGTTGGTCTTCACCCAAGCTCTTCTCTTCTATAATCAACATAGATACCAAATCTGTGAAATTAGGAATGTTTTTTCAAGTCTGAATAGACGTCTTGAACGCCTTGTATTATGGCCCGAGACCACGTAGACAGACTTCCACCTTATCATCATCATCTACCTACTGAAACACCAATAGATGCAAGGGATTCCACAATACCCTTGATATTCAATGCATAGTCATTCACAGACATACTCTTTTTCTCCACAGTATGAAGTTCGTTCTTCAACTGTATCTTTTGTGCCTTGGTATTCATTTCATAGAGTTTTACCAAGGTGTCCCACGCCTCCTTGGGGGACTTGGCATCCTATATGTGCCCAATCATGGTGTCCTGTATATTGATAGTAGAGAGGCAATACATAACTTTTAAGGCTCCTTGGTTCCAATCCTTGAACTCTTTCACATTTGCAGCAGTCGGATTGATCTCCGGTATCTCCAATGCCTCTTTATGCTCACCTTCTATGTAGTCCCAGTAACCCTTTCCCTTGAGGAAATTTATCAACCTGAACCTCCAAGCATGGAAGTTGTTCTTATCAAGCTTCTCAGCAATAATCTGGTTTATGCCATCATTTGACATCTTGCCAGACACACAAATTTACCAGAAACAACACTCTGGTTTGTCTTGCACAAATTGCTGTATTTTCTCAGCGGTACTATACTACACTGAAATGTCACAACCTCAATGTGCATACATACACCCAATGGCAACTGTTGACCTCCTTGCAGCACACACAGTGTCTGCACAGCCAATCTATCTTCCTACAGTTCTTAAAACAGAGTTCTGCAGAAAATCGATGACTTACCCGCAGTGCTCAAAATCGCCTGCTTTCTGAAAAACAGAGGTCCTGACACGCCCGAAACGCATTTTCGGCCCAAAAAATTTAGTCCAATAGGACAGTATAGTTGCCCTATAGCTTTACTCCCGCGAAGAAAGCTCCTCAATCAGAGATCGTTTTGTCGGTGCCTCCCCCGTAGAGCTCCCGACAAGGGTGTAGTCGCCAACACAAATAGGGAAGAGTAGTTGAAGCTCTTACCCTCGTACCGCTTCCTGTGCTTCTCTTGCTTGCAGCTCAACCCTTAGCATGAACCAGGCTCTGATACCATGAAAAGATGCAGGGGAGAATAGAGCTTGAGCTCTTGCAAGCACACACACACTCACAAAACCCTAAAAGAGAACAGGTGAGAGGCTGAAAATCTTCTTCTTCTTCACTCAACACACCACATACAAAGATAAGAGTACACACATATGAAAAGGTACTCAACCAAATACATACTAGGGTTCTCTATAGTTTGAACCCAACTACATGAGCTGGCGCTATAACTATGCCAGAATGGCTGTCACACAGCCTGTCATCCCACTGGCCGCATATCACCCATGATCTCACCAACCATGCCAGTGGTGTGAGTGTGGGGCCTATCCCCCAGGTCATCAGTGTCCACCGCCTCACTAGATGAGCTCGATATCTCAACAAGGGGTACCCCACACACTTGTTGTGAAGTTTGACCACCATCCGATATCGTTCTAGCAATATGCGATTGAGAAAACGAAGATTTTGTTAGGCCCTCTTGGAGAAACCTACGTAGACATCATGAGATGGAGCACCATATCTCACCCAAATGATGTCTAATGGTGACTAGAAATCGAAAGTGTGTGGGATGGGGTATGCCACACACACTTGCAAAGTTCAATATCATTATGGCAAGATGAGATCAAGGAAACCTAGATTTTGTGCATTTAGTCTCTCTTAGAGAAACCCACATAGAGAAACCCACATAGAAAATGTGAAATGGAGCAGAACCATATCTCACTCGAACAACAATGCCCCAATGGTGATGATGACCAAATAGTGCAAGTGTGGGGACAGGTAACTGACAAACACTCATAAAGTTCACCATCGGATGTCTAGCTAGCAAGATGGGATCGATAAAACTTGAATTTTATGCTTTTGGGCTCTTTTGGAGAAATTCATGTACAAAACATGAGATGGAGCACCATATATCGCCCGAACAATGTCTTATGCTGAGACCAAACTTTGCAAGTGTGGGGAGGGTTACACATGCAAAGTTCCACCACCATCAAACATCGTTTAGACATGATAGGGCCGAGAATATCTAGATTTTGTGTGTCTGGTCTCTCTTGGAAAAACCAACAAAGAAAATGTGAGATGGAGCACCATGCTAACCAAACTTTGCAAGTGTGTAAAAAGGGATACTCCACACATAATTACAAAGTTCAAGAAGCACCATGTCTCTCCCAAAGAACGCCCACCCCTATGCTGACCAAACTTTCCAAGATACACACATAATTACAAAGTTCAATCACCATCCACAATGTCGTTCGCATAATATGGGATCACAAACACCTAGATTTTGTGTATTTATACCTCTTAGAGAAACTCACATAAAAAACATGAGATGGAGCACCATATCTTGCATCATTTGATGAAGACCAAAGTTTGCAATGGTGAGAGAAGTGTCCCACACACTTGCAAAGTTCCACCATCTCTAGGGGAAAGATGCGGGCTTCAGGAAACCTAGATTTTGTGTGTTTGGGCTTGTGTAGAAAATGTGAGATTGAGCACCACATCTCATCGAAATGATGTCTTATGGTGCCCAAACTTTGCAAGCATGTAGAGAGGGGTACCCACACACTTGCAATGTTAATCGATCATTATTGAATGTCATTCTAGGCAAAGGTGGATCAATAAAATCCATATTTTTTACGTTTTGGCCCTCTCAAAGAAACCAATGTCGGTCATAGAACCAACATTTTAGCCCCCCTTGGAGAAACTAGCATTGTAAATGTGAGGTGGAGCACCAAATCTTTCTTGATGAGGTTCCATCGTTTCAAATTTTGCAAGTATGTGCGAAGGGGTACCCCACACACACTTGCAAAGTTCAACCACCATCCCAAGAAACCCAAATTTTGTGTATTTGGGCCCTCTTGGAGAAATCTACATAGAAAACATGAGGTGGAGAACCGTTCGTTTCGGTGATCGAACTTTGCAAGTGTGTGGGAGGGGTATTTGACACAAACTTGCATAATTTATCCATTGCAAGATGTCCAGTCTGGCATGACGGATCACGAAAACCATATTTTGTGTATTTGAGTCCTATTCTTGGAGAAACCCACATAGAAAACCACGAGATGGAGCACCATATCTTACCTAAATGATGTCATTTGATGGTTACCAAATTTTGCAATAGTCTAGGGAGGATTAGCCCACACACATTAAAAACATGTAGGGGGAAAGACAGCTTGAGCTCTTGCTGCAAGCACACACACACTCACACAAACCCTAGAAGAGAACACACAAGGTGAGAGGCTGAAAATTCTTCTTCTTCTTCACATAACAAAAGAGGTCTACAAAGAAGATAAAGTGACTAACACACATAATAGAGTATATACAAGCGGTCCATAATGTGAACATGCTAAGAGGAGTGGGTAGATGTGGACTAGTTGGTGTATTCCAGCTGGAGAATCTCTCGCGAAGATATGTCGGTGCCAGCTACCAAACCCGCCAGTGATGTAAATGTCGAACAGTCATGTAGGCACCTCGTGAGTGTCAGCTCATGTTGAGTTCACATCTCAATGCACATTTGCAAAGTTCCACCACCATTCCATGGCATGTGGGCAAGATGGGATCGAGGAAACCCAAATTTTGTGCATTTGGGCCCTCTTAGAGAAACTTGCAAAGTTCAACCACCAATCCTTGTCATGTGGGCAAGATGGGATCAAGGAAACCCAAATTTTGTGCATTTAGGTCCTCTTGGAGAAACTTGCGAGATGGAGCACCACATCTTACCAGAACCATGTCCACTAATAGTGCCCAGACTTTGTCAGTATGAGGGGAAGAATACCCCACACACATGTTGGATAAAATTGATGAGTTCATGAGGATGAGAGATAATATGTAAAGCATAAGCTCAGGGAAAATGTGTTCAAAGGTAAAAGGTGTAATCACTAAGCAAAAGAGTTCATCCAAGTAGGTAGAAGACATTCGTTTAGATAATCTTGTAGGTGAAGAATGGGCACAGGTAGTTGACGAGCTAGAATCAAGGAGAGAATTGCGGGGAGGTGGTAGTGATTTTTGAAGTGGATTCTAGACCTCAGCACTGATGTAATCAACTGTGTACTTACACATATTTAAGAGGATTCTAGACCTCAGCACTGATGTAATCAACTGTGTACTTACACATATTTAAGAGGTAAGATCTAATGAAAATGTACCACCTACATTTTATATCATTATGCTAGTCTTCTGTTGATTACATTTGCTTACTGCTGTTAATCACTCAGTGTTGTGCATGCTAATGTTTAATCCACTATGTTGATCTTAATCTACAATCCACCCTAAAATCTAACATGGTATTAGAGCCAGGTTATTCATTCTGTCTTCCATCTAGCCCTATGCATCACTACTTGCTTCAGACTCCTACGATTTGCTGTAGTGAATGATTGCCTATTGACGACAACGTCAAGCTCTTCTACCTTTTGCTAGCCATAATCGTTGTTGCTTTTCCCCACCGCGACGACCTCCAACAACCTGCTCCATCATCACTGTATTATGCAACACTTCATCGGCTACATCAACATTGTATTATAGTAGCTACACAAAAAGCCACATGCCTTGTTTGTCTCAACTAGAGCATCCATGACTATTGTGGACTATCTTTTCAAACATGTACCCAACTCCACGTGCCACCTTGTCATGTCATCTCCATGCGCAACTTTGTCTTCCGATTTAGTGCTCTGCTTCAGTTGGCATCTGCGTTCAAGCATATCAGCATCATCACCAAGGTACAATACGAACACAAAAATAATTAAACGAGTTGTGCTGATAGTCGACAACCTGCTGTGCTGCTGACAATCAGATGACCTATTAACAATCCACGACTTTTTGCTGAGAGTCAACAACTTGCCTTGACAATCCACGACTTGCTCTTGTTGATAATCAACAACCTGATTTGTTGCTAACACCTAATTTTTGATCAGGTTTATTTTTTTGGTCGGGTTTACTTTTTTGGCTAGATTTAATTTCTCTAAATCAGCTGCACTAAACGGAGTCCGAACACTGAGTTATCTGATTTGGGAGTTAGCTACCTGAGTATACTAACTGAGTCAAATTTTGGAGTCAACTATTTGAGTCAATTTTCAAAGTCAACTACCTGAGTTAGCTTTTGGAGTCAGCTATCTAAGTTAGCTGCCTGAGTCAGATTGTGGAGTCAGCTATTTGAGTTAATCATTAGAGTCACCTACCTAAGTCGGCTCTATAAATCAGCTGTCTGAATCTGTAAGATTCCTCCCCAGCCTCTCAGGATGTCCAATATCTTCCCCTATAAAATCAAATCCCTCTTCAGAAATATAAAAGATCTTGTTTCTACCTGTTCTGCCTTAGAGACAGAAAATATTCTAGAGAGAGGTTATTCAAATTTTGAATATTTTTGGATGGAAAAATATCTCTTCTTATAAGTTCCCCCGAAACAGAGGTTCAAAAAGATTTTCAAAAGGTGCATTAAAAATCAAGTATAATCTGTTCAAGAGGCCTTATCCTAGGGGTCCAGATTTTTGAAAAATTTTAAATTAAGGTTTTGAGGGGCCAATCAGATTCATCCAAATGTGTGGAGAAGATAAATAGAATAAATAAAGAAAATCCTCCCAAAAATGAGTAAATACTCACATAAGATGAAGAGTGGATGAAGGATCATAAAAAAATAGATTTTTGACACCTCACAATGGGAATTCCCCCCTCATGAAGGAGGCGCCTACTACACATGTGTGGTGGAGTTTAAAATTATCAAAAATTGAGATATTTCATCTCTCCTCTCTCCTAATTCAAGTCTAGTTCTAAAAAGTAAGCTAAACTGACCTAAAAATGGTCAAAAATTGACCAAACTGATCTGGAAAATTCTAGAATCAGTTTGTTTGATTAGAAGCTCACTTTTTCCTTTAAATAGAAGCCTCCCCATTTGTTGAAGCTTAATAGTGTTTTATGCACTGTTACTCTACTCCTCCCAAGAGCCAAGAACTGTGAATTTCTTAATAATTCACTAGTTTTTTACCATTCCCTCTTCTAAAGAATTGGTGGCCACTCTTGTTGAAAACAAGAGTAGATCCCTCAAACCATCAAGGCAAAGGAAATCTCCTAGAGTTTCATGTAAGTAAGAAATCTTACTTTTTCTTATTCTTTTAATGGTTTTCTAAATTGTTTGTTATCTTAAAATGATAAACAAATGCTATGCCTTGCTGGAAAGGCTTTCCCCCTCTCTCATTCTTAAATTCAGCCCTTCTTTATCCTAGTTAAGTAATCTAATTGTTGGAATTAAAATTTTCATATTGTTTCTCTTTTAAAAGTGAAATTTGATTAGTTTAGAGTGCTTAAAACCAATTGGGGATAATTTTTAAGTAATTTTCAGTTAGGAAAATTTGAAAAATGGTCAACCATACAAAGAAGGTATGGCAAAATTTTCTAAAAATTGGTGAAATAAGTTTTCTCTTATTATCCAAAAAATTGGTAAATTTTCTAAAAGTAAATTGGATAGATATAAATGATAAGGGATGTGAATGAATGATATAGGATGTGAATGAATGTGATAGCATATGAATCGAGATGTGAATGAATGATATAGGATGTGAATGAATGATAAGGGATGTGAATGGATGTGATGTGATGTGAATCGGGATGTGAATGAATGATATAGGATGCGAATTAATGATAAGGGATGTGAATGGATGTGATGTGATGTGAATCAGGATGTGAATGAATGATATAGGATGTGAATGAATGATAAGGGATGTGAATGGATGTGATGTGATGTGAATCGAGAGATGTGAATGAATGATATAGGATGTGAATGAATGATAAGGGATATGAATGGATGTGATGTGATGTGAATCGAAATGTGAATGAACGATAAGGGACATGAATGAATGTGTTAGCATATGTATCAGGATGTGAATGAATGAGATGTGATGTGAAATTAATGTGATAAGATGCGATGTAAACTGGATAGATGTTAATGTATGTGAAGTGATGAGATATATGGGTAGATGCAAGTGGGTGAGATCTGATGAGGAAAAATGGGAAAATAAGTGATGAGATAAAAAAAGATGTAATTAGATGAGAATGGGAATGCTTATGAAATGAGGTGGATTGATGTGCATGGATGTTTGAATGATGTGGATTGATGTGGATGAATGTATGGAAGATATGGATGGATGTGTGGATAATGTCGATTGATGTGGATGATGTAGATTGGTGTGTGTATGATGAGTGAATGATGTGGAATGACGTGTGGATTGATGTGGATGGTTGTATGGATGATGTGGATTGATGTGTGGATGATGCGATTGGATGTGATTTGATGTAGGAATGATGTGATGTGATAGGGATCGATGATGAAAATAAAATTGTGGTAAGATAAAAAAAAGATGGGGTTTAATGTGAAAGGATGCGGAGTAAAGAGAAAAGATAGAAATATTATTGGAACTGTATTTGTTTGTGAAATCTGTTTTTAAATGACTGTTTTATGTCAAGAATGCTAGGGAAGCATTTTGATCGTCTTGTGAATGAGATCATGGAGACCTATCTGTTAAAGTTACAACTACTGACGGAGAGTCATCGGAGGACGTCTCGTGTAGCAAGGTCGGCCGAGGTCTTGACCAGCCTCGGTTTGATTAAATGGTGAGCTTTCGGTACAGTGGATGAGGGACCAAGGAAGCGGCCTATGAGTGAAGCGCTAGGTGACCTGCGAAGGATCCTAGAGGGTGCTGACCATACGGTGCTCGGGCTCTCGGTTGCCGAAGATACCCACAAGTACGTTGGGGAAGATATTGGAACAAGGAGTAAGAGTTGTTTTCTGAATTCGGGCATGGATCTGGTTGAGAGTTGTTTTCTGAATTCGGGCATGGATCTGGTTGATTGACCTTGCTGGTCCTCAACGGATGAGTCCATGGCTCTTTTATATGGATCTGTTGGTAGATCTTGCTCATCTTCAACGGAGATTCCATCTGGATATTTTTATGTGATTTTATTGTCGGGTACTATGAGCTAGGAACTATTGAAAAGGCCCATAAGTGAACAGGTGGTGAGCGTTCTGGTTGCCAATGATGCCATAGGTACACCGATGAAGGAAGGAATTGGAAATTAGGATTCAATTGGATAATTAGAGGATTATGATCGGTAACACGATGGTTTCATTAAATGATTGTTTTAGAGATTGTTGAATCTGTGAAAAAGGCAAGTTCATATTGGGTGTGTAAGTGGTGTGACTAGTTTTATGTTTGCATGAAGATCCGGCTAGGGGGTCTGGGAACTCTTTTCCCTGATACCCGGGACAAAACCTAACCAAATTCTTAATTGGATCCCATCACTACATTGGTTCTGGAGACGGTTGGCTAACCCATGGGGTTGGATGGGGCTAGGTTGGACTGATGGATCCGTAAATCGAGATCCAATTTTTGTATAGTATGATAGATGAGGTAAATCCTGGATAAAAAAATTTCTATGGAAAAGAATCAACGGCTGTGTCTCTCAATGAGGAAAAAAGCGTTGGTATCAATGATCCAAGTACAATCTTTTCCCTAATCTGATTATGGGACTTACGGGTTTGGTCAGATCAGTTTAGATAGTTCAGGCTTTTGACTACGTTAGAGAAAAGTTTTCCTGGAGGAATTGCCCGTGCTTTCCGGGTAAGGGAAGTTTTTTTGAGTTCGGTTTTGGAAGAACCGATGGATTAGTCTCTTGTCTGGATATCCGTGGGCGAGGCCCCGTGTGTGGGACCTTGCCCCATGCAAGAAGTGCTACTTCCGCTGTTAGCACCCCCAAATTCGTTGCGCAGTGGGGTCAAGGATACTACAGCTGGTATCAGAGCAATTTGGCTGATGAGGATCAACTGAGAAGCCAAAAATGTCAAAAATTTATGAAGAAGCAGTAAGTTTGTAATTGTGTGATAAAATTCATACAAATTAATATTCAAACTGAAATTCGTAAATTGGTAATTGGGTCTTCAGATGGACGTACCGCAATTGTATGGAATCCCTGACTTACTTGAGGCCTAGACATGATGGTATTTATCTTATAGTTCCAAGGACCGTGACTACCCGTATATACCGAGGGTATAACTGCAGCTCTTTACTGGCAGTATATACGAATAAATCTAAGACTTGAAATTGTAAGCATTAATACTATCTAGATAATGAATTCGAATGTGGTTGATATGATTTTAAATTCTGATTGAGAATTGATGAGTTGATTTGGATTCTGATTGAAAAATGAAGATTTTTGAATTTTCGCTGAATTGTAATAACTAAGCAAAACCACAGTAAGGATGAATGGGACGAGTCCCTGTGATAATGTGATGAAAATTGAAGTAATGAGAATGAGAGGTAGATAGATGTGATGAATAGAGAATAGATGTGATGAAAATTGAAGTAATGAGAATGAGAGGTAGATAGATGTGATGATATGTGATATGAATCAAATAGATGAGAATAAATGGATGGATAGATGTGATGAGAATGAGAGGTAAATAGATGTGATGAGATGGGATGCGAATCAGAAAGATGGGAATGAATGGATGGATGGATGTGGATGTATGTGAAGAATAGAAGTGGATGTATGTTAAAGAATGGATGTGGATGGGTGTATGTGAAAGGATAGATGTGGATGTGTATGTGATAAGTATGGATGTGGATGTATGTGAAGAATAGAAGTGGATGTATGTTAAAGAATGGATGTGGATGGGTGTATGTGAAAGGATAGATGTGGATGTGTATGTGATAAGTATGGATGTGGATGTATGTGAAGAATAGAAGTGGATGTATGTGATAAGTATGGATGTGGATGTATGTGAAAGGATAGATGTGGATGTGTATGTGATAAGTATGGATGTATGTGAAGAATAGAAATGGATGTATGTGAAGAATAGAAATGGATGTATGTTAAAGAATGGATGTGGATGAGTGTATGTGAAAGGATAGATGTGGATGTGTATGTGATAAATATGGATGTGGATGTGTATGTGATAAGTATAGATGTGGATGTATGTGAAAGGAGAGATGTGGATGTGTATGTGATAAGTATGGATGTGGATGTATGTGGGAGAATATATGTGGATGTAAATGTGATGGATATGAACGAGAATTGAAGCGATGAGATGTGAAGTAAATTGGATAGATATGAATGATAAGGGATGTGAATGAATGTGATAGCATATGAATCAAGATGTGAATGAATGATATAGGATGTGAATGAATGATAAGGGATGTGAATGGATGTGATGTGATGTGATTCGGGATGTGAATGATATAGGATGTGAATGAATGATATAGGATGTGAATGGATGATAAGGGATGTGAATGGATGTGATGTGATGTGAATCAGGATGTGAATGATATAGGATGTGAATGAATGATAAGTGATGTGAATGAATGTGATGTGATGTGAATCGGGATGTGAATGGATGTGATGTGATATGAATCAGAATGTGAATGAACGATAAGGGACATGAATGAATGTGTTAGCATATGAATCAGGATGATGTGAATGAATGAGATGTGATGTGAAATGTGCTGAAATTAGGGCATTGTGATGAGCTATGGTGGATCAAACACTAGAATCAACATCATTAACAAAGTGATTAGCAAAGATGCGCTACTGATTCAACTGGCTGGAGTAGCAAGGAGTTGGCTATCTATGGATAGAAGGGTTTGGGCTAATTTTATGTGTGCAAGGAGGGGGAGCTCCTCCACTGGCTGGGGGTACAGAGGTGAGTTGAAAAAAGAGGGAAAATTATAATTTTCTACGAATCCTAATTAGCAAAATAATTAGCAAGATAATGAGCTCACAAAATGATGGATTCTAGGCATGGCTCTCATACCATGTTGAAATTAGGGCATTGTGATGAGCTATGGTGGATCAAACACTAGAATCAACATCATTAACAAAGTGATTAGTAAATAATTAAGATGTAATTAGTGGGTAATTTACAAATAGATTAATGTAGGCATGGATACTCAAAAACCAGTAAATTCTCATTAGGGCAATGCCTCAATTTATAGAGTTTACATCAAGCATCAAATCCCACTGATTTCTCCATGATTCACTCCACCTCTTTTCCCTGATTCTCTCCACCTCTTCACTTTTCCCAGAATATCTCCACACTTCCTAAATCTTCTCATGCTACCCTTTATTCTCTCCCAGTAGATTCTTCTCACCTTTTCACAGGTTCTTTCACATTTACATCTTCTCTTTTACAGCCTCTAACCAAGGGCTTGTTCCTGCACACACCCTATTCACTTGTATTTTCAACACCTCCTCTCAAGTGAATACTCCTAGTACACCTAGACCCTATACCAAGTTTGCCTCCCCTTACTTGATAGTTTGCAACTAGTGTCTACACCTCCCCTCAAGTTATCTTAGCACACCTGGACCCTGCATCAAGTTTCTTTCTTACTTTTGATAGCCCGCGACCAGTGCCTCAAGTCCCTAAACTCCATAGTCCTTGACACACACTCTCTCTATGTGACCAAGGCTACTATAAGTGCTCACACATACATCTATCTACCATGTGGCCTACATCATCGGTGGCTCAGAGGTGGTTTTACTTTGTTGGGGCAGGTTACATTGGGTTGTGGGGTCTCTCTCTCTCTCTCTCTCTCAGAGATTTTCACATGGCTCCTCACTCTTTGGAGCCTCACATCTTCTCTTTTCTTCAGTCTTCTTGTCGTGGCAGCTTCTCTCCACGCGTCCGTCTCTTCTTTCAGTCTTCTTGTGGCAACTTCTCTTCTTGTGTCCATGTCTTCCTTTAATGCTTCCTTTAGATCTTCTTGGTGTGGATCCTCTTCTTGGAAAGAGATATTCTTCTTCTTTCATGGCTGGGGCCATGAGCTCGTCCGTCAGGTCTTTTTGCTCCATGTGAGCAACATGTTTCAATGTTTTGCTGACAGTTTCTTTGGGCTTTTGATGTTCATCTTGTGTCATTATGCAATGCAAACCCAAATTTATGCGGGAGGTCTTACCTCTTGCCTTATTGTGGACAAGGGCAGTGTCTGTTCCCATTTTTACACTGATGTAATGTGCCCAATACATAATGCGTATAGCATTCATTCTCATGCACATTCCCAAATGCAACTCTAGCTGTGAATAATCTTGATTTTGAGTGAGATTTACAGGCATTAACCAAGGGTTAAATGCAAAATGATGATTATCACAAATTTATCAGCACAATTTTCCCAGAAATTACATTAAATCAAGGGTAACCAATTTGTACGGGATGGTTGGAGTATCAAACCAACTCCGAATTGCAATCTGAAGTTATAGGGATCTGTATCAGATACCTAATGGTTAATTTGAACCCTCAATTGCACCAAAATACAGTGATTAGCACTGATTAGCAAATAAATCCATTATTTTGTGTGCAAAAAACAGAGTATGCGGGGAGTCCAGATCTGGTGCCTTAGACTTCAAATGAGCTCAAATGCTTTCAAACCCATCAATAGCAATGGGTCTAGTGGAGGATTAAGCCAAGAAACACAAGATTTGACCAAATATTGAAAGCTTAATCTCTGTTTTACCAAAGTCACCTGCAGATTTGATGAAGAGCTTGGATCTCACTGTAGACTTGATGAAATTGAATTCTGTCTTCACCAGCTTGTAGAGCATGCTTGAAAAGCCCCGCGGCTAAGAGGAATTAGAGCAATTTGATTTGATGAAGTGGAAATTACTGATTTGCTGCTATAGAAAAACGTAGCTTGATAAAAACGCGATTTCTCTTCATCCAGTTGGCGGTTTGCGCTTCTGATTCAACTGGCTGGAGTAGCAAGGAGTTGGCTATCTATGGCTAGAAGGGTTTGGGCTAATTTTATGTGTGCAAGGAGGGGGAGCTCCTCCACTGGCTGGGGGTATAGAGGTGAGTTGAAAAAAGAGGAAAAATTATAATTTTCTACTAATCCTAATTAGCAAAATAATTAGCAAGATAATGAGCTCACAAAATGATGGATTCTAGGCATGGCTCTCATACCATGTTGAAATTAGGGCATTGTGATGAGCTATGGTGGATCAAACACTAGAATCAACATCATTAACAAAGTGATTAGTAAATAATTAAGATGTAATTAGTGGGTAATTAACAAATAGATTAATGTAGGCATGGATACTCAAAAACCAGTAAATTCTCATTAGGGCAATGCCTCAATTTATAGAGTTTACATCAAGCATCAAATCCCACTGATTTCTCCATGATTCACTCCACCTCTTTTCCCTGATTCTCTCCACCTCTTCACTTTTCCCAGAATATCTCCACACTTCCTAAATCTTCTCATGCTACCCTTTATTCTCTCCCAGTAGATTCTTCTCACCTTTTCACAGGTTCTTTCACATTTACATCTTCTCTTTTACAGCCTCTAACCAAGGACTTGTTCCCGCACACACCCTATTCACTTGTATTTTCAACAAAATGAATGTGATAAGATGCGATGTAAATTGGATAGATGTTAATGTATATGAAGTGATGAGATATATGGGTAGATGCAAGTGGGTGAGATCTGATGAGGAAATAAGTGATGAGATAGAAAAAGATGTGATTAGATGAGAATGGGAATGCTTATGAAATGAGGTGGATTGATGTGCATGGATGTTTGAATGACGTGGATTGATGTGGATGGATGTATGAATGACGTGGATTGATGTGGATGGATGTATGGAAGATATGGATGGATGTGTGGATAATGTGGATTGATGTGGATGATGTAGATTGGTGTGTGTATAATGAGTGAATGATGTGGATTGACGTGTGGATTAATGTGGATGGATGTATGGATGATGTGGATTGATGTGTGGATGATGCGATTGGATGTGATTTGATGTAGGAATGATGTGATGTGATAGGGGTCGATGATGAAAATAAAATTGTGGTAAGATCAAAAAAAGATGGGGTTTAATGTGAAAGGATGCGGAGTAAAGAGAAAAGATAGAAATATTGTTGGAACTGTATTTGTTTGTGAAATCTGTTTTTAAATGACTGTTTTATGTCAAGAATGCTGGGGAAGCATTTTGATCGTCTTGTGAATGAGATCGTGGAGACATATCTGTTAAAGTTGCAACTACTGACGGAGAGTCATCGAAGGACGTCTCTCGTAGCAAGGTCGGCCGAGGTCTTAACCAAGCTCGGTTTGATTAAATGGTGAGCTTCCGATACAATGGATGAGGGACCAAGGAAGCGGCCTATGAGTGAAGCGCTAGGTGACCTGCGAAGGATCCTAGAGGGTGGTGACCATACGGTGCTCGGGCTTTGGGTCGTCGAAGATACTCACGAGTACGTTGGGGAAGATATTGGAACAAGGAGTAAGAGTTGTTTTCTGAATTCGGGCATGGATCTGGTTGATTGACCTTGCTGGTCCTCAACAGATGAGTCCATGGCTCTTTTATATGGATCTGTTGGTTGATCTTGCTGATCTTCAACGGAGATTCCATCTGGATATTTTTATGTGATTATATTGTCGGGTACTATGAGCTAGGAACTATTGAAAAGGCCCATGAGTGAACAGGTGGTGCGTTCTGGTTGCCAATGATGCCATAGGTACGCCGATGAAGGAAGGAATTGGAAATTAGGATTCAACTAGATAATTAGAGGATTAAGATCAGTAACACTATGGTTTCATTAAATGATTGTTTTAAAGATTGTTGAATGGATGGGGTTAGGTTGGACTTATGGATCCGTAAATCGAGACTCAATTTCTGTATAGTACGATAGATGAGGTAAATCCTCGATAAAAAATTTTATATGGAAAAGAATCAACGGCTGTGTCTCTCAATGAGGAAAAAAGCGTTGGTCTCAATGATCCAAGTACAATCTTTTTCCTGATCTGATTATGGGACTAACAAGTTCGATCAGATCAGTTCAGATAGTTCAGGCTTTTGACTACGTTAGAGAAAAGTTATCCTGGAGGAATCGCCCGTGCTTTTCGGGTAAGGGAAGTTTTTTTGAGTTCGGTTTTGGAAGAACCCATGGATTAGTCTCTTGTCTAGATATCCGTGGGCGAGGCCCTAAGTGTGGGACCTTGCCCCGTGTAAGAAGTGCTACTTCCGCTGCTAGCACCCCCAAATTCGTTGCGCAGTGGGGTCAGGGATCCTACAGCTGGTATCAGAGCAAATTTGGCTGATGAGGATCAACTGAGAAGCCAAAAATGTCAAAAATTTATGAAGAAGCAGTAAAAGGTTGTAATTGTGTGATAAAATTCATATAAATTAATATTCAAACTGAAATTCGTAAATTGGTAATTGGGTCTTTAGATGGACGTAGCGCAATTGTATGGAATCCCTGACTTGCTTGAGACCTAGACATGACGGTATTTATCTTATAGTTCCAAGGACCGTGACTACCCGTATATACCGAGGGTATAACTGCAGCTCTTTACTGGCAGTATATACGAGTAAATCTAAGACCTGAAATTGTAAGCATTAATACTATCTAGATGATGAATTCGAATGTGGTTGATATGATTTTAAATTCTGATTGAGAATTGATGAGTTGTTTTGGATTCTGATTGAAAAATAAAGATTTCTGAATTTTGGTTGAATTGTAATAACTAAGCAAAACCACAGTAAGGATGAATGGGACGAGTCCCTGTGATAATGTTCGTAGATGGAATGACGTTAATGACTTCAGTAAATCACTATGAGATTAGTGGATCGTGCTGGCAGATTGCTGCTGTTAACACTTGGCCCAGTGGATCAAGTTAAGGGGTGTCAAATTAAAACTCTGTAAAATTGAAAATTTCCATGGCAGACTGTTCAGATAGAAATCTCGGTCTAATGGACCATTATTGTGATAAGGATTGAATGTTACGATCTGAGTGAATTATTATCTAATGATGAGTTTTATGTAAGGGATCTTTATCCCAGGATTCTCTTGAGTTCTCTAGACTATAAGGAATCCAGAATCAGTTGGATCTTAAGGAAAAGAATTCTCCTCTAGTTTTGCGAGATGAGGACATCTCGCGTTTTTTAAGTGGGGTAGAATGTAAGATTCCTCCCCAGCCTCTCAGGATGTCCAGTATCTTCCCCTGTAATCAAATCCCTCTTCAGAAATATAAAACATCTTGTTTCTACCTGTTCTGGCTTAGAGAGAGAAAATATTCTAGAGAGAGGTTATTCAGATTTTGAATATTTTTGGATGGAAAAATATCTCTTCTTATTAAAATAAGTTCCCTCGAAACAGAAGTTCAAAAAGATTTTCAAAAGGTGCATTAGAAATCAAGTATAATCTGTTCAAGAGGCCTTATCTAGGGGTCCAGATTTTTGAAAAATTTTAAATTGAGGTTTTGAGGGGCCAATCAGATTCATCCAAATGTGTGGAGAAGATAAATGGAAGAAATAAAGAAAATCCCCCCAAAAATGAGTAAATATTCACATAAGATGAAGAGTGGACTAAGGACCAAAGGAATTACTAAAAAAATGAATTTTTGACACCTCACAATGGGAATTCCCCCCTCATGAAGGATGCTCCTACTTCACATGTGTGGTGGAGTTTAAAATTATCAAAAATTGAGATATTTCATCTCTCCTCTCTCCTAATTCAAGTCTAGTTCCAAAAAGTAAGCTAAACTGACCTAAAAATGGTCAAAAATTGACCAAACTAATCTAGAAAATTCTAAAATAAGTTTTCTTGGTTAGAAGCTCACTTTTTCCTTTAAATAGAAGCCTCCCCCTTTGTTGAAGCTTAATAGTGTTTTATGCACTATTACTCTACTCCTCCCAAGAGCCAAGAACTGTGAATTTCTTAATAATTCACTAGTTTTTGACCATTCCCTCTTCTAAATAATTGGTGGCCACTCTTGTTGCAAACAAGATTAGATCCCTCAAGCCATCAACCCAAAGGAAAGCTCCCAGAGTTTCATGTAAGTAAGAAATCTTACTTTTTCTTATTCTTTTAATGGTTTTCTAAATTGTTTGTTATCTTAAAATGTTAAACAGTTGCTATGCCTTGCTAGAAAGGCTTTCCCCCTCTCCATTCTTAAACTCAGCCCTTCTTTATCCTAGTTAAGTAATCTAATTGTTGGAATTAAACTTTTCATATTGTTTCTCTTTTAAAAAAGTGAAATTTGATTAGAGTGCTTAAAACCAATTGGGGATAATTTAGAGTGCTTAAAACCAATTGGGGAGAATTTGATTAGTTTAGAGTGCTTAAAACCAATTGGGGATAATTTTTAAGTAATTTTAAGTTAGGAAAAATTAAAAAATGGTTAGCCATACAAAGAAGGTTATGGCCAAATTTTCTAAAAATTGGTGAAATAAGTTTTATGTTTTATTATTTAAAAAAAAGAGTAATCCTCACCAATTGTGTATTCCAAAAGTGTAATTTTGATTTTATGCATAGGAAGATGCATAAAATCAAAAGAGTTATTTTCATCAATTTTCATTTTAGGCATAGGAAGCTTCATGCATTAAGACATTTATTCTTATTTCAAAAGAGTTATTTTCATCAATTTTCATTTTAGGCATAGGAAGATGCAAAAAGAAATTTATTCTTATTTCAAAAGAGTTATTTTCATCAATTTTCATTTTATGCATAGGAAGATGCATAAAGAAATTTATTCTTATTTCAAAAGAGTTATTTTCATCAATTTTCATTTTATGCGTAGGAAGATGCATAAAGAAATTTATTGTTATTCAAAAGAGTTATTTCCATCATATTTCATTTTATGCATAGAAAGATGCATAAAGAAATTTATTCTTATTTCAAAAGAGTTATTCTCATCAATTTTCATTTTATGCATAAATAGATGCATAAAGAATTTATTTTTATTTCAAAAGAGTCATTTTCATCAATTTTGATTTTATGCATAGAATGATGTATAAAGAATTTTTTTTTTCAAAAGAGTTATTTTCATTAAATTTGAATTTATGCATAGAAAGATGGATAAAAGATTTATTTTTATTTTGAAAGTGTTATTCTCCTTAAAATTGAAATTATGCATAAATAGGTGTGTAAAGAATCTTTATATAAACAAATAAGGATTCTCTTGCATTCTAAAAATGGATGGGATGAGATGAAATGTGAATCACATAGATGAGAATGAATAGAGAATAGATGTGATGAAAATTGAAGTAATGAGAATGAGAGGTAGATAGATGTGATGATATGTGATATGAATCAAATAGATGAGAATGAATGGATGGATAGATGTGATGAGAATGAGAGGTTAATAGATGTGATGAGATGGGATGCGAATCAGATAGATGGGAATGAATGGATGGATGGATGTGGATGTATGTGAAGAATAGAAGTGGATGTATGTTAAAGAATGGAGGTGGATGGGTGTATGTGAAAGGATAGATGTGGATGGGTGTATGTGAAAGGATAGATGTGGATGTGTATGTGATAAGTATGGATGTGGATGTATGTGAAGAATATAAGTGGATGTATGTTAAAGAATGGATGTGGATGGGTGTATGTGAAAGGATAGATGTGGATGTGTATGTGATAAGTATGGATGTGGATGTATGTGAAGAATAGAAGTGGATGTATGTGATAAGTATGGATGTGGATGTATGTGAAAGGATAGATGTGGATGTGTATGTGATAAGTATGGATGTGGATGTATGTGAAGAATAGAAGTGGATGTATGTGAAGAATAGAAGTGGATGTATGTTAAAGAATGGATGTGGATGAGTGTATTTGAAAGGATAGATGTTGATGTATATGTGATAAATATGGATGTGGATGTATGTGAAAGGATAGATGTGGATGTGCATGTGATAAGTATAGATGTGGATGTATGTGAAAGGATAGATGTGGATGTGTATGTGATAAGTATGGATGTGGATGTATGTGGGAGAATATATGTGGATGTAAATGTGATGGATATGAACGAGAATTGAAGCGATGAGATGTGAAGTAAATTGGATAAATATGAATGATAAGGGATGTGAATCAATGATATAGGATGTGAATGAATGTGATAGCATATGAATCGAGATGTGAATGAATGATATAGGATGTGAATGAATGATAAGGGATGTGAATGGATGTGATGTGATGTGAATCGGGATGTGAATGAATGATATAGGATGTGAATGAACGATAAGGGATGTGAATGGATGTGATGTGATGTGAATAGGGATGTGAATGAATGATATAGGATGTGATTGAATGATAAGGGATGTGAATGAATGTGATGTGATGTGAATCAGGATGTGAATGAATGATAAGGGATGTGAATGGATGTGATGTGATGTGAATCGAAATGTGAATGAACGATAAGGGATATGAATGAATGTGTTAGCATATGAATCAGGATGTGAATGAATGAGATGTGATGTGAAATGAATGTGATAAGATGCGATGTAAACTGGATAGATGTTAATGTATGTGAAGTGATGAGATATATGGGTAGATGCAAGTGGGTGAGATCTGATGAGGAAAAATGAGGAAATAAGTGATGAGATAGAAAAAGATGTGATTAGATGAGAATGGGAATGCTTATGAAATGAGGTGGATTGATGTGCATGGATGTTTGAATGATGTGGATTGACGTGTGGATTGATGTGGATGGATGTATGGAAGATATGGATGGATGTGTGGATAATGTGGATTGATGTGGATGATGTAGATTGGTGTGTGTATGATGAGTGAATGATGTGGATTGACGTGTGGATTAATGTGGATGGATGTATGGATGATGTGGATTGATGTGTGGATGATGTGATTGGATGTGATTTGATGTAGGAATGATGCGATGTGATAGGGATGGATGATGAAAATAAAATTGTGGTAAGATCAAAAAAAGATGGGGTTTAATGTGAAAGGATGCAGAGTAAAGAGAAAAGATAGAAATATTGTTGGAACTGTATTTGTTTGTGAAATCTGTTTTTAAATGACTATTTTATGTCAAGAATGCTAGGGAAGCATTTTGATCATCTTGTGAATGAGATCGTGGAGACCTATCTATTAAAGTTGCAACTACTGACGGAGAGTCATCGGAGGACGTCTCCCGTAGTAGCAAGTCGGCCGAGGTCTTGACCAGCTTCGGTTTGATTAAATGGTGAGCTTCCGGTACACTGGATGAGGGACCAAAGAAGCGGCCTATGAGTGAAGCGCTAGGTAACCTGCGAAGGATCCTAGAGGGTGCTGACCATACGGTGCTCAGGCTTTGGGTCGCCGAAGATACCCACGAATACGTTGGGGAAGATATTGGAACAAGGAGTAAGAGTTGTTTTCTGAATTCGGGCATGGATCTGGCTAATTGACCTTGCTGGTCCTCAACGGATGAGTCCATGGCTCTTTTATATGGATCTGTTGGTTGATCTTTTTGCTGATCTTCAACGGAGATTCCATCTGGATATTTTTATGTAATTATATTGTCGAGTACTATGAGCTAGGAACTATTAAAAAGGCGCCTGAGTGAACAGTGGGTGAGTGTTCTGGTTGCCAATGATGCCATAGGTACACCGATGAAGGAATTGGAAATAAGGATTCAATTGGATAATTAGAGGATTATGATCAGTAACACTATGGTTTCATTAAATGATTGTTTTAAAGATTGTTGAATCTGTGAAAAAGGCAAGTTCATATTGGGTGTGTAAGTGGTGTGACTAGTTTTATGTTTGCATGAATATCCGGCTAGGGGGCCTGGGAACTCTTTTCCCTGGTACCCGGGACAAAACCTAACCAAATTCCTAATTGGATCCCATCACTACAGTGGTTGTGGGCGGTTGGCTAACCCATGGGGCTGGATGGGGTTAGGTTGGACTGATGGATCCGTAAATCAAGACTCAATTTCTGTGTAGTACGATAGATGAGGTAAATCCTCGATAAAAAATTTTATATGGAAAAGAATCAACGGCTGTGTCTCTCAATGAGGAAAAAAGCATTGGTCTCAATGATTTAAGTACAATCTTTTCCCTGAACTGATTATGGGACTTACGGCTTCAGTCAGATCAGTTCAAATAGTGCAGGCTTTTGACTACGTTAGAGAAAAGTTATCCTAGAGGAATCGCCCGTGCTTTCCGGGTAAGGGAAGTTTTTCTGAGTTCGGTTTTGGAAGAACCGATGGATTAGTCTCTTGTCTAGATATCCGTGGGCGAGGCCTCGAGTGTGGGACCTTGCCCCGTGCAAGAAGTGCTACTTTCGCTACTAGCACCCCCAAATTCGTTGCGCAGTGGGGTCAGGGATCCTACAGCTGGTATCAGAGCAAATTTGGCTGATGAGGATCAACTGAGAAGCCAAAAATGTCAAAAATTTATGAAGAAGCAGTAACGTTGTAATTGTGTGATAAAATTCATACAAATTAATATTAAAACTGAAATTCGTAAATTGGTAATTGGGTCTTCAGATGGACGTAGCGCAATTGTATGGAATCCCTGACTTGCTTGAGGCCTAGACATGAGGGTATTTATCTTATAGTTCCAAGGACCGTGACTACCCGTATATACCGAGGGTATAACTGCAGCTCTTTACTGGCAGTATATACGAGTAAATCTAAGACTTGAAATTGTTAGCATTAATACTATCTAGATGATGAATTCGAATGTGGTTGATATGATTTTAAATTCTGATTGAGAATTGATGAGTTGTTTTGGATTCTGATTGAAAAATAAAGATTTCTGATTTTTGGTTGAATTGTAATAACTAAGCAAAACCACAGTAAGGATGAATGGGACGAGTCCCTGTGATAATGTTCGTAGATGGAATGACGTTAATGACTTCAGTAAATCACTATGAGATTCGTGAACCGTGCTGGCAGATTGCTACTGTTAACACTTGGCCCAGTGGATCAAGTTAAGGGGTGTCAAATTAAAACTCTGTAAAATTGAAAATTTCCATGGCAGACTGTTCAGATAGAAATCTCGGTCTAATGGACCATTATTGTGATAAGGATTGAATGTTACGATCTGAGTGAATTATTATCTAATGATGAGTTTTATGTAAGGGATCTTTATCCCAGGATTCTCTTGGGTTCTCTAGACTATAAGGAACCCAGAATAAGTTGGATCTTAAGGAAAAGAATTCTCCTCTAGTTTTGCGAGATGAGGACATCTCGTGTTTTTTAAGTGGGGTAGAATGTAAGATTCCTCCCTGGCCTCTCAGGATGTCCAGTATCTTCCCCTGTAATCAAATCCCTCTTCAGAAATATAAAACATCTTGTTTCTACCTGTTCTGGATTAGAGAGAGAAAATATTCTAGAGAGAGATTATTCAGATTTTGAATATTTTTGGATGGAAAAATATCTCTTCTTATTAAAATAAGTTCCCCCGAAACAGAAGTTCAAAAAGATTTTCAAAAGGTGCATTAGAAATCAAGTATAATCTGTTCAAGAGGCCTTATCTAGGGGTCCAGATTTTTGAAAAATTTTAAATTGAGGTTTTGAGGGGCCAATCAGATTCATCCAAATGTGTGGAGAAGATAAATGGAAGAAATAAAGAAAATCCCCCCAAAAATGAGTAAATATTCACATAAGATGAAGAGTGGACTAAGGACCAAAGGAATTACTAAAAAAATGAATTTTTGACACCTCACAATGGGAATTCCCCCCTCATGAAGGATGCGCCTACTTCACATGTGTGGTGGAGTTTAAAATTATCAAAAATTGAGATATTTCATCTCTCCTCTCTCCTAATTCAAGTCTAGTTCCAAAAAGTAAGCTAAACTGACCTAAAAATGGTCAAAAATTGACCAAACTGATCTGGAAAATTCTAGAATCAGTTTTCTTGGTTAGAAGCTCACTTTTTCCTTTAAATAGAAGCCTCCCCTTTGTTGAAGCTTAACAATGTTTTATGCACTGTTACTCTACTCCTCCCAAGAGCCAAGAACTGTGAATTTCTTAATAATTCACTAGTTTTTGACCATTCCCTCTTCTAAATAATTGGTGGCCACTCTTGTTGCAAACAAGATTAGATCCCTCAAGCCATCAAGCCAAAGGAAAGCTCCCAGAGTTTCATGTAAGTAAGAAATCTTACTTTTTCTTATTCTTTTAATGGTTTTCTAAATTGTTTGTTATCTTAAAATGTTAAACAGTTGCTATGCCTTGCTAGAAAGGCTTTCCCCCTCTCCATTCTTAAATTCAGCCCTTCTTTATCCTAGTTAAGTAATCTAATTGTTGGAATTAAACTTTTCATATTGTTTCTCTTTTAAAAGAGTGAAATTTGATTAGAGTGCTTAAAACCAATTGGGGATAATTTGATTAGTTTAGAGGGCTTAAAACCAATTGGGGATAATTTTTAAGTAATTTTAAGTTAGAAAAAATTAAAAAATGGTTAGCCATACAAAGGAGGTTATGGCCAAATTTTCTAACAATTGGTGAAATAAGTTTTATGTTTTATTATTTAAAAAAAAAAGAGTAATCCCCACCAATTGTGTATTCTAAAAGTGTAATTTTGATTTTATGCATAGGAAGATGCATAAAATCAAAAGAGTTATTTTCATCAATTTTCATTTTAGGCATAGGAAGATGCATTAAGAAATTTATTCTTATTTCAAAAGAGTTATTTTCATCAATTTTCATTTTAGGCATAGGAAGATGCAAAAAGAAATTTATTCTTATTTCAAAAGAGTTATTTTCATCAATTTTCATTTTATGCATAGGAAGATGCATAAAGAAATTTATTCTTATTTCAAAAGAGTTATTTTCATCAATTTTCATTTTATGCATAGGAAGATGCATAAAGAAATTTATTGTTATTCAAAAGAGTTATTTCCATCATATTTTATTTTATGCATAGAAAGATGCATAAAGAAATTTATTCTTATTTCAAAAGAGTTATTCTCATCAATTTTCATTTTATGCATAAATAGATGCATAAAGAATTTATTTTTATTTCAAAAGAGTTATTTTCATCAATTTTGATTTTATGCATAGAATGATGTATAAAGAATTTTTTTTTCAAAAGAGTTATTCTCATTAAAATTGAATTTATGCATAGAAAGATAGATAAAAGATTTTTTTTTATTTTGAAAGTGTTATTCTCCTTAAAATTGAAATTATGCATAAATAGGTGTGTAAAGAATCTTTATATAAAAAAATAAGGATTCTCTTGCATTCTAAGAATGGATGGGATGAGATGGGATGTGAATCACATAGATGAGAATGAATAGAGAATAGATGTGATGAAAATTGAAGTAATGAGAATGAGAGGTAGATAGATGTGATGATATGTGATATGAATCAAATAGATGAGAATGAATGGATGGATAGATGTGATGAGAATGAGAGGTTAATAGATGTGATGAGATGGGATGCGAATCAGATACATGGGAATGAATGCATGGATGGATGTGGATGTATGTGAAGAATAGAAGTGGATGTATGTTAAAGAATGGAGGTGGATGTATGTGAAGAATAGAAGTGGATGTATGTTAAAGAATGGAGGTGGATGGGTGTATGTGAAAGGATAGATGTGGATGGGTGTATGTGAAAGGATAGATGTGGATGTGTATGTGATAAGTATGGATGTGGATGTATGTGAAGAATATAAGTGGATGTATGTTAAAGAATGGATGTGGATGGGTGTATGTGAAAGGATAGATGTGGATGTGTATGTGATAAGTATGGATGTGGATGTATGTGAAGAATAGAAGTGGATGTATGTGATAAGTATGGATGTGGATGTATGTGATAAGTATGGATGTGGATGTATGTGAAAGGATAGATGTGGATGTGTATGTGATAAGTATGGATGTGGATGTATGTGAAGAATAGAAGTGGATGTATGTGAAAAATAGAAGTGGATGTATGTTAAAGAATGGATGTGGATGAGTGTATTTGAAAGGATAGATGTTGATGTGTATGTGATAAATATGGATGTGGATGTATGTGAAAGGATAGATGTGGATGTGTATGTGATAAGTATAGATGTGGATGTATGTGAAAGGATAGATGTGGATGTGTATGTGATAAGTATGGATGTGGATGTATGTGGGAGAATATATGTGGATGTAAATGTGATGGATATGAACGAGAATTGAAGCGATGAGATGTGAAGTAAATTGGATAGATATGAATGATAAGGGATGTGAATCAATGATATAGGATGTGAATGAATGTGATAGCATATGAATCGAGATGTGAATGAATGATATAGGATGTGAATGAATGATAAGGGATGTGAATGGATGTGATGTGATGTGAATCGGGATGTGAATGAATGATATAGGATGTGAATGAACGATAAGGGATGTGAATGAATGTGATGTGATGTGAATCGAGATGTGAATGAATGATATAGGATGTGATTGAATGATAAGGGATGTGAATGAATGTGATGTGATGTGAATCGGGATGTGAATAAATGATAAGGGATGTGAATGGATGTGATGTGATGTGAATCGAAATGTGAATGAACGATAAGGGATATGAATGAATGTGTTAGCATATGAATCAGGATGTGAATGAATGAGATGTGATGTGAAATGAATGTGATAAGATGCGATGTAAACTGGATAGATGTTAATGTATGTGAAGTGATGAGATATATGGGTAGATGCAAGTGGGTGAGATCTGATGAGGAAAAATGAGGAAATAAGTGATGAGATAGAAAAAGATGTGATTAGATGAGAATGGGAATGCTTATGAAATGAGGTGGATTGATGTGCCTGGATGTTTGAATGATGTGGATTGACGTGTGGATTGATGTGGATGGATGTATGGAAGATATGGATGGATGTGTGGATAATGTGGATTGATGTGGATGATGTAGATTGGTGTGTGTATGATGAGTGAATGATGTGGATTGACGTGTGGATTAATGTGGATGGATGTATGGATGATGTGGATTGATGTGTGGATGATGCGATTGGATGTGATTTGATGTAGGAATGATGTGATGTGATAGGGATGGATGATGAAAATAAAATTGTGGTAAGATCAAAAAAAGATGGGGTTTAATGTGAAAGGATGCGGAGTAAAGAGAAAAGATAGAAATATTGTTGGAACTGTATTTGTTTGTGAAATCTGTTTTTAAATGACTATTTTATGTCAAGAATGCTGGGGAAGCATTTTGATCGTCTTGTGAATGAGATCGTGGAGACCTATCTGTTAAAGTTGCAACTACTGACGGAGAGTCATCGCAGGACGTCTCCCGTAGTAGCAAGTCGGCCCGTGGTCTTGACCAGCCTCGGTTTGATTAAATGGTGAGCTTCCGGTACAGTGGATGAGGGACCAAAGAAGCGGCCTATGAGTGAAGCGCTAGGTGACCTACGAAGGATCCTAGAGGGTGCTGACCATACGGTGCTCAGGCTCTAGGTCGCCGAAGATACCCACGAATACGTTGGGGAAGATATTGGAACAAGGAGTAAGAGTTGTTTTCTGAATTCGGGCATGGATCTGGCTGATTGACCTTGCTGGTCCTCAACGGATGAGTCCATGGCTCTTTTATATGGATCTGTTGGTTGATCTTGCTGATCTTCAACGGAGATTCCATCTGGATATTTTTATGTGATTATATTGTCGGGTACTATGAGCTAGGAACTATTAAAAAGACGCCTGAGTGAACAGTGGGTGAGTGTTCTGGTTGCCAATGATGCCATAAGTACACCAATGAAGGAATTGGAAATTAGGATTCAATTGGATAATTAGAGGATTATGATCACTAACACTATGGTTTCATTAAATGATTGTTTTAAAGATTGTTGAATCTGTGAAAAAGGCAAGTTCATATTGGGTGTGTAAGTGGTATGACTAGTTTTATGTTTGCATGAATATCCGGCTAGGGGGCATGGGAACTCTTTTCCCTGGTACCCGGGACAAAACCTAACCAAATTCCTAATTGGATCCCATCACTACAGTGGTTGTGGGCGGTTGGCTAACCCATGGGGCTGGATGGGGTTAGGTTGGACTGATGGATCCGTAAATCGAGACTCAATTTCTGTGTAGTACGATAGATGAGGTAAATCCTGGATAAAAAAATTTATATGGAAAAGAATCAACGACTGTGTCTCTCAATGAGGAAAAAAGCATTGGTCTCAATGATTTAAGTACAATCTTTTCCCTGAACTGATTATGGGACTTACGGCTTCAGTCACATCAGTTCAAATAGTGCAGGCTTTTGACTACGTTAGAGAAAAGTTATCCTAGAGGAATCGCCCGTGCTTTCCGGGTAAGGGAAGTTTTTCCGAGTTCGGTTTTGGAAGAACCGATGGATTAGTCTCTTGTCTAGATATCCGTGGGGGCGAGGCCTCGAGTGTGGGACCTTGCCCCGTGCAAGAAGTGCTCTTTCCGCTGCTAGCACCCCCAAATTCGTTGCGCAGTGGGGTCAGGGATCCTACAGCTGCTATCAGAGCAAATTTGGCTGATGAGGATAAACTGAGAAGCCAAAAATGTCAAAAATTTATGAAGAAGCAGTAACGTTGTAATTGTGTGATAAAATTCATACAAATTAATATTCAAACTGAAATTCGTAAATTGGTAATTGGGTCTTCAGATGGACGTAGCGCAATTGTATGGAATCCCTGACTTACTTGAGGCCTAGACATGATGGTATTTATCTTATAGTTCCAAGGACCATGACTACCCGTATATATCGAGGGTATAATTGCAGCTCTTTACTGGCAGTATATACGAGTAAATCTAAGACTTGAAACTATAAGCATTAATACTATCTAGATGATGAATTCGAATGTGGTTGATATGCTTTTAAATTCTGATTGAGAATTGATGAGTTGATTTGGATTGTGATTGAAAAATGAAGATTTTTGAATTTTGGCTGAATTGTAATAACTAAGCAAAACCACAATAAGGATGAATGGGACGAGTCCCTGTGATAATGTTTGTAGATGGAATGACATTAATGACTTCAGAAAATCACTATGAGATTAGTGGACTGTGCTGGCAGATTGCTGCTGTTAACACTTGACCCAGTGGATCAAGTTAAAGGGTGTCAAATTAAAACTCTGTAAAATTGAAAATTTCCATGGCGGACTGGTCAGATAGAAATCTCGGTCTAATGGACCATTATTGTGATAAGGATTGAATGTTACGATCTGAGTGAATTATTATGTGGTGATGAGTTTTATATAAGGGATCTTTATCCCAGGATTCTGTTGGGTTCTCCAGACTATAAGAAACCCAGAATCAGTTGGATCTTAAGGAAAAGAATTCTCCTCTAGTTTTGCAAGATGAGGACATCTCGCGTTTTTTAAGTGGGGTAGAATGTAAGATTCCTTCCCAGCCTCTCAGGATGTCCAGTATCTTTTCCTATAATCAAATCCCTCTTCAGAAATATAAAAGATCTTGTTTCTACCTGTTTTGGCTTAGAGAGAGGAAATGTTCTAGAGAGAGATTATTCAGATTTTGAATATTTTTGATGGAAAAATGTCTCTTCTTATAAAAATAAGCTCCCTCGAAACAAAAGTTCAAAAAGATTAAAGGTGCATTAGAAATCAAGTATAATCTGTTCAAGAGGCCTTATCCTGGGGTCCAGATTTTTGAAAAGTTTTAAATTAAGGTTTTGAGGGGCCAGTTAGATTCATCCAAATGTCTGGAGAAGATAAATAGAAGAAATAAAGAAAATCCCCCCAAAATTTGGTAAATATTCACATAAGATGAAGAGTGGACTGGACCAAAGGAATTACTAAAAAAATGGATTTTTGACACCTCACAATGGGAATTCCCCCCTCATGAAGGAGGCGCCTACTTCACATGTGTGGTGGAGTTTAAAATTATCAAAAATTGAGATATTTCATCTCTCCTCTCTCCTAATTCAAGTCTAGTTCCGAAAAGTAAGCTAAACTGAAAATGGTCAAAAATTGACCAAACTGATCTAGAAAATTCTAGAATCAGTTTGCTTGGTTAGAAGCTCACTTTTTCCTTTAAATAGAAGCCTCTCCCTTTGTTGAAGCTTAACAGTGTTTTATGCACTATTACTCTACTCCTCCCAAGAGAGCCAAGAACTGTGAATTTCTTAATAATTCACTAGTTTTTGACCATTCCCTCTTCTAAAGAATTGGTGGCCACTCTTGTTACAAACAAGATTAGATCCCTCAAGCCATCAAGCCAAAGGAAAGCTCCCAGAGTTTCATGTAAGCAAGAAATCTTACTTTTTCTTATTCTTTTAATGGTTTTCTAAATTATTTGTTATCGTAAAATGATAAACAGATGCTATGCCTTGCTGGAAAGGCTTTCACCCTCTCCATTCTTAAATTCAGCCCTTCTTTATCCTAGTTAAGTAATCTAATTGTTGGAATTAAACTTTTCATATTGTTTCTCTTTTAAAGAAGTGAAATTTGATTAGTTTAGAGTGCTTAAAAACAATTGGGGATAATTTTTAAGTAATTTTAAGTTAGGAAAATTTGAAAAATGGTTAGCCATACAAAGGAGGTTATGGCCACATTTTCTAAAAATTTGTGACATACGTTTTATCTTTTATTATTAAAAAAAGAGTAATCCCCACCAATTGTGTATTCTAAAAGTGTAATTTTGATTTTATGCATAGGAAGATGCATAAAATCAAAAGATTTATTTTCATCAATTTTCATTTTAGGCATAGGAAGATGCATTAAGAAATTTATTGTTATTTCAAAAGAGTTATTTTCATCAATTTCCATTTTAGGTAGGAAGATGCAAAAAGAAATTTATTCTTATTTCAAAAGAGTTATTTTCATCAATTTTCATTTTATGCATAGGAAGATGCATAAAGAAATTTATTTTTATTTCAAAAGAGTTATTTTCATCAATTTTCATTTTATGCATAGGAAGATGCATAAAGAAATTTATTGTTATTCAAAAGAGTTATTTCCATCATATTTTATTTTATGCATAGAAAGATGCATAAAGAAATTTATTCTTATTTCAAAAGAGTTATTCTCATCAATTTTCATTTTATGCATAAAGAATTTATTTTTATTTCCAAAGAGTTATTTTCATCAATTTTGATTTTATGCATAGAATGATGTATAAAGAAATTTATTTTTATTTCAAAAGAGTTATTCTCATTAAAATTGAATTTATGCATAAAAAGATGCATAAAAGATTTATTTTATTTCGAAAGTGTTATTCTCCTTAATATTGAAATTATGCATAAATAGGTGTGTAAAGAATCTTTATATAAAAAAATAAGGATTCTCTTGCATTCTAAGAATGGATGGGATGAGCAGATAGATGAGAATGAATAGAGAATAGATGTGATGAAAATTGAAGTAATGAGAATGAGAGGTAGATAGATGTGATAATATGTGATATGAATCAAATAGATGAGAATGAATGGATGGATAGATGTGATGAGAATGAGAGGTAAATAGATGTGATGAGATGGGATGCGAATCAGATAGATGGGAATGAATGGATGGATGGATGTGGATGTATGTGAAGAATAGAAGTGGATGTATGTTAAAGAATGGATGTGGATGGGTGTATGTGAAAGGATAGATGTGGATGTGTATGTGATAAGTATGGATGTGGATGTATGTGAAGAATAGAAGTGGATGTATGTGATAAGTATGGATGTGGATGTATGTGAAAGGATAGATGTGGATGTGTATGTGATAAGTATGGATGCGGATGTATGTGAAGAATAGAAGTGGATGTATGTGAAGAATAGAAGTGGATTTATGTTAAAGAATGGATGTGGATGAGTGTATGTGAAAAGATAGATGTGGATGTGTATGTGATAAATATGGATGTGGATGTATGTGAAAGGATAGATGTGGATGTGTATGTGATAAGTATAGATGTGGATGTATGTGAAAGGATAGATGTGGATGTGTATGTGATAAGTATGGATGTGGATGTATGTGGGAGAATATATGTGGATGTAAATGTGATGGATATGAACGAGAATTGAAGCGATGAGATGTGAAATTAGATAGATATGAATGATAAGGGATGTGAATGAATGATATAGGATGTGAATGAATGTGATAGCATACGAATCGAGATGTGAATGTATGATATAGGATGTGAATGAATGATAAGGGATATGAATGGATGTGATGTGATGTGAATCGGGATGTGAATGATATAGGATGTGAATGAATAATAAGGGATGTGAATGGATGTGATGTGATGTGAATCGGGATGTGAATGAATGATATAGGATGTGAATGAATGATAAGGGATGTGAATGAATGTGATGTGATGTGAATCGGGATGTGAATGAATGATAAGGGATGTGATGTGATGTGAATCGGAATGTGAATGAACGATAAGGGACATGAATGAATGTGTTAGCATATGAATCGGGATGATGTGAATGAATGAGATGTGATGTGAAATAAATGTGATAAGATGCGATGTAAACTGGATAGATGTTAATGTATGTGAAGTGATGAGATATATGGGTAGATGCAAGTGGGTGAGATCTGATGAGGAAAAATGGGAAAATAAGTGATGAGATAAAAAAAGATGTGATTAGATGAGAATGGGAATGCTTATGAAATGAGGTGGATTGATGTGCATGGATGTTTGAATGATGTGGATTGATGTGGATGGATGTATGGAAGATATGGATGGATGTGTGGATAATGTGGATTGATGTGGATGATGTAGATTGGTGTGTGTATGATGAGAGAATGATGTGGATTGACGTGTGGATTGATGTGGATGGTTGTATGGATGATGTGGATTGATGTGTGGATTGATGTGTGGATTGATGTGTGGATGATGCGATTGGATGTGATTTGATGTAGGAATGATGTGATGTGATAGGGATCGATGATGAAAATAAAATTGTGGTAAGATGAAAAAAAGATGGGGTTTAATGTGAAAGGATGCGGAGTAAAGAGAAAAGATAGAAATATTGTTGGAACTGTATTTGTTTGTGAAATCTATTTTTAAATGACTGTTTTATGTCAAGAATGCTAGGGAAGCATTCTGATCGTCTTGTGAATGAGATCGTGGAGACCTATCTGTTAAAGTTGCAACTACTGACGGAGAGTCATCGGAGGACGTCTCGTGTAGCAAGGTCGGCCAAGGTCTTGACCAGCCTCGGTTTGATTAAATGGTGAGCTTCCGGTACAGTGGATGAGGGACCAAGGAAGCGGCCTATGAGTGAAGCGCTAGGTGACCTGTGAAGGATCCTAGAGGGTGCTGACCATACGGTGCTCGGGCTCTCGGTCGTCGAAGATACCCACAAGTACGTTGGGGAAGATATTGGAACAAGGAGTAAGAGTCGTTTTCTGAATTCGGGCATGGATCTGGTTGATTGACATTGCTGGTCCTCAACGGATGAGTCCATGGCTCTTTTATATGGATCTGTTGGTTGATCTTGCTGATCTTCAACGGAGATTCCATCTGGATATTTTTATGTGATTTTATTGTCGGGTACTATGAGCTAGGAGCTATTGAAAAGGCCCATGAGTGAACAGGTGGTGAGCGTTCTGGTTGCCAATGATGCCATAGGTACACCGATGAAGGAAGGAATTGGAAATTAGGATTCAATTGGATAATTAGAGGATCATGATCGGTAACACGATGGTTTCATTAAATGATTATTTTAAAGATTGTTGAATCTGTGAAAAAGGCACGTTCATATTGGGTGTGTAAGTGGTGTGACTAGTTTTATGTTTACATGAATATCTGGCTAGGGAGCCTGGGAACACTTTTCCCTGGTACCCGAGACAAAACCTAACCAAATTCCTACATTAGGAAGTGAATGGGGTCTTCTTGGGCCCTTTAATTTGCCCAAGCCTAATCAAGGTGATTAAGGAATAGCCAAATGGGGGGTTGCCATGTGGACTGAAATGTTGGGTTTGTAAGAGAGGTGTAAGAGTGGTCAAAGGGTGCACTTTTCCCCCCAAAAAGGGGGGAGGCAATTTTACAATTTTCGGACCTCCATAACTTCTACATACAAGCTCCGATTTGAGCGGAGATTATAGATCCGTGATCTACGCATCAAGAGCTTTCCATAGATATGTTACATGATATGGTTTTATCCGCTAGATTTTAAATTCCATTTTTTCCCCAAAATTCAAATTCGAATAAAGTAGCCGTTTTGAAGCTTCTAATTAGAAAACGTTTCTTCTTAAGAGAAAAGGTTTGACTCCTTAAACTGCCAAATAAAAGGGCCCAAGAAGCCTTTCATTGAGGTCCTAATGATTGGATCCCTCACTACAGTGGTTGTGGGCGATTGGCTAACCCATGGGGCTAAATGGGGTTAGGTTGGACATATGGATCCGTAAATCGAGACTCAATTTCTGTATAGTACGATAGATGAGGTAAATCCTGGATAAAAAAATTTATATGGAAAAGAATCAACGGTTGTGTCTCTCAATGAGGAATAAAGCGTTGGTATCAATGATCCAAGTACAATCTTTTCCCTAGTCTGATTATGGGACTTACGTCATACAAATTAATATTCAAACTGAAATTCGTAAATTGGTAATTGGGTCTTCAGATGGACGTACCGCAATTGTATGGAATCCCTGACTTGCTTGAGGCCTAGACATGACGATTTTTATCTTATAGTTCCATGGACCGTGACTACCCGTATATACCGAGGGTATAACTGCAGCTCTTTACTGGCAGTATATACGAATAAATCTAAGACTTGAAATTGTAAGCATTAATACTATCTAGATGATGAATTCGAATGTGGTTGATATGATTTTAAATTCTGATTGAGAATTGATGAGTTGATTTGGATTGTGATTAAAAAATGAAGATTTCTGAATTTTGGCTGAATTGTAATAACTAAGCAAAACCACAATAAGGATGAATGGGGCGAGTCCCTGTGATAATGTTTGTAGATGGAATGACGTTAAATATGACTTCAAAAAATCACTGTGAGATTAGTGGATTGTGCTGGCAGATTGCTGCTGTTAACATTTGACCCAGTGGATCAAGTTAAGGAGTGTCAAATTAAAACTCTGTAAAATTGAAAATTTCCATGTGGCGGACTGTTCAGATAAAAATCTTGGTCTAATGGACCATTATTGTGATAAGGATTGAATGTTACGATCTGAGTGAATTATTATCTGATGATGAGTTTTATATAAGGGATCTTTATCCCACGATTCTATTGGGTTCTCTAGACTATAAGGAACCCAGAAGCAGTTGGATCTTAAGGAAAAGAATTCTCCTCTAGTTTTGCGCCTCTGGTTTTGCGAGATGAGGATATCTCACATTTTTTAAGTGGGGTAGAATGTAAGATTCCTCCCCAGCCTCTCACGATGTCTAGTATCTTCCCCTGTAATCAAATCCCTCTTTAGAAATATAAAAGATCTTGTTTCTACCTGTTCTGGCTTAGAGAGAGAAAATATTCTAGAGAGAGATTATTCAGATTTTGAATATTTTTGGATGGAAAAATATCTCTTCTTATTAAAATAAGCTCCCCCGAAACAGAAGTTCAAAAAGATTTTCAAAAGGTGCATTAGAAATCAAGTATAATCTGTTCAAGAGGCCTTATAATCCAGGGGTCCAGATTTTTGGAAAATTTTAAATTAAGGTTTTGAGGGGCCAATCAGATTCATCCAAATGTGTGGAGAAGATAAATAGAAGAAATAAAGAAAATCCCCCCAAAAATGAGTAAATATTCACATAAGATGAAGAGTGGACTAAGGACCAAAGGAATTACTAAAAAAATGAATTTTTGACACCTCACAATTGGAATTTCCCCCTCATGAAGGAGGCGCCTACTTCACATGTGTAGTGGAGTTTAAAATTATCAAAAATTGAGATATTTCATCGCTCCTCTCTCCTAATTCAAGTCTAGTTCCAAAAAGTAAGCTAAACTGACCTAAAAATGGTCAAAAATTGACTAAACTGATATGAAAAATTCTAGAATCAGTTTGCTTGGTGAGAAGCTCACTTTCTCCTTTAAATAGAAGCCTCCCCCTTTGTTGAAGCTTAATAGTGTTTTATGCACTGTTACTCTACTCCTCCCAAGAGCCAAGAATTGTGAATTTCTTAATAAATCACTAGTTTTTGACCATTCCCTCTTCTAAAGAATTGGTGGCCACTCTTGATGCAAACAAGAGTAGATCCCATAAGCCATCAAGCCAAAGGAAAGCTCCCACCAGAGTTTCATGTAAGTAAGAAATCTTACTTTCTCTTATTCTTTTAATGGTTTTCTGAATTGTTTGTTATCTTAAAATGATAAACAGATGCTATGCCTTGCTGGAAAGGCTTTCCCTCTCTCCATTCTTAAATTCAGCCCTTCTTTATCCTAGTTAAGTAATCTAATTGTTGGAATTACACTTTTCATATTGTTTCTCTTTTAAAAAAGTGAAATTTGATTAGTTTAGAGTGCTTAAAACCAAGTGGGGATAATTTTTAAGTAATTTTAAGTTAGGAAAATTTGAAAAATGGTTAGCCATACAAAGGAGGTTATGGCCAAATTCTCTAAAAATTGGTGAAATAAGTTTTATCTTTTATTATTAAAAAAAAGAGTAATCCCCACCAATTGTGTATTCTAAAAGTGTAATTTTGATTTTATGCATAGGAAGATGCATAAAATCAAAAGAGTTATTTTCATCAATTTTTATTTTAGGCATAGGAAGATGCATTAAGAAATTTATTCTTATTTCAAAGGAGTTATTTTCATCAATTTTCATTTTAGGCATAGGAAGATGCAAAAAGAAATTTTTTCTTATTTCAAAAGAGTTATTTTCATAAATTTTCATTTTATGCATAGGAAGATGCATAAAGAAATTTTTTCTTATTTCAAAAGAGTTATTTTCATCAATTTTTATTTTATGCATAGGAAGATGCATAAAACAATTATTCTTATTCAAAAGAGTTATTTCCATCATATTTCATTTTATGCATAGAAAGATGCATAAAGAAATTTATTCTTATTTCAAAAGATTTATTTTCATAAATTTTCATTTTATGCATAAATAGATGCATAAAGAATTTATTTTTATTTCAAAAGAGTTATTTTCATCAATTTTGATTTTATGCATAGAATGATGTATAAAGAAATTTATTTTTATTTCAAAAGAGTTATTCTCATTAAAATTGAATTTATGCATAGAAAGATGCATAAAAGATTTATTTTTATTTCGAAAGTATTATTCTCCTTAAAATTGAAATTATGCATAAATAGGTGTTTAAAGAATCTTTATATAAAAAAATAAGGATTCTCTTGCATTCTAAGAATGGATGGGATGAGATGGGATGTGAATCAGATAGATGAGAATGAATAGAGAATAGATGTGATGAAAATTGAAGTAATGCGAATGAGAGGTAGATAGATGTGATGATATGTGATATGAATCAAATAGATGAGAATGAATGGATGGATAGATGTGATGAGAATGAGAGGTAAATAGATGTGATGAGATGGGATGCGAATCAGATAGATGGGAATGAATGGATGGATGGATGTGGATGTATGTGAAGAATAGAAGTGGATGTATGTGAAAGGATAGATGTGGATGTGTATGTGATAATTATGGATGTGGGGACTGCTCAATGATGTGGTTCATGGTGATTCTGCTGACCTGGTGGTTCATTCGGAAGATGTGGTGACCAGACAAAATGAAGAGGAATTAGTAGAGGTTTCCCACAAGAGCCAAACAAAATATGAATATGCAAGGAAATTTGCTCAACGTCCTGGTGGATATGGTAGGGATATTGCCGGACAGCTCTATGTGATATGCATTCCATAGAGTCATGGTCAGCAGATGCTACCCAGGAGAATGGAGGACCATGTGCTGATGTAGTTGTGTTGGATCTTATTCTTGATGCTCAAATAGGTTACGCATCCAATTGGTCAGCTAATGAAATATATGGTGGACCGATCGTATGTGCATGGAAGGGGGAGGAGGACGGAGATGTCCAGGCTGCTTCCTTGAATGTGCATTACCTATATTCTCATGTTTGGGATCTATTGTGGATCAGGATGATCTAATTCCAACTAAGGAGAAGGTTCTCATCAAATGTGGGTTTCTTGTAGAAAATCAGAAGAGGTTTTCGATACACTATTAGTCCGAGAGGTAGTCTCTCGGAATGCTCTAATCTCTGGATATGCTAATAAAAGGCTCAGTATGGAAGAATTGGATTGCTTCGAACAAGTGCAATGTGCCATGATGGCGGAAGGGAGAGCAAAAGACAAAGACAACCGGCAAGGAGATTTCTCGAATGCTATGGTTGCCTTGGAGCAACATAATAGGGTAGAATTTCTTGTATGCAATCTTAAACGTGTTAAGGAGTAGCAAGATCTTTTTGAGATTGAAGATGATGTTGATCTAGATGAGTAGAGGGGGATGGACAGCCCCATGACATCAAAGACGAAGATCGAGGAGCATCTCGGTTACCGGTTACATGCTCAAATGAAGTATCAGGCTACATACATGGTTAATGCTCACAATGAATGAGTAGGATGGATGCTTTGAATACACTTAGATGGATGAGCAAGACGAGTTGCATCATGCACCCATGGATGAGACAGAGGGTGAGGCACCAGAGGAGATGTGTGGCCGATAGAGCCCGGAATTGAGATCCCTCAGACAGATATGCAGGACAACATGGAGGACGATCTCTAGGATGCTTTGATGCATCAGAACAAGGGTGAGGTTGGGGAGGAGTAGAGTGGCTGCAAAAGCCCGAAGAAGCTCTCACATGCCGAGACCCCTTGGATGGATAAGCAGGTCGATTACTAGTATGCAGTTTATGCTCACATGTTGAGTAGGGGAGTTTAAGATGATCTAGATGGTAGGTGTCGCCATGATGATGGGATGGTTATGGTGAAGGTTGAGAGACCATGGAAGGAGCATGAAGGCTGGAAGAGCCAGGTGATGCCCTTGGATGTCTCTGACCTTGCATCATAATCCCTCATGGTGCAGGTAGTCTAGAAAATCCAGTTTCTTGTTTTGATCAAGATGACGATATAGACTAGTTTGACATGCTGATTGCTAAAGACACAGTGCTTGTCCATGGTGATATCCTTGCAGAGGTTGATGCACCTTGGTTTGACACCTTGCTGAAGAAGATGTGGATCATGCAGTTTATGCTTATATGCCGGATGTAGTGGAGCATGGATTGAGTGTTCTTATTGAGCCTACCAAGCATGATGTAGATGTGGATAGAGCACTTAATTGGCTGCTTATGCATACACTCTTGTGCTATTTAACAGATTTCTTTGGTGATGATGTGCCATGTTCATCGAGTCAAGCTTGAGGTGCTATGAAAATTAGGGTTCATCATCATGTAGCAGATATTGGAGCTTCATTGATATATCTTTTTGATGGGCAGTGTTATGTCTACCCCATGTCTACTCCGTGCGAGTGGAGTATGGAAATAGTTGTGACGACATGGTTTTATATTTTAATTTATATAATCATGGCTGGATGGCATCGTATTTGATGGGTTCCCAGTCCTGGCATGTTGCCATGAAATGGTTGTAATGTACTTGCACTAGATTCATGTTATGTGCATGACACTGGCATGACCCTATGATTGTGTATTCGGGTCGTCGGATTGGGAATCTGACCCATTCGGTGTGCCAAAGTGTTGGCAGCCAGACAACCGTAGTCAGTTTGTCGAATTGGATGTTAGAGCCGGTGAGCCGGCACACTATATTATAGAGCCAGGTGTGCCAGGGTTAAGTGATGTTCACCTACTATGTGCCTTGTGTATGGGCATTCAATCATTCACGACTATGGATTTATGAGAGCTGCAATGGATACCTTTTTTTCATTCTCTTTCTCTATGTTTTTCCTTTCTTTTTGTTCTTTCTCTATTACTACAAAATGGCGCTAACACAAGTCTTTGAAAACAAAAGACAAGGCCACCTTCACAGCCTTAAAAGAGGCCTTCAAGGTTGGATATTCTTGTCAAGGAACCGTATGGAGTCCTGTTGAACAATTACATAATATCAAACAAAAGGATGGTGAAATCATCCAAGATTACACTAATAGGTTAAAATATCTCCATTCCTGTTGTAGTGCCCGAGATAAGGTCTTTGATGAAAGGCTAATTGGAGATTTCTTTAAGGCCTAGAGGACGTACCCTACACAATTCTTTGTATGCCTTGGCCCATACCTCCTTCGAGCAATGCTGCAGGAGTGCTATGGCGAGGACAACTTCAAGGAAACACGTTTCCAAGAACTCCATGATCTAAAGCCTCATTCAAGACCACCAACACTAGATCTAAAGAAAAAAGTAAGGAGTCCACCTTTGGACAACAGGTCGAGCAATTGGCCACTGCATTAATGTAGAAAATGACCCAAAATTGGAGAACCGGCCAAGGTGAGATCAAATTGGTCAACCCCATCTCTACTGTAAGAGGGAGCTAGTAAGGTGCCCGATTTGTCAAGCTAACCATACTAGCACAGAGTGTCCACATCTGCGACCCCGTCCCACCCTCTATTGCACATACTAGCAAAGATGGGGCAATCATGAAATTACAAATTGCTATTAGCAAATGGTTGCTCAAGCCCGATCCCTACCTCAAGCCTTGCCAACAACAAACCCAAGGCAATTGTTGGCCTTGCCAGCACACCTGATCTTCACAACATACCTGAACTAGGCCAAGAATTGGCCCAAAGGGGAATTCTTAGGGTACAAGAAATGCCCTTACCACCCCTAGTACACCCACCTCAACCCCCACTGCCACGAGTCACACCTATTCACTAACCTTGATGAAAATTTTTGAAGAAGGGGATGAGGGGGAAGTTGCTGGATGAAGGTCCCACCTATGAGCCTCTAGAGCCAAACAGTCCACCCTCCCAAATCCTAAGCCACTATGTGATGGAGGGAGACCAAATGTTCTTAGTATACTTAGCCGCCCGAATTCCATGAGGCCAAGACATGAAAACTATGGCTAAACAACCACGTATATCGAATGTTACCATTGCACATGACCTCACCGGGTGGCTGAGTGTCCAATCAAAAAAGGGATAGCAAGTACCTCTGTAGGTGCTTCCGCATTAACCCATTTATGGTTGGGTGTGGGATAGACCATATGTATAAGGACGGTTCATTGAGATCAGGGACAACAATACAAGCTCGTGAAGCTAATACCAACACCAACATTAACTTGCTGAGTATAAGAGATGGCTTCATCCATACGGTCGTGCTCAATGCCATGACCGGATTACAAAACAGATAGAGGGCCACAGCTCACACTGCAGCAGAGGCATCCACCTCACAAAACCAGGCATAAGGAAAGACTTTATCATCAAATAATGTCCCTCAACAAGCATGAGCTACTAGCCGCTCGAGAAAGAAAACCACAAAAATCGGCAAAGGGGATAGTTGAGTAGTTATTAAAAGTGGTTTGGAAGATGGCACGACCACCCATGCATCAGCCTCTTTATTAGACGGGCTACCTTCAACCACCCGAGCTAAAGAACTGATTGATACTAACCAGCTCCCTAAAAAGCTTGTCAAATACCCTAATTCCATCAAGGAAAAGGAAAGTCTCTTGCCAGTCCAAGAATTGGTCCAAGAACCAAGCTCAGATAGAAGATGAGCCTCCAACTTCTTACCTAGAGCCATGCCCCTCGGTCTCCAATATATGTGTACTGAAGAGGATTAGGTATATAATAGAGAGCTCCTGGAGCAGTCACCCCCTCATAGGCCAACATAAGCAGCAACACCCACTGTGACAGCTACCTCCACTAGGAAAACTGGGTAGCTGATTATCTCAAAATCCTAGGGAAAGACCATCTTAAAAGAATAGACACAGTGGTCCCAATCTAGATACCCTATACAACTAAGAGGTTGAGGACAAGCCAAGGTGACCTTCCTCAAGGAACAACCTTTGCTCCTAGAGGCATTGCAAGTCTCTCTTCCTTCCTCTCTTCTGAGATCTAGATCCCCATTGGCACCTTGCTTCAAGGTAGCCCAAGCTTATGGAAGTATCTAAAAGATTTGATGGAGGGATGCCTTAGGGTAGGCATGCAAAAATTTGTGGAGCTAGATAGCTCTAATGAGAAAGAGGAAGATGAACTCATTAAACCCCACAAGATCACTGGCATCCCCACAGTTTAAGTAAACTCAAACAATATTTTGAAGGTGATGAGTTGAATGCTGCATTGCCAATAACCTTCAACAGGCCTCTAGGTCACTGCGATCCTGGATGGGGGCGTAGGAGTGAGCATTGTTACCAAACAATGCTGGGAAAAATGGGGAGCACCAACCATGGATGACACGACATTATTGGTAAAACCCATTGTCAGAGCCACCGCTAGACCCATCGATCTATTAATAAAGGATTTGAAAATAAAGATCCTTGGAACCACCTTCTGCCAGACCTTTGTGGTGATGAACTTTTGCCTACTTTTGGCCTGACAGCCAGTTTCATACGATTGCATCCTTGGATGACCCTTCATGAGGGAAACTAAAATGATCCAATGACTGGGATATTGACCACACATCTACTCTCGAAGGAAAGATTAGATAGTTAAGATCAACCTATGCACGTGGAAGGTACATCCCATGAGTGGTGAGCCCTTCGCAAAGGGCTCAGTAAAACAACTACCCGATCCACTGCAGACCACCTGTGTCACAAACGTGCCATAAAACAATAGATGATGAAAAGGATAGCGAGGAATGTGCACCTCTTCCAAAGCCAAAAGACTCTAAGAATTAGATGCATATCCTTGCTACCTTGGACATACTTCCAAGGTGCATGGGAAACAGGTTTGCAACAACTCTGATAGGCAGGAGATCACATCTCTCTATATGCTTAGCACTACGTACCTGCCTGATGTCATCACTCATGAACCTGAATAGGCCGATAAAGTGGAACCATCAAGGAGAACACAACACGCTCACACAGAACTCGCAAACCTGATGGATTCCTTGGGCAAGAACATTATGTTTTCCCTACCGATTTAGACACCCACTAGCTAAAATATGAAGGGGTGGTTGAAGCACATAAACACTTCAACCAAATATGGCAAAAGGAGTTTACAAATAACTCCCTCCTGGTCCACACAACCGCCCCCAAGCTAATAGAACCCATTGACCCCCAACCTGAACTCCAAAAGCTTTGCCATTCTACACACAAAGCACGCAATAAGAAGTTAGCGCTGGCTAAAAAAGAAGTAAAAAAAATGATAGAAGAGGAAAGCGCTAGGGAAGAAGAGACTAAACAAGTTCCCAAACACTTCAAAACCTTCCAGATGGCTGACATATTTGTGCAATATGACTCAGCCCAAAGGTCCCACAACCAACAACCAAGGACCTCATATGATGGTCTAGCCAAGGCGAAGGAAATTAACCTTACAGGCACGATCAAAGACCGGAGGCCAATATACATTAGGGATGACCTCTCAACTAAGGAAGAGACCAAACTCATTGCTTTACTCATAAAAGTCTAAGATTTCTTTCCCTGGAAGTACACGGTGTGACGATTCTGAGAGATGGTTTCTATAACACCTCTCACACTCCACAAGAAAAAGGACCAAGGAGCAATATTCACAAGAACTTCAATCAAATCCTTTAAGAGAAGCTATAGATGGATGAATATAAGATAGAAGCAAGTATTATTGAGAGATTGGATTCAAACCTTCATAGGCAAGAATAATACATCAAACAACTGCAGATAGATGAGTACGTGAAATAAGATTGTGAGAGAGGGTAGAAAGAAAGAGAGCTTAGATCAGCTTCAACCAACAATTGATTCTCCACAAACCAAAAAAACTCTAGAAATTACAGCATCATTGCTGTAATTTCTTCAGAGCATCATTGCTCTGAAGAAAGCTCTACCTTTAGAAACTACATCAGAGGGTTCTCCACTCCTGAAGTTCTAACAACAAGACTGTAATAGATCAAATCACCAAACAAAATCCTGATGCAAAGACTCTTTCCTTTTCCACAAATCCACTCAAACTTGTTCTCTTGTAAACCAACACAATCTGGCCAAATCTATCTCTGCAAATCTGCCATATTCTATGTAGAAAGAGAGTTGTGGTTGCTGTAGAAAAAAACAGACCTAAACTCAAAAAATTGACTGCACCATCATGTTCGGAGCGTGCCAAAACCCTAAGATTGACTTTTGGTTCACCTAATTCTGACACCGGGGATGAGAAATCTATGAGCAAAACTGTGTTTTCCTGGTTGCGACGCCCTCTACACTTCCACGACTTCTTCTCCCCTTCTTCCAGTTTTTTCCTTTAATTCTAGCCCCACAAAGTTTTTGCTTTACTTGCTCTCCACTCTTTTACTTTGCATGCTATAAAAACCACTCAAAATTGCCTAAAAACCCTACTAAATACATAAAATAGAAAGTACCTGCTTTCCAAATATGAAAACCATATTATTTCCATAACTAAAGACCTCTAAATACATCACCCTTGATGTCTATTATTCTTTCTAGAACAAAACACGCATGACCACGACAATTGCCATCACCGCAGTGTGTTATCCGCTCCTCTCACAACCAAAACTGTTTTTCTTGTTGTGGGTTTTGTCCAAAACCTCATCTCATGAGGCACAAAAAACTCGTCACATATTTGCCCCAACCCCATTTTCACTCCATCTTCTTTGATTTACATAATTTGGATGTGATACGGCCTCAACCTTAGGCCATTGACTTTGCTTGGATGCATCCTGCCATCAAGATCCTTCAACTAGTAGCTTCCATTAGAGAAATCTTCATGAATAACATATGGACCTTCCCATCTTACTCTAAATTTTGTCTGAAAGGTGGTGTCAAGAGCACTATTGTACCTTAGCACAAGCATACCTTTTTTCAACTCTTTATTGCCCAACTTTTCATTAAATGCTTCAATCCTCTTGTTACTCATCTTCTCATACCATTTGATGGATTCATCCCTATCCAAAAGAAGAGAGTGAAGGCTAGTCCATGTCTTCTTCTCTTGCTCTTCTTGCACCAAATGATGCTGCAAAATAAAATCAAGTGATGACGGAAGCATAATATTTATAGACATCACACATTCTTCACCATACACTAAATAGGGGGTGAATCGTGTGTAGCATTCTTCTCTGACACCCTGTATGCCCATAACGCTCTATCCAAATACATGTCCCAATCTTTTGGATTCTCCTCTACAAGCTTGAATAGAAGTTTTTGCAACACACCATTAAAACTTTCAACGAGCCCATTGCATTGCGAATGGTAGGGAGTTGTAAACCTATGCTTTATGTTCAACATCTTTGTGAGATTCTTCATCAAATCAGCTCTAAAATCCTTCCCTTGATTAGAAACTAGCTCCAAAGGAACCCCAAAAAACGACAACAAATCATCTCATATATGAACTTACACACCTGTTTTTCTGTAGCACTGTTTGTTGCTCTTGCTTCTGGCCATCTAGTCAAATAGTCTACTGTAGTGATAATATAATGTTTCTGATTTCTTGTACATGGAAGAGGGCCTATCACATCCACACCCCACTTTTCAAAAGCTCCATAGCTTAAAATATGATGCATAGGCTCTGGGAGTAACACCTTCTTTTGAAAAGCTTGGCACTCTCATGACAGCTCCTACACCAATGAATAATATCCCTATTCATGCTCGGCCACATAAGCTCAGCCGCCAAAATCTTTCTCTTTGTAATTTCAATTCCATAATGACCTCCGCATACATCCTCATGGCAAGCGTTCAAGTATTCCTGAATTTCACCATGACAGAAAACTCTATGCAAAACGCCATCAATCCCCTTGTGATAAAGACAATCACCAATCAAGACATACCTCATTGCTCTTTTGACAACAGCTTTTCTTTCCGAGACCTTTAAAGTCTTCTTTGCAAAACCTATAAGAAGTACATACAGAGACTCTCTACCTTGATACAAAGGCTCTTGAATCTTCATAGCATGCACATCTTTGATGAATACTTGTTTTGCCAACTCATGTGCTCTCTTGCTTTCATCCCTGGATACATGCCATATTTGGAAATCTTGAAAACTATTAAGAAGCCTCCTTACCTTGAAGAACGAGCCCTTCACCTCATCCTTGTTGACGTTCCAAGTGCCCTATACTTGCCTTATAACGAGCATAGCATCACCCTTTACAACCAGCCTCTAAACTCCTCTTCTTTTACATTCTTCAAGACCCAACCATAGGCTGAAACACTCAGCCTCATTGTTGCTCTCCACCACCATCTCTTGGCATCCATATCAAAGCTCTTTTCCCTCCACAAAAACAAAACAAGCTCCTCCTTTGCCAATACTCCTCTTGAAAGCTCCATCAAAAAACAAAATACCATCTATGTCCTGTAATTTTTCATGCATTGTAGAATTGGGAACAATCTGCTTCTCAACATCCTTTATAGGCTTGGATTTTATCTGTATCTCCTTATAGGTGAGCATATTAGCCCCAGATGTTCTCTTACACTATCCTCCTTGATGAAGCTCATATCAAATTCTTGAAGAGACATAACCCATTTTTGCACCTTTGGATTGTCACCTAGATATCTCAACACATGAGGCAACAAGCTACAAGAGGTAAGTACCACAAAAGGCCTATAAATCAAATATGATTTCAGCCTCTTAGTAGCATAAACAAGAGTCCAAGTCAGCAACTCAATATCATGCCATGACCTCTCCACTTCACCCATCGTTTTGCTAATGTAGTAGACAGGCCTCATGTATGATTGTTTCCTCCCCTTCTCCATAAGCACTTCTGCATAAGCACCGCTCCTACTGCATGCTTCCCAACACTGAGACTTAAGTAGAATACCTGATTGTTTCCTCCCCTTCTGCATAAGCACCGCTCCTAGCGCATGCTTCCCAACACTGAGACTTAAGTAGAATACATGGTTCCAATATGGGGGCATCATGATAAGAAGAGTGGAAAGCATATTCTTGATGTTCTTAAAAGCATCCTCTTCCACTTGACTCCACATGAATGGATCCTACTGACTAGCTTTTTGCAAAGGATAAACATGCTCTGCTAGCATACAAAAAGACCTGATAAATACTTGAGCTTTTGAACAAAAATCACGAGCTCCTTTGTTGATTTTGGGCTATCCATCAGCAATAAACTCTCCACCTTTGCAGGATTTGGAGCTATGCCATTCTCACTAATCTCATGTCCCAAGAGTATTACCCTGGCTCTTGCTAGTTTGCATTTGGTTGGATTAAGTTGATCTCCATCATCATCAAGCTTCTTGAAGACCATGTCCAACCTTTCTATATGTATCCACTTGTCACTATAAACACAAAAATCATCCATGAATATTCTAACAAAAGACCCATGATAAGGGCGAAGAACCTTGTCAACCCAGCTTCGAAAACTAGCATATGCATTAAGAAGCCCAAAAGGCATAACCCTGTAACAAAACACCCCCTTGGCCTCAGGCCTGGCTCCTTAGGCCAACTATAGTTACAATCCTAATGACAAACGAAGAATCCATACCCACTGCTCCATCATGCTAAGATGATCCTCTTCCCTAAAACGAATGTGGGTGTTATGTGCACATTATATGTGCATATACTAGGAGGCTAACCCACATTAGACTTGTGAGCATGGGACCATGGGAACAAGCTCTAGTGGAGCATGGGTCAGGACTAATCTTAAGGGTTAAGGTTAGGGTCAGGCATCCAAGGGTCACACATGGGAAATGGAGAGTCAAGAGTCACTTGAGGGCCCTCCTATATAATAGGGTCAGGCATCCCAAGGGTCACACATGGGAAATGGAGAGTCAAGAGTGGGCCCTCCTATATAATAGGGGCATGGGGCACACTCAAGGGATGTTATCTTGAGGCTAGGCTATGTTATGTTCTCTTGTGTAGGGGATCATATCTACTCACCTACCATTTCACACTACAACTACATGCTGCTGGATTGGAATCATACCTCTTGATGGTATGGGACATTAAGGTAAAGGTATGAGGTACTTCATTGTAATTCATGTGTGTATCCCTCTTGGGCTCGGGGGTGGATGAGTTTATGCTTGATTTATGCATGTTTATGCATAACAATTATCAAGTATGTTATGTGCACATTATATGTGCATATACTAGGAGGCTAACCCACATTAGGCTTGTGAGCATGGGAGCATGGGAACAAGCTGTAGTGGAGCATGGGTTCAAACTAACCTTAAGGGTTAAGGTTAGGGTTAGGCATCCAAGGGTCACACATGGGAAATGGAGAGTGAAGTGTCACTTGAAATAGGGGCATGGGGGCATGGGGCACACTTAAGGGATGTTATCTTGAGGCTAGGTTATGTTATGTTCTCTTGTGTGTAGAGGATCATGTCTACTCACCTACTATTTCACACTACAGCTACATGCTACTGGATTGGAGTCTCTTGATGGTATGGGACATCAAGGTAAAGGTATGATGTACTTCATTATAATTCAGGTGTGCATCCCTTGGGCTCGAGGGTGGTCGCGTGGATGAGTTTATGCCTGATTTATGCATGTTTATGCATAACAATTATCTAGAGAGATCTTAGGGTTCTAACATGGGTATCAGAGCAATCTGTAGTTAATTGTTGTTGATTTTTCATTCTTATTCTAATTTTTAGCATTTTTAAAGTAAATTTTAATATTTACTAAATAAAAATGTTATTTTATTGATTTGTGTTGATGATTATCACGTGGATCGTTGATATGGCAGTTGGAAGGCGTGTTTCTTCTATTCAATGGACGAATCGATGTTGCGGGAGAATTCCGTGAGTTCAATGCTATTTTTTCTATTTTTTGGTTTAAAATAAGAATTTATAGAATTTTTTCTAAAATACCGCACATTTTATTGTGGATGTTTTTGGCAGAATGAATTCCCTAAATTTCTACAATTTAAAGAAAAATTTCCTAATTATTTAGGATTTTTTATGAGCATTTTATGGGTAAAAATGCATTTTTAATGCATTTTTAATGGGTTTCCTACGGGCATACTATCAAAATTCTATCGATTTTCTGTTGAAATGCAGTAGGGGGTGGCATGTTGATGCATCGGGTTCTCTCCCATGTGTGCGGCATAATTTCTCTCTCTCAAATCGAAATTTTCTCTCATATTTTCTCTTTTGAGTGAGAACACCCCTTATGTGGATAAGTTTGATTTGTATATAAACTTGATTAGTTTATAATCAAGATTAATCATTAACCACATGATTAACATAGGAAATGAGAAGAATATTGAGAAATGATTGTTGGGGAGGAGAAGTGAAGAGAGAAAAGAAGATTCAAGGCTTCTCGTTCTCCAAGTTGTAGCGTGCAGTAGACCGGGTGCTGGGAGGGATTTTTTCTTAGGTAGCTAGCACCCCCATGAAACATTAAGAATATAAATTCAAAGATTTTGATTCAAATCTTCTCCCATGCTCATTTGCGTTGGAGAGCCCGAGGGCGGGGGTATTTCTCGATGGCCGCGAGCAATCATTGATGAAAGCTTTGTAAAGCTTTTGAATAAGCTTTGTCAAGGTTTTTTTAATTAAAGCTTAAGAGAGAAAAAAAATCTTGAATTTTCATGATTCAAAGATTTTTAAAAAAGAAATTTTGAGTTTTGAGAAAAAAAAATTCTTTAATTCTTTGAATATATTTTCTCTTGAAACCTATTGGCTCTCTGCATTCCTGAGAAACCTATTAGCTTTCCAAATTCCGGGAAATCTTTTGACCCTTCGGATTCCGAAAACTTTTGACCTTTCACATTCCAAAACTTTTTTTGTCTTTATATTTTCTCGAAATTGTTGGCTTTCCGTATTCCAGGAAGACATTGGGATTCCGAAGTTTTTGGACCATTTGTATTCTAATGCGTTCGGGGTAAATTATTTTTTTTTAAATTCCTAGAAATTAGTGGAAAACTAGACAAAGGTTATTTTAAATTTTTGGAAAATGTGGGGTTGATGATTGGCATGTGGTGTGTCCATTCGGGCACCCGTGACCATTTAAATTCCTTTAAAAATCTATTTTTTGACCTAGAAAATTGGAAAATCCATTAAAATTGTAAATTTTCATTGGATTTGAGAATTCTCGGGCAGAATTGGAAATTTTTTGAATGATGGGATTCTCAGGAGAAATTAGGAATATTCTAGAAACTATTTTTAGAAATCTTAGAAATTGGTATTTTTAAAAAGATCAATGGTATTTTGGCAAATCTAATTGCTAAATTTCTTTTTGGAAAAATATAGGTTGGAATGCCATATGATAGGTTTGGTGAAATTCAAAATTAGCATATTTTGAGGCCCTAGAAAATTAAGAAAAAATCATGATAATTCTTTTTCTTGAAAATTTAATATTTTTGATGGTTATTTAGTGTTGAAGTAAGTTTTCACATGCTGACATTAGATAGATGCGGGTTATTCACATATTATTAATACGATTGTACCTCATATTAGTAGTTATTTCTGTTTGGATGAATTCTAAACGATGTTTTCATGATTTTTTACCATTGTTTAGCCATTCTTTCTAGACATATTCCATACTTTCTTTAATGATGGCTAGAATCTGCGTTTAAAGTGTCTCACCTTTGACACTTGTCCATGATAATTTATTTTACACTTGTTTAAGTGTGGTCTATGATTAATTTCTTAAGCCTAATACGAATTCTATCATGGGTTAGTTGATCTGTTTGTTTTGGTGGATTTTACTGGATGTTTTCCAAGTTTTATTTGGACTCATCAGGTTCTTTCTAGATCACATGTGTCTAGGGTGTTTTAATGAGTGCAATATTGGAACTTGGGCTAGATTAAGGATTTCTCAGGCATCTCCTAGTTGTATCAACCAGTTGAAGCCTACAAGAAGTTGCTGCAAAATATATAGTGTTGATTATCTTGTGGAAATTTGAGTATATATGTTTGGGTTTCTTTGTGTGAAAGTTCCTTTTGATTTTTTGCTAGTTTCATTCAAATCCTCAAGTTTGAGGGTTTTATGTGTGGTGCACAGTCTTCCCAATCTACAAGAAGAATCAGGTTGTGTGGTTTGAAAGAATTCTTTTATGGTTTTTGGTTCAATTCTGTGTTGTGTGTGTAAGATTCCTCCCCAGCCTCTCAAAATGTCCAGCATCTTCCCCCTGTAATAATCAATTCCCTCTTCAGAAATATAAGAGATCTCGTCTCTGCCTGTGTTTTGACATAGAGAGAGAAAATATTCTAGAGAGAGAATATTCAGATTATGAATATTTTTGGATAGAAAAATAACTCATCTTATTAAAATAAGTTCCCCTGAAACAGAAATTCAAAAAGAACTTTCCAATGTGCAATTGGAATTAATTGGAAATGGGTATGAAGGACCTTAGCCTAAGGGTCTAGATTTTCAGAAATTTTTGGATTATGGTCCAATTAAGGTTCCTATGGACCAATAAGATCAATCCATATGTGGGGAGGAGATAAATCCAATTTTATAAAAGATGATACCCAAAAATGAGTAAATGCTCACATAAGATGCAGAGTTGACTATGTACAAGGTTTATTAGTAAGAAACTATGAGTAATATAAAAAATATGAGATGTTTTGGGTATCAAAAAATGAGTAAATGCTCACATAAGATGAAGAGTTGAAAATGTACAAGGTTTATTAGTAAAAAAGTATGAGCAATATCAAAAATATGAGATATTTTGGGTATCCAAAAATGAGTAAATACTCACATAAGCTGAAGTTCAAGCCTTAAGACTGGGGTGCACTAGCATGGAGAGCAAAGGAGCAAAGGCTCAAACTCAAGTTCGAGCCTTAACGCCAGGGTGCACTAGCATGGAGAGCAAAGGCTCAAACTCAAGTTCGAGCCTTAAGGCCGGGGTGCACTAACATGGAGAGAAAAAGCTCAAACTCAGGTTCGAGTCTTAAGGCCGAGGTGCACTAACATGGAGAACAAAGACTCAATCTAGGTCGAGCCTTAAGGCCGGGGTACACTAGCATGGATAACGAAGGCTCAATCTGAAGTTCGAGCCTTAAGGCTGGGGTGCACTAGCATGGAGAGTAAAGGCTCAAACTCAAGTTCGAGCCTTAAGGCCGGGGTGCACTAACATGGAGAACAAAGACTCAATCTAGGTCGAGCCTTAAGGCCGGGGTACACTAGCATGGAGAACGAAGGGTCAATCTGAAGTTCGAGCCTTAAGGCCGGGGTGCACTAGCATGGAGAGCAAAGGCTCAATCTGAAGTTCGAGCCTTAAGACCGGGGTGCACTAGCATGGAGAGCAAAGACTCAAACTCAAGTTCGAGCCTTAAGACCGGGGTGCACTAGCATGGAGAGCAAAGACTCAAACTCAAGTTCGAGCCTTAAGGCCGGGGTGCACTAGCATGGAGAGCAAAGGCTCAAACTCAAGTTCGAGCCTTAAGGCCGGGGTGCACTAGCATGGAGAACGAAGGCTCAATCTGAAGTTCGAGCCTTAAGGCCGGGGTGCACTAGCATGGAGAGCAAAGGAGCAAAGGCTCAAACTCAAGTTTGAGCCTTAGACCGGAGTGCACTAGCATGGAGAGCAAAGGTTCAAACTCAAGTTCGAGCCTTAAGGCCGGGGTGCACTAACACGGAGAGCAAAGGCTCAAACTCAAGTTCGAGCCTTAAGGCCGGGGTGCACTAACATGGAGAACAAAGACTCAATCTAGGTCGAGCCTTAAGGCTGGGGTACACTAGCGTGGAGAACGAAGGCTCTATATGAAGTTCGAGCCTTAAGACTGGGGTGCACTAGCATGGAGAGCAAAGGCTCAAACTCAATTTCGAGCCTTAAGACCGGGGTGCACTAGCATGGAGAGCAAAGGCTCAAACTCAATTTCGAGCCTTAAGACCGGGGTGCACTAGCATGGAGAGCAAAGGCTCAAACTCAAGTTCGAGCCTTAAGGCCGGGGTGCACTAGCATGGAGAGCAAAGGCTCAAACTCAAGTTCGAGCCTTAAGGCCGGGGTGCACTAGCATGGAGAACGAAGGCTCAATCTGAAGTTCAAGCCTTAAGGCCGGGGTGCACTAGCATGGAGAGCAAAGGAGCAAAGGCTCAAACTCAAGTTCGAGCCTTAACGCCGGGGTGCACTAGCATGGAGTAGAGCAAAGGCTCAAACTCAAGTTCGAGGCTTAAGGTCGGGGTGCACTAACATGGAGAGCAAAGCCTCAAACTCAAGTTCGAGCCTTAAGGCCGGGGTGCACTAACATGGAGAACAAAGACTCAATCTAGGTCGAGCCTTAAGGCCGGCATACACTAGCATGGAGAATGAAGGCTCAATCTGAAGTTCGAGCCTTAAGACTGGGGTTCACTAGCATGGAGAGCAAAGGCTCAAACTCAATTTCGAGCCGTAAGACCGGGGTGCACTAACATGGAGAGCAAAGACTCAAACTCAAGTTCGAGCCTTAAGGTCGGGGTGCACTAGCATGGAGAGCAAAGGCTCAAACTCAAGTTCGAGCCTTAAGGCCGGGGTGCACTAGCATGGAGAACGAAGGCTCAATCTGAAGTTCGAGCCTTAACGCCGGGGTGCACTAACATGGAGAGCAAAGGAGCAAAGGCTCAAACTCAAGTTCGAGCCTTAACGGCGGGGTGCACTAGCATGGAGAGCAAAGGCTCAAACTCAAGTTCGAGCCTTAAGGCCGGGGTGCACTAACATGGAGAGCAAAGGCTCAAACTCAAGTTCGAGCCTTACGGCCGGGGTGCACTAACATTTAGAACAAAGACTCAATCTAGGTCGAGCCTTAAGGCCGGGGTACACTAGCATGGAGAACGAAGGCTCAGTCTGAAGTTCGAGCCTTAAGACTGGGGTGCACTAGCATGGAGAGCAAAGGCTCAAACTCAATTTCGAGCCTTAAGACTGGGGTGCACTAGCTTGGAGAGCAAAGGCTCAAACTCAAGTTTGAGCCGCAAAGGCTCAAACTCAAGCTCGAGCCTTAAGGCCGGGGTGCACTAGCATGGAGAACGAAGGCTCAATCTAAAGTTCGAGCCTTAAGGCCGGGGTGCACTAGCATGGAGAGCAAAGGAGCAAAGGCTCAAACTCAAGTTCGAGCCTTAACGCTGGGGTGCACTAGCATGGAGAGCAAAGGCTCAAACTCAAGTTCGAGCCGTAAGGCCGGGGTGCACTAACATGGAGAGCAAAGGCTCAAACTCAAGTTCGAAGCCTTAAGGCTGGGGTGCACTAACATGGAGAACAAAGACTCAATCTACGTCGAGCCTTAAGGCCGAGGTACACTAGCATGGAGAACGAAGGCTCAATCTGAAGTTCGAGCCTTAAGACTGGGGTGCACGAGCAAAGGCTCAAACTCAATTTCGAGCCTTAAGACCGGGGTGCACTAGCATGGAGAGCAAAGGCTCAAACTCAAGTTCGAGCCTTAAGGCCGGGGTGCACTAGCATGGAGAGCAAAGGCTCAAACTCAAGTTCGAGCCTTAAGGCCGCCGGGGTGCACTAGCATGGAGAGCAAAGGAGCAAAGGCTCAAACTCAAGTTCGAGCCTTACCTCCGGGGTGCACTAGCATGAAGAGCAAAGGCTCAAACTCAAGTTCGAGCCTTAAGGCCGGGGTGCACTAACATGGAGAGCAAAGGCTCAAACTCAAGTTCGAGCCTTAAGGCCGGGGTGCACTAACATGGAGAACAAAGACTCAATCTAGGTCGAGCCTTAAGGCTGGGGTACACTAGCATGGAGAACAAAGGCTCAATCTGAAGTTCGAGCCTTAAGACTGGGGTGCACTAGCATGGAGAGCAAAGGCTCAAACTCAATTTCGAGCGTTAAGACCGGGGTGCACTAGCATGGAGAGCAAAGGCTCAAACTCAAGTTCGAGCCTTAAGGCCGGGGTGCACTAGCATGGAGAGCAAAAGCTCAAACTCAAGTTCGAGCCTTAAGGCCGGGGTGCACTAGCATGGAGAGCAAAGGAGCAAAGGCTTAAACTCAAGTTCGAGCCTTAACGCCGGGGTGCACTAGCATGAAGAGCAAAGGCTCAAACTCAAGTTCAAGCCTTAAGGCCGGGGTGCACTAACATGGAGAGCAAAGGCTCAAACTCAAGTTCGAGCCTTAAGGCCGGGGTGCACTAACATGGAGAACAAAGACTCAATCTAGGTCGAGCCTTAAGGTCGGGGTACACTAGCATGGAGAATGAAGTCTCAATCTGAAGTTCGAGCCTTAAGACTGGGGTGCACTAGCATGGAGAGCAAAGGCTCAAACTTAATTTCGAGCCTTAAGATCAGGGTGCACTAGCATGGAGAGCAAAGGCTCAAACTCAAGTTCGAGCCTTAAGGCCGGGGTGCACTAGCATGGAGAGCAAAGGCCCAAACTCAAGTTCGAGCCTTAACGCCGGGGTGCACTAGCATGGAGAGCAAAGGCTCAAACTCAAGTTCGAGCCTTAAGGCCGGGGTGCACTAGCATGGAGAGCAAAGGAGCAAAGGCTCAAACTCAAGTTCGAGCTTTAACGCCGGGGTGCACTAGCATGGAGAGCAAAGGCTCAAACTCAAGTTCGAGCCTTAAAACCGGGGTGCACTAACATGGAGAGCAAAGGCTCAAACTCAAGTTCGAGCCTTAAGGCCGGGGTGCACTAACGTGGAGAACAAAGACTCAATCTAGGTCGAGCCTTAAGGCCGGGGTACACTAGCATGGAGAACGAAGGCTCAATCTGAAGTTCGAGCCTTAAGACTTGGGTGCACTAGCATGGAGAGCAAATGCTCAAACTCAATTTCGAGCCTTAAGACCGGGGTGCACTAGCATGGAGAGCAAAGGCTCAAACTCAAGTTCGAGCCTTAAGGCCGGGGTGCACTAGCATGGAGAGCAAAGGCTCAAACTCAAGTTCGAGCCTTAAGGCCGGGGTGCACTAGCATGGAGAGCAAAGGAGCAAAGGCTCAAACTCAAGTTCGAGCCTTAACGCCGGGGTGCACTAGCATGAAGAGCAAAGGCTGAAACTCAAGTTCGAGCCTTAAGGCCGGGGTGCACGAACATGGAGAGCAAAGGCTCAAACTCAAGTTCGAGCCTTAAGGCCGGGGTGCACTAACATGGAGAATAAAGACTCAATCTAGGTCGAGCCTTAAGGCCGGGGTACACTAGCATGGAGAACGAAGGCTCAATCTGAAGTTCGAGCCTTAAGACTGGGGTGCACTAGCATGGAGAGCAAATGGTCAAACTCAATTTTGAGCCTTAAGACCGGGGTGCACTAGCATGGAGAGTAAAGGCTCAAACGCAAGTTCGAGCCTTAAGGCCGGGGTGCACTAGCATGGAGAGCAAAGGCTCAAACTCAAGTTCGAGCCTTAAGGCCGCCGGGCTGCACTAGCATGGAGAGCAAAGGCTCAAACTCAAGTTCGAGCCTTAAGGCCGGGGTGCACTAGCATGGAGAGCAAAGGAGCAAAGGCTCAAGTTCGAGCCTTAACGCCGGGGTGCACTAGCATGGAGAGCAAAGGCTCAAACTCAAGTTCGAGCCTTAAGGCCGGGGTGCACTAACATGGAGAGCAAAGGCTCAAACTCAAGTTCGAGCCTTAAGGCCGGGGTGCACTAACATGGAGAACAAAGACTCAATCTAGGTCGAGTCTTAAGGCTTGGGTACACTAGCATGGAGAACGAAGGCTCAATCAGAAGTTCGAGCCTTAAGACTGGGGTGCACTAGCATGGAGAGCAAAGGCTCAAACTCAATTTCGAGCCTTAAGACCGGGGTGCACTAGCATGGAGAGCAAAGGCTCAAACTCAAGTTCGAGCCTTAAGGCCGAGGTGCACTAGCATGGAGAGCAAAGGCCCAAACTCAAGTTCGAGCCTTAACGCCGGGGTGCACTAGCATGGAGAGCAAAGGAGCAAAGGCTCAAACTCAAGTTCGAGCCTTAACGCTGGGGTGCACTAGCATGGAGAGCAAAGGCTCAAACTCAAGTTCGAGCCTTAAGGCCGGGGTGCACTAACATGGAGAGCAAAGAAAAAACTCAAGTTCGAGCCTTAAGGTCGGGGTGCACTAACATGGAGAACAAAGACTCAATCTAGGTCGAGCCTTAAGGCCGGGGTACACTAGCATGGAGAACGAAGGCTCAATCTGAAGTTCGAGCCTTAAGACTGGGGTGCACTAGCATGGAGAGCAAAGGCTCAAACTCAATTTCGAGCCTTAAGACCGAGGTGCATTAGCATGGAGAGCAAAGGCTCAAACTCAAGTTCGAGCCTTAAGGGGTGCACTAGCATGGAGAGCAAAGGCTCAAACGCAAGTTCGAGCCTTAAGGCCGGGGTACACTAGAGCATGGAGAGCAAAGGCTCAAACTCAAGTTCGAGCCTTAAGGCCGGGGTGCACTAGGATGGAGAACGAAGGCTCAATCTGAAGTTCAAGCCTTAAGGCCGGGGTGCACTAGCATGGAGAGCAAAGGAGCAAAGGCTCAAACTCAAGTTCGAGCCTTAACGCCGGGGTGCACTAGCATGGAGAGCAAAGGCTCAAACTCAAGTTCGAGCCTTAAGATCGGGGTGCACTAACATGGAGAACAAAGACTCGATCTAGGTCGAGCGTTAAGACCGAGGTACACTAGCAGCATGGAGAACGAAGGCTTAATCTGAAGTTTGAGCCTTAAGGCCGAGGTGCACTAGCATGGAGTGCAAACAATCTACGACAAGCAACGATTGACAAATGGCACACTTAGCGTGCAATCAAGTAAGCGTTTATATTGATATAGACAATCAATTAAAGAAGAACTTACTTGTTGCGTAAAGTATTCAATTAGATAAGGGAACACACGAAACGTAGATAGGCGCACGAAAGTCTCCGATGTCGCAGAGATGTGACGGATGCTTGAAGTCTCCGATGGCGTGTGGGCGTGATGGTTTTGTAGGAAATAGAGGTCGAAACCAATGCAGGGCTGAGCGAGTACTTCACAGACAGGAAACACAGATGATTACGCGGGCGCCGAGCGGGGGGGGATTTGAAATCCAAATTTGAATTTGGTGAAAATTTGAAATTCAAATGTCAAATGGAGAGGGTCGAAATTGTGGCACGAGCGCCGAGCAGGGGAAAATTTAAAATTCAAATTTGAATTTGGTGGAACAAATGGAGAGGGGGGAAATTTGAAATTCAAATTTCAAATGGGGGGGCGGGCACTGGTGATGACGAGAGGAAGGGGGGGCAGTTTGGGAGAGGGGGGTTGGCATGGCGATCTGCAAGGGAGGGGGGCTAGCATGGGAGACGAGAGGGAGAGGGGGAAATTTGAAATTCAAATTTCAAAAGGGAAAAATTTGAATTCAAATTTCAAATGGGGGGGAGCGGGGCGCTGGTGATGGCGAGAGGGGGAAATTTGAAATTCAAATTTCAAATGGGGGGTCTGGCGATGGCGTGGCTGCGAGAGGGAGAGGGGGGGCTGGCGAGTCTGCGAGAGGCAGGGGGGTTGGCGATGGTGTGGAGACGAGAGGGGGGGTGGGCGTGGCTGCGAGAGGGAGAGGGGGGGTCGCTACGAGAGACGAGAGGGAGAGGGGGGTCTAGGCGTGGCTGCGAGAGGCAGAGGGGGGTGGGCGTGGCTACGAGAGACGAGGGGGGGTCTGGGCGTGGCTGCGAGAGGCAGAGGGGGGGGTGGGCATGGCTGCCTGCGAGAGGGAGAGGGGGGGTCTGGGCGTGGAGATGGCGATGGCGATGGCGTGGCTGCGAGAGGCAGAGGGGGGGTGGGCATGGAGACGAGAGTGCGTGGGGGGGGTGGGCGTGGCTGCAAGAGACGAGAGGGGGGCTGGCGATGGTGCGAGAGACGAGAGGGGGGCGTGGGCATGGCTACGAGAGACGAGAGGGGGCTGGCGATGGTCCGAGAGGGAGAGGGGGGTCTGGGCGTGGAGAGGAGAGGGGGGTGGGCGTGGTTGCGAGAGGGGGCTGGCGATGGTCTGAATTGATAGGGGGGGCTGGCGATGGCATGGATGCGAGAGGGAGGGCTGGCGATGGTCTGAATTGATAGGCATAGGCTCCGATCAATTACTTCTTGGTCTGAATTAGGCTCCGATCAATTACTTCTTGGTTTGAATTAGGCTCCGATAAATTGATACTTGTTGTCCTCTCGGGGGCGCAGGCTTTGTCATGCAGAAAGGAATTTCGATTTCATTCCCCAAGCCCAAGCCCAAGCCCAGGCCCAGGCCCCAGAGGTCCCAGGTCTTTTGATTATAGTTAGTTTCACTTTTGTCTATATACCCTTCTTCACCCACACCCCACTTGTTCTCTGGGATTATTCTAGCTTCCCTTCTATTCCTACTTGCTTGTGTAATAGACAAGGCTCAAACTCAAGTTTGAGCCTTGAGCTTGATCTTGAGATTTCTTCTTCTCTTCCCTCTTTCCCCATACACCCAAATATACTTTCTAGCTTCCCTCTCTATTCCTACTTGCTTGTGTAATAGACAAGGCTCAAACTCAAGTTTGAGCCTTGAGCTTGAGCTTGAGATTTCTTCTTTTCTTCCCTCTTTCCCCATACACCCAAATATACTTTCTAGCTTCCCTCTCTATTCCTACTTGCTTGTGTAATAGACAAGGCTCAAACTCAAGTGTGAGCCTTGAGCTTGAGCTTGAGCTTGAGCTTGAGATTTCTTCTTTTCTTTCCTCTTTCCCCATACACCCAAATATACTTTGAGCTTCCTACAACTTTACTTTCAGCTTCCTAGAAGCGAACCGCGGGTGAGGCTCAAACTTTTGTTGGAGGAGCCTACCCTTCTAGCTAACATATGCAAACTAATATATTATGCAAGTGAGGATGATAACTTTAATTGGAGCCTCCTAACAAACTAACATATGATGGTGAGGCTCATGAAGCCTCCTACTAACAAGCTAGCATTAGATGGATGGAGCCTAGCCTCCTAGCAAACTAGCATTGATAGGTGAGATTCAAACTTTGGTTAGAGCCTAAACTCATGTTGACATTGAATTACATTTATAGTTCTGTGTACTACCGTAAAAACATCGCTTTAATCTTTCTTATTGAGATCTTGATTTTCTTAGGGATTTGAGGGTCTAAAACAAGGTGCTTCAGTGTTTCTCATTGATGGTTCTGCAAAGGAAGGCACGCGGGGTTATTCATTCCATTGATGCATCTCAAACATGACATTGTGGTTTTCAATTCATTGGTGAGACATGTGCAGCAATACATGTTCAACAAAGCTTTGATGACACATTTCTCATTCCATTTGCCACAATGGATGCAAGAACAATGTCTCAAGCAGTTGGAAGCATCATCAAATGGCCATTGGTCAACCTTGTTATGGACAAAGACATTACTAATACCAAAGAGGATAATTTTGCGGAACTTCTTGTTGATCAAGAAGATCACTTTATAGATAGGGAGAGCTGAAAAGAGAAAAGTGTGATCCTCTAGGATGACAACAGATCTACAAAACTTGGCAATGGAGTAGGTATTGCTGGTCCACCCATACGAGGCTATAAATTATAGAGAACTAGGGGAGAGTAGCCTGGGTGTCATTATAGAAGGATCCTTGCATCCCAGTTCAACTTGTGTTTCAGGTCTGAATTTGGTTAGTTTGCCGATTAGGCAACTCACATTTGAGAATGGTGAACCATTAGTGAAGGACACAGAATCTTCTTCTATTGATGAGGGTATTCAAGATCACTTCATGCAAAAAATATTGACAGCCTAAACAATTCAAGTGATGAAAAAGAGGATGATGATGTAGAGAGCAATGATGGCGATAGTTCTGATGAGACAGACACCATGATGCCATGATCACTGACTATGATATCATTGAAGGGACAAATAAGAAAAGGAGCTATGTCCATAGGGTAAGGGTAATGAAAAATTACGATAAAACCCATGGAGCTAGCAAAAAATGTGATGTTGCAAACATTCACAATGTCGCAACCATTGATTGTTGCGAGAAGCGATGTTGTCAATTTGGAGATAGATCCAAAATCATGCAAGCTAGGGTACACTTTTGGGGACCAGAGCTATAGTACACGATACACATTTGTACGAGATTACATGGGCATGGCCTATAGACAAGGTCAAGATGACGAGTGCTTTGAGTTCACATTTGATGGGAAGAAGGTTTGTAGTAAAGCATGGTATGTAATGCATGGCATTGGTAAGTCAACGTTCTATAGGCTCAGAAAGAAGTTCTTGAATGGTGCATGTAATGTCAGTCATGCAACAGTGGGATAATACGGAAGGGCATGACACATGTTGAGATGGCAAAATCAATCATACAGGGCTTCATAGATAATAATGCCGATCAAATGCCACATAGGTCAAGGATAACTATGCATGGAGCCCGCGAGACCCAACGTGTTCTACCAGCAATGTACAAACAGGTGGACATATTGCGTGAAGTGAATGACACACTTGTCTCATTCGAATACCGGCCACTGTCACAACCATCATTCTCTCAAGATTGTGGAACACAGAGTTCAAGACAGTTAGTTTATCAAAAACCAGCACCTTCTCAAAATGCGACATTTGTATGGCAATCAAGGTCAAGTTGGAATCAACAAAAAATCAAGAGGAGCGTGCTAGATACATGGCACAAAGAAGGGCACACATGTTGCAGCAAATGAGTTGTAGAAATCTATACTATGCTTGGAGGATCTCTTCCGAAATGAACCCAAATAGGTATTTGTGTATTATACATGATAAGATGGACCAGAGCAAGACTGCCAAACCACAAATTAAACCAGTTCCTAAATCTCTCAATGGGGTTGAGAGGCTTCCAGTATCCTTAAGAGGAATGCTCACTCATGGTGGACATGGACAAACAGCTTATGGTCACTTTGCCTTGGGGTTATGGCCAAGTGATCCCAACTTCACAATTTCATCTCTCTCAAAATGTTTAAGAAACTTAGAAAGAGGAGAGCAACACATGTATGGTGACTTGAGCTCACAAAACTCAGATGCAGAACCACGAACAGATCTTTTTTATTGTGTTTTGTCTACTATGGCCCTGTATTAGCATATGGAAGTGCTAAAGGAGAGAAACGCATATTGTAAGCAGAGCATTGAGGATGCACATGCAGAGACACATGTAGAAACAAATGTGGATACAGAGGGAAATTGTTCTTCACATATGCAGTCAGTCTTTCATATGGAAGTGCTAAAGGAGAGAAACACATATTGCAAGCAGAGCATTGAGGATGCAGATGCAGAGACACATGTAGAAACAAATGTGGATACAGAGGGAAATTGTTCTTCACATATGCAGTCAGTCTTTCATATGGAAGTGCTAAAGGAGAGAAACGCATATTGCAAGCAGAGCATTAAGGATGCAGATGCAGAGACACATGTAGAAACAAATGTGGATACAGAGGGAAATTGTTCTTCACATATGCAGTCAGTCTTTCGTACTAACACACATGTGCAGGATAGGGGCAATGTCAATGCCTCAAGTTTAATGCCATCAAATTCAAGGACATTTTTCAAGAGATTGCCAAGGACGTTGTTGTTGCAACTTGACAATTGTGGTTCTGAAAATAAGAATCGTTATGTATTTGCCACCCTTTAAGTATGTTAAGGAAAATGAGAAGGTTGTGGAGGGCTTAAAAAACATGTCAATTGGTGGAAAGAGCACTTGCAAGAGAAAGGAGACCAAAGTGATTATGCTAAGTGGATCAATCCGGTCCTTGCCTATTGGGAGAATCTTATGCTAAACATGCAGACCCCTAGTGCAAGGGAAGACATTGGATTTCATGACTTTTGGCCAAGGAGTGTATGCAAAAAAGCTGAGCCTCTTAACCTTCAAGTGGAGGATGATGTAGATGAAAGGTTTGATGTAAATGAGGACCATTATTGTGGTCCAATGCGCAACAGACCTGCTCAAGAGTTCAACCCGACTCTTGATGTGTCTAAAGGAGATTTTGTGCTTGTACAACCTTGTGATGCAAATTACCCAATATGGTTGGGAGTGACAACAAGTGATGTTGATCAAAACAACAACTCGATAAACTACCTACAAGTTCAGATACAATATTGGGCACCAATTTCAAAGAAGAAGAATGCAAGTGATGTGGAGGTTTGTAAGGATTGTTGGCGAGAGAACAGAAATGATCCTCAGCGCTGGGAAGACACTAGTTGCATCATTTGGGCATGGAAGCCCAAGGGTGGACGACTTCCAGAGAAAATCAAGATTCCAAAGGCTATAATACTCAAGGCCAAATAGAATCAATTGAATCAACATGAAAGTGAGGCACCATCACACGTCAGTGCAGTTGAGCAAGAATGATTTGTTAGCACATGGGCAACTAGCTTCGTAATCTTTTAGCAATGTTGTATGAAGCTACCAAACTCATAGTTCAATCATTATTCAGATTGTAAGGCTTTCTTAAGCTTTTAAATTTATGGTTCACCCATTATTCAAGAATTTTGATTCAATACAGATGGTGATCTTTTTAATTCTATCACCTAGTCTTTCTTACAACTTGAAGTTACATTGAATATCCTTTCTTTGTTAAAGTTTCTGTGTTTGATGGTCAACTAGAGGCTATGTGATATAAACAAACTTAATTCTTGGTGTGCATGTGTGTGTGTGTGTGCAGGCAAATTTACATCCCACCAACATTCATATATACTTGTTACAAATGTACAATAGTACATAACTCATATCGCATTATTCAAATGCTTGTTGAGAACATCCAATAATAAATCTTGCATATCGCACAGTAAACATTGTATTGGATCTAACAAAGAATTGTCCCAAAATTGTGCATATTTCCCAAAATTCCTAAATTTGAGTTAAGAGTTGAAAATGTACAAGGTTTATTAGTAAAAAACTATGAGCAATATTAAAAATATGAGATATTTTGGGTATAATGATTCCATTTTGATATATATGTAAGGAAGGGGAGTCCATTAAAGGAGGTGCATATTTCACATGCTTGAATGAGTTTTAAACTCATAAAAATTGAGATATTTCATCTCTCCTCTCTCCTAATTCAAGTCTAGTTGCAAAAAGTTAGCTCAACTGACCTAAAAATGGTTAAAAATTGACCAAACTGAGTTGGAAAATTCTAGAATCAGTTTGTTTGGTTAGGAGCTCACTTTTTCCTATAAATAGAGGCCTTCCCCTTTGTTGAAACTCAACAATGTTTAATGCATTGTTACTCTACTCCACCCAAGCCAAGAACTCTGAATTTATTAATAATTCATTAGTTTTTGACATTTCCCTCTTCCAAAGATTGGTTGGCCACTCTTGTTCAAACAAGAGTTGAACCCTCAAACCATCAAGCCAAAGGAAAGCTTTCAAAGTCATTAGAGTAAGTTGGTGATTCTTCTTTCTTTCAATTATTTTATGGATTTTTATGGTTTTAAATGATTTTTATGCTTTATGTCTTCTCTATAATGTTAGGCCTCATTACAAAAGGCATTCCCCTCTCTTCTCTAACAAAACCAACCATTCTCTATCCTAGGTGAATGGTTAATTGATTAATGTTAAGTTTTTTTTATATAATGATTATTTTATTATAAAAGTGTTACTTTTAGCATAATTGAATTTCATGCATAGAGGTATGCATAAAAGATGATTATTTTATTATAAAAGTGTTACTTTTAGCATAATTGAATTTCATGCATAGAGGTATGCATAAAAGATGATTATTTTATTATAAAAGTGTTACTTTTAGCATAATTGAATTTCATGCATACAGGTATGCATAAAAGATGATTATTTTTTTGTAAAAGTGTTACTTTTAGCATAATTGAATTTCATGCATAGAGGTATGCATAAAAGATTATTATTTTATTATAAAAGTTTTATTTTTAGCATAATTGAATTTCATGCATAGAGTATGCATAAAAGATGATTATTTTATTATAAAAGTGTTATTTTTAGCATAATTGAATTTCATGCATAGAGGTATGCATAAAAGATGATTATTTTATTATAAAAGTGTTACTTTTAGCATAATTGAATTTCATGCATAAAGGTATGCATAAAAGATGAATATTTTATTGTAAAAGTGTTACTTTTAGCATAAATGAAATTCATGCATAGAGGTATGCATAAAAGATATGGGAAGTGATAAGATTTGTATGGGATGAGGTAAGAAGTGTATGTGATGGGATAAGATGTATATGGGTTGTGATAGGGTGAGAATATGGATGTGAATGTGGATGGGTATGTATGGATGTATGAATGTGGATGTGGATGCATGGATGTGAATGTGGATGTGTATATATGGATGTATGCATGTAGATGTGGATGTATGAATGTGGATGTGGATGTATGGATGTGAATGTGGATATATGGATGTGAATGTGGATGTGTATGTATGGATGTATGCATGTAGATGTGGATGTATGAATGTGGATGTGGATGTATGGATGTGAATGTGGATGTGGATGTGGATGCATGGATGTGAATGTGGATGTATGAATGTGGATGTGGATGTGGATGTGGATGTATGGATGTGAATGTGGATGTGTATGTATGGATGTATGCATGTAGATGTGGATGTGTGAATGTGGATGTGGATGTATGGATGTGAATGTGGGTGTGGATGTGGATGTATGGATGTGAATATGGATGTGTATGTATGGATGTATGCATGTAGTTATGGATGTATGAATGTGGATGTGGATGTATGAATGTGAATGTGGATGTGGATGTGGATGCATGGATGTGAATGTGGATGTGTATGTATGGATGTATGCATATAGATGTGGATGTATGAATGTGGATGTGGATGTATGGATGTGAATGTGGATGTGGATGTGGATGTATGGATGTGAATGTGGATGTGTATGTATGGATGTATCCATGTAGATGTGGATGTATGAATGAGAATGTGAAAATGGATGTATGCATGGATGTGTATAAAGAATAATGAATGTGAATGGGTATGGAAAATAATGTGTCGTCGATATGAGTGAATAGATGAGAATGAGTACATATGAATGGAATGTGGAATAAGTAATGTGGATTGAGGAGGTATAATATGGAAAGACGGAGTTCGATATAGAAACTGTATTTTGTGACCTGTTTGTAAATGACTGTTTTTTGTCAAGAATGCTGGGGAAGCATTTTGACCGTCTTGTGGATTAAGGTCATGGAGACCTAACTGATAAAGTTGCAACTGCTGACGGAGAGTCAATGGAGGACGTCTCGCGTAGCAAGGTCGACCGAGGTCTTGACCAGCCTCGGTTCGATTTAAATGGTGAGCTTCCAGTATGGTGGATGAGGGACCAAAGAAGCGGCCTATGAGTGAAGCGCTAGGTCACCTGCGAAGGATCCTAAAGGGTGCTGACCATACGGTGCTCGGGCTCTGGGTCGCCGAAGATACCCACACGTGCGTCGTGGAAGATATTGGAACAAGGAATAAGAGTTGTTTTCTAAAACCGGGCATGGATCTGGTTGATTGACCTTGCTGGTCCTCAATAGATGAGTCCATGGCTCTTTTATATGGATCTGTGGGTTGATCTTGCTGATCTTCCACGGAGATTCCATTCTATTATATGAATATATTGCCGGTTACTATGAGCTAGGAACTATGGAAAAGGCCCCTGAGTGAACAGGTGGTGAGCGTTCTGGTTGCCAATGATGCCATAAGTATACCGATGAATGAATGACTGGAAATAAGGATTCAACCACAAACTTTGAGGATTGTCATCAGTGACATAATGGTTTCATTAAAGGATTGTTTTAAAGTTAGCTGATGCTAAGAAAAAGGCAATTTCATATTGGGTGTGTAAGTGGTGTGACTAGTTTTATGTTTGCGTGAACTTCCGGCTAGGGGGCCTTGGAACTCTTTTCCTTGGTACCCGGGACAAAACCTAACCAAATTCTTAATTGGATCCCATCACTACAGTGGTTGGGCGGTTGGCTAACCCATGGGACTGGATGGGGTTAGGCTGGACTGATGGATCCGTAAATCGAGACTCAATTTCTGTTATTACGATAGATAAAGTAAATCCCGGATAGTAATTGTTCTATGTATAGGAATCAACGGCTGTGCCTCTTGATGGGGAAAAAAGCGTTGATCCCAATGATCCAAGTGCAAGTTTCTTCCTTGATCCGACCGAGTATCTTTATAGGTGCAGTCGGATCAACGTGATCAGTAATGATCTTGACTACGTTAGAGTAAAAAGTTATCCTAGTGGAATCGCCCATGCTTTCCGAGTAAGGGAAGTTTTTCCAGGTTCGGTTTTGGAAAAATTGACGGATTAGTCTCTTGTCCGGATATCCGTGGACGAGGCCCCGAGTGTGGGACCCTGCCCCGCGCAAGAAGTGCTACTTCCGTTGCTAGTACCCCGAATCCATTGCGCGGTGGGGACAGGGATCTCACAGTGTGGATAGAGTTCTTTTGAGGAAAAAGCTGTAGGTGGAGAGTGAACTCTAGTTGAGTTTATGTTGGGCTAGTCATCCTGGATAAGGATTGATTGTGTGTCAGCCAGATACAAGAATAGTTAGCAAGCTATGTAGGGATCTAATTCTGACCTATTTGAGTTAAAAGGAGTGGTTCTAAGGTACAACTGACAATTTTAGGTTTTTTTGGAGACATCTGCTATCAGGAAGGCCTGATTATCTTACAAGGTTTTTGTGGCAACAGTCTGATACTAGTGGTCAAGTGATTGTTTGTGAGGACTTGTTCTCATTTTGTCTAAGTGTTTTGAGGCTCCTATGGTGTTATTTGACTCAAAGGAGGGAGTTTTTGTGTTAGTCAGATGAGTTAGGAAGCTGTGGGCTTGCTATAGTCAATAGAGAGCTTTGGAGGTAATATCTTGCTAAGTTGAAAGACATATGAAGATTTGTAGCTGTCAAAGGACATTTTTGGGAAGTATCAGAAGTACAGTAGACTTCAGAGGTAGACAACTCTATGGGCATAATTTGGAAGCAGAACTCTACAGGTGGAACATCAATAGATGGTTGGAAGGGGGTCAACAAGACCATAAGGAAGGTTGAGGGAGTGTAGCCACAAGGTCCACAAACACTGGAGGATTGTAGAGGATGCTGGAGGATCAATTTTGGACTGGGAAATCATCAAAATTTGGAGACAGGTAATAATGAGAATAAGACTTATCTATGGTAGTTTGAGTGAGGTAACTTTCAGTTAGTGGTCAGCTGAAGGTAACTACCTAGTTCTGAGTGGTTTAAAGACTAGGATTTGGAACTATCTAATGGTGGAGAACACTTTGGAACTCTGGAGAGAAGATTTCTTATAGGATACAAAGAGAGGGCTTCGGAGGTAGAATCTGAGCACTTTTGCATCAGTCAAAGATGAGTTTAGTCTGGATGTCAACTATGACCAGGGGAGGCTGTTAGGTGGTAGATCAAAGTCATTGGAAGTAGGAGATGACCTTAGAGGAAAACTTGAGTCAACTATTGGATTGATTAGGAGGCTAGGAGGGTATTAAAGTATCCCATTGGGGTAGCTGAGGACCAAGGGATAGTGGTTGGGTGTTATGGTGCCTTCTATTGTTATTTTTAATGGGTTGTGGTGCTTTTGATGATGGAGCTATAGAGGCAGTATCTCCTGAACCCATCAACGTTAGATGAAGCACCATATCTCACATGAACGATGTTTAATGGTGAGACCAAAATTTACAAGTGTGTGGGGAGGGGTACCCACATACACTTGCAAATTTTGACCACTACATCCGACATCGTTAAGGCAAGATGGAATCCAGTAAACCTAGACTTTATGCATTTGGGGCCTCTTGGGGAAACCTTCATAAAAAACATGAGATGGAGTACCATATCTTGCCCAAAGGACATTTGGTGGTGTGGGCAATTGCAAGTATGTGGATAGTAGCTACTCGACACACACTTGCAATTTCCTGCCACCATTGGATGTCATTTGCACATTATAGGATGAGACAACCCATATTTTATGTATTTGTTAACCCATTCCTAGGGTTAACAAGAGCTACCGCCATTATCTTACATCAAGGAGTCAAGGTAGATACACCAAAAGGTCATACATTCAAGATATGAAGCAATGGTGTCCAAATCTAAAATTTGGATGGGGTGCCTGTAATGGTGTGATGGAATACTTATGGCGATTCCCTCTTCAAGAGCATGTGATAGTAAGTTAGGATGAAGTCCCAAGTGATGTACTTCATGGATATCTTATGAGAGTAGTCATTGTAATTGCATTAGGCCTCCTATGAGCCTAAAGTTCCCGGGCGGCCACAATTTAAGTGAGTGTGAACACTTATGGCCATGTATATAAGTGAATTTCTCTCATAATACAAGGATACTCTCCCATTGTGCAATAGAGTCTTACTCTTGCTATTCCTCTTGCTAATCTCTCTCCCTAATGCATGCTAGTGAGTGTGTGTGAGTGAAGTGAGGTGAGAGGATGGACAAATACCCGTAGTGCAATGTGGCGGTGTGACAACACTCATGGGGAGGCATGGTGGAATTGTTTCTCAAGGAGTTGTAGAGATTGGAGACCTCAAGGGTTATGAGCTTAGACACTGGAAAGATCCTCACGATAGTTATGGTTCACCAGGTAATCTCTTGTTGGATGTGTTTCAAGGGGGATTAGGGTGAGCCATAATAGCGTTTTGGTTTCCCTTAGAGAAACCACCGTAGAGAACATGATATGGAGCACTATATCTTGCTAAGGAACTAATTCTTTTTGTGTGCCCAAACTTTACAAGTATGTGGGAAGGGGTACCCCACACACACTTGCAAATTTCGATCACCATTCAACATCATTCAGGCAAGATGAGATCAAGAAAACCAAGAATTTTTTGCGTTTTGGGTCCTCTTAGAGAAAATTGCATAGAAAATGTGATATGGAGCACCATATCTCCTCTAAATGGCATCCCATTATAACCAAACTTTACATGTAGGTGGAAAAGGATATCCACACACACTTACAATGTTCAACCACCATCCCATGTCGTTTGGGCAAGTAGGTGGGGAGAGATATCCACATACACTTATAAAGTTCAACCACCATCCCATTGTAAGTGTGTGTGGAAAAGGATATCCACACACACTTACAATGTTCATCAACCACCATCCCATGTCGTTTGGGCAAGTAGGTGGGGAGGGATATCCACATACACTTATAAAGTTCAACCACCATCCCATTGTAAGTGTGTGTGGAAAAGGATATCCACACACACTTACAATGTTCAACCACCATCCCATGTCGTTTGGGCAAGTAGGTGGGGAGGGATATCCACATACACTTATAAAGTTCAACCACCATTCCATGTCATTTGAGTAAGTAGGTGGGAAGGGATATTCACATACTTGAAAAGTTCAACCACCATCCCATGTCAATTGAGCAAGACATGATTGAGGAAACCTAGATTTTGTGTGTTTGGAACATCATTCAGGAGTTTGGTGCTCCATCTCACATTTTCTTTGTGGGTTTCTCTAAGAGGGCCCAAATGTAAAAATCTTGGTTTTCTTGATCTTGCCATGCTTGAATGTCTTATGGTGGTGCAAAACTTTGCAAGTGTGAGTGAGGTATCCCACGCCACACTTGCAAAGTTTGGTCATCACCATCATGCTAGGGGTAAAAAATAAGATACCTCCATGAATATATAAGTCTAGGTGGGTTGGCGATTATTCCTCCTATATAAATCTAAAATTATAGAAATGGGGCGAATGTTTTCAAAAAATGCCCTAAAATGTCCAAAAATGCCCTAAAATGTCCAAAATTGGGCAAATATTTGCTAAAACCCTTCAAAATGGCCAAAATTTGGGTGAAAGTTTTAAGATGCTGGGTGATTTTTTTTTGGAAAACCCCCCAAAAATAGCCAATTGATGAAGATTAGTCCTTATTTTGTTTTCCTTGCATCAAGAATTTCTTGGGCAAGGTTCAGTGCTCCATGTCATGTTTTCTACACGGGTTTCTCAAAGAGAGTCCAAATGAGGCCCAAATGCACAAAATCTGGGTTTTCTTGATCCCTTCATGCCCTAACAACCTGCAATGGTGGCCGAACTTTGTGTGTGTGTGTGTGTGTGGGTACACCTGCTCACACACTTGCAAATTTTGATCACACCACAGATGTCATATGGTTGATACATAGTGCTCCATCTCATATTTTCTTTGTGGGTTACCCCAAGAGGGCCCAAATGCACCAAATTTGGGTCTCCTCAACCCCCTCATTAAAGAGAATGTGGGGGAGAGGGAGAGCTTCAAACCCTAGCAAGAAAACACACACACAAGACAGAGCAAGACACAAGAGAGAGATGGATAGGCTGAATTTTCTTCTATCTTCTTCTTCTCTACTCAACGAACATAACATAAAGATAAGAGTACAAACTATATGGGATAGTACTCTCAACAAGTACTACAACATACAAGGGTCGGTCCATAATGTGAACCCGACACACACACACAAGAGAGAGATGGATAGCTGAATTTTCTTCTATCATCTTCTTCTCTACTCAACCAACATAACATAATGATAAGAGTACACACTATATGGGTTAGTACTCAATTACTTCAACATACAAGGGTCAGTCCATAATGTGAACCCGACTAAATGAGCTGGTTCTATAACTATGCTAGTCTCTAGTAATCCAAAAATGGCTGTCACATAGCCTGTCATCCCTTTGGTTGCATATCACCCGTAATCTCACCAACTATGCCATTGGTGTAGATGCGGAAACTATCACCCAGACGAGTAATCAATGTCCATTGTAGAACTACTTGAGTCTCAACACTCCCCCTCGAGCTCAACTCCACACATTGCACTCCAAGTAAGCTCCTAAACCTGTGGAGCTTCTATGTGCCCAATGCCTTTGTGAAGATGTCAGCCACATGATCCTCTGTGCTGACATATACCAGATCTACATCTCTTGCTAGAACCTTATCCCTCACAAAGTGATAATGCACCTCAATGTGCTTTGTTCTAGCATGACATACTAGGTTACTGGCCAACTGTATGCTGCTCATATTGTCATAATATATGACAACTGCCCTATCCACGAGTTCTCCTATCAAGTAGCTTCTGAAACCAAGCTACCTCACAAGCTGCCATAGCAGTACCCCTATACTCTACCTCTGTACTCGACAAGGAAACTATTGGTTGCTTCATAGTGTTCCAACTCACAACAGCACTCCCAAATGAGAACATAAAACCACTGAAAGATCTCCTTTTCTACAATACTACCAGCCCAATCAGCATCTGTGTACCCATGCAACTGTATCTCTGTACCAGCCTCATAGAAAAGTCCATAATCAACTGTGGACTTTATGTACCTGAGGATCCATCTAGCCACATCCAAGTGTGGCTTCCTAGGGGCCTACATAAACTGACTCACAAGTCCAACATCATAGGCTATAGCTCAAGTCTAGCCTTGTAATGTTCATGTAGTTCAAACTACCCACTATGCACTTGTCTTTTTAACATATAGTGAAAATGGTGCATTGGATATCTGAAATCCAATGGTAACAAGATACTCCCCAATCTTGTTTGACCATGCTCTAGGTGCCTGCTTCAAGCCATAGCAATGACAGCTCTCACGGTTGCCATTGTTGCATCCGGGCGGCGGGCCAAATGCCTCCTCATAGTCTTTGCCATAAGTCTGTGCATAGCCCTTGGCAACCAATCTTGCCTTGTACCTACTCACTGAACCATCAACATTGTGCTTGACTTTATACACCCACTTACATCCAATTGCCTTCTTTTCCTTAGCAAAGGCACTAACTCTCATGTTGCATTTGCATCTAATGTTGCCATCTCCTCATCCATGGCATCTTCCCATTTCTTATTTCCAATTCCGTGCTCAAAGCAAGTGGGCTCAACCTCTTGTATTTCTTTTACCATGTAAGAATAATGATGGGCTATATATCCATCATATCTCAACCTGCTGTCAATAGGGTATCTAACCCTTGTAGACCTGCGTACACCTGGATCACTACCAGGTGTCCTCAGAATAACCTTGGTTCTCCTTACACCAGGAGTAACCATAGATGGAATGCCAAGCTCCTCATCAAGGCTCTGCTCACAGCCACTAGAGTCACCATCCACATATGAGTGACCTACTGACAGATTAGTAGGCACAAAAGGTTGATCTACCTTTTCCTTTCCTTTGCGTGATACATGTGTACCTGCATCATTCCTCAACCTGCCTGCTGTCCATGGGCTAACACTGGATCCACCACTCAAAGACTCTCCAGGTCCAATCAGAACCTGTGATTGTTGCTCTATATGTGGTACAACATCAGCACTTCTTACATCTGCATCTTCTGTTGCCTTCACTACTAGTGCATACCAACTACTCATGTTCTCAAAGACAACATCTTTGCTTACTCGCATCTCATGAGTGGTAGGGTTATAGTATCTATAACCTTTTTTCTCCATAGCATAACCAAATGAAGATGCATTTCTCTGCCTTTGGATCCAACTTTGTTCTCACTTCATTAGGAACATGTACATATGCAGTACACCCAAACACTTTCAAGTGAGACACATCCGGCCTTATGCCTGTAAACTATTGTTTAGGAGTCATACCATGAACAGCTATAGTGAGGGTCATGTTCATAATGTACACAGCAGTTGCTACTGCTTCTTCCCAAATGTATTGTGGCATATTATTTTTAGCCACCATCAAGGCTTATGCCACTTTTGCAATAATGTGCCTATTTTTCCTTTCTACAATGCCATTCTGTTATGGAGTGTACCTGCATGTAAACTGCCTCTTGATTCCTTGCTATCTCAGGAGATCACTGAACTCATTGGAGAAATATTCTCCCCCACCATCATCTGATCTTAGGCATTTTATTTACATTCCTTTTTTCTTCTTGACCAAGGCTTTAAATCTTTGAAAGTGAGTAAACACCTCACTTTTCTCCTTCATTGAATAAACCCACACTTTTCTAGTGTGGCCATCAATGAATGTAACATAGTACCTGCAACCAGCAATTCTTGCAGTCTTCGTTGGTCCCCATACACATGAATGTATGACATCTAATGTGTTGAGATATTGACCTCAACTAGTGCTATGGCGGGTGGCAGCGGCGGACATTGATGACCCGCCTGGGTGATAGCTTTCGCATCTACACCACTAGCATGGTTGGTGAGATTATGGGTGATATGCGTCGGCCAGTGGGATGACAGGCTATGTGATAGCCATTTTGGATTACTAGAGACTAGCATAGTTATAGTGCCAGCTCGGGTTCACATTATGGACCAACCCTTGTATGTTGTAGTAGTTTAGTACTAATCCATATAGTGTGTACTCTTATCTTTATGTTATGTTGGTTGAGTAGAGAAGAAGAAGATAGAAGAAAATTTAGCTATTCATCTCTCTGTTGTGTCTTGATCTCTCTTATGTGTGTGTGTTTGCTACGGTTTAAATCTCTCCCTCTCTCCCACATTCTCTTTATGGTATCAGAGCCTGGTTTGTGTGAGAGATAAGGAGGCAAGCAAGAGGCAAGAACAAGCAAGGAAGGACGTGGTACTACATGGGTAAGAGTACCATCATCTCTTTACCCTTCTTGGTTTAGGTACAACATCCCTTCAGTAGCTCTGGGAGCTACACATCTCTGATTGAGGAGCTCTCTTCGCAAGAGGAGAGCTAGAGGGCAGGTATACTGTTTCTGCATCATGGGCCTCATTTTGTCACTACTGGGGTATTTTTGGTAGTTTTTTGGAAGTTTTGGTAGAGAACTATTTCTGCTCGAAATCTGGTTATTACAGTGTAGTAGGGTATTTTGGAAGTGCAAACAGGGTTTGCATATATATTGTTGATACTGGGTGTATGTATATGTACTCTGGTTGGTGACCAAAGTACATATACATACAGGGTGTATGTATATGTACACTGGTCACATTTGGTGACCAGTGTATGTATATGTACTCTGGTCACATTTGGTGACACACAAGCTGTGCTGAAGTACCGCTGCTACAACAGTTACATGAGATAGTGCTGTACTATAGGTTGCATACAAAAGTTGTCTGTTTGCATGTTATTTGGAGGAAAACATGTCTGACAGAATTAATCGGATTGTTAGTGATAAGCTGCATAAGAACAACTTCCATGCCTGGAAGTTAGAAGGAGATAATAAGGAGCCTCCAGAGTTATCTCTGAGGAGAATGCCACTCCTGCATATAAAGGCATTCAAGGATTGGAATCAGGGTGCAAGAAAAGTCATCTACTAGCTTTCAATTAGTGTCACAAACACTATGATAGGACACATACAGGATGCAGTTGCATGGCAAAATATGGTTCAGATGTTCTAGACTAACACAAAGGCAAGGAAGTTGCAGTTAAAGCAAGAGTTGCATAGTGTGGAAAAGAAAAGCATGTCTATCAATGAATATACCTTAAAGAGAAAGGGCATTGTTGAATCCCTTAGGTCTATCAATGTATCAGTGGGTGGAGGATGATGATTTGGTGAGTGTCTATCTGAATGGGCTTTGCAAAGAGTACAAGCCATTCAAGACCTCCATTTTGCAGTTAGGGAGAGTATTCCAACCTTTTGGAACTTGATATCTATGTCGATCATAAAAGAAAAGGCATTAGGTGAGGATTCTTCTTCACAAAGCAAGAACACATCAGAATAGGCCTTCTACTCTAATTTAGGTAGAGGCAAAGGTAGAGACCGTGGTCGAGGCCAAGGCGGTGGCCGACAAGGAAATCAGAATTCTAGACAACAACAGTCCAATGATTCACAATAGTAATCAAGTGGAAGAGGCTAGCAGTCTAGAGGCAGGGGAAGCCAAAAGAGGCCGAGGTGGTTGGCAAAGAAATCGAAATTCAAATAGCATAGAGTGCGATTACTATGGCAAACGAGGACACATGGCAAAGGACTGCTACAAAAAATATAATGACATTAAAAGTGGGAAGTTGCAGCAAGGCAACTATGCCTCATTTAGTAAACATGGAGGTGATGATAGAAGTGAGCAGATGTTTGTGATGCAGCACATGCTTAGTTCCATAACAAGGGATGTGTTAGGATCTCAAGATATATGGTATGTGGATTCTAGTGCCTCTAACTACATGACCAGTCATGTTGAGTGGTTTAGAGATATGCAAAAAATGAAAAAAACAGGTTGTGTAGAAACATGTGATGATAATGCGCATCCCATTACGCATGTTGATAAAGTGCCATTGTCTATGCAGGATGGAAAAATGAAGTACTTGGCTGATGTACTTCATGTTCCCAATATTATAAAGAACCTTATGTCTTTTGGATAGATGGTTGAGCAGGGTCTACAAGTGAGGTTTAAACCTCAAGGATGTTTTTTGGAAGACTTCAAAAATAAGTGTCGCTTGGTTGCAAAGGGTAACAAAAATGGTAGGATGTTTACTTTGGATGTGAACATCTGAGATAAAGGCAAACATGTTTGCGCATGGAATAGGTGTCATTGCAGATATTGATATATGGCACAAGCGTATTGGTCATGTGAATGTATAACAACTGAAGTTTATGTAGGCCCAAAATATTGTTGGAGGTTTGCCAAAGTTTAAGGTTGACGGTATGCATAAGGTATGTGAAGCATGCCAACTTGGTAAGCAGGCCAAACATGCTTTCCCACATGGAAAGCATGTCAATGCAAGGCCATTGGACGTCATACATTCAGATGTATGGGGACCGACCAAGACTGCAACAATTGCAGGTTGTAGATACTATGTTACATTCATTCAAGACCACACTAAGACAGTGTGGGTTTATTTCATGAAGGAGAAAAGTGAGGCGTTTGATCACTTTCAGAGATATAAAGCCTTGGTCGATAAGGAAAAAGGCATGCAAATAAAATTCCTAAGATCAAATGGTGGGGGAGAATATTTCTCTAATGAGTTCGACGATTTTTGAGAAAGCAAGGAATCAAGAGGCAGATTATATCTAGGTAAACTCCGCAACAAAATGGTGTTGTAGAAGACAGGAAGAACATGCACATTGCAGAAGTGGCACGTGTCTTGATGGGGACTGAAGAGAATATGCCACGTTAATTTTGGGAAAAAGGAGTAGCAGCTGTTGTGTACATCATGAACATGACACCCACTGTAGTTGTTCATGGTATGACTCTTGAATAGAAGTTTACAGGCATAAGACCAAATGTGTCTCACTTGAAAGTGTTTGGGTGTACTGCATATGTACATGTTCTTGATGAAGTGAGAACAAAGTTGGATCCAAAGGCAGAGAAATGCATCTTCATTGGTTATGCTATGGAGCAAAGGGGTTATAAATGCTATAATACCACTCGTGACATGCGAGTAAGTAGAGATGTTGTCTTTAATGAGATGAGTAGCTAGTATGCACCAATAGTGAAGACAACAGAAGATGAAAATGTAAGAAGTGTTGCTCTTGCACCACATGTAGAGCAACAATCATCGGTGCTGAGTGGACCTTGGGAGTCCTCGAGGAGTGGATCCAATGTTAGCTCATGGTTAGTTAGGTTGAGGAATGATGCAAGTACAAATGTATCATGGAAAGGGAAGGAAAAGGTAGATCAACCTTTTGTGCCTAATCTGTTAGTAGGTTGCTCATATGTGGATGGTGACTCTAGTGGCTTTGAGCAAAGCCTTGATGAGGAGCTTGGCATTCCGTCTGTGGTTACTCCTAAGGAGAACCAGGGCTATTTTGAGGACACCTAGCAGTGATCCAGGTGTATGCTGGCCTACGAGGGTTAGATACCCTGTTGATAGGTTGAGATATCATGGATATACAGTCCATCATTATGCTTACATGGTAAAAGCAATACAAGAGGTTGAGCCCACTTGCTTTGAGTAAGAAATTAGAAATAAGAAATGGGAAGATGCCATGGATGAGGAGATGGTAGCATTGGATGCAAATGCAACATGGGAGTTAGTGCCTTTGCCTAAGGAAAAGAAGACAATTGGATGTAAGTGGGTGTATAAAGTCAAGCACAATGTTGATGGTTTAGTGAGCAAGTACAAGGCAAGATTGGTTGCCAAGGGCTATGTGCAAACTTATGGCATAGACTATGAGGAGACATTAAACCCGATTGCAAGAATGGCAGCTGTGAGAGCTGTCATTGCTATGGTTGCAGCAAAGGGTTGGTCTTTACATCAAATGGATGTAAAGAATGTTTTATTGCATGGTGATTCGCAAAAGAAGTGTACATGATGTAGCCACCAGGTTATGAGAGTGATGCACATCCAGATTTTGTGTGCAGGTTTTACGCAAAGCCTTGTATGGCTTGAAGCAGGCATCCAGAGCATGGTCAAACAAGATTCGGGAGTATCTTGTTACCATTGAATTCCAGATATCCAATGCACCATTTTCACTATATGTGAAGAAGACAGATAGAGGGATCATTCTATTAGTCATCTATGTGGATGACTTGATTATCACTGGTGATAGTGATGCTCACACACATGATGTCAAGATGCTTTTGAAGCAGAAGTTTGAGATGAAGGATTTGGGTGAGCTACGATATTTCTTGGGCAAAAGTTGGTGAGATCACCTCATGGCATTTTGCTATTGCGCAGAGGCACTATGTCTTGGACATGTTATCCAAGTATGGTATGACAGGTTGTAAGCCTATTTTAGTGCCATTGGAGCAGAACACAAAGCTTTTCGCAGATACAGGTGAGCTTTTGGAGGACCCTACTACGTATAGGAGCATAGTGGGTAGTTTGATCTACATGACCATTACAAGGCCAAACTTGAGCTATGTGGTTGGACTTGTGAATCAGTTTATGCAAGCCTCTAGGAAGTCACACTTGGATGCAGCTAGACGGATCCTCAGCAGGTACATAAAGTCCACAGTTTAGTATAGACTTTTCTCACAGTTGATTATGGACTTTTCTATAAGGTTGGTATAGAGATGTAGTTGCATGGGTACACAGATGCTGATTGGGGTGATAGCATTGCAGTAGATAGGCGATCTACCAGTTGTTTTATGTTCTCATTTGGGCGTGCTGCTGTAAGTTGGAGCAATAAGAAGCAACCAACAGTTGCCTTGTTGAGTACAGAGGTAGAATACAGGGATATTGCTATGGCAGCTTGTGAGATAGCTTGGTTTCAGAAGCTACTTGGTGACATGGGAGAGCCCATGGATAGGGCAGTTGTCATATTTGTGAAAACATGAGTAGTATACAGTTGGCTAGTAACCCACTATATCATGTTAGAATGAAGCACATTGAGGTTTATTATCACTTTGTGTGTGTGTGTCTAGAGCGTAGGAGATGTAGATCTGGTATATGTTAGCATAGAGGATCAGGTGGTTGACATCTTCACGAAGGCATTGGGCACAGAGAAGCTCCATAGGTTTAGGATCTTACTTGGAGTGCAGTGTGTGAAGTTGAGCTTGGGGGGAGTGTTGAGATATCGAGCTCAACTAGTGCTACGACGGACATTGATGACCCGCCTGGGTGTGATAGCTTATGAATCTACACTGGTTGGTGAGATTATGGGTGATATGCAGCCAGTGGGATGATAGGCTATGTGACAGCCTATCATGGTTGGTGAGATTATGGGTGATATGCAGCCAGTGGGATGATAGGCTATGTGACAGCCATTTTGGATTACTAGAGACTGGCATAGTTATAGTGCCACCTCATTTAGTCGAGTTCACATTATGGACCGACCCTTGTATGTTGAAGTAGTTAAGTACTAACCCATATAGTGTGTACTCTTATCATTATGTTATGTTGGTTGAGTAGAGAAGAAGATGATAGAAGAAAATTCAGCTATCTATCTCTTGTGTCTTGCTCTCTCTTGTGTGTGTGTGTGTTGGGTTCACATTATAGACCGATCCTTGTATGTTGTAGTAATTGAGAGTATTAATCCATATAGTTTGTACTTTTATCTTTATGTTATGTTGGTTGAGTAGAGAAGAAGAAGATAGAAGAAAATTCAGCTATCCGTCTCTCTCTTGTGTCTTGCTTTGTCTTGTGTGTGTGTGTGTGTTTGCTTGCTAGGGTTTGAAGCTCTCCCTCTCCCCCACATTATTCTCTTTACAATGGCCTTCCGCCGCTAACATGCTTTTCATGTGGGAAAGCATGTTTGGCGTGCTTATCAAACTGGCATGCTTCACATACCTTATGCATACCGTCAACCTTAAACGTTGGAAAACCTGTAACAATATTTTGGGCTTGCATAGACTTTAGTCGCTCTACATTCACATGACAAATGCACTTGTGTCATATGTCAGTATCTTCAATGACACATATTCTATGCGCAAATATTGCTGCCTTTATCTCAGGCATATTCACATCCAAAGTAAACATCCTACCATTTCTGTTACCCTTTACAACCAAGCAACACTTATTTTTTAGGTCTTCCACAAAAGATCCTTGAGGATTAAACCTCACTTATAGACCCTGCTCAACCATCTGTCCAATAGAAACCAGGTTCTTTGTAATATTCGAAACATGAAGTACATCAGCCAAGTACTTCATTTTTCGATCCTGCATACACAATGGCACTTTACCAACATGCCTAAAAGGATGCACAGTATCATCACATGTTTCTACATAACCTAGTTTCTCTATTTTTGCATATCTCTAAACCACTCAACACGACTGGTCATGTGGTTAGAGACGCCAGAATCCACATATACCATATATCTTAAGATCCTGACACATCCTCTATTACGGAACTAAGCATGTACTGCATCATAAATAGCTGCTTACTTATGTCATCACCTCTATGTTTGCAAGATGATGCATAGTTGCCTTGTGGCAACTTCCCACTTTTAATGTCATTCTGCTTTTTGTAGCAGTCATTTGTCATGTGTCGTGGTTTGCCATACTAATAGCACTCTATGCTATTTGTATTCTGATTTCTTTGTCAACCACCTCGGCCTCTTTTGGCTCCCCTAGACTCTGCCTCTAGACTGGCCTCTTCCACCTGTGTATGATTGCTTCTGTGAATTGTTGGACTGTTGTTGTCCAGAATTCTGATTTCCTTGTTGGCCACCACCTTGGCCTCGACCGACGACCACGGTCTCTACCTTTGCCTCTACCTGAATTAGAGTAGAAGGCCTGTTCTGATGTGTTCTTGCTTTGTGAAGAAGAATCCTCACCTAAAGCCTTTTCTTCTATGATCAACATAGATATCAAGTCCCAAAAGTTGGGAATATTCTCCCTAACTATAATGGAGGTCTTGAATGGCTTATACTCTTTGTAAATCCCATATAGACAGACACTCACCAAATCATCATCCTCCCACTGATACATTGATAGACCCAAGGGGTTCAACAATGCCCTTGCTCTTTAAGGCATATTCATTGATGGAATTGCTTTTTTTTTCCATAGTATAAAACTCTTGCTTTAACTGCAACTTCCTAGCCTTTGTGTTAGTCTCGAACATCTGAACCATATTCTGCCATCATGCAATTGCTAGAGTGTTTGCATCCTGTATGTGTCCTATCATAGTGTCTATGACAATAATTGAAAGCCAGTACATGACTTTTCCTGCACCCTGATTCCAATCCTTGAATGCCTTTATATCATAGTGTCTTTGTGTTTGCATCCTGTATGTGTCCTATCATAGTGTCTATGACAATAATTGAAAGCCAGTACATGACTTTTCCTGCACCTTGATTCCAATCCTTGAAGGCCTTTATATCTGCAGGAGTGGCATTCTCCGCAGATAACTCTAAAGGCTCTTCATTGTCTCCTTTCACATAATCCCAAAATCCTTTACCCATTAGGAAATTGATCATTTTGAACTTCTAGGCATGGAAGTTATTCGTATCCATCTTCTCACCAACAATCTGATTAATTATGTCAGACATGTTTTCCTGTAGCAATGAAATAACCTGCAAACATAGAGCTTCCATATAAAACCTTTAATACAACAGTATCTCCTGTAACTGCTGTAGCAGCGATACTTCAGCACAGCGTGTGTGTCACCAAATGTGACCACAGTGCATGTACATACACCCAGTATAACAATACATGTGCAAACCTTGTCTGCACTTCCAAAATGCACTAGTGCACTACAATAACCAGATTTCGAGCAGAAACAGTTCTCTACCAGAACTTCCAAAAAATTATCGAAAATACCTAGCAGATGCGAATCTGGCTGAAATGTTTTATCCAATAGGATAATATACCTACCCTGTAGCTTCGCTCCTGTGTGAAGACAGCTCCTTAATCGGAGATGTGTAGCTCCCAGAGCTACTGAGGGGGTGTTGTATCTAAACTAAGAAGGGGAAAGAGATGATGGTGCTCTTACCCGTGTAGTACTGCTTCCTTGTTCTTGCCTCTTGCCTTAGCTCTCACACGAACCAGGATTTGATACCATAAAGAGAATGTGGGGGGGGGAGGGAGAGCTTCAAACCCTAGCAAGCAAACACACACACACATAAGAGAGAGCAAGACACAAGAGAGACATGAATAGCTGAATTTTCTTCTATCTTCTTGTTCTCTACTCAACCAACATAACATAAAGATAAGAGTACACACTATATGGGTTAGTACTCAACTATTACAACATACAAGGGTCAGTCCATAATGTGAACTCGACTAAATGAGTTGGCGTTATAACTATGACATTCTCTAGTAATTCAAAATGGCTGTCACACAGTCTGTCATCCCACTGGCCACATATCACCCATAATCTCACTAACCATGCTAGTGGTATAGATGCAGAAGCTATCACGCAATGTCCGCTGCCGTAGCACTAGTTGAGCTCAATATCTTAACACTCATGTTACAAGTATATATTTATTCATATTTTTGATGAACTACTAATCTTACAAAAATATGTTTAATTTAATTTGTTTAGGATTCAGTTTAATGGAATATGCAAATGGGTACGCGATTAATGTATAGGTGTAAATATGCACATAGTCATTTTATTTAACAAGGCCCACTAGCACTTTTAATTGGGCAAGGTTTATTTTTGATGAGATACTTTAAAAGCATTGAACTAAGGTTCAATTTTGTAAAAGCCCAATTTTGGAAACGCTATGCTATTTATGGCTCCAAGGGCTAAATTTATTAATATGATTGAAATACCACGTGTGGGAGTGGAGTCACAAATCGTCGGGAGATTGCATCCAATCTTGTGTTGATGGTGATGTTATTCTTTCTCTTATCTTATGTTATGCTATTTGATTTGATTTTTAATTTAATTCAGTCTTTTGTTTTAATTTTGATATATTTTATAAGTTTTTAATTATTTTCTTCAAGAAGATTAAAGGGTCTCGTGTCAGTGGTTTAATCCTCTTGAAGGCAGTCAAAAACTTGTGGATAAAGAGGTGAAAGAGACAGAAACAAAGGTGATTTTGGTAATTTTCTTGAATTTAAATTGAATAAGAAGAAGTGTATGGATTTATGTTTAACCATTGGATAACCAATGTGGATCAATCTATTGTCCAAAGGGTAAAACTAGGTGAAAAACCATTAGTGGGTTTCTGAAACAAAACTACCTTCCTCAATACTAATCCTCTTCATAATCTTCCCCGCAAAAGGGAAGTTGCATGGAGAGCCATAGCAAGATTGCTAAGCTAGTAGAAGTGTAGAAAATCTATAATGGATGGTCTTCAATCTCTCACAATTAGATATATTGAGAAAAACTATTTGGAAGTTTTTTAGTTTTTATTTATTTTTTAAATTAAAAGCTTCAATTTTTTTTTAAATTTTCCCTTCTCTTTTCTTCTTCCCGGCTAACAGATTCGTTTTCTCGTATCTCCTCTTTCAATTGTGTTGATGCTATTCACGGATGTGAATGGAAGTGGCCGTGTTTTTTTTTTTTTTTCTATTCCTTCTTCGTGGCGGAAATTGTGGAGAGTTAAGCTTTAATTAAAGATTAAGGCTAATTTTGTGAATAATATATATATATATATATCCATATCTCCTATTTATGCTTTTCCGTCTATGCGCAATTCAGAAGCCGGCCAATTTGTGTTAAAACTCAAAGCTTATAAAATCTTTGATAAAGCTTTATAAAACAAGCATAATATATATATTTGTGGTTTTATTTTATTTTATTTTTTAAAAAGCTTATTAAAGCGCTGCGTAAATGAATAAAGCTTTAACAAAGCTTTTTAGAGGTAAAGCTTTATAAAATTTTTAATTTAAAAAAAGCTTCATGTTATTATTATTATTTTTCATTTATGCGGTGAGCACACCCTAGAAGTAGCAAAATTATTTTGATATTTATATATATGAGAGCCTTTATTTTATATATATATTTATTAATTTTTAAAATGCCCTATGAGCTGTTGCAAGTCTGCAGTAGCTAACCACAAATTTTTTTTAAAAGGAACTTTAGGTTAAAAAGCTTATTGCTTTAAGTTTTCAAGACTTATGTCTTCCAAAGCTTTGTAAGTTTTTATTAATAAAGCTTATTTGATTAAAAGCTTTATTAAGCTTTTAATAATAAAGCTTGATAAGCTTATATATAACAAGCCATCCATATATATATATATATCTCCCTCCTTCACAGGCAAAGGCGACAGATTCTCCCTTCTCTCCTATGCCCGGGTAGCCGATTAGCTAGCCCATAAAAGCTTTGTAAGCTTTTTCTAATCAAGCTTACATTAATCAAAAGCTTTGTAAGCTTTAAATCATAAAGCTTGTGTTGGTTCAAAATAAATCTTAGTTAAGCTTTAATGCTGAAGCTTTATATATATATATACATATAGATATACCATATCCCATCTCTTCACTAGTGTGTATTGTGTACTAGCCACCATCATTTGCCTCAGAGCTTTAAGCTTTGATTATTGAAGCCATGTAATAAAGCCTTATATTATAAAACTTATAATATAAGCCTATATAGCAAAGCTTATAAGCTTAATATATTGATTACTATAATTACAGATTTTTGTAATCTACCAAGATAAACAAATACTTTCAAGATTCTTCTACCATTGATTTGTGGAGGTTAAATTAAGGATTTCGAGGACTACAACCCACAATGGATTTTCAAAAGTTTTGACAAGGTTTGCTTTTTACAGATTTTATCAGGGGTTGTTAATTATCACAAGTCAACCTGGGGGACAACAACTTCTCTTCAACATGCAAAGTAATCAAGAAGGTTCGCACCAAGGATCAAAGAAGAAAGTTTGTAGCAGGTTTGAAACCTACAATTCGATCTGAGGTAAATATATTTCGACCACATTCTCTTAACTCAGCTATTTCTCTAGCTTTGAATTGTGAAAAGAAAAATGATTTTTCTAAGAAAACAATGACTCCTCAAACCTCGGCATCAACATCTTTGAGCCCTAAAACCTCTCCAAAATCATTTGACACATCTCTTAATGACCATAACACAGGTATTAACAATACGATAGATGATTCACAAAAAGCTAATAAACATGATTCCAAGAAGTGTTACTACAGGTGTAACGAGATTGGACACATCGCATCAAATTTTCCATGGAAGTCAAAGTTTATTTCATTGGGACTCAATATGATCGATGAGGATGAAGAAGAAGAATACCATGACGACCACTCAGACTCTTGAGGTAACATATTTATTGCATTTGATTATTTAACACTTTTGGTAAACTCAAGTAGAGTTTTTATGCATCAAAAGTAGAACTTCTTGAAGGAAATAGCCCTTCCATCTTGAATTATACTTTATGAATTTTTCACTATGTATTAATCTTATGGTATGGGATACGAGATTAATCTTGTGTGAAGGATTTTAATGTATACTTATTTCTACATTTACGTGGGATAATTTCTGGTGGTATGGGACACTAGAATTTATTACACATAAAAGTTCTTGATATAATGTATTTTGTTAGGGAACATACTTGAATTTAGATAGTAAATGACAATTGATCTCCTTTGCTCGCATAAGCAAACAAGCATTTGAGGTCAATTGCTTATCCAAGTAGGAGGGATGTCATATAATGTCCATCTTTTAGTTGTACGGGTACGCCCGGACACTAGTGTGCCATGCTAGTGAATTGGTATCGTAGGTGACTCCACATTAAATACGGATAACCTAGTGGTATTGGCATAGCTTCAGACCATGCTTGACGGGTGTATGTTGTTAAAGTGCAACAAGTAGTGCCATGCTTGACAACTGTATTGTGGTCAAATGAAACAAGTGGACTATGCTTTACAACTGCACACGGCTGACGTGAAACAAGTGGTTTATATAACTGATGTACCATGCTCATTGGAGTGTAACAACTGGCAACTCACACCATGCTAGATGATGTGTACATAGCGATACTCTCATCATAGTGAAACAAGTGGTGCATATATGCTAAGTTTGTGCCTATCCATGTATCATACTAGGATATGTTTACAAAAATAGGTGATGAGAAATGTGTGTGTGTCACACATAAGGGATCTTATCTATATCATATTATTTTTTATTATTTGTGATTTGATGATAGTGCAAGCATCACCAATTTTGGTGTCACATGAGATTTGTTTTTGTTGTTGTAGCATTTTCTTTTATGCAATTGAGAACAATTGCTTCCCCAAATGAGAGGACTGTTTTACAGGTATATATTTATTCATATTTTTGATGAACTAATAATCTTACAAAATATGTTTAATTTAATTTGTGTAGGATTCAGTTTAATGGAATATGCAAATGGGCACGAGATTAATGTATAAGTGTAAATGTGCACATAGTCATTTTATGTAACAAGGCCCACTAGCAATTTTAATTGGGCAAGGTTTATTTTTGATGAGATGCATTAAACTAAGGTTAAATTTTGTAAAAGCCCAATTTTGAAAAAGCTATGCTATTTATGGCTCCAAGGGCTAAATTTATTAATATGATTTAAATATCGCGTGTGGGAGTGGAGCCACACACGTCAGGGGAGGGGAGATTGCACCCAATCTTGTGTTGATAGTGTTAATAGTGATGTTATTCTTTCTCTTGCCTTATGTTACGCTATTTGATTTGATTTTCAATTTAATTCAAAGTCTTTGTTTTAATTTTGATGTATTTTATGAGTTTTTAATTATTTTCTTCAAGAAGATTAAAGGGTTCCGTGTCAACTCATGCCCAAACGATATCAAGTAATGGTAGCAATTTGTAAGTGTATGTGGCCCCACCCTACATACTTACAAAATTCGGGCAGCACCATTGGACATTGTCCTTGATGAGATATGGTGCTCCATCTCACATTTTCTATGCCCATTTCTTCAAGAGGGAGAAAATGCAGAAAATCTAGGTTTTCTCAATCTCGTATTTCCCGAACAATGTTAGATGATGGATTAACTTTGCAAGTGTGTGTGGGGTACCTCTCCCCACATACTTACTGTTTTTAGTTCGCCATCGAATGTTATTCGGAGAGATTCAGTGCTTTTTCTCACGTTTTCTTCATGGATTACTCAAAAAAGGGCCCAAACACATAAAATTGGGTGTTTCTCAATTCTATCTTACCTGAACCACATGGGGGGTGGTGGTCGAACTTTGCAAGTGTGTGTGGGGTACCCATCCCCACATACTTACAAAGTTTCATTCACCATGGGATGTTGTTCCGGCCAGATATGGTGCTCCATCTTACGTTTTTTTGTGCAGGTTTCTCCAACGGGTTGAAATGCACAAAATCTAGGTTTTGTTGATACCATCTTACCCAAATGATATTGGATGGTGGTCGAACTTTGCAAGTGTATGTGAGGTACCCTCCCCTACTACTTGAAAAGTTTAGGCACCATTGGAAGTCATTCTAGTGAGATCTGGTGCTCCAGTAAACGTTTTCTCTAGGGGTTTCTCTAAGAGGGCCTAAAGGCATAAAATCTAGGTTTTCTAGATTTTGTCATGTCCAAACAACGTTTGATGGTGGATTGGACTTTGCAAGTGTGTGTCGGTGGGTATTTCCCCCCACATAGTTGCAAAGTTTTGTCACCATCGGCGGATATCGTTCGGGTGAGATATGGTGGGTTTCTCCAAGAGGAACCAAACGCACAAATTTTGGAATTTTGCAATCCTGTCTTGCCTGAAAACCCAGTGGGATGGTGGTAAAACTACTTTGCAAGTGTGTGTGGGATATCCCTCCCCACTCACTTAGAAATTTCGATCACCATGGGATGTCATTTGGGCAATATATGGTGCTCTATCTTACGATTTCTACACATGATTCTCAAAGAGGGGTTCTCTATACGAGGGGCCCAAATGCATAAAATCTAGGTTTTCATCTTACTCGAAGCATATGGGATGGTTGTCAAACTTTGCAAGTGTATGTGGTATACCCCTTCCCACATAATTGAAAAGTTTGGTCCCACCATGGGGGTGTTGTTCAGGCAAGATATGGTGCTCCATCTCACGCTTTCTATGTGGGTTTCTCAAGGAGGTCCCAAAACAAATAGAATCTAGGCTTTCTCGATCCCATCTTTCTCGAGTAAGGTCAGATGGTGGTCAAACTTTCAAGTGTGTGTGGGATACCCCTCCCCACATACTTACAAATTTTGGGCATGTCGTTCTGGTGAGATATGGTGCTCCATCTATGTGCGTTTATCCAAGAGAGCTCCAAACACCAAAAAGTTGGGTTTTCTTAATCTCTCTTGCTAGAACAATATTGAATAGCGGTCAAACTTTGAAAGTGGGTGTGGAGTATCCCTCTCCACACAATTGTAAATATTGATCACATCAAACATTGTTCAGGTGAGATATGGTGCTTCATCAAACATTTTCTATGCCAAACGGACAAAATCTAGGTTTCCTTAATACTGTATTACACAAATGAGGTCAAATGCTATTCAAACTTTACAAGTGTGTTGGGGGTATCCCTTCCCACATTCTTGCAAGCTTTGGTCACCATTCAGGTGAGATATGGTGATCCATCTCATGTTTTCTATGTGGGTTTTCCCAAGATGGCCCATGTTGAAAAACATGGATCTAGGCTAGTCTATGGAGGATCGAAACTAATTAACCCCATGTCGAGTGATTAAGAGAACTAGAACACTTGATAAATAATATAATTAACAATGGATTAACTCAAGGCATAAAACAAAAGTACATCCTTTTATGGCTCTCATGGAGCTCCACCACATGTTTTGTGCACACTTGTGCCATCCATGTCTTCATAAATGCTCACATTCCTTGTGCACACTTGCACTTTCCATGTGCCTGCTTTTTGACCACCATTAACTACCTTTTACATTCATCCTTCCACATGCTGAAATGACCTTAGCTTGCATCCATTCAATTTCATAGCATCCTAGGCTCTATCTACCTTGCTCCCAAATAAATGTGCCCTATACATGACATGATGGGAACCATATTTCAACACCCCCCTTGGTTTCCAAATGGATCTCATCCCAAGAAGGTAATATGACATACATAGACATGACATTTCCTCACCCCCTTAATGGAGACACACACACATACATCACTTAGCCTACGTCATTGGTGGCTAGAGGTGATTACATCATCATGAACATACATTGGCATAGCTATCAATTTTCAACTTGTCTCTCACACACATTGAGCTCAGAGGTTGGCATAACATGCATGACATACACATTAGCATAACATGGCATCAACATACATAAACATAAAGAGAATGTGGGGGAGAGGGAGAGTTTCAAACCGTAGCAAGCAAACACACACACACACAAGAGAGAGCAAGACACAAGAGAGAGATGGATAGCTGAATTTCTTCTATATTCTTCTTCTCTACTCAACCAACATAACATAAAGATAAGAGTACACACTATATGGGCTAGTACTTAACTACTTCAACATACAAGGGTCGGTCCATAATGTGAACCCAACTAAATGAGCTGGCACTATAACTATGCCAGTCTCTAGTAATCCAAAATGGCTGTCACATAGCCTATCATCCCACTGGCTGCATATCACCCATAATCTCACCAACCGTGCCACTGGCATAGATTCATAAGCTATCTCCAAGGCGGGTCATCAATGTCCGTACGTAGCACTAGTTGAGCTCGATATCTCAACACTCCCCCTCTCGAGCTCAACTCCACACACTGCACTCCAAGTAAGATCCTAAACCTATGGAGCTTCTCTGTGCCCAATGCCTTCGTGAGATGTCAGCCACTTGATCCTCTATGCTGACATATACCAGATCTACATCTCCTGCTAGAACCTTCTCTCTCACAAAGTGATAATGCACCTCAATGTGCTTCATTCTAGCATGATACATTGGGTTACTGGCCAACTATATGCTGCTCATGTTGTCACAATATATGACAATTTTCCTATCCACAGGCTCTCCCATGTCACCAAGTAGCTTCTAAAACCAAGTCTAAAACCAAGCTATCTCACAAGTTGCCATAGCAGCACCCTTGTACTTTGCCTCTATACTCAACGAGGCAAATGTTGGCTGATTCTTACTACTCCAACTCACAATAGCACTCCCAAATGGGAACATAAAACCACTGGTAGATCTCATGTCTACAATACTATCAGCCCAATCAGCATCTGTGTACCCATGCAACTGTATCTCCTTACCAGTCGCATAGAAAAGTCCATAATCAACTATGGACTTTATGTACACGAGGCTCCATCTAGCCGCATCCAAGTGTGGCTTCCTAGGGGCCTGCATAAACTAACTCACAAGTCCGACATCATAGCTCAAGTCTAGCCTTGTAATGATCATGTAGATCAAACTACCTCTGTATGTAGTGGGGTCCTCCAACAGCTCACTTGTATCTGGGGAAAGCTTTGTGTTCTACTCTAATGGCACTAAAATAGGCTTATAGCCTGTCATACCATACTTGGACAACATGTCCAAGCTATACTGCCTCTGCAATAGCAAAATGCCATGAGGTGATCTCACCACCTCTATGCCCAAGAAATACCATAGCTCACCCAAATCCTTAATCTTAAACTTCTACTTCAAAAGCATCCTGACATCATGTATGTCTGCGTCACTATCACTAGTGATAATTAAGTCATCCACATAGATGACTAATAGGAGGATCCCTCTATCTATCTTTTTCACATATAGTGAAAAATCTGCATTGGATATCTGAAATCCAATGGTAACAAGATACTCCCCAATCTTGTTTAACCATGCTCTGATTGCCTGCTTCAAGCCATATAAGGCTTTGCATAACTTGTACTCAAAATCTAGATGTGCATCACTCTCATAACATGGTGGTTGCATCATGTACACTTCTTCTTGCAAAAATCACCATGCAAGAAAGCATTCTTTACATCCATTTGATGTAAAGACCAACCCTTCGCCTGTAGCCATAGCAATGATAGCTCTCACAGTTTCCATTCTTGCAACCGAGCTGAATGTCTCCTCATAGTCTATGCCATAAGTCTGTGCATAGCCCTTGGCAACCAATCTTGCCTTGTACCTGCTCACTGAACCATTAGCATTGTGCTTGACTTTATACACCCACTTACATCCAATTGCATCCAATTGCCTTCTTTTCCTTAGGCAAAGGCACTAACTCCCATGTTGCATTTGCATCCAATGTTGCCATCTCCTCATCCATGGCATCTTGCCATTTCTTATTTCCAATTGCTTGCTCAAAGCAAGTGGGCTCAGCCTCCTGTATTTCTTTTACCATGTAAGCATAATGATGGGCTGTATATCCATCATATCTCAACCTGTCTCACAGGGTATCTAACCCTCATAAACCTGCATACACCTGGATCACTGCCAAGTGTCCTTAAAACAGCCCTGGTTCTCCTTACACCAGGAGTTGTTGAATATACAAGTGAATAGGGTGTGTGTGGGAAGAAGCTCTTGGTTAGAGGCTGTAAAAGAGAAGATGTAAATCCTGTGAAAAGGTGAGAAGAATCTACTGGGAGAGAATAAAGGGTAGCATGAGAGAATTTAGGAGTGTGGAGTTATTCTGGGAGATATTCAGGGAAAAGAGAAGAGGTGAAGAGAATCAGGCAAGAGGTGGAGATATTCTGGGAGTGAATCATGGAGAAATCAATGGAATTTGATGCTTGATGTAAACTCTATAAATTGAGGCATAGCCCTAATGAGAATTTGCTGGTTTTTGAGTATCCATGCCTACATTAATCTATTTGCTAATTATTCACTAATTACGTCTTAATTATTTGCTAATCACTTTGTTAATGATGTTGATTCTAGTGTTTGATCCACCATAGCTCATCATTATGCTCAAATTTCAACATGGTATCAGAGCCATGCCTAGAATCCATCAGGTTTATGAGCCCATTATCTAATTAATTAGGATTAGATAATTAGCAAATAATCAAAATTTTAGTTAGTTTTCACTTCACCCCTTCACCCCCAGCCAGTGGAGGACTCCATTCACCTTGCACACTCACAATTAGGGCAAGCCCTTCTAACACAAGCTAGCCAACTCCCTTGGCTTCAAGCCTATCAAGACGACGCAGCAAACCGCCAACGAAGGAAGCCGAAATCGTCATTTTATCAGGCGCCATTTTTCTGAAGCAGATTGGAGATTTCTTCTTGCTCAAGTCAAATCTCTCTAATTCCTCTTAGCCCAAGGTGTATTCAAGCATGCTCTACAAGTTGGTGAAGACAGAATTTAATTTCATCAAGTCTACAGTGAGATCCAAGCTCTTCATCAATCAAATCTACAAGTGACTTTGGTAAAACAGAGATTAAGCTTTCAATATTTGGTCAAATCTTGTGTTTCTTGGCTTAATCCTCTACTAGACTCATTGCTATTGATGCCTTTGAAAGCATTTGAGCTCATTTGAAGTGTAAGGCACCAGATCTGGGCTCCCCGCATACTCTGTTTTCTGCACACAAAATAGAGCATTAATTTACTAATCAGTGATTAATCAGTGCTAATCACTGTATTTTGGTGCAATTGAGGGTTCAAATTAACCATTAGGTATTTGATACAGATCCCTATAACTTCAGATTGCAATTCAGAGTTGGTTTGATACTCCAACCATCCCGTACAAATTGGTTACCCTTGATTTAATGATTTTATGTTGATAAAATTGTTGTAATCATCTATTAAACACCAGATTGAGTTGTAAAAGGGTAGACACTACCCTTGAATCTTGAAATTGGATCAAGAGGTAAGACCCCCTTCATGTCACTATGAGTTCAGCACAGGAAATAGCCAAATTTAATGGGGAGCAATTTTATACATGTATTTGATGATGAGGAAAAATCTGTGGGGATTAGCTGAAGGGAGAGATGAATGCCCAGAGAGAGGGAAAAATGAGTGGAAGAGCAGGAATGAAAAAGCATTGGGACTTATTGCACTCAGTTTAAATGATGAAATCATTCATCACGTCACAGGGATGAAATCATTCATCACATCACAGGGATACAATGGGCAAAAGATGCATGGGATGAACTCAATAAATTATTTGGTACACAAGCAAAAAATTCAAAGATAAATCTGTTAATGCAATTCTACAAATTGGACATGAAGGAAAGTGAACCTTTAATCACACACTTGAACAAATATAAAAGCATTAAGCAACAGCTGACAGCTATTGGCAAAAAGGTAGAAGATGATGAAGCATTAGCTGTACTTCTGAAGAGTGTGGACAAAGGTGATTATGAAAACATTGTAGCAACACTAAAGAATGTACCTGAATTGAAGCTACAAGAGATAGAAGCAGCTCTACTAGAGCAAGAGAGCAAAGGAAAAGAGAAGAAAGGGCTCGACTCAACAGCAGGAGAAGAAAAAGCATTCTTCACCCGAGGAGGATTCTCTCGAGAACGAGGACGAGGAAGAGGCAGAGTAGGAGGAAGGACCTTCACTTGCCACAAATGTGGAAAGCCAGGACACATAGCAAGAGACTACTACAACAAACCCAGTGAAGAAGGAACGACATCGGCAAACTTCATGGAGGCTCCAAAGAAAGTGGAGTCGGATCATCTTTTCTGAGAGAGAGAGAGAGAGAGAGAGAGAGAGAGAGAGAGAGAGAGAGAGACCCCACAACCCAATGTAACCTGCCCCAATAAAGTAAAACCACCTTTGAGCCACCGATGATGTAGGCCACGTGGTGGATGTATGTGTGAGCACTTTAGTCAAGGTCGCGGGCACTTATAGTAGCCTTGGACACATAGAGAGAGAGAGTGTCAAGGACTATGGAGTTTAGGGACTTGAGGAACTGGTCGCAGGCTATCAAGTAAGAGGGAAACTTGGTATAGGGTCCAGGTGTGCTAGGATTATTCACTTGAGGGGAGGTGTTGAATATACAAGTGAATAGGGTGTGTGTGGGAACAAGCTCTTGGTTAGAGGCTGTAAAAGAGAAGATGTAAATGTGAAAGAACCTGTGAAAAGGTGAGAAGAATCTACTGGGAGAGAATAAAGGGTAGCATGAGAGAATTTAGGAGTGTGGAGTTATTCTGGGAGATATTCACGGAAAAGAGAAGAGGTGGAGAGAATCAGGCAAGAGGTGGAGATATTCTGGGAGTGAATCATGGAGAAATCAATGGGATTTGATGCTTGATGTAAACTCTATAAATTGAGGCATAGCCCTAATGAGAATTTGCTGGTTTTTGAGTATCCATGCCTACATTAATCTATTTGCTAATTATTCACTAATTACGTCTTAATTATTTGCTAATCACTTTGTTAATGATGTTGATTCTAGTGTTTGATCCACCATAGCTCATCATTATGCTCAAATTTCAACAGGAGTAACTACCACAGATGGAATGCCAAGCTCCTCATCAAGGCTCTACTTAGAGCCACTAGAGTCGCCATTCACATATCAGTGACTTGCTGAGAGATTAGGCACAAAAGGTTGATCTACCTTTTCCTTCCCTTTCCAATTTACATGTTTACCTACATTTCTCAACTTGCTTGACCATGGGCTAACATTGGATCCACTACTCGAGGACTCCCCAGGTCCACTCAACACCTATAATTTTTTCTCTACATGTGGTGCAACATTAGCACTTCTTACATCTGCATCTTTTGTGGCCTTCACTACTGGTGTGCATACTAGCTACTCATCTCATCGAAGACAACATCTCTGCTTACTCCCATCTCATGAGTGGTAGGGTTATAGCATCCACAACCTTTTTTCTCCATAGCATAACCAATGAAGATGCATTTCTTTGCCTTTGGATCCAACTGTGTTCTCGCTTCATCAAGAAAATGTACATATGCAATACACCCAAACACTTTCAAGTGAGACACATCCGGTCTTATGCCTGTAAACTTCTGTTCAGGAGTCATACCATGAATAGCTGGAGTAAGTGTCCTGTTCATAATGTACACAGTAATTGCTACTGCTTCTACCCAAAAGTAATGTGGCATATTCTTTTCAACCATCAAGGCACGTTCACTTCTGCAATGTGCATGTTTTTCCTTTCTGCAACACCATTCGATTGTTGAGTTTACCTGCATATAAACTGCCTCTTGATTCCTTGCTTTCTCAAGAAATCGTTGAACTCATTGGAGAAATATTCTCCTACATCATTTGATCTTAGGCATTTTATTTGCATGCATTTTTCCTTCTCGACCAAGGCTTTAAATCTCTGAAAGTGAGCAAACACCTCACTTTTCTCCATGAAATAAACCCACACTTTCCTAGTGTGGTCATCAATGTATGTAACATAGTACCTGCAACTTGCAATTGTTGTAGTCTTATTCAGTCCCCATACATCTGAATGTATGACAGCCAATGGCCTTGCACTGACATGCTGTGAGAAAGCATGTTTGGCCTACTTACCAAGTTGACATGCTTCACATACCTTATGCATACCGTCAACCTTAAACTTTGGCAACCTGTAACAATATTTTGGACTTGCATAGACTTCAGTTGCATTGAACATTCGCATGACCAATGCGCTTGTGCCATATGTCAGTATCTACAATGACACCTGATCCATGTGCAAACATGGCTGCCTTTATCTCAGGCATGTTCATATCCAAAGTAAACATCCTGCCATTTCTATTACCCTTTATTACAACCAAGCGACACTTATTTTTGAAGTCTTCCATAAAAGATCCTTGAGGATTAAATCTCACTTGCAGACCTTGCTCAATCATCTGTCCAACAGAAACCAGGTTCTTTGTAATATTTAGAACATGAAGTACATCAGCCAAGTACTTCATTTTGCCATCCTACATAGACAATGGGACTTTACCAACAGCGGCAGTAAGATCACCCATTTCTAGATAACTTGGTTTTTCCATTTTCTGTATATCTCTAAACCACTCAGCATGACTGGTCATGTGGTTAGAGGCGCAAGAATCCACATACCATATATCTTTAGATCATGACATATTCCATGTTATGGAACTAAGCATGTGCTGCATCACACAAACAGCTGCTCACTTCTATCATCACCTCCATGTTTTCTGTATATCTCTAAACCACTCAGCATGACTGGTCATGTGGTTAGAGGCGCAAGAATCCACATACCATATATCTTGAGATCCTGACATATTCCATGTTATGGAACTAAGCATGTGCTGCATCACAAACAGTTGCTCACTTCTATCATCACATCCATGTTTGCTAGATTATGCATAGTGGCCTTGCTCGAACTTCCCACTTTTAATGTCATTATGCTTTTTTTAGCAATACTTTGCCATGTGTCCTGGTTTGCCATAGTAATAGCACTCTATGCTATTTGCATTTTGATTTCTTTGCCAACCACCTCGGCCTCTTTGGCTCCCCCTACCTCTAGACTGGCCTCTTCCACTTGTCCAGAATTCTGATTTCATTGTTGGGCACCACCTTGGCCTTGACCACGGCCTCTACCTCTGCCTCTACTTAAATTAGAGTAGAAGGCCTGTTCGGATGTGTTCTTGCTTTGTGAAGAAGAATCCTCACCTAAAGCCTTTTCTTCTATCATCAACATAGATATCAAGTCCCGAAAGTTGGGAATATTCTCCCTAACTACAATGGAGGTCTTGAATGGCTTGTACTCTTTGCCAAGCCCATTTAGACAGACACTCACCAAATCATCATCCTCCATTGATACATTCATAGACCCAAGGGATTCAACAATGCCCGTGACTTTTAAGGCATATTCATTGATGGACATGCTTTTCTTTTCCATAGTATGCAACTCTTGCTTTAATTGCAGCTTCCTTGCCTTTGTGCCGTATTTTCCTATTCCCTTCATAGTATCCCTCAAGCTTTTAATAATATTTTGGGAGCCCAATAGTGCTAGACATGAGGCTACTAGCTCTTAGACTTTTTCTATGGAGTGGGCTTCATGCCTCTACCTGTCACACTGGTTGCCTCCTTCTAAAATACTTGGGGTTCCTAGGGTGCTGGAAGATATAGTAGCATTTTGGATGGTTGTGGTTTCTCAATTTTGAGATTGTGGGTGGGCGAGTACTATGGTGCACCATAGCAGCAATGTATATCTGCAACCCCTTGATGACATATGAATAGTCCTTTTCTCCCAATTGACTTCACAATTCATAGCAGAGATCAAGCTTCATCTGAGAAACATTTCCTCTTCTAAGGCACCTACAAGCATGACAAAAGGCTTACACGGCCAAAGATTATTCTAGTGGAAACATTAACTTTCAAACATCCCAAAACTCATATGGTTCATGTTGAGATGTTAAGCTCAACATGACTTGAAACTCAAGCCTGGAACATCTGAACCAGATTTTGCCATGCAACTGCTAGAGTGTTTGCATCTTGTATGTGTTCTATCATAGTGTTTGAGACACTAATTGAAAGCCAGTACATGACTTTTCTTGCACCCTGATTCCAATCCTTGAATGCCTTTATATCTGCAGGAGTGGCATTCTCCTTAGATAACTCTGGAGGCTCCTCATTATCTACATAATCCCAAAATCTTGTACCCATTAGGAAATTGGTCATTTTGAACTTCCAGGCATGGAAGTTGTTCTTATCCAGCTTCTCACTAGCAATCTGATTAACTCTGTTAGACATGTTCTCCTGTAGCAATCAAATAACCTACAAACAAATAGCTTCCATCTGCAACCTATAATACATCAGTATCTCTTGTAATAACTATTGTAGCATAAGTACTTTAGCACAGCTTGTGTGTCACAAAATGTGACCAGAGTACATGTGCATACACCCAGTATAAAAAATACATGTGCAAACCCTGTCTGCACTTCCAAAATGCAATGATATACTGTAATAACCAAATTTCGAGAAGAAACAATTCTCCACCAGAACTTTGAGAAAACTACTAAAACGGGGCCAGTAACACGCCCAAAATGTGAATATCATTGAAAAAAATGGGGTCTAATAGGAAAAATAGGACAATATACCTGCCCTGTAGCTCCGCTCCCGTGAAGACATCTCCTCAATCGGAGATGTGTAGCTCCTATAGCTATTGAGGGGGTGTTGTACCTAAACCAAGAAGGGGAAAGAGATGATGGTGCTCTTAGCTGAGTAGTACCGCTTCCTTCCTTTCTTTTCCTTGCCTCTTGCCTGCCTCCTAGCTCTCACACGAACCAGGCTCTGATACCATAAAGAGAATGTGGGGGAGAGCGAGAGCTTCAAACCCTAGCAAGCAAACACACACACACAAGAGAGAGCAAGACACAAGAGAGAGATTGATAGCTGAATTTTCTTCTATCTTCTTCTTCTCTACTCAACCAACATAACATAAAGATAAGAGTACACACTCTATGGGTTAGTACTCAACTACTACAACATACAAGGGTCGGCGGTCCATAATGTGAACCCGACTAAATGAGCTGGCGCTATAACTATGCTAGTCTCTAGTAATCCAAAATGGCTGTCACACAGCCTGTCATCACACTGGCCACATATCACCCATAATCTCACCAACCATGCTAGTGGTGTAGATGTGGAAGATATCACCCAAGCGGGTCATCAATGTCCACCGTAGCACTAGTTGAGCTCCATATCTCTAGAAAACATAGACATCATCACATACACACACATTTGGGCTCATCTTGACCAAGTGTTTCCCAATCCCAAGGTTGATATAGACATCATACATGGGGACATTGGCCACTATGCCTCATAATGGGGTGGCCATGACATATATGGGAACATAAACAAATAGTTCATCACATAGCTAAACATAGCCATCATTGGATTCATGATCTTCATCTTCATGTGTTGAGCTCCATCTTGGTATTCTTGTTTGTGAATGACTTTGTTCCCATGCATTCTCAAGAGCTCTTCTTTTTCTCTCACATACACACACTCATTTCATGTGTGCTCATTTGGCCACATCTCAAAGGTTATATCTTTTTTTCACTTATGGTCGAGACTTTGCCTACTTATATTGGTGGCATTTACAAAGGTTACTAATTTTTGGTGAAAACATTCTGTCGAGATGATGACTTTCTTAATGACGACATTGCTGAATTTTTGTCAATGAAGCTTGTGTCAGTGATAAACTTGATGACAATGTAGAGGTCATTTATAAACATATTATCGATGCACATTTTAATGGCCTTTCTATGCATGTGGACACTCTCTAGTGGCAGGCCTTTTATGAAAAGATGTAGGGGGGAAGAGAGCTTGAGCTCTTGCAAGCACACACACACACTCACAAAACCCTAATAGAGAACACACACGGTGAGAGGCTGAAAATCTTCTTCTTCTTCACTCAACACTCAACACACCATATACAAGAATAAGAGTACACAATAATATGAGAGGTACTCAACCAAATACATACACGGGTTCTCTATAGTGTGAACCTGACTAAATGAGAGGTACTCAACCAAATACATACACGGGTTCTCTATAGTGTGAACCCGACTAAATGAGCTGGCGCTATAACTATGCCAGTCTCTAGAATGGCTGTCACATAGCCTGTCATCCCAGTGGCCGCATATCACCCAAGATCTCACCAACCATGCCAGTGGTGTAAGTGTGGGGCCTATCCCCCAGGCGGGTCATCAGTGTCCACCGCCTCACTAGACGAGCTCGATATCTCAACACTCCCCCTCGAGCTCAACTCCATCTCATGTACACCAAGCGAAGCCCTGAATCTGCGGAGCTTCTCTGTACCCAATGCTTTGGTGAAGATGTCAGCTACCTGATCCTCTGTGCTGACATAAACAAGGTCAAGATCTCCTGCCAAGACCTTCTCTCTGACGAAGTGGTAGTGGACCTCTATGTGCTTCGTACAAGCATGAAAGACTGGGTTCCTGGCCAACTGTATACTGCTAATGTTGTCACAGAAAATGACAACTTGTCTATCCACTGATAGACCCAAATCTGCAAGTAGCTTTCTCAACCAAGCTACCTCACATGCTGCCATAGCAGCTCCTCTGTACTCGGCCTCTGTACTGGATAGAGCAACCGTAGGCTGCTTCTTGCTACTCCAAGTCATAGCAGCACTCCCCAAAGAAAACATGAATCCACTAGTAGATCTTCTATCTGAGATACTACCAGCCCAATCAGCATCTGTGTACCCATGTACACATATCTCTGTCCCAGTCTCATAGAATAGTCCACAATGCAAAGTAGACTTCACATACCTCAGTATGCGTCTCAGTGCATCCAAATGCGGTTTCCGTGGAACCTGCATAAACTGACTCACCAACCCAACAGCATAGCTCAAATCTAGTTTGGTGATCGTCATGTAGATCAAACTTCCTACTATGCGCCTGTACATAGTAGGATCCTCCAAGACCTCTCCTGAATCTGCACTCAACTTGCCATTCTGATCCAATGGCACAGAAATAGGCTTACAGCCTGTCATACCATACTTGGACAGCATGTCCAAGCCATACTGTCTCTACAGTAATCCAATACCATGTGGTGACCTAATCACCTCAATGCCCAAGAAATATCTGAGCTCCCCCAGATCCTTCATCTCGAACTTCTGTCTAAGATCTTTACATCAAAGATCTCTGCATCATGGTCCCCCGTAATGATCAAGTCATCTACATAGATGACAACAAGCACAACTCCTCTATCACCATGTCTCACATACAGCGAGAAATCTGCATTGGCTACATGAAAGCCAATAGTGACAAGATATTCAGAGATCTTGGCAGACCATGCTCTTGGTGCTTGCTTTAAGCCATACAAGGCTTTCTTCACCCTGCAAACATGCTCGGGGTGACCCACATCCTCATAACCAGGTGGGCTGCAACATATATACCTCTTCTTGCAAATCCCCATGCAAGAATGCATTCTTTACATCCATCTGATGTCAAGACGATTGCTTTGACGCAGCCACTGCTATCACAACTCTCACTGTTGCCATCTTGGCAACTGGGCTGAAAGTTTCCTCATAATCAATCCCATATGTCTGCGCATATCCTTTGGCTACCAATCTAGCCTTGTACTTGTTTATGCTCCCATCACTGTTATGTTTAACTTTGTACACCCACTTGCATCCAATGGCTTTCTTGCCTTCAGGCAATTGCACTAAATCCCAAGTTTCATTTCCATATAGTACATCCATCTCCTCATCCATAGCTTTCTCCCAACACACATTTCCAATAGCCTCATCAATGCATGTGGGCTCTACAACCTGCACAACCTTTGCCATATATGCATAGTGATGTGCCACATAACCATCATATGTAAATCTCTGCACAGGGTTCTTCACTCTCCTTGATCTTCGCAGCTTTTCATTCATGGCTTCCATAGCCTTCTTTACACCAGGTGTTCTCATAGCTGGGATCCCAAGCTCCTCATCAAGGCTCATATCTGAGCCACTAGACTCTCCATCAACATGAGAATGCCCTACAGAAATGTCAGGCATACCAAGGGGCTCAACCACTTTCTCTTTTCCTTTACGTGATGTACTAATCACATTTGCAGGACTGGTATTATGACGCAGCCTGCCACTCCATGGTCTATCAATAGACCCACTAGATGAGGACTCTCCTGGTCCACTCAAAGACTGTGATTGCTGACCTGCATTCTGTGCAACCACACTTCCACTCACATCAGCCCCAACAGCTTCTTTTCCAGTAGCTGCTCATCTCATCAAAGATAACATCCCTGCTTACCCTCAACTCACGTGTAGCAGGGTTATAACACCTGTATCCCTTTTGCTCAAGGGAGTATCCAATAAACACACATTTTTCAGCTTTTGGATCCAGCTTAGTTCTCAGCTCATCTGGCACATGCACATATGCAATGCATCCAAAGACTTTCAGATGAGACAAATCTGGTTTTCTGCCAGTAAACCTCTCCTCTGGAGTTACATCATGTATGGCTGCAGTTGGAGTCTTGTTCATGATGTATACTGCTGTAGAAACAGCCTCAGCCCAATAACTATGCGGCATATTCTTCTCTTCCATCAATGCTCGCGCAATCTCAGCAATGTGCCTGTTTTTCCGCTCAGCAACTCCATTTTGCTGCGGAGTGTATCTGCATGTAAACTGTCTCCGAATACCATTCTTCTTCAAAAATTCAGAGAACTCATTGGAGAAGTACTCTCCCCCCCCTCCATCTGACCTTAGGCACTTTACATATTTCCCTGTTTGCTTTTCAACCAAAACACTGAAATTCTGAAAGTGAATGAACACCTCACTCTTCTCCTTCATGAAATATACCCACACTTTCCTTGTGTGGTCATCAATAAACGTCACATAATACCTGCAGCCTCCCATAGATATGGTCTTTGTAGGACCCCATACATCTGAATGCACAATATCTAGTGCATTTCTGCTCACATATCTGTTACGTGGAAACACATGCTTTATTTGCTTCCCAAATTGGCATGCTTCACATATTTTCTGCATACCTTCCACTTTAAATTTTGGCAGCCCTGTCACAATTCCTTTAGTCTGCATAGACTTCAATCTCTGCACATTCACATGTCCAATCCTTTTATGCCAAATGTCTGTGTTTGCAACAATTCCTGAACCATTTGCAAACATCGCAGCACTCATTTCAGGCATGTCTACATTCAACGTAAACATTCTGCCCACTCTGTTGCCTTTTGCAACCAACTTGCACTTGTCTTTGAAGTCTTCGACATAACAACCATTAGGGTTAAACCGAACCTGCAAACCCTGCTCAATCATCTGGCCAACTGAAACCAGATTCTTTGTTATGTTCGGAACGTGAAGTACATCTACAAGGTACTCACTTTGCCATCCTGCATAGACAATGGCACATCTCCAACATGGGCAATTGGATGAGCAGTGTCATCCCCTGTTTCCACAAAACCTGGTCTTTCCGGGTTTTTCATCTCCTTGAACCACTCCCCATGACTCGTCATGTGGTTCGAAGCGCCTGAATCCACATACCATACATTATCTTTTTGTGCTGCATCAACATTTTCAGACATGGCATTCACGACATGCTGCATAACAAACAACCTTTCATTATCCTCATTATTTCTGCTTGAGAATGCATAGTTGTTTTGCTGCACTTTCCCATTTTGCATGTCAGCCTGCTTCTTATAACATTCTGCCTGCACATGTCCAGGATTACCACAATAATAGCATTCACGTGCATCATTATATTGCCTTTGCCAATTTCCACGGCCTCTTTGACTCCCCCTGCCTCTGAATTTGCCTCTTCCACCTGCGTGTTGTTGTTGTTGTTGTTGTTGATTCTGGGACTGTTGTTGTTGCTGCTGCTGCTGGCCATAATTCTGATTACCTGTTCGGCCACCTCCTCTACCGTGTCCACGGCCTCCTCTACCTCGTCCTCTTCCTGAACTCGTGTAGAAGGCCTGTTGCTCTGAACTGTTTTTGCTTTGTGAAGATTGTTGGTCTTCACCCAAGCTCTTCTCTTCGATAATCAGCATAGACACCAAATCTGTAAAGTTGGGAATGTTTTCCCGAGTCTGAATAGACGTCTTGAACGCCTTGTATTGTGGCCCGAGACCACGTAGACAGACCTCCACCTTATCATCATCATCTACTGACACACCAATAGATGCAAGGGATTCCACAATACCCTTTATCTTCAACGCATAGTCATTCAATCACAGACATGCTCTTTTTCTCCACAGTATGAAGTTCATTCTTCAACTGTATCTTGCGTGCCTTGGTAACTGTAGTACTCTCAAATGTCACAACCAGTGACTTCAATGTGCATACATACACCCAATGGCAAATGTAGACCTCTTTGCAGCACCCACAGTGTCTGCACAGTCAATATGTCTTCCTGCAGTTCTTAAAACAGAGTTCTGCAGAGAATCGATGACTTACCCGCAGTGCTCGAAATCGCCTGCTTTCTGAAAAACGGAGGTCCAGACGCACCTGAAACGCGTTTTCGGCCCTGAAATTTAGTCCAATAGGACAGTATAGTTGCCCTATAGCTTTACTCCCGCGAAGAAAGCTCCTCAATCAGAGATCGTTTTGCCGGTGCCTCCCGTAGAGCTCCCGACAAGGGTGTAGTCACCAACACAAATAGGGAAGAGTAGTTGCAGCTCTTACCCTCGTACCGCTTCCTGTGGTTCTCTTGCTTGCAGCTCAGCCCTTAGCACGAACCAGGCTCTGATACCATGAAAAGATGCAGGGGGGAAGAGAGCTTGAGCTCTTGCAAGCACACACACACACTCACAAAACCCTAATAGAGAACACACACGGTGAGAGGCTGAAAATCTTCTTCTTCTTCACTCAACACTCAACACACCATATACAAGAATAAGAGTACACAATAATATGAGAGGTACTCAACCAAATACATACACGGGTTCTCTATAGTGTGAACCCGACTAAATGAGCTGGCGCTATAACTATGCCAGTCTCTAGAATGGCTGTCACACAACCTGTCATCCCACTAGCCGCATATCACCCAAGATCTCACCAACCATGCCAGTGGTGTAAGTGTGGGGCCTATCCCCCAGGCGGGTCATCAGTGTCCATCGCCTCACTAGACGAGCTCGATATCTCAACATTTTACACCATAAATTTTAATTAAAAAAAATAGGTATTCAAACCTTATCACCAACAAACCACAATCACTTCAAAGGATTTTTTCGTTGGAGGAGATGCATTGTGTTGTGTGTGGCTTTGCCTACTCATCTGTATTACTGGAGATAACTTTTTTCTTCTTCTTCTGTAGAGATCGACTAGATGCTGCTTGTTGTTACTGTTATAATGCGAGATTTTTGTTTGTTTTTATAATGCGAGATTTTTATTTGTACCAAGCAGTGTCCTTATTTACGGATGAGAGCTAGAAGTAAGACGATCACGAGACCTTACCCCCAACACACACCAATTGCTCTACCGCACTGCTGGTCCTTTTGTGTTGCTGTAGATGTTTACTTTGAAAAGACATCACCAAAAAAGGAATGCCTTGTTTGAAGAATGATTCTGCGCTACTTGCTCTACCTTTCTCTTCCAACTATTTTAGAGATGAGCACTGCCCATTTCTCCTAATGACTTCCAGACATATAGCTAGTTTTTGATGGTGTAACCAATAAGGTGCCCTTCATCAACAAAGAGATAGTGTTTTTTATCAATGGCCCCAGAGTTTCATCACGACAAGCAGCACTTCAAGTGACTATCTGGGTAGAAAATTGTGTAGCATAAGAATAATAGAAGCCTCTCTTTGAGTAGAAGTAGATTTAGGCATAAGGAACTATGGGTCAGCGTCTTAGGGTAGAAGAGATAAGGCAGTTGAGAGAAATAAGGAGATAGTAGTTATACAGTTGTCAATGAAGAAACACCTATGCCTACTCACACAGAGTGTTTGTGAATGTAGTGCTACACTATGGTCTCCTCGTTTTCTCTCTCTTTCACTCTATTATGCTATTACAAGTGTCGATTTATAAAAGATAATTGCTAAGGAGTTACTGGGCTTGGTTTCAAAACACAGTGATTCCATCTATTGCTTAGCAAGATTAGCACTAATGTTTTATTAATTCCTCAAATGGAATGAAATGATACTCTAATAACCGCACTCCCTAAACTATCCTAGAGTAAAATAGATCCACCATATCCTATCCCCACCATGGATCTAGTACCATGTTAAAAAACATGGATCTAAGGAGGATGAAAACTAACTAACCCCATAGTCAAGTGATTAAGAGATTTAGAAGTCTTGATAAGTAATATAATTAACAATGGATTAACTCACTGGTATCATCTTACATTAGAATTGATCCAAGTACATCCTTTTATAGCTGTCATGGAGCTCCATCCACATTTTCTATGCACAATTATGCCATCCATGTGTTCATAAATGCTCACATTCCTTGTGCACCCTTGCACCTTCCTTGTGCCTACTTTTTAACCATTGAATATCTTTTACATTCATCATTTCATATGTTGAAATGACCTTCCATCTACCTTAGCCCCACATATATGTGTCCCATGCATGATGTGACGGGCACCATATTTCAACAACTCAAACAAAGAAAATTTAGATTTTCTCAAACCCGCTTGCCCAAACCACATGGGATGGTGGTCAAGTGTTTGTGGATTACCCCTCCCCACACATACTTGAAACTTTTAATCACAACAAGATGTTGTTCAGGTGAGATATGGTGCTCTATCACACGTCTATGCATGTATCTACAAGTGGGCCCAAATGTAGAAAGTGAGTTTTCTCAATTTCATCTTCGGCGGATGGTGGATTGAGCTTTGCAAGTGTGTGTGGGGTATACCTCTTGATATACTTGCAAAGTTTGGGTGCACCACTGGATGTCATTCCAATGAGATATGGTACTCTATCTCTTGTTTTCTACATGAGTTTCTTCAAGAGGGCCCAAACACACAAAATCTAAGTTTTCTCCATTCCATCATGCCTACACGATGTCTGATGGTGACAACTTTTTAAGCATTTGTCTAGTATCCATCCCCACACACTTGAAAAGTTTGGCCACCATTGGGGGTGATATATAGTACTCCATCTCATGTTTTAGTGTGGGTTTCTCTAAGATGACCTAAACACACAAAATCTCAATTTCCTTGATCTTATTTTGCCCAAATGATGTGGGATGTCAAACTTCACAAGTGTAAGTAGGATACCCCTTCCCACATACTTGTAAAGTTTGGTCACCATGGTCCGTCCTTTGAGCGAGATATGGTGATGAGTGTGTTTTTTGAAGGAGCTTTTACAAGCAACACTTCTCTCTGAAAAATGTGGACATTCTCTCTCTAGTCCCTCCACCATCACCTCCAACCCGGCCCTTTATCTCGTCTCTAGCCGAATTTAGCTCCTCCCTTTTGTCTCTCTATCTCTCTTGCTCTCTATCTCCCAATATCCCACCATCTTCCATCTCTATCCCTCTCCCACCATCTTCCACCTCGCACTCTTTCTCCCTTATCCCTCCCTCTCACTCTACGTCCTTATGTCTCTCCTTCCCTTTATATCTCTCGCAACCTCTTGCCTTTCTCCCTTCGTCTCTCTCCTTCTCCCACCCTATCTTGCTCTATCCATGTCCCTCCCCATGCATCATCTCTCCTCTCCTCTTACCTATATCTGCCCCTCTCCCTATGAATAATCTCTCCTTCCCTCCCTCTCTCTCTCTCTCTCTCTCTCTCTCTCTCTCTCTCTATGCATAATCTCTCCATCCTTCTCTCTCTCTCTCTCTCTCTCTCTCTCTCTCTCTCTCTCTCCCCCTATGCATAATCTCTCCTCTCCTCTTCTCTCTGTCTCTCTCACTCCCTATGCATAATCTATCCTTTCCTTTCTCTCTCCCTATCACTCTTTCTCCCTCTATCTCTCTCCCAGTGTCCTTCTCAATCTCTCTTCTTCCCTCTTTCTCTCTCTCTCTCTCCCAACCTCTCTCCCTCTCACTCTACTTCTCCCTTTTGAGAAATGTGGTGCCATCACTGAGCACAAGGAAGAGGTAGGAAGGAGTGAGAATAAGTAGCCAGAAGGTTATATCTTTTTTTCACTTGTGGTCGAGACTTTGCCTGCTTATATTGGTGGCATTTACAAAGGTTACAAATTTTTGGTGAAAACATCATGTCGAGATGATGACTTTATTAATGTGACGACATTGCTGAATTTTTGTCAATGAAGCTTGTGTCAGTGTGATAAACTTGATTAGAAGTCATTTATAATCATACTATTGATGCACATTTTGATGGACTTTCTATGCATGTGGACACTCTCTAGTGGTAGGCCTTTTACACCACAAATTTTAATTAAAAAAACTAGGTTTTCAAACCTTATCACCAATGAACCACAATCACTTCAAAGGATTTTTTCGTTGGAGGAGGTTGTGTTTTGTTGTGTGTGGCTTTGCCTACTCATCTGTATTATATTGGAGACACAACTTTTTTTTCTTCTTCTGTAGAGATCAACTAGATGCTGCTTGTTGTTACTGTTATAGTTGTTTTCATCTCGTTGCAGTGGTGGGTAACAAATGCTGCTCAACGATTGGCTTGGCCTTTTGTGTTTTGTTTTTGTAATGCGAGATTTTTATTTGTACCAACAAGCAGTGTCCTTATTACGGATGAGAGCTGGAAGTAAGACTCGATCACGAGACCTTACCCCCAACACACACACGCTTCACCAATTGCTCTACTGCACTGCTGGTCCTTTTGTGTTGCTGCAGATGTTTACTTTGAAAAAGACATCACCCAAAAAGTAATGCCTTGTTTGAAGACATCACCCAAAAAGTAATGCCTTGCTTGCTCTACCTTTCTCTTTCGGCTATTTTAGAGATGAGCGCTGGCCATTTCTCCTAATGACTTCCAGACATATAGCTAGTTTTTGATGGTGTAACCAACAAGGTACCCTTCATCAACAAAGAGATAGTGTTTTTTTTCAATGGCCCCAGAGTTTCATCACGACAAGCAGCACTTCAAGTGACTATCTAGGCAGAAAATTGTGTAGCATAAGCATAATAGAAGCCTCTCTTTGAGTAGAAGTAGATTTAGGCATAAGGAACTATGGGTCGGCGTCTTAGGGTAGAAGAGATAAGGCAGTTGAGAGAAATAAGGAGATAGTAGTTATACAGTTGTCAATGAAGAAACACCTATGCCTACTCACACAGAGTGGTTGTGAATGTAGTGCTACACTATGGTCTCCTCGTTTTCTCTCTCTTTCACTCTATTATGCTATTACAAGTGTTGATTTATAAAAGATAATTGCTAAGGAGTTACTGGGCTTGGTTGCAACACAGTGATAGCAAGATTAGCACTAATGTTTTATTAATTCCTCAAATGGAATAAAAAGATACTCTAACAACTGCACTCCCTAAACTATCCTAGAGTAAAATAGATCCACCATATCCTAGCCCCACCATGGATCTAGTACCATGTTGAAAAACAGGGATCTCAGGAGGATGAAAACTAATTAACAGCATAGTCAAGTGATTAAGAGATTTAGAAGGCTTGATAAATAATATAATTAATAATGGATTAACTCAAGGCAAAAAACACAATAATCATCTTACATTAGAATTGATCCAAGTACATCCTTTTATAGCTCTCATGGAGCTCCATCCACATTTTCTATGCACAATTGTGCCATCCATGTGTTCATAATATAAATGCTCAAATTCCTTGTGCACCCTTGCACCTTCCATGCGTCTACTTTTTGACCATTGAATATCTTTTACATTCATCCTTTCATATGTTCAAATGACCTTATCTTGTATCCATCTAATATCAAAACACCCTAGGCTCCATCTACCTTAGCCCCACATATATGTGCCCCATGCATGACATGATGGGCACCATATTTCAACAGCTCAAACACAGAAAATCTAGATTTTCTCAAACCCGCTTGCCCAAACTATATGGGATGGTGGTCAAACTTTACAAGTGTTTGTGGATTACCCCTCCCCACACATACTTGAAAATTCTAATCACAACAAGATGTTCAGGTGAGATATGGTGCTCCATCACACGTCTATGCATGTATCTACAAGTGGGCCCAAATGTAGAAAGTCTAAGTTTTCTCGATTTCATCTTCTTGAATGACATCGGATGGTGGAATGAGCTTTGCGAGTGTGTGTGGGGTATACCTCCTGATATACTTGCAAAGTTTGGGCACACCACTGGACTCCAATGAGATATGGTACTCTATCCCTTGTTTTCTACATGAGTTTCTTCAAGAGGGCCCAAACACACAAAATCTAAGTTTTCTCCATTCCATCATGCATACACGATGTCTAATGGTGATTGAACTTTTTAAGCCTTTGTCTAGTATCCATCCCCACAGACTTGAAAAGTTTGGCCACCATTGGACATCATTCGGGTGATATATAGTACTCCATCTCATGTTTTTATGTAGGTTTCTCTAAGATGACCTAAACACACAAAATCTCAATTTCCTTGATCTTATTTTGCCCAAATGATGTGGGATGTCAAACTTCACAAGTGTAAGTAGGATACCCCTTTCCACATACTTACAGAGTTTGGTCACCATGGTCCGTCCTTCGAGCGAGATATGGTGATGAGTGTGTTTTTTGAGGGAGCTTTTACAAGCAATACTTCTCTCTTAAAAATGTGGACATTCTCTCTCTAGTCCCTCCACCACCACCTCTAGCCCGGCCCTTTATCTCCTCTCTAGCCCAATTTAGCTCCTCCCTTTTGTCTCTTTATCTCTCTCACTATCTATCTTCCAATCTCCCACCCTCTTCTCTCTCTAATATCTATCCCTGTCCCACCATCTTCTGCCTCTCACTCTTTCTCCCTTATCCACCCTCCCTCTCACTTTATATCCTTATGTCTCTCCTTCCCTCATATCTCTCGCAACCTCTTGCCTTTCTCTCTTCGTCTCTCTCTCCTTCTCCCACCCTATCTTGCTCTTTCCCTGTCCCTCCCTATGCATCATCTCTCCTCTCCTCTTATCTATATCTACCCCTCTCCCTATGCATCATCTCTCCTCTCCTCTTATCTATATCTACCCCTCTCCCTCCTATGAATAATCTCTCCTTCCCTCTCTCTCTCTCTCTCTCTCTCTCTCTCTCTCTCTCTCTATGAATAATATCTCCATCCTTCTCTCTCTCTCTCTCTCTCTCTCTCTCTCTCTCTCTCCCTCTCTCCCCCTATGCATAATCTCTCCTCTCCTCTTCCCTCTGTCTCTCTCACTCCCTATGCATAATCTATTCTTCCCTTTCTCTCTCTCTCTCTCTCTCTCTCTCTCTCTCTCTCTCTCTCTCTCTCTCAGCGTCCCTCTCAATCTCTCTTCTTCCCTCTTTCTCTTTGTCTCTCCTCCCAACCTTGTCCCAACCTCTCTCCCTCTCACTCTTCTTCTCCCTGTTGAGAAATGTGGTGCCATTGAGTACAAGGAAGAAGTAGAAAGGAGTGAGAATAAGTAGCCAAGTAAGAGAAAAGCCTAGCATGAAGCCATGTGACAAAGGGGATTATCCCACATTAATGTCCAAGCCCAAGGGAGTACCTCCTCATATAAAAGGGAGCCATTGCAAGCAATATAATATATCACTTACACTTATTTGAAGTTTCTCTATGTGTCCAAGTTAATCTATCTTGGAGTCTAATTGACTTGAGTGCAATTTAAGTAGCACACTCATCATCATAAGCTCACTTTGGTATCATCCACCTTAGATTAGTTATATTAATTGTGTTATCATTAGAGTAAGGTTAGCATCTCATTAGAAACCTCTTTGTCATTAGGAGAGCTTGATCCCTATTTCTCAACATGGCATTAGATCATAAGTGTTACTCTCTTAGCTTAGTATTTTTTCTTTACTTCAAAATCCTTCCTCCCCCCTCATTAGTTTTGTATTTATTGTAGGTACTTAGGAAATGCATTAAAAATTAGGAATTGTGTGGTTGATGTCCTTTTCTGCCATTAGGGCCTCATTAGTATTCTAGTGCATCCTTAGTAAAGCAAGAGCGTTGCTACAAGTGCAAAAACAGGCTGCCATGTAGAGGAGCATAAATAGCTCACAAGAAGCATAGCAAAATGCATCAGGAAGCCCCATCCTAGTGCTAGCAGCAGTTTTGTTGTGAGACATGGCGAGAGGCAGCAAGATGCAGTATAGGAACCTTGGGACGGTGGGTCTGAAAGTGAGCATGCTGTCGTATGGGGCATGGGCGAGTGGATTTGGAGGGTGCAAAGGCGCTAATGAGCAAGTGCAGAGAACATAGCATCAACTTCTTTGACAATGTGAAGGTGTATGCATTTGGCAAGGCAGAGGAAATAATGGGGCAGGCCATTAGAGAGCTGGGCTGGAAACGCTCCGATGTTGTATCTCCACCAAGCTCTTCTGGGGCGGCATGGCCCCAACAACGTCGGCCTTTGCCGCAACCACATCGTTTCGGGAACTTTCATCGCAAAAACAACAAGCTGTGGCCAGCATGAAGTAGGCAAACCAGCATATTCAGGCATAACCAAATCGCCAAGCTCAGGCATTAAAATCAGGCGAAGATGTAAGCTGAAGAGAAAAAAAACACACAGAGCCTTGGCGGGCAGAGCTATACTACAAAGAAGAAGAAGGCCGACGCATAGACAGTCACCAGTAGCTCAAGTAATGGCGAGCACAACAGTAAGTCGAGCACAATTGTAACGGTGAGCACAACAGTAAGTAACGGCGAGTGACCAGGAGCTCAAGTAACGGCGAGCACAACAGTACGTCGGCACATTTTGATTGCAGCAGCCTCCGCAAAGAAGCAGCTTTCTTTTTTTTTTTTTTGTGGACCTCAAATAAACCCTAAGGGTTATCCATTAAAAAAAGAAAAAAAGAAAAAAGGTGTGAAGCTCTTAGGTAAGGTGTTGTTCACACTGGAGTTGAAAATTTGGGGTATTTAAAAAAATACCACTTCTTGAATTAGGCACTTGGCATTTACAAATTATTTGGCACTCATGACCTTTAATTGTATCCTATTTTTTACGTTGAAAACTTACAATCAAGCTTGAAAAAATTATTGCAAAACAAATCGTGCTAAAATCTTGTAAGCAAATAGGCACTACCATAGATGCTCAAGAAAATCATGGTAAGACCTTTGCGAATGGCTATGAGCACAAGTATAATGCACATGGATAAATTATTGAGGAATGGTCACATAAGTGCCAAGAGCCAATCTAGGGAGAAAAGACCAAAGAGGTGACAAGAAGAAGAAGACATCATCAACAAGAAGTGGAGTCAAGGTCATAGCAACCAAGAGGCTACCATGACATCGACATCAACGTGAGCAACAAAGGAGCTACTAATCACTACCCTAACCTAAATCATACGTTGCAAAAGCCACCAAATGAGTTTGATATGCAAATGTAAAATACTAGATCACCATGGAGTAGCCAAAGCATCACTTTGGGGGAGTGAAAATCAACCCAACCATCTCTACAATAACCTTTGAGTTAGAGAGTAACCAAGCCAAAGAGCCTCTAAGTTACCTAGCCAAGTTAGAAATGAGAGGGGGTAAAAATATGTTATAAAACTTGCATCTGACCACCTTGTAGTAGCCTAAGAAAATGGCACCAAGGGGGGGGAAGGGGTGTTGAGAAATGTGGTGTCGTTGAGTGCAAGAAAGAGGTAGGGAGTGAGAATAAGTAGCCAAGCAAGATCAAAGTCTAGCATGAAGCCACATGAGAAAAGGGGATTATCCCACATTAATGTACAATCCCAAGGGTGTACCTCCTCATATAAAAGGGAGACATTTCAAGCAATGAAATATATCACTTTGTACTTATCTCAAGTTTCTATATGTATCCAAGTTAATCTATAGTTAACTTGAGTGCAATTTAATTAGCACACTCATCATCATGAGTTCACTTAGGTATCATCCACCGTGGATTAGTTATGTTAATTGTGTTATCTCATTAGAGGAAGATTAGCATCTCATTAGGAATTTGATTGTCATTAGTAGAGCTCGATCCTTCTTTCTCAACACTCCCTCTTCCCTCTCTCCTCACAACCTTGTCTTTTGTTTCTCTCTCTCTCTCTCTCTCTCTCTCTCTCTCTCTCTCTCTCTCTCTCTCTCTCTCGCACCCTCTTGCATCTCTCCTTACTTGCCCTCTCCCTCACTCTTCTTATGCATAATCTCTCCTTCCCTCTCCCTCACCCTTCCTATGAATCATCTCTCCTTCCCTCTCTCCCACTATTTCTCCCTTTCCCACCCTCCCTCCCTTCCCTCTCTCTCTCTCTCTTCCCCTCACCCACCCTCTTCCCTTCCTCTCTTTCCCCTTCCTCTCTCTCAATCACTTCCACTCACTTTTTTGAAATAAAGAGATTTCCTTTCCCCTCCATGAAGAGAGAGAGGAGCAAAGAGAGTGGAAGAGAATCATGACATAATTACTTGAGAGAGACAGGGAGTGAGAGAGAGAACAACATGTCAACACTACATCCTTAAGATAAAAAATACTTCTTTCAATTACAAATAAAACCAAATTCATTCACATGTAACTTCCAAATACAACTATTATATTATAATTGTTATTCACTACCATCTTTACTTCTATCGACATCGCTTATCTTTACTTCTATCGACATCACTTATCTTTCGAGGTGAAGGCACAAAGTTTGAGAATTCCATTCATTCTCTTTTGCACTTCCTCTAGCAAGAGATGCTTGAAAGCATCATCAATAGAACCATGGGCTCGCCATATAGTAATTAATTCCACCATTTTAGTCTACACTGAAGAAATATCATCATCACTACCAGGAAGTTATAAGGATGTGAGAGCTTTCCATACTTGTGCACCATCTACGGTCTTTTACTTGACCTCTGCATTGGTGGCCTCCCTAACGATACATGCAGTAATAACTTCAATGCTAATTTTTTATGAGGCCATTAGGAACAATACAAAGGAGGGTTGTGGGTGGTGTGCTCTTCTAAGAATGCTAAGCTAAATGGTGATTAACAAAGTTGTATGGAGGTTATCTGTATATTTATAGTAGTGGGAGAGGTGTACTCTTCTTTTACACCAAACAAAAAAAAAACTTTCTTCTTTTTTAATGTCGATAATAAAGGCATCTTTCCTTAACAAATCCTACACCCCAATAATGAAGGCATCTTTTCTTACTTTTTTGGGAAAGAGCGAGTATGTCATGAAGAACAACGAACAATACAAAATTAAATAGGATAATATAGCTGCCAATGCAGGCAAGAGATAATTTTACTTCTGAAAAGAAGCTACATCGGGATCATATACTATTTCCTCAAAACAACAAACAATGTAAAATTTCACAAGGCAATTAATAAAAATGACAAGGCAAATTATAGTTGAAAGACCACTTTATTCCAGAAAGGCAGATACATCATCCTTGCAAGCAAAGAATAAAGACATCTACGTACTTGTTATAAGGGCTATAATCTTAAATATTGCTTACAAAAGATAACATACCATAGCTACATAAGGGTTCCTCCAGCTATACGCTTTTATGGGCTACTCTATTCTTCAACTCATCTCGAAGAGAATCCTCCTTCTCTTCAGCAATGTACCCATAACTCCACCAAGTTTCGATAGCACTTTCAATATTCATATTCTAGATATGCAAATCTCCAGAATCAATAGGCTCATCCACTAGCACCTTGCTCCAAAGACTACGGGCCTCTATCTTGATTCTGATATGTTCTTTCGCATCTCCCCCTATTTTCATGCACAAATCTTTGCAAACCCTATCAAGGGTATCCTTGAGAGTATAGTTTACGGCCATTAGAAGAAGACATAATGAGATCTACAAAGATTAGTGGATGACGGTGAGGGTTGTTACGATAAAGAATGATGGTGAGGGGGAGAAATAAAATAAGAGGGAGAGGGAGGCAATAAGATTTTGGAAGTAAGGATTAGAGTAAGAGCTAAGGGTCATATTTTTACATACATCATGCTAAAAGCAAAAAGGAATTTTGCATGGATATTTCATAAATTTAGAAAAGTAGATGCATGGATAAGTGTTGTGTGTAAAAAAAGGAATTGCATGAATAAGTAATATATTTAAGATAATCTATGTACACATCAACATTGAGAAGACCTTAAAATAATAAATGAACATATTCTAGCCATTGACATACAACCATATATGATTGTCTTGCTAAAACATTTTAAAAAATAAAAAGTAAATAGACATTCCTAGAAAGTTGATCGAGCCTTGATACAAAGGACATTTTATTATCACAAAATGAAGGACCTTTTCAAAACTACAATACAATGTCATCAACAGTACAAGGTCCTTCTTAGATTATTCTCTTGCTACTGAATATTCTCATTAGGTCCTCCTTTTTTAGATTGGGTTGATGTATAAACATATTATGGTTCGTATCTAACCCAAAAATACACAAATATACAAAATAAAGATGCTTTCATGCATAATATGGTCTACCACCCCTTACACTAATTTGAAAATCGGGACATATGTATAATGGATTCTTTCCCATAGTCACTTGATATTTTTCATTGCGTAGTATGGGATTCCTCAGTCTTAATTACAAACACTTCCATCTGTTCGGCCTTAATGATAAAATGCTCAAAGACCATAGTTGTGTTTAAATTGCCGAATCTATTCTCTTGGCTGCCATATCTGATATGATACTTTTATACTTTGTTGACCAATGGGTTAAATAAATTTCTTCTTGGGGTAGTCCCTTTTGCAACACAAATCCACCAGCCTCTCGAATCTCATGCACAGTAAGGTTTGTACCTTGTCCAACTGGCCATATAACTGAGGGTCTAGTAGGGGATTGACAGATAGTATTATATACTCTCCAAGTATGATCCATGTTGCTATTGTAAAACCACATGAACTGACCACTCTCGCATACCATAGAAATATGGAGCTGGAACACCTTGCCCACAGTTCTTGATGCTCTTATTACACTTGCCATCTTGGCCACCTAACCATCCTTGGTGGCTAGTGACCTTGCCCACAGTTCTTGATGCTCTTATTACACTTGCCATCTTGGCCACCTAGGTGGCTAGTGACCACTCTCGCATACCATAGAAATATGGAGCTGGAACACCTTGCCCACAGTTCTTGATGCTCTTATTACACTTGCCATCTTGGCCACCTAACCATCCTTGGTGGCTAGTGACCTTGCCGTGAAGAGATGTTTGATGTATAGCCCACATTGAGTCGTGTATGTCATTATCCAAAATTTCATGCATCTCTGATTTAGTTTCTAATCCCTTTGCATTATGACCACCTTCTACAACTAAAGGAATAGTGGGTGGAAAGTTCAATCTCCTACCTCATTTCTTACATGGTTGGTTTTCTATGGCATACCCTGGATGATGTGAGTAGTTATCTTTCTCAAGATTTATAACTATGGGTTTTCAATGCTATCTAACTGTAATGTTATCACCAATATAGTGTGGTTTTACATGCATTGGTGCTTCCCCCACCAATTTAGTGCTGATGGTTGACAGACTTGGAGCTTTTGATGTTCTGGCCTTCTGCATCAACTTTGCTATTGTAGGGCTAGCTTGGAGTTCCTCACTGCTTCCCCCACCAATTTGCTGGTGGTGGTTGACAGACTTGGAGCTTTTGATGTTCTGGCCTTCTGCATCAACTTTGTTATTGTAGGGCTTGCTTCATGATATTTACCTTCCATAAATGCATGCTTCTCTGTGGATTGAAAGAGGGCACTACGCGAGATCTAAAACAACAGCATCATATAAAGAGATTGTTCCCTTGAAACTCTCTCCTGCTAACCAACTTGCATGTTTTGTTTCTTCTAGATTAGTGGTCTTCATGTGCAATAAAGTGGTGCCACCTCCTATAATAAAAGATTAAGTGATGAAAATTGAAGTTGTAAGCTCCAACCACATTCCATAATAAAAGATTAGATTAACAATTCGTATTCCAAATGCAAGCTATTTGTTTTCAAATCTAAGAAAGTAATACTTACCCCTACAAGGTTCTTCCTCCAATGGGGATATCTAGTATGCCACCAACTAGGCCAACAATCCATGCTGGTAAGTTTGCATGAGCGATTTTATCGTTCATACCACGATCTAATGTGTTTGTATTTCAAGAGGGCCTCTTCTTCACTCAATGCACAGAGATGGCATAGTCGCTTGTGCTCTTCTTGAAAACTCCTGACTTATATGCATGCATGTTCAAGATTTGTTCCCAATGAAAAGACATGAATGCTAATGATCTTATAATATATTCTCTGGTCCATTATTATAGACTTTCCTAATTACCCTCCAGTTGGCTCCAGCCTCATTAGCCCCATAAGGTCAAAAAAATCTGGTTTGGAAAAGCCTTTTTGCACCACAACATTGTTAATCATTTCCCATAAAAGAACTTGTGCCACTGTGTCCTCTTTCATTTCACATGTCACAATTGTCATGAGCTCTTGCAGGCTGTATGCCATCATATAACAGTTGGAAAGCAGCTGAAAACCAATTTAAAAGTTTGAAGAATTTTATAAGACCAAACTGTACCTTGGATCATATAAATGTGCAACCATTGTTGTAAATCCCTACACACACCTGGGGTGGTTGTAAGGTGAGGTTACGCACTTTCGTTTACTCTCTCTCAAAATAGAACATCGATGCAATGAGCGAAACTCTCAGGCAGAGGATCTCGATCGAGATATCACCATCAATGAAAACATGACACGTCTCTTCTGAGCCAAAAGCCCTATATCTCGATCAAGATATCAACAATTGCCATGCCAATAGGCTCGAAAGTGGTCCATTTTTTAGACCAAAACTCATTACTCTGTAAGCAAATGCTCCCCATTCAGTGATAAAATGCTGTCTTTTGAATATCCTCATCTACCATTGGAATTTGATTATACCCAAAAAATCCGTCAAGAAAGCTATACATTTCATGCCTTGCGACATCATCCAAAACAGAATCAATAAATGGCAATGGAAATGGATCTGCAATGGTTGCCGCATTCAGTTTTCTATAATCCACACACACACAGATTTTGGTCGACTTCTTTGGCACCACCACATTTGGTGATAACCACTCTGCTTTATCTACTGGTATGATGAAACCCACATTCAGAAGTTTATCCAACTCTTGCTTGACCTGTTTGGCATAATTCGGATTCATTCGGTACCTTTGCTGAATAACTGGCACCGCATCCTCCTTGAGATTAATCTGATGTTTGTACACCTGAGGATCCATTCCCAAGCAAACACATCCCATAAACTCCTGCAATAATTTCTTCATATCATCTTTGAACTCCTCATCCAAATTGACACTGACTTTGACAACCTTCGGATTTTCTGCTGATCCTAAGTTTAGATCTTGTAAGTCATCCTCCTTAACTCTGGAAACTTTGTCCATCAATTTGTCATACAAAAACTCTGCTCTAAGAATTGCTTCCTTTGGTGCAATATCTACATCCTCATCAGCTACATCCACCTTTTCATCTCCATCATGTTCTGCTGACTTCAACTGTGACACCTGTCCAGAACTGCTTTCCGCCAATTGACAAAACACTTCCTCCTGTGTCTTATGGACGACATACTTATCCAGAATCTGTTCCACATCTACTTCAAAAAATGGAACTATTGTTGGGTAAGCTGCCAACAAAAAACAGTCTTCCTCATCATCCTCAACTTCTTCTGCCAAATTAATTGGCTGAGCCATCATTGGCTTCACTGACTTTGACAGCTCTTCTCTAGATCCCATTGGTAATATGACCACTTTCTTGCATTTCTTTAATGAAACCTCATTCTTTTCCCAATCTTGCTTGAAGCTTTGCAGTTTTAAACCATGGCCTTCCCAACAACATTGAGTAAGCATTCCCTGAATCTTTCATCTTTAAAACAACAAAATTTACTGGAAACTGCAATCCTTGTATTGTAAGAGATTGTCTTCTCAACATCCCAAGTGGTTGAACTCTGCTCTGATCTGCCATCCTTACTTGAAATGGCACTGGCTCCAATTCGACATTCTTCATCTTCAAGAATTCTTATTCTGACAAAATGTTGACTCCAGATCCGCCATCCAATAAGACCTTTGAAAACCACCAATTGTCAAAATCCAGTGGAACCGTTGGAACAATGAAATCCACATCTTCAGGACTAATCTGATGACTTCCCACACTCTGGTCCAAAACATCCATTATTTCTGCAATCTTTGACTTTCCCATGGCCGAATAAAGTCGATCCCTGAAAATTGGGACCAATGAAAGCAACTGATCCAATGTAAAATGCATAGGAGTATTCAATAACTCTTGAAACAGTGCTTTGGATTTCTCCCCCTTATTCTCCGTCCTTTTCAATGACTTCTTCTTTTTCTTCTGAATGTGTTCATCATCCTGTGCTTCCACAATCCCCTCTGCTACTTCATCACAAGAACAACTTTTTGCTCCTCCCAATCTAATGGTGACTTCAACCTTGCTTTAGACCGTGTAACCGCCAGCACTTCCGAATCCTGTATGCCACATTGAGAACAATCACATGCAGGCGCACATTCCGCCAACACTTCCTTTACTCCATGTTCTTGAGAAATCTCCACATTCACCAAATTGCTTTGCAGAGGTTTATTTATTTCCGATTGATGAACAGGTGGCTGAACAGGTGGCACAGGCAACTGAGGTAATGACTGAGTAGGTCTTGGTTGATTCCACCCTTGCTAATTCCATCCTTGCAGATTCCACTTCTGTTGATTCCAACCTTGCTGATTCCAATTAGCTGGTTGCTGCCAATTTTGCTTTTGAGGCCAGCCTTGTGTGGTTGGTTCCAATTTCCTCCCCATGGTGGTCTAGAATTCTACCATCCTCCAAACCTTGATCGTCCTCCTTGATTGAAATTTCCCCTGAATGGTGGTCTCCCTGGTGGTCTCCAATTCAAATATGGCTGCTGCTGCCTCTACCATCCTTGATAATTGAATGGCCTCTGTTGGTCCGATGCTTCCGGAAAAATCCCATGAGCCTGTGTCACATTTTGCTGCATCTTCTGCTGTATTCTTTCAGGAACTGCTCCCCTAAAATTTGGATTGTACCAGCAATCTTTTATCTTATGACCATCCTTGAGACAAATTTCACAATGATCTGTCTTGCTTCCTAATTCCTTTTGAATTCCCATCTGCTTTAATTTCTTTTCCATTGCCTTTTTCACTGACTTACTCTTTGTCTTCTCCTTTGACTTCTTACACCTGACTTCCTCTTATGTTTGTTTTTCATATCCTCCTCGTCATCTGACTCCGAATCGCTATCCGAATCATCATCACTACTTGATCCTGAATCCGTATCCGAATCTGTATCAGAATCTGACTCTGAATCGTCATCTGGATCTTCATCACTTGACTTCTTCTTCTTTTTCCCCTTCGACTTTCTCTTTTTCCTATCCTTGGAATGCCTCTTTCTTGAACTCAAGCCTGTTAACCCAAATCTTTTCTCCGCTCTAGTAGCAGTATCTATTAGTGCATCCATTCCACCCGCAACATCAACACCTGCGATTGCATTCCGCAACTCTTTTCTCAATCCTTTCATAAAGTATGCTGCCAACATCTCATCTGTAGGCCTTTCCTGTATTGTGAGCCTTTGCACATATCGATTAAACTTATGTGCATAATCTTCACAAACATCTTCTTCTGCTTCACACCTTTGAGTTTTGTCAGCACATCATTTGTTGTCTTATCCCTCCAAAACCGATTCAGAAATACAATCCTTAATGCATCATAATCCACAAAATGTCCTGCAGCAGCTAAACCAGCGGCATGGCTTTTCCCTCCAATGTTGCCTCGAACTGGCGCATCTTGGCTTGCACATCATATACTCCGGCAAATCCTCTGGCCTGCCATCTGGTCTCGAATTGAGCCACATGGCAATCAGGGTCTTCTTTAGACTTTCCTGAAAAGCTCCCGAATTTGACGCGTAAATCTGCTCTAGCCGCTGCAGCCATATTAAGAGGTTGATTTTGGGGTAACCGCCTTGTAGTACTTCTTTCCTCTAAAGGATTGAACCACAACCTTCTCCTAGGCAATAATGCCCGTTGTATTGTTGCTGTGGCTAATAATTGTGGAAAACTCCCTGATGACTGTGCCACTGCTTCACCTGAATTCGCTGAATCGTGCTCTGTCTCCTCTTCAAACCCATCTGTTGACATTCCCCTATCGCCACCTTCTTCTGGTAACTCCTGTTCTTGGTCATCTCCCCTAAGCTTCAAACCTAATCGCCTTGCTACTGATCTTGTAAAGTATGAATGAGAGGATTCTGCTGACTCCTCTAGATCGAATTAAACACCCATCACAATTATCCCATATTTGAAAAAATCTAACCGTCATCCCCATTAACTGCTTCATCTTCGCTTCGACACTCGCCCTCACACAGAAGAAAATGAACCCATACATGAAAATCCATCACAAGCACCGTGATCGCTAGTGTTTCTTGTAAACTACATTTCCTTCAACCCTCTACAAAACACAGACTTCCTGACAAATGAACTGACAAATTTCTCACTCAAACACAATCAGAAATAACTCACCCATGCCAAGTTACTTTGTGAATAGAAAAACTCCATTTCATCTTCAGAAATTCATATTACAGAAGTACATCGAAGAGGAAACACTTGACTGACAAATAACTTGACAAACAGACTACCAAAAAAACTGAATTGCTTACAAAACATCATTCTCCTTCCTCAGCAATTACATGCGTATCCACTTCTACGCCAATAAAAACTATATATCCCCAAAAACTACTTCACACGACTTTCTAACTTCCAACCAGATTTTAAAGGACACTTCACATTACATCCGATTATGACAATGTAAAAGACTAAGGTTTTAGACAAAAAATATCATCCAATATTCAGCCCTTAAACATCCATCATGTGAAAAGCTAATAACCCCTTGTTGGAGGTTCATGTGGAAATCACCAAGAGAAGCTAACCAATCACATACCATAATCACATCAATGGGTACCATGTCCAAGACCACCAAATCACCTTCCCAAGTGTATGAAGAGGATAAAATCACTCTTGTTGAAGGGCAAACCAAACTAGCTTTCTCATTGTCTCCACTTGCACTTGAAAGGTTATGGGGGGTAGCTCCTTTGGAAATAGATGGATTTAGAGTTGATGAAGCTATGAGTACTCTTGGAATCACCAAAATGTGAGAAACTCTCCCATTGATGGTACCCATCAATCTCAAAGTATTTGGGCTCTTGCAACCCGCCAAAAGCTCTTGTGAAATGGAACATACATGAGCTGCATTTTCTGCATAGTTTGCACTTTTGGGCATATCATCACCCACAATGCATGCATGATTCCTTCCACCGGGGTCAAAAGGAAACTCATCCTCTTCTTTAACAAAATAATGATGCTCCCCATGTGTCTCTTCATTGCAATCTTGAAACTCTTCCATGTCATGAGATGGTTTGGAGTCATCATCCTCATCCATGATAATCATAGTAGCCACCAGTTTCTTTGACTTGCAAATATGCTCGGGTGACCACTTCTCTTTGCATTTGAAACAAAGGCCTTTCCTCCTTAATTCCTCAATCTTAGGATCATCCATCCTTTGAGTCTTCTTGAAGGGTTGAGGAGACTTCTTGATGAACCCACTGCTCTTCTTAGCATCATTATGAACTTCATTCATGGTATGCCCACTTCCAAAAGATCATGGAAGTTTGTGAGTGTAAGTGGATGTGGTAGAAGAAATGCTCTTCCCAAAATTAGAAGAAGCATTGAATGGCTTATGAGTGGTTACATTGGGCTGAAATCTCCTATACTTCGGCTCATATAGCTCCGCCAACCTCATAGCCTCCTTGATAGTGGTAGGTCTTTGTGTCGAGACATCCGCCTTGATGTATGAATCTAGACCATGCACAAACTTCTTCAATCTCATGCCTTGATTGAGCCCATCCACGAACATAGAGAGCTTCATAAACTTCTTGATGTACTCTCTAACCAGTATACCCTTTTGTGTGAGTTCATACCATTGCTCATGGTATCGATCAAGAACCAAAGGTGAAACAAATGACATATTCATTTCCCTCTTCAATTCTTCCCAAATGTGTGGCATAGTACCTTCGTTAATCATATGTCTCCACCATTGATGTGCATAATCTTCCAAATGTAAGGATGCAAATTGCACTTTATCGTTTTCACTCTTTGGGTAGAGCTGAAAGTATGTATCCAACTTGTTCATCCACTCCTCCAACTCATTTGTGGGGCTCATCCATGGACCATCACCCTTAAACTTGGAGAGAGAGATCTTGTCTTTCACATCCTTAGATGTGGTAGATGATGCATTCTCATGATGGTGTGAAGGCTTGTACTTTTGCATTTGCACATACGACCCAAAGATTTGTGCAAAATCCTTGTACTCCCTCTTGAGAAAGTGTAGCATTTCCATCCACCTATCATGAGCTTCTCTTTGCTTCTCCATGAACGACATATGTTCCCAATCATGTACATCCACATCATCCAAATCATACACCTCTTCTTCAATCATGGAGTATTGATTTGCTTTGGGCTGCTAAGGTACTCTTCTAGGATCCCCAACATTGGACTCCACATGTTTGAATGTAGGTGCATGTTGCCTTTCATTCATTTGAGAAGAACCCGCTTGAAATGAAGAAGGCTTTGTCTCCCTCATCATAGAAGGTCTTCGAGTATCCGCCATGAATCCAAAAGAAACATTCTTGGTTGAATGCTCATTAGTCAACTTAGGATAAGCCTCTTGCATCATTGGTTGTTTGCCTTCCCTTCGGCCTTCAAAAGCTGTCTCAAAATGTTGCTTGTCTTCATGTTGACCACTATCATATAGATGTTGACTCATTGATCGAATGACATTCTCTTCCAAATATTCCATCCTTGTAGCCATAGTGTCAAGTTTATCATTGACCTCCACCTTTGTAGCCATAGAATCCATCTTTGCATTGATTTCCATTAGCATTTGTAGGAGGGCATCATTGGTGGAGACAGAATGTGAGGATTACGGGGTATACTTGGGGACACTCCTAACATTCATTTCTTCCTTCACTTCTCTTGATCTTGCCCAAAAGTTTCCTCCGGCACATCCAGAATGCCATGCTCCATTGCTTCCTCCCCTTCTACTTCCTCGGAGGCCAATGCATTGCACCTCCCTTGGGTTTCGGTGCCATAAAATCCCTATTTTTGGAAAAATGGCGATAGATTGGGGTAGGGTTGTTGGATTAAAGAGATCTATAGCTTGATAGAGATCTAATGAGATACTCTAGACCCCTATGCAAAGACCCAAAAGAATTAAAGTGTGCTACTACTCTCTGTTTTAGGGTTCTCTGGGATATGGGATGAAATAGTATTTTGGCTATATCTTGAGCTAGAAATATGGGAATTCAAAACTTTCTTGCTCAAATCGAAGCCCTTGATGAGTTGTACAAGCTTATATGATTAGATCTATGAGACCATAAACTCCCTATGACTGAATTAGGGTTTATCAGTCCTGGTAAAATCCTAATTTTTGCCCTAAAGGAATATCGGATTTTGACAGTTAAGGGCTTGTTGGGTAGGTCTAAGGAAGTAATAAGGGCTTTTGTAATCACCTTTAATTGAGTCCTAAAGGATTTTGACTGAATTAGGGTTTTGACAATTCTGCAGAATCTTGCCCAAGTGACTTTCTTAGTGACCCATGGCTTCCCGCTTGCCCCAATTCAATTGTTCAAGCATCCAATACTCCATTGACATCCAAACGCTCATAGTATGTGCTCACCAATGCCCATAAATCCAACCATGCATAGGATTTTGAAAAAAATTCGGCATGGTCTCCTTTGTATTAGGAGCCAAATCTCAATCTCCTAAGCATCAAATTTCAACATCAACACTCATTGGCATCTTGCATAAATTGCATAACACCTTGCCCCAATGTTTGCCTCAACCAATAGGCATCAAATCCATGCATAACCCAAGTGGATCACTGCAATACATGTACCAATGTCTTGGATGAAGCACGTCGAAGCTTGCTAATCTCCTAGCTAAGCTTTTCCCACCCTCGTACACCTAGTCCGATTCTAGACACAAGTTGGGGCCATGTCTTTCCCACCAAGTACCTAATCCTCCACTGTACCGCTTTCCCACGGCACTCATGGCATGGTGGATTCAAGCCATGCTCCCCTCGGGCCTCTTCTCCAATGCCCGAGGTAACTCACAACATACTAGATGCTAGGAATGGAAAGTTGTGAGAACAATTGTGATGTGGTAGTGTGCTTTGCTTGAATGTAAAATCAAGGAAGATTACTTACAATCACATGGCATGACTCATTCCCTTTTACAACTCATTCATTTACAACCAAAGACAATGGACTCATGTTATTCAATCAAATCCCATGAATCTTCCATCTATCCAATAAAACACTTAATTCCAATCACCATAACAATTGCATGTGAGGGTAAGCAAGGAGAGGGTAAGCAAAACCAATAGCTCAATCCACAATCTCTTATGCATGCCCACACTCCATGTGACTCCTCATAGCATTGAGATGGCTAAAAGTGGCTCAATGGCATCCAATTCCCTTTGCAATGCTCAAAGATATGAGAACATGTGTCATATCAATGCAAAATTGGTGCCAATAGCTCATTCATGGGTTCCATAACCCTTCCAATGCATAGAATCACATCCATCATAACCATAAGCATGTGAGTCAATCCCTACACCATCTCATATGCATGTCCCATAGCATGGAAAAGGCCAACATAGCTCCAATGAACTCAATTAGACTATAGGTTATGCCAATAGAAGCATAGACATCACCAATGGGATGTAATGTGTCTAAATGCTTCAATCTCTCATTATGTGCATGATTAGGGTTTTAAATGGATGAAAATCCTTGATTCTTCAATGAAATTGATTGGAAACTTGGAAGGCCTCTTACCACTTGATGCACATAATACTAGTTGATGAAGCATTCCCTTGACATAAAGGTTGATGTAGATAGAATCCAAACCATCCAAGATCTCCAATTAGAAGCCTTCATCATCTGATTTTCTCCCAAATTAGCTCTCAAGAAGCTCAAACCCTGATTTCTCCCAAAATGGATGAGGATTAAGCATATGTGTGGGTAGAGGGAAGCAAAAGGAGAAGTATTAACCCCATGGATTTCCAAAAAAATGATGGTAGAAACCCTAATTGAAGATGAAGACAAGACATGCCAAAAATAGATGCAATACACTAAGCTGATGATTAAGAAGGCTAAATGAACTTGCTAATCAAGAGCTTAAGCTCTAATCTCATGTCATTTTGAGCCGTGAGGCTGTTCACAAATGCGATGCTACCGAGCGCAGCCTAACGGCCAAAAAAAATGTGAAGACACACAAGATGAGCTTCAAATGGTGGCATTTAGGCTTCCATTAATGAGAAAATGGTGTAAGGTTGAGTAAATGACCAAGAGATCCTCTTGTTCTAGGGTTTGAGTGAGGGGAAGAAGAAGAACTACATCATCGTCATCCTCTTTATCTTCATCATCCCCTTCATCTTTCATAAGACCTTTCCCCTTGTCTTGAACATGCGATTGGTCATGTAGACTTCTAGGCTTCACAATAAAAATCATGGTTTGAAAAGATATAATAAATACTCTTATAAATAATTAAAATATATAATTATATAGTTCATACCATGGCTGATTGCTTTGATTTACAAGCCTGAGTATACATCTCCTTCTCGCTCTTGGGTGAAAGCATGGTACAGTGTACCCATTTAGTAGTGTTTTTGGCAAAAAATTGATGGGTACTAAGCATACTTTTAGTACTAAATAAAGATCCACGGCAAGAAAATTTAGAACTCTAAAAATAGAGATCCTCCTACAATTCAAATTTTGGACGTGCATTGTAGTTTGCTTCGACTTCATTGAGTGCTCGATTTGCATGATTTTTGTTTCTCAGAAGCTCTCTCCTACTCTGCCACTACCATGCTTTTGCCTCTCCCCCCCTCTCTTTGCCTCTCCCCCTGACCCGCTTATTCTCTCTCTAGATATCTCATTTGTATGGAACATTAAACTGAGCCATGCGTGTCCGCGGGATCATCAGGTGGATATTCACAAAAGTGCTCAGACAGGAACAAGCGTGGTCTTGCATTCTCTACAGTGTGTTACTTCCTCAATGTTACTAGCAATTTTGATAGAGAAGGACGATAAGGAATTCTTGGTAGGATTTTACGACATCTAGAACTACAAGAAATTGTGAAGAAGACAATGTTTCCTAACCACATGATTTCGGAGGCGATTGTAGAGAACATAAAGACATCACTGAGCATGGTCAAAGGTGTGGAAAGTGCAAATAAGATAGCTGCAAAGAGAGCAGCACTTCACATGGTTGCTAACAATGCAGCAAAAAAACAATGCAGTGATAAGAGAGTTGCTAAAGCCCTTGGTATCCAACCAAGAAATTTGAAGAAACATCATGCTGATGTACAAGCTAAACAGTTCAAATGGGTGGGAGAAGGTCGCAAACACAGGAATGATTTTCTAAGTGAAGAGGTTGTCACTCTGTCATTCAATTTTGGACAAGCAACACAAGGGTGTCTCCAAACAAGAAGGATGTTTGCAGGCAGTGGACAAGTCGAAAAAACTATAGAGTTCATCCCAGCCATTACTTGGAGCTTATCAAGGTATATCTACATCATTTATTTTTTCTTAGAAAAGAAAATTTGTCTCCTTAAATTGCTATCCAATTGTAGACAAAATCTTGCATTAGAAGAGATACATCAATCAAAACTTCCTTCAACACCTAAACTAATCACACTAGCCAAGTTTTGCTTTCTGCTTCTGCCAAAGGGAGTCAATGGGCACTATCTACATCATTACTGTCTTCAACATGATATTACCTCTTTGATCTTCTTCTTGGAATTATTCAGATTATTAGTACGATTAAAACTAATAGTACTATTAGTACTAGTAGTATCAAGACTAAAATCACTGAAACTACTATTGGTAGTATCAAAGTTCATACTTACTCTCTTGATTTTGTAAATTTTTTGTTCTAGTTATGCAGGAAAAATTCTTCATGAACTTCAAAGAACAACATCCCTCCATTAACATCGACTTTCATGCTTTTCAGAGCCTAAAGCCTTATTTTGTTAGAAAACTTAAGGAGAGAAAAATGTGCTGTTGTGTTTACCATACAAGAATTGATTTAATGCGGCTTACTATAAATTCCATGAGGACCGATACAAAATCATTACATGGAGATGCATGTGATTGCGTGTGTATGGTTTGCAGGCCGAATGAGGAGGAAAACTGCAATGCCTATGCAGCCACTATTCTTCAGTGTCAGAATTGTGGAGGTTAATAGTATGCCCAAAGGAAGAGTCAGCTGAGGGGCAAAGAACTGTCCGAAAACTTTTTTTTGTCCTCGTGAGCTTGATGTAGCAAATCAAGAACTAGTAAAGTGGAAGACTGATGAGTCTGTCCTTGTGAGCTTGATGTAGCAAATCTTTTTTTTGTCCTCGTGAGCTTGATGTAGCAAATCAAGAACTAGTAAAGTGGAAGACTTATGAGTATGTCATAGAGGACATAGGAAAAGGACAAATAAGGAAACGCATAAAACAAGTCTACAAGGAGACACCTGCAAAAGACATTATCCCACTGTTTTTGCAGCATTTGAATGTGTTCATCCCCCATAACTTTCAAAGTTACTGGAAGAATTCTCAATTCAACGAATGCTTGAAGAATTTGCAAGGATGATGTGGTGATGTCTGTTGTTGACTTTGCCAAGAATTATACCTTTAAGGTGCATAACAAAATCCAGTCCATGCATTTGTATAGTGACCAATGTACAATATTGGTACAAATTTACTATTGGAAGGAGGATGGAAATTTAAAGAACCAAGCCGTCTTTTATATTTTAAATGATAAACAACATGACACATTGTTTGTTCAACATTGTTTTAAGCTTTATTATCAACGTCTTCTGTCTCAAGGACTGAAGTTTACAAGGCACTGGGTTTGGTCGGATGGAGCAACATCTCAATTTAAGGCAGCACAACCATTTTACTTCATTGCAAGGTGTGTGTTAGTCTGTGTTACTACTATGTTAGTACTATGTGTTAGTCTGTGGTAGTACTCTGTGCTAGTCTGTGTTAGTACTATGTGTAAGTACTATGTTAGTCTATGTTGCTTTGTAATAGTACTCTGTATTAGTTTGTGGTAGTACTCTATGCTAGTCTATGTTAGTACTTTTTGTGTTAGTTTGTGTTAGTCTGTGTTAGTACTATGTTAGTACTCAATGTTAGTTTGTGTTAGTTTGTGGTAGTACTCTATGCTAGTCTGTGTTAGTTTGTGTTAGTACTATGTGTACTATGTTAGCTTGTGTTGCTCTACGTTAGTACTGTGTTAGTACTCTACATTAGTTTGTGGTAGTACTCTATGATGCTAGTCTGTGTTAGTACTATGTTAGTACTCTGTGTTAGTTTGTGTTAGTCTATGATGGTGGCAGTACTCTGTGCTAGTCTGTGTTAGTCTGTGTTAGTACTATGTTAGTACTCTATGTTAGTTTGTGTTAGTACTATTTTAGCATAGTCTCTGTATGTAAAAAATCAATATTGTTCTGCAATCAACATAATTTTATTATTTTGGTTATTACAGGTACTATTCACTAACCACAATTGAATGCTATGGAACTTCTTTGGTACTGGGCATGGTAAGGGAGAGCATGATGGTGCGGGTGCTATGATATAACATGCTCTAACAGTTGAGCAGTTGGATGAAAATGGTGCTAAGCTACAAAATGCCCATGATATTATTGGATGGTTGACTTGGAAGATGGTAGATGATGGAAAGGAAAGGCTTTTTATGGAGGTGAAGATCAATGATGTCGACGAGAGCAATGCATACGCATGCCAAACAGTCAAAGGTACTCGCAAAACACATTGTGTGTTGGGATTCAACCGCAAAGACCCTACACAAGTTCTATTTTGAAGTTTGTCATGCTTTTGTTCCTTCTCTGTTGATGAATCTTGGGAGGAAAAGTGCATCAATATAATACATTTACAACCATGAAAGTTGCGTAAGCTAGAGCCTGATAGAGAGGACAATAATACAATAGTTATGGAGTAGGATGACATTGTCTACTCGGAGCAGTAGGACCAATTAGCTGATATGTTGAAGGCTGGAGACCACCTGGCAGTGCTAAAGTCTCCTACAAACAAAGACAATGAGGATTACTACATTGTGCTATGCAAACAAGGCAAGACAGCCCTCTCAAAGCAAGTGAAGGATGGTTGGGGTAATGTTTTCAACATTGGAGATGCAGTGGTGCATGGTATCTATTATGCTAAATTACCACAATGTAAAAATAGTTATGCCTTACTAAGGGAAGCACCTACAGCTATGTTGCATGTTGATGCAATACTTGCCAATAAAGTTCCCAATGTTACAAGCAAAGCACAAAAGGTCAAATGGTACACAACAGTTTATCGTGTCCCTCCGAAGGTGCATGAACACATCCTAGGTAATGTCTCACTCCTTAATTCCTAGGTAATGCTGAAGAAGGTTGATTGAGTGATAAGATTGGCAAGCTAGCTGCCTACATGGTTGGCCTACTTAACCACATCAAAGAGCTTAGGAATAGCGAGCATCGGTTTTCCTACATGAGAGTGAACTAGGACACATTGACCCCTTGTAATAGTTAACAATTAATGGTCTCATGTACTGTTTCAACCTGTTTTGCTAATATCATATCCTTCTCCGTGAAAAAATGTCTAAATCCTAAATATGGGACCAAAATATTTCTTTGCTATTAATTAATTAGTTGAGAGAAAAGAACCTTAGAAAACCTTAGAGTGGATATGACTTGGGGAAATGGGGCCAAAACCTTAATGTGGATATGATTTGACATGTGGCAGAGTGAGCAAATTTTCTCGAAGGGGAGAGACGTGTGAGAGAGAGTGCGAAAAAGGTTTAAGGTTTAAACCTTTAAATGCAAAGGTTTAAACCTTAAAATTAATTTAATTAATTAGTGCCCATTGGTGGGCACTAATTTATCAATTGAAGGCGTGCCTAAATATGCCTTCAATTTCACCTCCATCTTTGTGCCACGTCCCTTCTCCTCCATCTTTGCATGGCCACCCTGTCACTTCACATTCACACACATTTAATTTCAAGGGAAGTCTCCACTTAAGGCCTTCTCTCCTATAAAGGAATGCAATTTAATCTCTACAGTCTCACTATTTCGCTTGCCTCTCCTACGGCCTCTCACTACGGCCTTCTCTATAGCCTCACTATTTCAAATTAATCTTCAATAAGCCTAAATAAAAGTATAAGGAGTGCCTGCGACTGTACGGACCACCATAGCACAACCTCAGGGGATGAAGTTGATTATGATGACTTGTACTCACCAATGTCCCAGGATGAGGATGAGGAGACCTTGAACCCCTCAGAGGAGGAGGAACATGAGGAGAATAAGGAAGAGGAGGAGTGGGCTAAATAGGAGAAAGAGGAAGAGGAGGAACATGAGGAGAACAAGGAGGATGAAGAAGAGGAATGGACAAGGAAGAGAAAGAGGCATTTACATATAGTGGGGATGATGAAAATGAGGATTCGGATGGTGTTGTGAAGAAGGATGGTGCGCCGGGAAGAAGGTTGAGGACGAGGACAGCTCTACCAAGATGAAGAACATGCTAAATAGATGCCATTCCCTTTTTTACTATAATTTTGATTTTACTGAGCTGGCCCTTTCTGGCTATGTAATTTGGGCTATGATCAAGTTTTGGCAGTAATCTAGTGGTATGTTATTTTCACATTGTGGTAATTGCTAACCATTAGTTACTTTTCCCTTTCTCATCTCCATAGAAATTGGAGACTATGTTAGTACTATGTTACTATTGTTAGATCTATGCTAGTGTTGTGTTAGTACTATGTTACTATCATGTTAGTACTATCTTAGTACTATTTTAGTCTCATGTTAGTACTATGCCATTATAGTGTTAGTCTTATGTTAGTAATGTGTTAGTCTTTAATCAACAACAATACTTAGAGAAATTAATTGTTGTCCTAGTTAATTAATTATGCTATCTTTGGATAGTACTGACTTAGTACTATGTTAGATCTATGCTAGTACTATGTTAGATATATGCTAGTACTATTGTGTTAGTACTATCATAGTACTATTTTAGTCTTATGTTAGTATTGTTGCATAGTGTAACTAGTCTTATGTTAGTATTGTGTTAGTATTTAATCAACAAGAACTTTAATCAACAAGTTTTTTTTTTGTAAAATATAACTTGAATTATAAAAGACAATTTACAGAGACATCCAAAAAGTCACAAAAAGACCCGACTGTCAAATGAAAACCAAAGGCTAAGATAAGAAGTTAAAGAGAACTTTAATTACTAGGGAGATCATACAAAAGGTGGTTTTGAGAGTAAAAGCATGTATCGTTATATACAGGCTGTCACATTGAAATTGATTTACAGTATATCTAATTACAAAGGCCAAACCCAATCACATAACCCTACTCAGTCACCAATTTGCATATGCATGAAAGGGGTTCTTTTCAATAATGGTTGTATTCAAATCGGGTGGCAACATCCAAATTCTGTCTTGAGTGGTAGGCCAGCTTGTTGGTAATGAATAAGCTCTGATGAACTTCATGGCAGACTCGATGTATTCGACCTCAGCATATTCAGCCTCAATTTCCTTTAGCAGCTCATGGAGGGGGTTTGCATTCCACTGCCTTGCCCATAGCTTAAACATATGTCCTTCGTAAGGAAATTTATATGAGAACTTTGGGATAGTTCCCTTTAATTTATATAGCCTTTGCAAGTAAGGCAACAGCAGCTCGAGCAACTCTTCATCCTTGGCATCACCTTCATATGTTGAGACACAACAAGTTGTCCCTACTGGATTCAAACATTCCTTATCTGGCGTGTCGTCGATGAGAAGGGTATGCATGTGGTCCAATTGTATGCCCCTGTCAAGAAGCGAGTTGAACAGCTTTAGGAATAGGAGATCCTTAGTCCGCTTGGGCTGGTATATACCTGGTTGCTGCACACACTATCTTATGAGAAGTGGAATTTGAATTTGAATTCTGAACCCATGGCAGCCATCTCTTTCTCTATCAAATTGGCAATCTTCATCAGATTTTCTAGGGGCCATGCTACTTCAGGTTCCTACATCATAACAGGGCCCCAATTCGGCAAGGAACTAAATCAATCCGGGCCTTAGTGAAACCACATGCTTGCCCACTCTGTGAAGCTGAAGTTTTACTGCAACATGGGGTGGAGCTTGTTGGCACCATATTTTGACCATGACTCTGGTGACATAAAAAATAAGTAGATGTTTTGGAGGAACTTGTGCATTCACCTAACACACAAAAGAGGTACTTCTCAAAAACATAAAGTACTCAAATAAATGACAAGGTACTAAAATAATCAACTCAAGACCAACTTTAAAAAAACATACACAACAAATTGATGTACTCTACTCAAGATAGAAACAAAAGTGTATTTCAAAAAGTGCAGCGCATTCCCAAAAAGGCAAAACAAAGGGGCAATACAATAGTATGCTCATTTTGAGCGGATCTGGTTTTGGGCAAGTGTACAAGGTCACAACCCTTACGGGTAGGAAGGCTAGAAGCTTTCCTCTTCTTAAACCCCGCACGGACTAAGCAAGATAGTTTCAAATTGTCACCATCAATGTCAGACATAGCCTCCTCATGCTCCTGGGCAATGACCTTGGTGGATGTACCACCCTCCTCATGGTCATTAGGCAGTGCCCTCCTCATGCTCCTGGGCAGTGGCCTTGGTGGATGTAGCAGCCTCCTCATGCTCTTGGGTTTTGGCCTTGGTGGATGTAGCATCCTCCTCATGCTCTTGGGAAATGGCCTTGTTGGATGTGCCACCCTCAAGGTCTTTGGCACCACCACTATCCTTCTTTGGCATGCTCTCGTCATCACTAGCTTTACTCTCTTCTTCTTCCCCAACCATTCCAAATACGTAAACCAATTGTCCCATACCTTGCTTGTAGATGTACTTTTTGCCTTCACCTGATGTGCATTTCTTTTTTTAGAAATGGAAGTCCCTTGCACTCGAGACATGCCCTCCACAGCGTCAATGTCAGTTGGACTAAAATGTATTATGTAAACTAGCATGCCAATTAAACCTATATTATCTAAACCACATGCCAATGTATTATGTAAACCAGCATGCCAATTAAAATGCATTATCTAAAGTGCCTACCTTAGCTCCATCACTTGAATCCTTGTTTGGGCAACGTTGAGTATTCTGCCTCAGAGCTTAGAAGCTCTTTTTGGTGGAGGGCTTTCCTTTTGCATTCATCTTCATTGTATGAGTCTCCTGCATCCTCCATGGATCTCCTATGTGGCTGGCACAAAAGGCAGGTGGCACCATATGAATTGGCTTCTCCCTCATGATGGCTTCAATATGCCAGATGGGCTTTGTGTAGCTTTCCACATTAAGCATCTTGCCAGATGAGCCTTGTGCGCAGACCCATGCACACCTATACTGGCATCTCCCTAATGCTGCTTTGTGCAAATGTTTCTGGGCGTTTTATATTCAGCATGTTCAGAAGTGGATATTGCACCTACAAGGAGTACAAACACAACAATGTGTTAGTACTAAACTATCTCTTCAGGACAAGCTAAAAAACATAGTGCTAACATAGTGACAACCACATATAGTACTAATATAAGATAGTACTAAGAAAGTACTATGATAGTATGGAATAGTACTAACATAGTGCTTACTTTGTGAGTACTAATTAGTACAAACAACTACCAATCAACATTATGTACAACTCTTTACCAAATAATACACAAAATAGTACTAAATATTGCTAACACAGTGGAAACACAATACTAAAGAGTAAAAAAAATTATATTACTAACCTCTATTACTGTGCTAATTCAAAAGCAAATACTACTAGCATACTAGTACTAAAGAGTCCTAAGATAGTGGTAGTATAGTACTAAAGTATTGACATGTATAGTACTATTCTAGTACTATTAGTACTATTCTAGTACTATAGAACATGACATATAGCATAATTGGAAACAAGGTCCAACCTAGTACTAAAAAGTACTAAAAGAGAGTGGCTAATAGTACTTCAAGAGTAATCATGCAAACTAAAAAGCTTTAAATAGTACTAAAAGAGTAGTTGAATGCAAAGTGTATGAAACTCTACTAAAAGAGTTACAATATTAAGTATTAAATTAGTATTTTAAATGCAATCAGTACTAAAAGTGTATGTAAAGATAACTAAATGCAAAGAGAATTAAAAGTATATGAAACTCTACTAAGAGAGTTACAATATTAGTAAATTAGTATTTTAAATAGTACTAAAACTGTAATGAAATACTAGTATATTAAATTGGACCTCTAAGCTTTAACAGAATACTAAAATATATCTAAAATGGTACCTAAAGAGTACTAAATAGTTCTAGAGAGCAGTTCGTAGTACTAATAGTTAGTAGTACTAATATATTAAATTGGACCCCTGAGTTTTAAGAAAACACATACCTATAGGGGGTCTAAAACCCATTGCAGCCATCCAGTCTCACTGGATATGCTTTCGTTGCATGACTGAGCCACGTACTATGTGGAGTTGGAGAAGTGATGTGATGCACACAACATATGGTATGTGTGCATGCAAGGGGTAAACACAATGTCCAATTCCTCCACGTAGAAGCCCAGGCCACAAAACACACACCTGCATAGACAATGTACAAGAAGATCAATATAAGCTTCTTGGTACATAATCACAAACAACATAAAACCCTAAACCTAATGCATATTACCATGAAATGTTAACAAGCAGGCTAGCAGGGATTGAACGATGCACAATTGGAGTAGGATGAACTGCACTAAACCCTTGTAGGATGAACTGCACTAAACCCTTGAGCATAAAGAGCATCAGTCAGGCACATTATGTTTTACACAAATTTATCTCTCCCCTTCATCCGCTCTTCAATACCAATACGAGTGCACTTTGCAGACTATAGCTTACTTCTAGAAATATCTAGCTCTCCTTGCATCTTCTCTGCCTCTTTTTGCAACTCGGTTTGTGAATTTTGGATTTTGCTTAAAATCCAATCAGAAGTAGCTGTAATGGAGTCACACTTCTTCTCTACTTCACTCTCCAAGATGGAGGCTTCTTGAAATTTGGCTTGCAATGATTGGTTCATGAGTTCTATACAAGACTTGCATATGAACAATGCACTCAGGTTCCCATGAGTCAATAGGTCTATTCCTAAACCACCACCTGACATGCTCTCAGCCTTGCATGGAGTTTCCTGTTTGACCTTAACAAATTTCAAAGGATCTGGGTCCTCTAATTTGATGCATGTGCTGCTCTAGAAGTACCTCCCCTTTGAAAAGCACATCTGTGCTGAGCAAAATAATCCCAAAAAACCTCAATGCCTCCTTGCTGTGATGAGGCAAAGGCACGGGCAAGGACAGTGCCAACTTCGTTATTGATGATGCTGTCAGCTTGGTAAATCCTATTGTACAGCTTGTTAAACTCGTCTTGTGAATCCTTGTTGAGGCCACTAATGTGGAAGCCTCTACGTGTGCCAAAATGCGAGGAGTCCCATGTAGTTGACAATCACTTGTTCAACTCTATGTAAGTTTCCAGCCTGGCTCATAGGAAGAAGTTCCACCCGAGCTTCACTCCTCTAAGAATCTCAAGTGAAATTGTATGCACCTTAGGCTCCTTTCTCTTTGACTTTTCTTGAGTTGCCTTTTTTTGTGTACTCTGCACCTTAGTCTCTTTGTTCTTCAAGGGAGACTTCTTCACATATGCGATTTCTTCAAAGTCTCCATAGGAGATTTCTTCACATGGCTTATTTTGGCAGGGGAGTTCTTCACCACCTTAAACATCGTTGATCAATGATGAGGACGAGAAGAAAATGAGGGAGAAAGAGAGAGAGAGAGAGAGAGAGAGAGAGAGAGAGAGAGAGAGAGCTCTGAGAGAGAGATGCAATAGGAGGGATTTGAGAGAGACGATGGAAGCTTCAGGAGGATGACATGAACAACAACGGGAATCCAAAATAAAAAATATGTGTGTGAGAGAGAGAGAGAGAGATAGATAGATAGATAGAGAGAGAGAGAGAGAGAGAGAGAGAGAGAGAGAGAGAGAGAGAGGGTGTGTGTGTGTGTGTGTGTGTGTCGTACAGTGTGCATGATGCATGGATTTCATACCAAATCCATACCAAATCTTAAAAATGCACTAAACATCTCTAATAACAAATCTATACCAAATCTTAAAAATGCACTAAACATCTCTAATATTTTTCTTATGAAAAAGGCACTATATTACATATGCATAGTACTAAAGCATTTTGCCAGTAGTATATAAATCGTACCATGCTTTCACCCTCTTGGGAAATTTGCCACTTGGAAAGTCAAGGAATAATGAGCATCTCTTGCATATCCCTGCATCCCAAAGGTCTCAAAGTTGCTGCTATGTATACATAGTGCTCTTGTGTTGTGGATCACGCCAGTCATTTAAGATTGCACGCACATCTGCAATATACCTCTCCACAGGCACTTAAGAATCTATTTATATATAAATGTTTCCGTTTAGTTTATGAATATAAGACCATAATTAAGTTGTACATAAGCTTTGTAAAATGTTACGCACTTGAACACATCACTTGGTAGCTTTGATGATAGTAGGGTTTGAAGCTACCATGCTTGTTTCCTTAGGGATCCCACCATTTCCTCGAACAACTTCCCAAAATATAGTCTCTTAAGATCAGCGATGTCCTCCTAAAATGTATCTAGGGAAATTATCTTGTACTTTTTTGATATTTTTGCAAGGATGGCCACACCCTATGCTCCAATCTCATGCCATATGAATTCTCTTCGAAGCCAATCCCTGAATAAGCTTGCATTCACTGTGTTTCCATTGAATTTTTTATTCAAACAAAATATAGTGCTTTGTATATATCAAGAAGAAAAGGAAAATAAATATTACTTTATTTTAGGGATTTGTGAGTCCTTCAGCTCTGCAAATTGCCATCAATCAAAATATAAAAAATCTGTGCTTTTTCTAGTCATTTGGCAAATGAGCTAAATGCCAAGATGTATAACCTATCCTCTGTCAAGCAATTCGGTTTCTCGTCTCAATTAGCTTGCACTAGTCGTCTATAATACAATACCAAAATTAAAACGTAACATTAAAACCATAAAATGTCATTGCCTATCAAATAGACAAAGAAGGAAGAGTGTAGGCTTTCTTACTCAAAGAAACCTTCTCCTTGTGTAGGGTTTGCAATCACCGCTAGCTACCTAGTAGCATGCCTCCACTTTCTTTCATCTTTCTAAAATGCAGTTCTCCATTTCTCTTTGAACTCATTTGCAGACAAGCTTTCTACTGGGGGACAATATCTCAGGTGGCTACTATGAGGTATTCATCATGTTATTCACATGGTACAACATTACTTTGAGAATATGTAAATGTTAATCATATATTGCAAGTGCTAGAAGATTGAAGGTTTACTTGGAATACTATTTGGGAAAGTTCTAAAAGCTTGCACAACTGTATCAGGATGGGCGACCCTTTTTTTTCTACGTGGAGGCATGCTTATCCATCCATGCCTTGTTCATCACTCTAGTGTGCTTCATAATTATTTCTTTATTTGCTATTACAAGTGTCCTAATGAGGCACACTTTGTCCACAAGAGACAAAGAAACACAACCGACTTCATTCATCCTATGGCAACAAAAAATATTTGAAGCCCATATATGCAATTAGTTTAAATCTTGTGTCTAGTGGTGGCCTCAAGGGTGGTGTCTATGGAAGTACTATGGGGTTCTTCTTCGATCCATGGGTGTTCGGCCCTTGGATATATGAAGCGTTACAATGAACTAATAAGCATGGAAGAATACGATAAGGTCGACCTGAAATGGTTCATGGAACAATATAATAATATCGGTCAACATACTGCACTTGGACCTTCCCATGTCAAAGAGACTTAAGACATATATTCTCGTAATGTGTATGTTTCATTATTTGATTAAGCAAGCTATGACTTTGAGGACCTCCCCCTTGCTATCCTCATTGAATTCAATAAGGATAGCGTCAGCACATGGATGTCTTAATACAACATTCTTGAATACTACAATAAGTGCAAATATAGTTAGTCCCAGATTGATTTTAAAAAACTTAAAATCGCATTAAAAAAGTAAAAATTTAAGATAACTCACATTTACTAATCTCCACTATCCATGCCACAACGCAACGATTGATGTCCCACACATAGTTCTACATCTTGTTACTCATAAATGCCCACTTTGTGCCTTTGATCACATTCTCAAACTCCTCGTTTTTCATTTTCCATATGTCATCTCATGCACTAACATCACCCTGCGTTACTTCTCTAACATGATTATGGGATCAGGAGGAGATAGAGCAAATGAACCTACAGCATTGATTGGCAACATAGCCATTTGAGAAGAATTCCCTTACCAACTTCATGTACCTAAACTTCACTCTTTGTATAGAGGGGTTAGGTACAAGTCTACACAAGGGAATACGTGGCAAATAAGTGGATTTCATCACCTACAATGTACACACACAAGTTGTGCTTGGGAGCCATAAAAATACCTTATGCAAGATTAGCTTGGTTTTCTGGTAAGTGTTCTCTTTACGCATTGTGCATGCTTTGGATGTGGGTTTTCCTTTGATGTGTTTAGATCAATCTAAACACATAGACATATACAAGACAAGCTACTTAATCGCTTATGCAATCGCTTGCAATAATGACTGCTGACCCCACATATGACTATATTGATGATAGATCAAGGGGAACTGCATGTGGTGTAAATGGGGCACATCAAGGAAGGTATTGCACAAGATAAGAGAACTTATGCAAGAGGTAGTTTTAGTGGTGGCTACAAGTGGTCCAAGGAAGATACAAATGGATATCACCAAACAATTGGTATTGGATGTAGTTGTTAGGCATACAAAGGATGGATCAAATATTAGCAACATGGAGTTGTTCCTATTATTGGAACAAATGCATCCCCTAATTCAATGTCAAAGGTAATCAATATTTCATATTGATTTTAATTTTTTGATTATTCTTGTCAACTTAAGTTTACATAGTTTGTTAAGTTATCCAATTCTCTCGTAGATTCAAAAGAATGGTACATAATTCTAGGATTAACAGTTTAGTGCAAGGAGAACAGGCCAGTATCCTAGAATTGAAGAGATAATGCGCTTTTGAGTTCTTCCATGGTATTCATTTTCCTAGGAAAGATTTGGACGAGTCGGAGCGGTGTTATGTGTTTAAAATGTCAAACCACAAGGCCCACATCGGGTTTTGGACCGTATGCGCCAAACAAGACGACACGATGATTTGGGGAGGACTTGGGTTTGTTTTGATCACGTCAAGGGGTGGTTGCAAGATGAGGTTATCTAGTTTCGTTTAGTGGGTGTCCTTGGGTTTAGCCTTAAAACATGTAGTTTTTAAAGAAGAATAGCCAATCTCTCCTAGTTATCCAAGGAGTTTTACTTCAAGGTCTTCTTATACATCACATGCAAAGTTGGGAAACTAGAACTATAATCTAATCAATATCCAATAATTGCAAATCCCCTTTTCTTTGGGAACCAAAATTGTATACAAGCACTGTCGGAGGTTTGGACTAGTACACTAAATGTGAGTAAATTGCCTATAACTTTTACATTATTACTCATATGATATTCCCACTTTTCACATCACAAATTCACATAACATAGAGCTTAACTTGATTTATTGAGTAAATTTTGATGCGTTCTACTATTTTCTATATTATTTAAAAGGTATTAGAATTGTTTAAAAAACATACTATGTTGTCCTCCTACCACATCTACCATTTAAAATTCTCAATTTGCATGGGTCTGGTCATGATTAGATTAGGGAAGATTAGTAGAATGTGGATCTAAGATAAAATTACAAATCTAATGGTTGGATTTTTGTAGATTTACTTTATAAAATTTGTTATGAATGTGAGAGGCCCATTAAATCAATTGTAATATAATTCTAGAAAAGAAAATATTGAATCTTTCAATCTAAAAACTCTAGGGATCAATATGCTTGTTACCATGAGTTTATTTAAAAAACCATTGGCTTAATTTGAGTATGGGAAGGTCCTTTTTCAATCCTTCCAAGTGAAAATTCCCATATTGTGTCCACTCTCCCCTTTTCAAGTCTTAAACCATCCTAGTTAGGTTTAGAAATATAGGCTTGGTAATCTTCAAAGCCTAGATATCATGCCATGTGTGAGGCTTGGGTGGGCACAAATCTTATATGTGCATGCCCCTTTATGGCCACATCAGTTTCAAGAGGATCCACATAAGCACCATGCCACCTCCATGTCAACGTGGTCAACCTAGTTGACTTCCCACCTCATCATTCTAGTCATCATTAATGCCACATCTTCTTGTCACCTTTGCATGCCACCTTGCACTTGGTGACATGGCATGCTACATCATGGAATAGCCACATCATCCATAATAGTGCCACATGTTAAGTAAATGCCATGCGGCATGTATGCCTAACACGTGGCACCTCCTTCCCACCATCTCATTTTCTGAAAAACTTAATTTAGTATATTTTTAATATTTTCCAATAAAGAGAAATAAAATATAAAATTTTAGAGAATAAAAAATATATAACTTATTTATATAAAAGAATTTAAAATCACTAATTTCAAAGGATTATATTTTTAAAATTAGAGAAATATTATTTTTTAAAAAGTCCATGTTATTTCATTTTAAAATTTTGATTTTTTGAAGTTAATATTTCTTGAAAATATTTTGTGTATGAAAAACCTTTGAATAAAATTTTAAAAAAACACATTATGAAAGAAAATGTAGTTATATAATTATAAAACAAAAGATAATTATATATATATATATATAATGATAAATATTTAGATTTATAAATATTATTATTAATAATATTAATTTTTAAAGTGGATAATAGTTTTCTTTTTATCTTTATGTTTGTCTTAATCATCCAATAAATCATAGATATGAAATCTAATGAAATTTGAAGTGGATGAGCTATTTTTCCTATATAAACACACATCTCTAGTACTATCCCATCGCACACACCTCTCTAGTACTATCCCACATTGAGCCTTCATAATTTTTGCTCTCTTAGTTTCCTTGAAAATGGGTTCTCAAAGTCATCAAGTCAAAAATGTGATAGGACTAGACCTCCCCCCCCATACACCAAGTTTAAGAGAGGAGGAGAGAAAAAGGGTAGCTCGTGAGAGAAAGAGAGTAGAGAGCACGTCAATGAGCAACACCTTTTGTTTGGCGATGATCCAAGCCTTGCCCCTCCTCTTCCTCTGACTCTCCCTCCACCCTCTTCTCCCCCACTATCCCTTAGTTTAGATACTCCACATGAACCAACCCTTCATGAGCCCCCTTCTTTTTGACAAGAACCCACTCCCTCCTTTGGACACCCATAGTGTGGATATGAAAGAACTATCAAAGTCAGGGGTGCATTGTCATGCCCATGAAATCTTCCAATCCTATTTCAAAGACCTCACACCTTCATCACAAGCATGCGTGCTTGATGCTTTGATCGATCAACCCAACATGGCCAAGTGCAGGGTGCTTTTCGACATTGGAGGTCGAAGAGAGAGGAGAGATGGCATGGCAATGCTACAAAGTGTTCATCGTTCCTATACAGTTAACAAGAAGAGGAACTCTTCAAATGCTTTGGCTTCTCGATGGGCTATTGTGGTAGCCATAAGTATCTTCCAAATGAAGGGTAAGGTGAGTGCCATATCTCGCATACTTTCCATAGCAACACATGCACTTACAGTTGGGTCTATTAGATGGCAAAGTTTAGATGCCAACGAGGCTAGTGCTTTGCGTAGGTGAGTAGTGGTCATGTAGCTAGGCATGATCGCCTACTAGATGAAACCAGTAGATACTTGGTAGAAAGGTTTTGGGAGAAAATTATCATGCCTCACTAGTTTTCAAGAAAGCTTTGCGTAAGAGAGTCACAAGAGAAGTGTTCATTGAGCACGGTGCTTGATTTCTTGAAATGACCCAAACAGAGTTGTATTCTCTATTTTTTGGCATCATAGCCAGATCTTATAATTGGGAAAAGGTCATTTGAGGGGTGTAAGCCTTGGTTTATGAGGTACTCACGACAGCCTGACACATACTGTCGCTACCATGTTGAGTTATAACTTTTTTATGATGTGTCCCGTTCTCTTAGTAAACATAGAGAGTTGCCTTGCAGTCCTCATTTCATCCACTCTCTTTTGTGTGCACGCACAAATAATGGCCATTTCCATATGATGCCTTGTGTGGAGAGCAATTGCACATCATGTGGTTCACTTGCACATCTACAGATGGTAGATCTTGATGCAAGTGACCAAGAGATAGTGCCATGGCAACGTTATGACTATGTGACACACCGAGTCTAGAGTGGTGGGTAGTCTAGGAAATTGCAGCTCACGGACAAACATACACCATGTTGTCACTTCACAAACACATTTAGGGATCAGATCTGCCACTATATATGGCATAACCATTGTGCCAAGTGGCAGGTCAGTTCCAAGCATACCTGGTAGAGTTTCCTATTGGTGTGGTCATCTACGTGGTTGATTTTGCAGAGAACTACACCTTCACACCTTTTCAAAAGATACAATCTGAGTATTACTTCTCAGAGCAAGTAATGGTTATATTGCGTGATATTTGTTTTGTGTTTGAGCTATATTACTTAATTGATTTTTTGTGTCCTAATAATATCTCTCCCTTACCTTACCAAGTTGCTATTATGGTCCACATTAGCTATCAACATGTAGTGGAACATGTAGATGGGATAGCAAGTACCCTCGAGACCCATGTCATTATTCGAGAGTATTATTTCTATATCAGTGTGATGATCGTTCACATGATGCACATTTTGTGCAACACTATTTCATATCCATGATGATTTTTTACGAGATTGTGGGGTCACATGGCGCCAGTGGATGGGTTTGGTTAGATGGTTGTGGTGCACAGTTCAAGTGGGAACAATAATTCTATTGGCTCTATAGTAGTACTTACAGTTTTCAAGGATTCGTAAATAAACTAAATTCACCAGAACATCTTAAAGAAAATAATAACTAGGATTTGTTTTTATGGGTTTATAGGTGGCATACGTGATCTAGTATCCCACTGATTTGGTCATTCTTTGAGACTGGTCATGAGAAGGGTGAGCATGATGGTGTGGCCACGTGTGTGAAACGTGCTCTGAGACATCATCAACTATGGCAGGATGCTAAGTGGTTTAGAGATGCATGCCATGTGGTTGAGTGGTGCTCCTAAGATTCATGTGGGAGTGCAACATCATCCTATCCCAAACGTGATGCTCAGATTTTTCAGGAGATTTTTTGGGTATGTGGATAGTAGCATGATTGACCATAGAGGGCCCCATGATTGTGACATTGGCACCTTGGGCTTACATTCCATTAGAAGCATGTGTATGGCAGCCCCCCACGATTCACACATGACAGTTTACATGCTTTTGTGGAGCATGTATGGATGGCGATTGGTCATATTGTGCCTGAAGAGGATGGCAATGATTGGTCAGATTGTGCCTCAAAAGGATGGGCAGATGCATTGATGCATGCCTTTGTGGAGTATGTATGGATGACTGTTGGTTAGATTGTGCCTCGAGAGGATGGGCAAGATACAGACAATCCTATTCCCCAAGCATTCTTCACATCCACCAATGTTATCCCCCAAGCATTCTTCACATCCACCAATGAGAACATTGGTCTTGTGTTCATGGGGATAACCATGATCACCTGACAGATTTGCTATAGGAGGGTTATGTATTTGTCATTATTGCCACCAGTGAGGGAAATAGCAAGGGAGTAGACTACTATCTGATGAGTTGCACTAGGCCAAAGTGCATCCTTGACCTGAATATAGTGGATAATCATGGGTTTTCTTTTGATTGCCATAGCATGATTGTGGCAGGCCGGTTATACCAACAGATTAAACATCGTCGGGGGGAGTCTTGAGTTCCAACAGTGGCAATGAGAGTTAGAGGCATTTTAGTACTCTCATCTAGTGTTTGCTACCATGCTCACTCTTAATTAAGTACAGAGTTGAAAACACAAATCTCACCTGCGTTTTCGGCTTTAAGTGGATGACCATCCATGAGAGCTTTCTAGAGCATTTGAGAGCTAGAGAGTGCTGTGATGACTAGATCTCTATCTTGATAATGACTTAGACTAGTTGGGTTAGCTCACTTACATTGTACTTAGATTTATTAGCAGTCACTAATCTCAAACTAGCTAGGGTAGCTCATTTACATTATGCTTTCATCTATTGAGTCAGTGGCTAAACCTAGAGTACCTGCGTTAGCTCATATTTTCATGTACTTAGTTGATGTTTATATCTTATAAGTTATGTATTTATTGAGTATCATTGCATTTCGGTTGATGTTCATGGTTTATGGATTTTTTAACACTTTGGCTATCATATTGTTTGTTACAAATCCCGCTCTTCCCCATGCCATTGTACCCAAACATCGTCCAATGGTGACCAAAATTTGCAAGCACGTAGGGGAGAATTTCAACAAAATTTTGCACAATCAAATAGATTGTGCGATCCCATCCCTTTGCATGCATAACAATACGACACGGTTGAAACGGTAGCTATCATCGTCTCTCTTTTCGGTCAAGTGTCCCCCGCTGAGTGGGGTTTCTAGGTAGCATTCCTTGTCATTGTGAATGACACCCTATTCGATCAAGGTATGAATAAATCCCCGTGTCTGTGTGTTCCCCCCACATGCTCGCAAAGTTTGGTCACCATTGGACAATGTTTGGGTACAATGAAATTGTAGCCTATATCATGTACATCTGGTGGTGGCAAAAATTCACAGTATGCATATGTTGATGTTTGATCTAGATAGCCATTATCATGAATGTAGGTGATAGCATATCTAAGAGTAGTGTAGGACTGAGCTCTAGTTATAATTATTTAGATTACAGGTGAATGATGTTGAGAGATGATATGTCTAAGGGTAGTGTAGAATGAACTCTAGTTATAATTATTTGGAGGACATGCGAAGGATGCTGAGAGATGCAATATTCGCTTCACGACATTGTCTTTGTGTATAAAGAGAAAAGAGAGGAGCTTAGGGCTTATGAAATGGTAGTAGAGAAGAGCTGGAGCTTTCACGATGACCGTAGATTCAAGGTCCCGTTTGCTGGAGAGCATACTACTGCACATAGGCATGGCAGAGTCCAGGCTCACACCTCCCTCCTCGACATAGATGGTCCCACTACGTGTATTTGCTTATAGTTTGTAGCTTTAAAATTAAATTATAGAACAAAAATCAGGATTAGCGAATCAATCAACTCGTGGTTTTCCAAATCAATGGAGCCTTGCACATCTGAGTAAAACCAATGGATTACAGGTCATCATGGATTATCTCATCTACCTCTTCTGTTATCATGAATTTTTGGCATCTACTATGTAGCGATATTATTTATGATACAAAGGTTGCATGGTTACATAGAAAAGCAATTTTTTTAATGACCTCCTCTCAAATTTGTAGTCAAAGTTTGCAACCATATGTGTTTTTCAGGTCCTTAGCTCTAAACCTATGTTCTACCTATATCACCTTATCCTAGGCATATTTTTTCTTTAATTCTATGATTTATAAGTTTTTTTTTGGAATGAGCTTTTACATATTGATTGGTGATAAAAATAAAAATAATTGTTATAAAAAATATAAAAATATTTCAAAGTTAAGAAAAATAGCCCCCTATAAAATTTGATGTTTTATATCAAAGTTGATGCAAAATATCAACTTTTTCACACAACTCAATGTTTTTCCTCAAAGTTGATGCAAAACATCAACTCTACCATAAAAATTAATGTTTTGCATCAAGTTTCAGATGCTTTGGAGAAGAAAGTTGGAGGATCGACGGTTGATTTTCACAAACGGCTTGTTTTAGTGATTCCATCCACGTTGGCATGCTCAGATGACCTATTTCATAAAATTTGAGTACCCAACTATGTTTCGATGCGATGTGCAGACGTCAAAAAGCAATTTGCTGTATTAGCAAATCACTTTATGAAGTCTGCACATCATATCGAAACATAGTCGTGTGAGTACTCAAAATTTGTGGAATAGGTCATCTGAGCATGCCAATGGAATCACTAAACGAGGCCATTTGTGAAAATCGACCTCCAATCCTCCAACTGTTTTCTCCAGAGCATCTAAAACTTGTTGCAAAACATCAAGTTTTGTGGTAGAGTTACTTTTTTGCATCAACTTTGATGAAAAACATCAAGTTGTGTGGAATAGTTGATTTTTTGCATCAACTCGATGCAAAACATCAACTTTTCATCTAAAAGTTGATGTTTTGCATCAAGTTGATGTAAAACATCAACTTTTCCATAAAACTTGATGTTTCGCATCAAAGTTGATGGAAAACATCAAGTTTTATGAAAAAGTTGATGTTTTATATCGAGTTGATGCAAAACATCAAAACTTGATGTTTTATATCAAAGTTGATACAAAACATCAAGTTTTGTGGGAAGTTGATGTTTTGCATAACATTGATTCAAAACATCAAGTATTGTAAAAAAGTTAATCTTTTGCATACAAAGTTGATGTTTTGCATATAAAGTTGATGTTTTACATCAACTTGATGCAAAATATCAAATTTTGATAAAAGTTAATGTTTTTTATCAAGTTGATGAAAAACATCAATTCTTAGCTGAGAAGTTCTTACTCAACATTAAGTTGGCCGCAACAAATGTTATAGCTATGTATAGTAACCCGTAGAAAGTAGAAACTTTTGTTTCTTAAAGCGAGCTTTTACATGCTTTCTAAACTCATTTAATAACTAAAATTACCATTTAACCTCTTTTTGTCACATTAAGGATACATCTTCTTTAAAAATGGCTGTAATTATTTTACAAAATTAGGTTTGAAACAAAGACAAAATGTGGTGGCTTATCAAGCTTGCTGCACCTTATCAACAACGGATTGCAGGAGAGCTTTATAAGCTAGGAAAAGATAACATACTCAGAAGATGCATTAGAGAGGATGCGTTCGTCACCATATTGGAAGAAGCTCATTTAGGGATAGCAGGCAGGTATTTTGGTGGAGAAATCATAGGTTGAAAAGTTCTTCAAGCAGGACTATGGTGGCCTACGTTATTCGAAGATGCCATAGAATTCGTCAAAATATGCAAAGAATGTCAACGTTTTTCTATCCCACAACAATGGGACAAGATTCCGCTAACCCCTATCATTCTAAGAACCATTTGAGAAATGGGGGATAAATTTTATGGGACCTATTAGTCCAGCGACACATCTATCCTAGGCCCGATATGTGATCGTATAGCCACTGACTATTTCACAAAATGGGTAGAAGCGAGAGCCACTAAGAGAGGTGATGTATGAACAACAACAAGATTTATATACGAGAAAATCATCTCAAGGTTTGGATGTCCGTTAGAATTAGTCAGTGATCACGGCTCACACTTCATCAATGAGGTGATTGATCGTTTACTTGCAGGGTTCCTAGTAATCCATCGAAAATCATCACCTTATTACCCACAGGCCAATGGTCAAGCAAAGAGTACAAACAAGTTTTTGTGTACTATCTTGACAAAAACATTGGAAGCAAATCAAACAGAATGGGAGCATAAACTAATAGCATCTCTCTGGGCCTATCGCACATCATATAAAGTAGTGATGGCGGGATATACTCCCTTTCGTCTAGCTTATGGGGTTGAAGTAGTTATGCCCATGGAATAACTAGTCCCAAGCTTAAGGATTGCCATACAAGAGTGTCTAACAGAGAATGCTTTAGTCGAAAGACTAATTGACTTGGAAAAGTTGGATGAGACCAGGTTGATGGCATCACATGGGCTCATGGTTGAAAAACTACGCAAGAAACGTTGGTTCAACAAAAACCTCAAGAAAAAAGAACTGGAAATAGGGGATCTTGTCCTCATGTATGGTGTTGGTAGCACCGAGAAAAAGAAACTTTAATACTGAGGACTGTGACCATTCTGAGTGTCGAAAATCATACCTCAAGGATCTGTCCGAATTGAAACAATTGACAGCATCCAAATGGACAGTTATGTCAATGGAAGTAAACTAAAAAAATATTTTGGACCACTGACCCCAAGAGATTCTCTTGCAAGAACATCTCTTAAAACAACAAAAATAGCTTACAAAAGAAAAACTCCAGCAAGCGCAAAGAAGAGGCTAAGGCTAGGGAGGCCAAGGCTACAACAATTAACGCACAAAAGACTGATACATGTCAACATGGCATCTGTGACCCTTTTGGACAAAGGGGAACTGAACATTGAGCCAGCGTGACTCAAGGTGGGATTGACTGTTATAGCGAAGAGCCATGCAACAAGTATTGCAGTAATCAATACAGGGTCAAGTCATAACTTGATCTCCTATGAGACTTGGGTAGCATTAGACAAACCACATCTTGAACCCACTGATGCCTAGGTTTGAGTGTTCATTTGACAACCACAAAAGCCGAAGGGTATTTAAATGTTAATGTTTCCATCAAAAATAATTCCTTGGTCGGAAAGGTGTTTGTCATGCACCTGCACGTTCCATGAAAGAAGAGATGATTCTAGAACTATCCTGGATCTGTACTAGTAAATGCAATATCCGATGGGAAGAGAGAACATCATTGCTAAAAGCATAGGCAAGAAGGTCATGTCCATACCCTTATGGAACTCAACAAACAAGGGGAAGCACGTCATGTTTGATAAACAAATAACAAGTATAGAGGCAACACATCAGGAAACAGCACCAGCACCCATTCCAAGAAGCTCGCCCACACAATATCCAACATCTAAGGGTATGCAAAAGTGGGTGCCTAAGAACCTACTTAAGAGTCAGCCAATCAAGCAAGACACCATGAATATTATAAAAATCTAAAGAGGAACCTGCACACAATTCAAAAGTCTAACCTTGCCGACACACAAACCAAGTGGAAGGACTCGAAGAAAACCCAAGGATTTCGTAAAGCAATGGGTCCGGAAAGACTTATTGTTGCAAAAGCATAAGGCTACTATCGAGGCAATGTAGCAATATGGATACCTAAACCAAGTCCATTTGTCAATACAGTAAACAGTTTAAATCATCAACAAGAGGGTGGTAAGAGTGTGCAACATCAACTCCCACCCCAAGCTAGCACCATGCCACCTCTTGTGTGGAGGAAAAAGCCTAGAATTAGCTAATTGGGATGAGGAGGGCCAAAGCTACAGAAGTACCCAACCTAGCTACAGAGCCAAACAAGGAATCCAAAGATAAAGGCAAGGACGTTCAACAGGGAGCTGCAGATAGGAGGAGCCCAGAAGTTCAGCATAGAGATGCAGACGGAAGCCCTCTACAGTGCCGGAAATAGTGACAACATTGTTTAGTTGGGTGTAAGGAACAATACAAACTCCCACATGGAACTAAAAAGATTGCATCAACGAATGCCCAACAGAGACGGAAGCCCTCTACAGTGCCAGAAATAGTGACAACATTGTTTAGTTAGGTGGAAGGAACAATAAAAACTCCCACATGGAACTAAAAAGATTGCATCAACGAATGCCCAATAGAGACCAGGTGAACCCTTGGTTCTCATGGCAATAAACAAATAGGTATCCAATTTTTACACAAATGGGTAGGAGGTAAGCTCTGTAACATTCACTGATCATGTGCATGATTGCTTACTTGAGCAAAAAAAAAATGATAAAAATTCGATCTTATGCACTCCGACGTGAAATTATAGAAAATGGTTTCACGCTGTGAAAAAGTTCAACGTAAAACTATAGAAAATGGTTTCACGTCGTGAAAAAGTTCAATGTGAAACTGCAAAAAATGGTTTCACGTCATGAAAAAGTTCGATGTGAAATTGCAGAAAATGGTTTCATGCCATGAAAAAGTCCAAAAAAAATTCATGCCATGAATCAGTAATTTCCATGTAGCCACTCATGCAGCGCCACGTGGCTTCCTTCATTAAGGTAGCGCCCTCTCCGACGGTTGCATTATAAAATCAAATTCTCTTTCTTCTTTCATCATTTCATCATTTGCGATTATCGATCTTCTCCATTCAATTGCGTGCGCATCATGCTCCCATCCTCCTTCAAATCTTCTCGACCATTCCCTTCAAGGTGGGAGCTTAACTCTTCTTTTCTTTTCTTTTGTTTTTGTTGTTTTTTGATCAATGGCTTCAATCATATTGCAAAAAAAATCATCACTAATTGTTTCTCATTCATTCACTAATGCATCACATGTGCATATGAAAAAATAAAAAAGTATAAAGATGCTATAAGAAGATTCACGAACACCGAGTCTTAGTTACACGATAGTGATGACACCTTTTTCACGGGTCTGCATTTCCACGGTGCACCATTTCATGGGTCCGCATTTTCACGGCCTACCATTTCACAAGTCCGCATTTTCATGGCCAAAATTTCATGGGTCTGCACTTTCACATCCAACCATTTCACAGCCCACCATTTCACGGGTCTACATTTTCATGGCCAACCATATCACGGGTCTACATTTTCACGGCCAACCATTTCATGGCCCACCATTTCACAGGTCTACATTTTCACGACCAACCATTTCACGGGTCTGCATTTTCACAGACAACCATTTCACGGCCGACCATTTCATAGGTCTACATTTTCACGAATAACCATTTCACGGCCAACCATTTCATGGCCCACCATTTCACGAGTCTGCATTTTCACGGACAACCGTTTCATGACCCACCATTTCATGAGCTAACAATTTCAAGACTCAACCATTTCATGGCCCACCATTTCACGGGTGTGCACTTTCACGGGTCACCCTCTTCGCACCCTGCTGCTTCACGCCATATACTTACTACTAACATAAAATTACTTCTACACTAACAAACTCTTTAACCTATTCCACATCAAAATAAACATATGTATATACAAAAAAACAACCAAAAAAAAGAGAGAAAGAAAAGAAAAGGAAAAGATGATATCAAGCCCCACCAGTCATGAGACTGATACCTTGTGACTGTACAGATATCAGCCTCAGAGTCCGAAGCACACGAAACTCCAGCCGCATCACAAGCTAGAAGTGCTACGGGATCCCCGCCCAACCGGAGAAAAAGGACAATCTATAAACCAAAGCTGAATTTCTTGGGTCCCTATTCCCAAGCCTTCCAGGGGACCATCATCACCAGTGAAATGCATATGTCCCATGGAAAGCTAGCTCTCCACTACCACATCCCTGAGTGTTTAAAGATACTGGAGGAAGCTAAACTTCAAGCAAAGTTGGAAAAAGTTAGACTAAGTACAATGGCCCAAATTCTTCCCCGAATAATCGAAACAAAATTATGTGCAGAGTACCTGAAAACCTACAACAAGGGAACCAAGAGAGGGAGAATCACAAAGGCCGATGGCACCACTGAAGAACTCCTCATCACCAAGGACTTGATAAGAGAGGCTCTACACCTTCTGGTTGCAACTAGACACCATTCACAAAGCATTATTGTGACAAGATGCCAATGGAGGACATGCTCAAGAAGATAACATACAATTCGAATGGTGCTGAGTATGAAAATATTAAAGATGAGGTAACAGGTAAAGCTTGTAGAGAAATATCTTTGATTCTACAGATAAAGCCAATAGACAAATACAACAGGGTGAGCCTCCACAGAATTGCCAAGGTACATGAAGAGAAAGAGGAAAATTGGGCATATTACCTCCATAATAAGGGGATGGAAAACTATTTAAAAGCTCACCAATCAAAGATAAGTAACCCATACCTCCTCACACAGGTCCTCAACCATGTAGCAAAAGGCCTCTCATAGAGCCCGAACTAGAAGAACGACTTTAGTTAGCACTGCTACCAAGACCAAACCCAAGGTCACAGCTAGAACTGAAGAAGAAGGACAAGCCATATTGATGGAGACCTAGGACATCTTAAATCAGATCAAGAAAGAATGCAAAAAGAAGACAGATAAAAAGATGTGGGGGGGCCTAACCGATGTTGCAGCAGAGTCAAAGAATAGAGGAGGAAGTTGCAACCGAGATTCGAACTTACCAAGAAGCAATACAAGAAATGACCTTCACTCAGCAACACCTTACTCCCCCAACCAACCCTGCCCAACATATATTTACTACGTTATCTCCTCTCTCAAGGACTCCATGTTGGTAGACACACCAATTAAAATAGCTCCAGAACCTGCCACACTCATGCAAGCTGCAGAAACAAGAAGTGAAGAAGTAGCCACGACCAAAACACCAGCAGAGCTGAGGGACCCACGGAAGCAAGCAAACACCAAAGATATCCAGAGCCGTCAAGTCCAAGCAAGCAAAGACGATTGGAAAATGAAGAAGGGCTACCACAACTTGCATCCTTGCACAACATCGACGACTACCAAAAATTCTTGCAAGAGACTGTCGAGGGACTGGACAAGCTCCTCAATCAGCCACTAACTGGGTTGGAAACAAAATCAGGGACCGATACACTAAGGGAGTAGGAGCAAAAATTTTGGTGATCCCAACTCCTCACCACCCATATGCTCCATGACCTGTAACAGTGCACTCTGGAATCAAGTCAAGGACACATCAACACAAGTGCAAAAGTCTGGCAAACCTCGAAGCGATTGAATCAACACACAGGGAAGTTATTAGGAAAAGCTTACAGGTTGCAGAAGAGTAGGAAAAGAGATACACATCCCTGGAAAATAATAACCTTGTGTTAAGCCAAACCATAGTCCAAAAAATAAAAGATAATGCTGAGGTCAATGCCAATCTGGAACAAGCAAAGGAACAACTCCAAAAAGAGGTAAATCACACAAAAGAAATCACAGCATTACATGAGCAACAAACACAAGTCTTCCAGGGCCAAGGAAGAGGTGCTACAAGACCAAATTATGCAGCTAACAGCATAGCTCAAAGCAGAGGAGGAAAGAGCACATCACCTACATCAAGAATGGGAACTAACCAATAAGGCTCATGCAGAGAAAATCCGAGCCCTCAATGAAACCATAAGCGCAAGCTAGGCAGAAGCACACACAAAAGAGCTGGGACACAAAGAAATAGTGACGCTGATCACTCAACAGATATCCAAGACACTCACAACCTAGTAGCCCAAAGACTCCATGAGATTACTGTAGCTCAGGAAAGGGAAGCAAGCGCCTACCAGGCCCAAGAAGTTGCCTCAAGAAGATTTGAAGACTTACATGCTGCAAGGATGGTCCGAGAAACAACCATTCCTAACCTCCTTAGCAACACAGACTCCTGCCTACAAGAGCTCAAGCGCCAGCTAGTAATACAAGAAAGAAGCCAAAGGCCGGAGCCGAGCGATGACCTTCGTCTCCTCATTGAGCGTGCCTCTGAGTTGGGACAATTTCCAGTAACTCCTCGGGCCCCTCCTCAGACTCTTTCTATGTTTCTGTCTACACTAACCCTCTCTTTACTTCAGGTTGATATAAACCTCGCTAAAGATATAGGCCTAGGTGAACTCATTAATCAAACAAAATACTGAAAGATATGCTGACCCCACAATAATAATGGGTGTTTTGAGAGGTAACTTAGTGATATGAGCCGGCAATCCACTTTTGAAGCCCAAATTGATGTTCAAAGCACTAATGCAAATTATTCCTTTTGAGCCTACTAGATGGATCATACCGTAGGCATACGTAGAGGTCACTCCAATAAGGCAACATAATGTACCATACCCTCTCCGTGTATCACGACCTGATCTTGAGGAACTGCTTCCAATGGCGGTAGAGTATAGTTATAACATTGAATGGAGTTATGGGAAGTGCTACCTCTTCCTCTACGTCTAAAGGAATAGCCACCTCTACCATTAGAAGAATAAGTACCTTCATGAGTACCTTGATCATTGTTGTTATTGTTGGGCTGATAGTTTTTATGTCTTCCTCTTCCTCTTTGATTATTTAATCTTCCTCTATCTCTATGCTTGAAGAGGGCTTTGTCAGTGCTACATGTTGAAGTGCTGCTACTTCCATGAATGTTCTTCATGGCTGCTTTTCTTCGATCCTCATTCCTAAGGATCTGCTCCATTTAGTCTAGTGAAGTTTTTTCTCTCAGAATGATGAGGCCTTGAACATTCATAGCCTTCATTTAGTCCATGGATGATGATTGTAGCAAGCTCGTTATCGGACATGTTGTCTCCAACATCTATTAGTTACTGATGCAGATCTTTCACTCGCTTGATGAAGTCATTATAACAGTCTCATGGGCATCCTTGTCTCATTTTTGAGTTCAGCTCTCAAGGCAATCTGCCACCTTGAAGTGCTTTTAAACTCATACACCTTCTTCAGGTTGTCCTAAGATTCTTTGGGAGTCAGCACCTCCCTCAAATGGTTGAGGATGTCATCCTTCACACTCGGCTTTATCATGTGGACAGCAAACATGGCCTGATTATTCCATTTTGCTAGAGCCTTAGCAATCATATTAGTTGGTCTCTCCATAGAAACCATCTCCCAAGAGTCTTGGAAGAATAATAGTGACTCCATTTTCAGCTTCCAAGTTGCATATAGTTTGTACTATTGAGTTTTTCAACTCCCTCTAAGTGTAGGCTACTCAGGTTGAGTGCCATTAAGTTAGTAAAACAGATAGCCGATTTCGGCTTTAGATTTCAACAATGGGAGATGACTCTAAAAGGTGATTCTGACTGTAGTAAACCTGGCCAAAAAAGAGTAAACTCGGTCAAATTAGTAAACTTGGGTAAGTGATAAATGCCGACTTTGGAATGTAGAAGGTTGTGTAGCAACATGCACTGATTTTTAGTAGCAAGTCCCTAATGTCAGTAGGTAGGTCAAGGATTGTCACCAACAGGTTGTTGGCTTGTTAGTAGAGTAGGTCAACAGCTTATCAATAGAGAAAGTTGACTCAGATAGGCTATGCAAATTCTGTAGATCTGAGTGTGCAAAAGAAAGTGGATGTACAACCCAAGTGTAGAATTCAGAAGACTGGCTTAGCAGTTGTGCAGTGTCGATGCAGAGCCATACGACTGTAGATTTGAGGTAGCGTATAACTAGAGCTGATGCAAATGTTGGTGTACTTGATCTTAGAGGCTAGGTGGCACCTAGGTAGACTCTACGCAATGGAGGAAACGAGGCTTTATTACCATGTGAAAATGGTTAGAACAAAGGAAATATGGCACAATGACCAACAATCAAATTGAATAAACAAGTTGAAACCGAATAGCACTGTTTATTGAATCAGATGGGATATAATAATGATAAAGTATGACTCTAATTTGGAAGGGCTAATCCCTAAAACCTTATCCTAATTCTAAGTAGCTCAATTAGCTCAAATATTACAATCAATTTAGTGTTATGAGTGTTAGGTTAGGCTACACACCTGGGCAGCATATGGCTTCTTGTACACTTCTTGTTTATTGTTCACTATCAGTATAGCCAGCTGCGTACAAAATTGACTTTTATAAATCTTGTCACATTGTGCTTCATCTCCATCGATGTAATCAGGTAGGTGTGGCCAGAATTCGAAAGGTAATTTACGCTTGTTAGGTTAGCTATGCAGAAATATGACGTAAGACAATGGTAGCCTAGAATTTCTCATGTGATGTAGGGATCGATTTTTACCAAATAGGCGGTGCATTTGCAAGGCTTACGAAATTTTAGAATGGTGTGAATATTGAATCTTTTAACATATTAGAAGTGTTTTCATGCTTAGTATGGCTACATAAAACTAGTATCACAAGCCAAGCTTCTTTTACATTTGAGGGTCCCAATTTGATAACATCAACTAGAACTTATCAATTAGGACCTTCAAATATAAAAATAGATTCATTTGTGATACAAGATTTTATAAGCAATAGTAAAACTTTAATCTTTTCATAATTACGTGGAAACATTGTCTAAAATGAATCTTTCTGTAAATTATGATTTATGGCATATGGGTTCTTAATGACTACAAAAGTGGGCTTTAAGGTATAGTTTGTTATTTTGATGCTTAGATATCACATATGTCATATAGGTTCTTAATGACTACGTAACTATTAAAAGTGAGCTTTGTGAATTTGTATTTTAAGGCATAGTTTGTTATCTTGACCAAATAATTAAAACAAATATGCTCTTCAAACTCATAGCTTACTCTACGTAGTGTGTGGGATAGTCATGCAAGGGCACTACTATATATATATATATATATATATATATATATATATCATCCTTCAAAATAATATATATATAGTTAACGTTGTGTTGTTTTATCAAGGGCACTACTATATATATATATATATATATATATATATATATATATATATATATATATATATATATCATCCTTCAAAATAATATTTATATAGTTAACGTTGTGTTGTTTTATCAAGGCAGCTACCCTATCGCCATAATCCCACAAATACTTTTGAAGTAACTATAATTATTTACATGAAATCTACATAAACCATATTTATGAGATTGAGAAATTATATATGTAAATATAAGTGAAAAATTTACCGATAGCATTAAGAATTTACATCAATCCTTAATTGCTCACACTATGTATTCAAAAGTTAAGGTTGAACATCATATTCTCCATATTATGTGTTTTTATCTTTGCCTTGATGAGACTCATCACAAAATTTGTTAGCTTCAAGTGGTGCTATCTAAACAAGGCTAGATCAATTCGCCCACCACTAAAAGCATTTAGAAAAGAAAGGCAAGACATGATTTTTATCCATAAGGATAGTATGCATAATTTTCAAGGATGTTGATAAGTTGAATTATACGAAGTAAATATATTTTGTCAAGTTTAATTATACAAAGTAAATATGCATTTTTTAAAGTGGGGCACACATGATGACATAAGGTGAAGAAAAAAACCAATTCCATGTAGAATAGGGGAAAAAGACAGAGTGAAATAATATACCAAGAAAAAGCACTCACATGAGAAATTGAGGGCTAAAAGATGTGAGTGAGGGTATAGGTGCTTGATGTGATGGTGACACAATTTGGTATCTAAATGCTACCTTGGGAGGAAAGAACACTGAGGGGAAACCCATTTAGAGTTCCCATTTATAGTTTTTCCTTCCCTTGTAATTTTGGACTAAGACAAAACCAATACATGTGCATTATGGTTTACAAATACTCAATCCAAGGCCAAGATATCTTGGTTTAGGAGACTACGTAGTAGGTGAACGGATTTTATGGGTAGTGGAACAAGTCATTCAAGCTTGTCATATCTTATGGGTCAATAAATGGGGCACCACCTTGAAGATGTGATACATTCATACACACACATGTGTACATATATACGGTCGAGTCTTAACCATCATGCCACTGAGGGAGTGGATACATAATCCCTCTTGAGATGGGACTGAAACTCATACTAGAACTCTTAACACCTTTTAATTACCCAAGCTCACTATGAAATCTCTCTCTACTCATAAATAAGAACCATTATACTCTCACAACTAGAGAATAGAGCTAAATTAGACACAACAAAAGATAAACATTACTAGCATAAAAGCTTCATTAAGAAAGGAGATGCAAATACAAAGGAATGATCCTCTTTATATAGCAAATGGATGGATGCATCATGAGCCCATGGGTACATGCCATGTCATCCTATACACACATGGGAGATAAGGTGAAGTGGAAGAAACTACTCCATACAAGTGTGGCAGATAGAAGTGGGGTAGAGTATATCCCCAAGTCAATAGCCCCTCCCCACCTCTTTAATATTACAAGAGGGCTCTCTACAATAATGAGATAATTTTTAAATCCCACTTTAAAAGTCAAAGCTGTCATTTTGCTTAATCTAATAATTTGCACCAATATAAGTAGCCTCTTAGTTAGAGGTTGATCACATGCCCCTTATTACCATATATATACATGGAACTTTTATACCTATGACATCGTGACAAGATTGCAATTTCAAGGCCTACCCCATCCATCAACTTGAAGGCCATAATCTAGCTTGACCTTAAAAATTAACTAAATATGTATACTTATGTGTAAAATTTAAAGAAATTTTCAAAATAATAGCCTTCTCTTGCAATCCTATTTTCTAGAGGCCTTCTCTAGAAGGTTGAAGTGCTTTGATGCCTTCTTGAAGGCTTCAAATTTCAGCACTAATTGGACCATGTAACTCCAAATTAGTGTGGTAGTATAACGAACCAGGGTTCGAGAAAAGATAGGTTCGCCTTCTACTCAACTTCTAAAAAATACACTTCATCTTGGGAGGAGAAGGAAAAAAGTATCTTTTTAATTTTTAAAAATAGTAGTTATTGGATTATATTATGATGAAAATACTTGTTCAAAATCGACTTTTCCTCTTCAACCCATGTTGAGAAGGATTCATGTTAGGTTCACTCAGAAATGTTTCCCGAACCAAAGCTAGAGAAAAACTTTTTTCCGAGCTAGTGAGAAAAGAGGCAAGTTGGAGTACGATTGGTTTTCTCTATTCAAAATCTCATTATTAACAAGTTTTTATAACTAAAAACATACACTTTTTGTAAATACAAGAATAAATGCAATAGAGAAATATTTTTTTTTAAATTTTAACCAGTGCAAAATACATGAAAGGACTTTTTTTTCTAATTTATAAGAATAAATTCAATAATTTTTTAAATTTTAACTACTTTAAAATACATTAAAAGATGATTTTTTTCTAGCACTGGAATTAGGCCCGTTACACATACCCCATGTATCGGGGCGGGGGGGGGGGGGGGGGGGAGATTGCCTACCCATGAATTATGGGCCCATCACATCAGCATGGGCATGCAGAGGTATGTCGAAGAGTCGATGTGTAATGGGCCTTAGTTCTTTAATAATAGGCGCCTGGCCGTGGTGACCAAGTGGTCCCCTTTAGCCCCATTTTTCCAGTCCACGTGTTCTTATAATGATGACGACGACGACTAATTGGTATCGGCATCAAGCGCCCATCATCCATGTGACCTCTAGAGTACGAGAGCCAGCTATAATGCCTGTGACGAAACTTGTCTCTTTATCTTCGCTTTTATCATGCAAGGTCTTTGATGATTGCTCCATTCACAAGGTAATCGTTGATTCTTCATCAAAGCAAGCAAGCAAGCAAGCTAGGGCGCGCTCGCTCTCTCTCTCTCTCTCACTCTCACTCACACACACACACACACACACACACACACAGGAGTTCTCTCTCTCTCACTCTCTCTCTCTCTCTCACACACACACACACAGAATCCGCCTTTCATCTAAATTCGGCCGTCAGCATGGGTTCCATGAACTTTGGCATGCCCGAGTACCTCTTGTTCGGCCAACTCCTGCAGGATGATTCCTGCCTGCGCGCTGTGTATGCCAATTTGCCTGAGGGGGAGAAGCGGCAACAACCCATGAAAGGAAGGAAGGCAAAACGCATTGCTAAATCAATGTCATCATCATCGACCCCTTCTTCTTCACCTTCTTATAACGCTACGAAGGGGGCCTCGTCGTCCAAAGCCATGCCCAAGATGCAGACGCTTCACCCCATTCAAGAAGAAGTCGCCGAAGAACCACAACTCTCTAATGTCTCTTAGTGTAAGCTCCCTAATTTTGCTTAAAATACTGGAATCCAAGATCTATCATCTAAGCTATAATCGCTCAGGTGCGTGTATTCATACTAGTATATCTCACTCAGAGTGTTCGAGTCTTATGAAGTATGCTGGGTTATAGATCACGATATTGAAAGATGGTATTGCCGATCTGTATTAAGCATATATCATTGCAAGTACAAATGGCCTTTTTGATTAAGGAACCTTGTATATAGATGAATTTGTTAGCAAGCAGTATGATATGTGTTGAAAACAATTCTGTCCAATTAACCTCAGTCTTTGAAATACGTACTGATTTGTTGGTATGTTAGTAATCAATTTAATTCATGCTGTATACAAATCTTAGAATCTCAGCCCATGCTCTCCTGATTGGCCTACTAATTAATTGCACACTGGCCTACTAGCTAAGGGATCTTAATTGCACATAGACCCCTTTCCAAGGACAAGTTTTATATGAGACCTGAAGTCAATATATTTGGCAAATAAAATCTGGCAAAGATATCCCCCAACAGAGTATGGTCGATGTCTGTATGTCTCTCCACCCGAGTTCAAGTCCAACCATTGGTCGTATATGCCCTCATGTTGCATTCTACCGACGTTAAATATACCTCTCTCTCTCTCTCTCTCTCTCTCTCTCTCTCTCTCTCTCTCTCGTCAACCACGTATCAGTCTTATATTGGGAATGCATTGATGACTTAATAAAATTGTTCAACTCTTTGCAAGAAGCTTCACAAAATGTTGGATGGGCATGCCTCTATTTAAGAGAAAAGGCCATGGTTGTGGCGGAGGTGGATGATTGTCCTTCTAAGCAATCATGCATCCAATAGCGAGCAACTCATGGAGAGGAGAGCAAGAGGGCACAGTGGTGGGCATACAGTTCAAATAGTAAAGCACCTTAGTGTATAAAATGAGATTATGTGATTGATGGACTTGCATGTTGTTTATATGGAAGAGGGGATTAATGACAATAATAAAGGAATCTTTGATTCCATACTTTTGTTGGGGAAGAGCGAGTATGTATCTTTTATTTTTGTATATGCAATTTTAGAAAAGTATCCTTTCTTTTTGTATGTACAATTTTAGAAAAGCTTTCTTGCCTACTTAAAGGCTTCATGTGATTTGTGGCCAATCATGCTTTTCTCTCTTCCTCATTCATCCCCTCTCATTTCCCTATGATTTCTAAACATTTCATGCTCGTAACTCGATTACCATTCATCATTAGAAGACCACGTTTTGCAGTACAATAACTACTTAAAAATGCAATGGACTAACAATATTCAACAAAACTCAACTTTAATCTAATAATGCAAAATAAGAAGCTTAACAAACTTTCTTTGGAGGCGGGATTGCAAAGTTTATACTCGTTCCTTCCATCAAAAGAGAGAAAGGGAGAGGGGGGAGAGAGAGAGAGAGAGATTGCACAATCGAACCCTCTACAATGAGGTTGCTTCCCATCAGGTTACAAAAGTCCCAAAATACTATAGGACATGAAATGAGAAAATTGGCTATGTGAAATTCCATGCACTCCAATGGTCCAAATTGGGGTAGGTTCCTCCTACAAGACAAGACATTGTAGAGCTCCAAGACCGAAAGGAAAGGTTGGTGAATGAACATATTTTTGTTCTGGCTCAAGCCAAGAACACACAAATATATGAAGTACAAGTGCTTGCATGCTGAAAAGATGCAGGGAAGAAGAGAGCTTGAGCGCTTTTAAGCACACACACACTCACATAAACCCTAGAAGAGAGCACACAAGGTGAGAGGCTAAAAAATTTTCTTCTTCTTCACATATTAAAAAAAGTGGTCTACAAAGAAGATAAAGTGATAGAGTATATACAAGAAGTCCATAATGTGAACACACTAAGAGGAGTGAGTAGATGTGGACTAGACCAGCTGTAGAATCTCTGGTGAAGATATGTCGATGCCAACTGCAGCGTGCCACTCCATGGTCTATCAACAGAATCGGTGGATGAGGACTCTCCTGGTCCACTCAATGACTATGATTGCTGACTTGCATTCTGTACAACCACATTTCCACTTACATCATCCCCAACAGTATCTTTTTGATGAGTAACATACTAGCTACTCATCTCATCAAATACAACATCCGTGCTTACCCTTAATTCATGTGTGTAGTAGGATTATAACACCTATATCCCTTTTGCTCAAGGGAATACCCAATAAACACACATTTTTCTGCTTTTGGATCCAGCTTGGTACGTAACTCATCTGGCACATGCACATATGCAATACATCCAAAAACTTTCAAGTAAGACAAATCAGGTTTCTTGCTAGTAAACTTCTCCTCTAGCGTTACATCATGTGTGGCTACAATAGGAGTCCTGTTCATGATATAAATTGTTGTAGACATAGCCTCAGCCCAATAGCTATGTGGCATATTCTTCTCAGCCCATCAATGCTCGTGCTATATCTACAATGTGTCTATTTTTTTGCTCAAAGACTCCATTTTACTGTAGAGTGTATCTACATGTAAATTGTCTCTGAATGCCATTCTTTTGCAAGAATTCAGAGAACTCGTTGGAGAAGTATTCTCTCCCTCCATCTGACCTTAGGCACTTCACATGCTTTCCTGTCTGTTTTTCAGCCACTGTGAAATTCTGAAAATGATTGAACACTTTACTCTTCGAGTCTTCATGAAGTACACCCACACTTTCCTCGTGTGGTCATCACAATGAATGTTACATAGTACCTGCACAGCCACCCATAGACATAGTCTTTGCAGGACCCCATACATTTGAATGCACAACATCTAGCACATTCCTACTCACAATTCTGTCATGTGGAGATACATGTTTTGTTTGCTTTCCAAATTGACATGCTTCACAAACTTTATGCATACCTTCAACTTTAAACTTAGGCAGCCCTGTCACAATTTCTTTAGTCTACATAGACTTCATTCTTTGCACATTGACATGCCCAATTCTCTTATGCCAAATGTATGTATTTGTAACAACTCCTGAACCATTTGCAAACATTGCAGTACTCACTTCAGGCATATTCACATTCAATGTAAACATTATGCCCACTCTGTTACCTTTTGCAACCAACCTGCACTTATCTTTGAAGTCTTCTGTATATAATAGCTATCAGGGTTAAACCAAACATGCAAACCCTGTTCAATCATCTAGCCAATAGAAACCAGATTCTTTGTAATATTCGAAACATGAAGTACATCTGCAAGGTACTTCACTTTACCATCCTGCATAGACAATGGCACATCTCCAACATGGGCAATTGGATGAGCAGTGTCATCCCTTGTTTCAACAAAACCTAGTCTTTCAAGACTCTTCATTTCCTTGAACCACTCACCATGACTTGTCATGTGGTTCAAAGCATATGAATCAATATACCATACATCATCCTTACATGCTGCTACATCATTTCCAGACACAGCATTAACCACATGTTGCATAGCAAAGAGATAGCAAACAACCTCTCATTATCCTCATGTGGTTCAAAGCACCTGAATCAATATACCATACATCATCCTTACATGCTGCTACATCATTTCCAGACACAACATTAACCACATGTTGCATAACAAACAACCTCTCATTATCCTCATTATTTCTACTAGAGAATGCATAGTTAGTTGTTTTGCTGCACTTTTCCATTTCGCATGTCACTCTGCTTCTTATAGCAATCTGCCTGCACATCCCTAGGCTTACTACAGTAAAGACAACCTCGTGTATCATTATGCTGCCTTTGCCAATTACCACGACCTCGTTGACTCCCCCTGCCTCTAAATTGGCTTCTTCCACCTGTATGTTATTGTTGTGAATCTTGGGACTGTTGCTGCTTTTTGCTGACCATAATTTTGATTACCTGTTTAGCCACCATCTTGGCCACGTTCACAACATCTATCTCGTCCTCTACCTACACTTGTGTAGAAGGCCTACTACTCTGAATTGTTTCTGTTTTGTGAAGACCATTGATCTTCACCCAAGTTCTTCTCTCCAATGATCAACATTGATACCAAATCTGTGAAGTTTGGAATGTTCTCCCGAGTCTGAATAGATGTCTTGAATGCCTTGTATTGTGGCTTGAGACCATGCAGACACACTTCCACCTTATCATCATTATCAACAAAAACACCAATTGATGCAAGGGATTCCATAATGCCCTTGATCTTTAAAGCGTAATCATTCATAGACATATTCTTCTTTTCCACAGTATGAAGCTCATTCTTCAACTGAATTTTTTGTGCCTTGGTGTTGGTTTCATACGGCTTCACCAAGGTGTCCTATGCCTCCTTAGGTAACTTGGCATCATGTATATGCCCAATCATAGTGTCTTGTATGCTAATAGAAAGCCAATACATGACTTTCCTTGCTTCTTGATTCCAATCCTTGAACTCTTTTATATCTGCAGTAGTTGGATTAATCTCTGGTATCTCCAGTGCCTCCTCATGTTCACCTTCAATAATGTAGTTCCAATAACCTTTTCCATCAGGAAATTTGTTAATCTAAACCTCTAAGCATGAAAGTTGTTCTTGTCAAGCTTGTGTGTGCAACAATCTGGTTTATTCCATCATTTGACATCTTTTTTATAACACAAATTTACCAGCAACATCACTCCTGCGCTTGACCTGCACAAACCGCTATATTCTCTAAAGCGGTACTATACTGCACCTAAATTGTCACAACCAGTGACCTTACTTTGCATACATACACCCAATGGCAACTTTGAGACCTTTTTGCAGCACACACACTGTTTGCACAACCAATCTCTCTTCATGCAGTTCTAAAAATAGAGTTTTGTAGAGAATCAAAACTTACCCCACTGCTTGTGAACAGCTGGCGAACTAAAAAATGGATGTCCAGACGTGCCCGAAATGCATTTTCGGATAGTATAGTTGTTCTATAGCTTTCCACCCACGATGAAAGCTCCTCAATCGGAGTTCGTTTGTCAGTGCCTCCCGAAGAGCTTCCGACAAGGGTGTAGTAGCCAACATAAAGGGAGAAGAGTAGATGAAGCTCTACTCTCATACCGCTTCCTATGCTTCTCTTGCTTGCTGCTCATCCCTTAGCATGAACTAGGCTTTGATACCATGAAAAGATGCAGGGGAGAAGAGAGCTTGTGCTCTTGCAAGCACACACACACTCACACAAACCCTAGAAGAGAGCACACAAGGTGAGAGGCTGAAAATTCTTCTTCTTCTTCACACAACAAAAGAGGTCTACAAAGAAGATAAAGTTACTAACACACATAATAGAGTATATACAAGCGGTCCATAATGTGAACATGCTAAGAGGAGTGAGTAGATGTGGACTAGTCAGTGTAGTCCAGCTATAGAATCTCTGGCAAAGATATGTCGATGCCAGCTACCAAACCCGCCAGTGGTATAAATGTCGAATGGTCATGCAGGCGCCTCGTGAGTGTCAGTTCATGTTGAGCTTGACATCTCAACACATGCAAGGTAAGGCTTCTTCTTGGATTCTCTATCTGTAAAATCTGGACACGTACAACATGGTTCATCTTTCACATGTACATCGTATTTTCCAATGTGTGCATCATCCTCATGCGGTTTCATCTTCAAAACTTCATGCTTGTGCTCTAGCCTTTGCATTTCTTCTACCACCCTAGCTTTCATTTTCAAAGCGAACTTTATTTTTTTTCACCGCTTCCTCTAATATCAACGTGCGGTACTTGGCTCTTATGTCATTTTGCAAGCCTGAGCCACCTTCATTTGTACCCATATGGTTGTTCTTTATTACTTGCTATTGTAAAGGACCTTGTAGCCCCACCACTACTAGGTGGGGTAGGTATGACACCTTGTGCATTCTTGTTCTCTACTTGGTATCCACCTTCCCATAATGAATAGACCTCCTTGTCTCTAAGGTTAGTTCCCATAGCAACTAGCCATATCTTGGGTATAGAGGATTGGGCTTTGAGTCTATGTTGTAGCATTTACAATATAGCAATGAAGCATGTGGTCAAGGCATGACTACATCCATTGTTTGATGAGACCATTAGGATGATTGTCATAACCTTCAACGAATGATGGTGTAGGCACACTCGTTTTTATAGATCCGCTATGTGTTGCCCACAACTCTGACCACCACCACGAGGAGTTCTACTGCATGTGACCTTGCTACTGTTAATTCTATTTTGGATTAACAAACATGATCCTCCAATTGAGGACATTAATAAGTGTCGAAACGTCACTATAAAAGTTATACATTATGAGATATTGGCCACCCAAGGCCTAGTAAGTAGGTTGTAAGGTTCCCCCCTTCTAAAATAGGGGAAACACTTAAGATAGTCCACTAAGTCTTAACATGGAGAAAATTTCCAATTCATCGACACCTTGACCATGTAGAGATTCAAGGATACGATTCATAGGTAAGACCTAGTCCTATCCTGCTTATTACATGGACATTTCTTTATTAGTGAAGATGGGTATGTTACATAAGTTTTGGGCACCCAAGTGTGAATAAGGGTCAAATTTATATAAGGCATTTTGTCATAAATGAAAAGACACAATCCCCTTTGTGCTATAGTGAGCTCTCCCTTTTGTCTTGAGAGATATTGAAGGAGAGAGAGAGAGAGAGAGAGAGAGCATTCTAGCATTGTTCCTCTTTTATGCTTGTGTGATTCATGCTTGTAAGGGAGAGTGAGAGAGAGTGATTGCCTTATGCAACGGTGCCAGAAACTCTACGGTGACAGCGTGGATGTGTAATCTCTTTTTGGATGTGTTTCAAGGAGGGTTAGGGTGAGCCATAACATTTTTGGCGTCGCTGCCAAGGAAACACCTTTGTTTCTTCCATCCTCTTGGAGTTTCATCTCCCATTGCATAAGATTCATGATTACCCTTGCATTCTAGTAGTGCATCATGTGGAAAATGAATGGATAAGATGTGTGTGGTAGGAAGAAATTGTGAGAAATTGATTGTGATGTTGTGTATAATTGTGGTGGACTGGTCTTAGGATAGAGCTTCACACTGTTTTTTCTTGTTAATCTTAATATTTTCATCATTCAAAGCAACAACGTGAATGATCAGGTTGGTGTTCTTTTTTTCTTCTTTTTTATAAATTTACAAAAGCAAAAACATAAGGAACCATTAACTGTGCCAAGAACTTGCATTCCTTTCTTTAGCGGGGCACAATTAATTTGGGATCAATTGGATAAGTATTATGCACCCAAAATCTTGAACTTTCGATGCGGGAAGTTTTATGTGAAACTATAAAAAAACATTCATGTCATGAAACATTTTCTACAACTTCATGCCGCGAATCAGTTACGAAATGAGTGCCGTAATTAACACTGAAAATCACAGGATTGCCTTGCCATACACAACCTTATCTTGACACCTCTGACGCCGTGAAGTCTACCAAAAGTTTTGAGCACGTGAAAGTTCAGCAAAGCATTCACAACGTGAAACCTTGAAGTTGTTCACGACGTGAAACCCTCATGATGTGAAACCTTTTGAAATTGTTCACGATGTGAACCCTTCTTGTTTATGACGTGAAACCTTATCTGCAGACTCACGGGTTGGCTAAACCCAATGAATAGTCAGACCAAGGCCACAAATGTTGGTAAAGGAGGGCAGCCTATATCCGAAAGGTGAAAATTTTGAGCATGTGAAAGTGCAGAATAATATTCACACCATGAACCTTTTCTAACTTTTCACGCCGTGAACCATTCTTTGGAGTTTCACAGCTTCAGAAACAGAGTGATAGAATTAGAAGCAAAATCAAATTGGGTCGACAAATAGCTTATCAAATCGTACATATATGCACTTAAGATCTGGAAAACTCATCGGAGAGGATCTTACACCTGATGATAGTGCATCAAATCACCTAGGATCTTCCTATCAAAGAAGTGTGGGATCAGGACATTCTGCAAGCACACACCTGAGTGTTTTAAGAAACCTGACCACCGCTAAAACTAGTAGAGCGAAGAGTCTATGGAAGAAGGGCTGAGATACTCTAGGTTTGGGGAAGAGGAGAAACCACCCTCCCCAACCAGGTCCAGTGGTATCATTGATATCACACCCAGGGATTTTTTGGTCTCCAAACTAGTCATGACAAAGAAGCGTAATCTGCGGGCATGGGTCCATCAACTAGTGCTAGACTCGGTGCACAACAAGAAGTGGCCATCCAAACATCAAATTCTAGGTTGTCAAATACTGGCACCCCCCAAATAAGACGGGACATAGAAAGTGCGGCCAGGACGGGTCAAATATTCTTCCCCCCCCACCTGAGGAAGTATAATTAGACCTCAAACGGAGCAAGGTGGAACAAGAGCTATGAGAATTGAGCTTAAGGAAACAAGAGATCGACACTCGAAGGGCGAGAGCTCAGCAAAAGGAAACAGGAAGTTTTAACCCACTCCAGTCACACCACGAGGGAAGGAACCAGAAATAGTTATGGGAAGAAGTGAGGGAGAAATTCCAAACTCAGAACCCATAAATGAGGAATCCAAAAGAGAGGAAGGGTTTACAACCATAGAAGAGGAGGGTAACCTAGCAAGCATGGCGGGTGAAATAGAGTACCGTCTGTACACCAAAAAGGATATTGAGTAGATGATCAATCACCCTACATTCCTACAAGACATGGAACTCCTAATTCTACAAAGACGTATGGAGGCAACTAATGAGGAGTCACTCCAAGGTACAGCGGCTTGACCATCCCATGGACTAGAAATACCTAGAAGAGCCAATACATGACGGCGACGAGGTCTAGGAAGGGGAGGGGGGAATTCCTCAAAGGCCAAGGATAGATCCAACCATGGACCTTAATGTAGCAACATAGACAGACCTGCTAAATATGGTAGCAACATAGACAGACCTGCTAAATATGGTAGCAGAGATGGGTCGAGGGATGGTCAGAGAACTAGGCATTACTCTAGAACCCTGACCCTCCCAAATGAAACCAGATATCATTTCCAAACTTGTCCAACAATTCTCTAAGAGGACGGGGATTCTATCCAACATGTAGAGATTTTTGAATCCACATGTGAAACCTGCAAGCTAGTCAGTGATGTGACAATTATACATGCCTTCTCACTGACCTTGGAAGGAAAAGCTCATTAGTTGTTCAAACCCTTAAGCTTGATGATAAGGTTAACTTCACAAGGCTAAAGAATATCTTTGTGCCTAGTTTTGCCCAAAGTGGTGACAAATGGAGCCCTATGGCACAGTTACATAATATCAAACAAAAGGAAGATGAGTCGATGAGAGACTATGTGTCTCATCTTAAGCAATTAAATTCAAGGTGTAAACTTCGGGAGAGGTTAACTGATGATCAGTTATTGCCTTGCCTCCGGAGAGGGTTTAGACACCATAAAATGCATGATTACCTAGTACTAGCCCGACCTGCTATGCTTGATGCATGTTGCAAGCTGGCAATCGAATATGAAGATAATATGTTGGAATTGCTACAACCAGAAGATGTCAAAACATCTTCAGTAACTATGACTTCACATATCTCGAGCCACCAAGAAATTGGAACTCAAAGCAAGAAAGTCGAAAACATGATAGTGGATGAGCTCAGTAATGCCATATTAGAGAAATTAATATACCATACATATCCCTTTGATCCTGGAGGATAATCAACTAGATTCGTCATCCACAGTGGTTCCTTATCTACTCCACTTGCACCATATTATCATGGAGCCATTGCTTTGGATTTTGCATGCCTCGGATTTCCTTATGATCCAAGAGGTTGCATATTTAGCCTCATCATCGACGGGATTCCTCTATCCTTTCCATTTGACCCAGGGGGGTCATATGATTCATGCATAGGTCTTCCACTACATTTAATCATGGATGTGATTTTTTAGGCTTTTGTACGTAGCCACTTGTATATGTTTTTTCTAAACTTTGGGCACGACCACTCTTCAATTTCAAGGACAAAATCATTGTAGGAGGGGATGGTTTGTAATGAAGTAGGTTTGGGTGCACATGCACATGGGGTGATGGGGCCTAGGCACTTGTGGGCTTAGGGACATTTATTTGTGTACTTTTAGAGTACCCTATATGAGGCATAGGACTTATGGACATTGTACCCTTTTTTGATCATATTCACTCTATAGGCATTCATGTCTTCTTGGTGCAATCCACCCTTGTTATGCTTCAAGTAAACAAGTACACATCTAGCTTCCATGGCCTTTGTTTAGGAGTGTTGCTGTGAGTTGGAGAAGTAATAAATAGCCAAAAATTATTTTGTTGAGTACACAGGTAGAGTACAGAGGTGGTGCTATGGCAGCTTGTGAGGTAGACTGGTTTCAAAAGCTATTTGTTGGTGATATGGGTAAGTCTATGGTGGATAGGGTAGTTGCCATTTATTATGACAACATGAGTAGCATAGAAATGGCTTGTAACCCAGTATACCATGCTATGATGAAGCACATTGAGGTGCATTATCACTTTATGAGGGAGAAGGTTCTATCAAGTGATGTAGATCTAGTATATGTTAGTAGAGAGGATCACGTGGATGATATCTTCACAAGGGCATTGAGCACAGAGAAGCTCCACAGGTTTAGGAGCTTACTTGGAGTGAACTCTATGGAGTTAAGCTCAAGGGGGAGTGTTGAGATATCAAGCTCAACTTGTGCTATAGACATTAAGGACCTGTCTGGGTAATAACTTCTACACTTATACCATTGGTATTGTTGGTGAGATTATGGTTGATATGCTGCAAGTGGGACTGCAGGCTATGTGACAAATCTTTGGAGTACTAGAGTTATGGCATAGTTATAGTGCCAATCCTATAGTCGAGTTCACACTATGGACCGAACATTGTATGTTACTATAGGAGAGAAATTTCCCTTACAAAATGTACTCTTATATTTTTAGTTATATGGTTTTAGAGAAGAGAAGAAGAAGATAGAAGAAAAGTTAGCCATCCATCTCTCTCTTGTGTCTTGACTTCTCTTCTCTGTGTCTATGTTTTCTTATTAACGAACTCAAACTCTTGCTCTCCCCCACATTCTCTTTATCGCTAATGGTGTGGGATATGCCAACTCAACATGAGCAGCTTCATGCTGCACTCGAGTAATCCAATATGTGGTCCCACATTTTCTACCACTTATCCATTCATTTCCAATACCTCACACACACTTGTAAAGTTTGACTCTCACCCAATGTCAGTTTTGGGCAGCAAGAAAACCCATATTTTGTGTGTTTTGACCCCCCTAGAGAAACAAATAGAATCCTTGAGGAGATGGAGCACCATACCCCACCCGAACAATGTCTGATGTGGTGTCATAAATTTGCAAGTGTATGGAGAGGGTTACCCAACACACACTTACAAAGTTTGGCCCACCACCATTGTACATCATTCAAGCATGAACGAAACCAAGGAAACCTAGATTTACTTGCATAGCAAATGTGAGATGGATAACCATATCTCAATGGAATTATGTCCAATGGTTTGCCTAATATTTGGAAGTATTTAAAGAGGGGTTTTCCACACACACTTGTAAACTTTGATGGTCATTCGACATTGTTTGAGAGCAAGATGGGATCAAGAAAACCTACATTTTGTGTGTTTTGGGTCCCCTTATAGAAACCTACATAGAAAACATAAGACAGAGAACCATATCTTGTCTAAATTGTGTCCCATGATGATGACCAAACTCTGCAATATAGGGGGACCCCACAAACACTTACAAATATTAACCCTAACATCTTGTGTGTTTGGGGCCTCTTAGAGAAGCTTGTGTAGAAAACATGAGATGGAACACCATATCTCACCCGAATAATGTCCCATGATAACCAAACTTTACAACAATGTGTACCCCACATGTGCTTGCAAAGTTTAGTCACCCCATCAGATATTGTTCAAGCATGAGAGAATGGAGAAAACTCAGATTTTATGCATCTAGGTCCTCTTGGAGAAATCCATGAAAAATAAGAAATGGAGCAAAATATCTTATGGGAACATTCATGCTACCCAAACTTTGCAAGAATGTGAGGAGCGGTACCCCACACACACATGCAAAGTTTAAGCCACCATCCAACTTTGTTCAAGCAAGAGGAGATTAAGAAAACCCATATTTTGTCCATTTGGACCCTCTTGGAGAAACATGTATAGAAAACATGAGATGGAGCACCATATCTCGCCTAAACAGCATCCCATCATGATTAAACTTTGCAAGTATATGGGAAGGGGTACCCCACACACACTCGCAAAGCTTGACCACACCATCCCACCATGTGGATTGGGAAAGACGAGATTGAGAAAACCTAGAGTTTATGTGTTTGGGACCTCTTGGGGAAACCTACGTAGAAAATGTGAGATGGAATACCATATCTCAACCAAATGGCATGTGATGGTGTGACCAAACCTTGCAAGCATGTGGAGAGGAGTAGCTACCCACACATACTTCCAAATTTTCACAAGACCAAATCAAGGAAACTTACATTCTCTGTTGTTACGGCTCACCCTCCTTGAAACACATTAAAAAAGAGATTACCTGGTGAATCGCAACTGTTATGAGGATCTTTCCAATGGTTGAGCTCGTAACCCTTGAGGTCTCCAAGATCTACAACTCCTTGAGAAGCGATTCCAGTGTGTCTCCTCTGCTAGCGTTGTCACACCGCTGCATTGCACTACGGGTCCTCGTCCCTCCTCTTGCCTTACTTCACTCACACACACTCACTAACATGCATTAGGGAGAGAGAATAGCAAGATGATTAGCAAGAGCAAGACTCAATTGCACAATGGGAGAGTATGTTGTATTATGAGAGAAATTCACTTATATACATGGCCATAAGTGTTCACACTCACTTAAACTATGGTCGGCCGGACACTTTAGGCTCATAAGAGACCCAATGCTATTACAATGGCTACTCTCATAATATATCCATGAAGTACATCACTTAGGACTTCATCCTATCTTGCTACCACATGCTCTTGAAGCTGGAATTGCCATAAATACTTCGTCACACCATTACGGGTGCTCGTCCAAGTTGTAGCCTTGGACACTATTGCTTCATATCTTGAATGTATGACTCTTTGGTGTATCTACGATGACTCCTTGATGTCAGATAATGGCGGTAGCTCTTGTTAATCCTAGAATTGGATTAACATACCCCCCTTCCTAATGGAGATCACATCCTCGTGATCGCATTGAAGATCTTTGTGTGGGGAGAATGAACAAGATTTGTCGATGGCATTGACGTTGAGTGACATTCAATGGTCTTTGTTTCTCCGAAAGAAATAAGAAAATCTAGTTAATGAATGAAGAGATTAGTGGTATATTGGGAATTCCTAACGGGATGGGGGGTGGGGGTTTTTGCAAATGATTGCATTTTTATATTTGTGTGAGCTACTTTTTTTTTGCTCAATTTGTTTTTGTAGGCAATCATCGGCAAGGTTCCATGTGATTTTTGTTAGTGGGGACACTAAGAGATGTTAATAATGGGAGAGAAGAGAGGGATGGCTTCGCGGAGGGACGTAGACTTAATCTCATCAAAACCAGATGGTGATTCTCAGCTCCTCATTTGATTCCTTGAAACGACATTCATCATTTGAAGAAATTGGCCTTTGATGATGTCTCTCTGTGTGGCACGATTCTTGTCAAATGTTGTTGAGGACCTGTGCTTTTTATGTTTTTATGTATATTTAAGTGCTCTTATGAAGTAGATTTACATGAAGTAAAAAATTTGAGTCATATAGACTCTTATTGAACTGCTCTGTGTTGAAGTAGCCACTTGTTGATGAGGATTGAAAGAATTACGTCGACTTGCGAGGCTAGTATAGATATCTTCAATAAGGATTGAAGATCATTGATTTGTTAAGATGGTGGCATCGTTTGGAGAGGTTTGTAATTTGAAGGAAAATTCCAAGTGATGGGTTATACCATTGACCAAGCTTTTGCCCACTATGCCCCCCCATCCAGAGATGTACCTGGAAGTTATTGATGGTTAGGCTTTGGTGCAAATGTTCTCCAATGCATGAGTATGGATATGTACTCATGGAGCAGCTGCTACATTAATTTAACCAAAATAATAGTAAGCAATAAGCTTAACAAATATATAGTGGCTATTGCATGATATGGCTTAATCCGTGGATGGGGCTTAAATCGTGAAAGTGAAGGTTCTTAAGCCGTGAGACTATAATTCTTGAGAATTGGCCATGAAGGGTTATTTCGTGACATGGCCTAATTTGGTGAATTTGTAGGTTTTGACCTTGAGAGGTTTTTTTTTTAATGGATCATCTAGGTCATGACTTGCAAGTAACAACATCTTATGCACTTATTTCTCAGAGAGGGGTAGCATTGTTATTTTGTTCTTGATGCGCTCATATGTCTTCCTTGTGTAGACATGGGTATTTATTCTTGAATTTGTTGCTCAAATGTTGTCGAGGTAGTAGGGAAGACCGGTGATTATTTGCTTGAACAGACAAGCTCTTGTGTTGGTGGTGTTGAATGCACGAGAGTGGTTGAGTGATTTACTTATCGTTTCTTGGGCCTCCATTCTTGTCGAACTTTAGATGAAGTTGTTGGGGTTGAAGTCAGTGGGAGAGGTTTTCTTCACATTGTTCGATTTTGGAAACCATATGATGGAATTACCATCATAATATCCTTGTTGTTGAAGCACATGCATAGGCACCCATCTTTGATGGTGAACATTGTAAATTGGCGGCCGATGTGCTTGGTGCTAAGGCTTTCTTCTTTGTGCAAGCTTAGGGTTCTTTGTGATGCACTTAGTAACCTTGTGCCTACAATAGTGTTTTTGGTACCCACACGTGGCATTGGTGGAGTTCTTTGAGGAACTCGTATAGGTTTGTGTGGACGGTGTTGTGGAGTACTCATCTTCTTCCTTGGCCTGCACCAAATTTGGATTTTCTCAATCCCTTCTTTCATGAACAACGTTGGATGGCAGTTGAACTTTGCAAGTGTGTGTGGGGTACCCCTCCCCCATACTTGCAAAGTTTAGGCACATTTTCGGTGAGATATGGTGCTCCATCTCACATTTTTTCCATTGGTTTCTCCATTCTTGAATGACGTTCTAGAATTTGCAAATGTGTGTCAAATACCCTTCCCACATAGTTTGTAAAGTTTGGTCACCATCTCTCCATCTCATGTTTTCTATGTGGGTTTCTCCAAGAGGGGTCAAACACATAAAATCTAGATTTCATCAATTTTGTCCTGCGCCCAAATGACATGGGATGGTGGTTAAACTTTCCAAGTGTGTGTGGGGTACCCCTCCCCACTCACTTATAAATTTTGGTCACCATTAGACAATGTCATTCAAGAAAGACATTTGGGTAAGATATAGTGCTCCATCTAATGTTTTCTATGCCGGTTTCTCCAAGTATAGTACTAAAAGGAACAAAATTTGGGTTTCCTTGATTTGGTCTTGCCCAAATGACATCCGATCGTGGTGAGATCTTGAACTTTGCAAGTGTGTGTGGGGTACCTCTCCCCAAAAACTTGTAAATGTTGGACACCAACCATCAGACATCATTGGGGTGAGATATGGTGCTCCATCTCACATTTTCTACGCGGGTTTCTTGAACAATTGCCAATCACACAAAATCTAGGATTTTGCAATCACATCTTGATTGAACCACATGGGATGGTGGTCCAATTTTACAAGTTTGTGTGGGGTATCCCTCCCCGCATACTTGCAAAGTTTGGTCACCATGGGACATCATTCAAGAAAGATATGGTGCTCCATCTCACAATTTGTCTATGTGGGTTTCTCCAAGAGCAGCCCAAACACACAAAAGCTAGGGTCCTATCTTATGCAGGACATGTGGAACAAAGTTGAAATTTGAATATGTGTGTGGATATTCTTTCTCACACACACTTGAAATTTTTGACCACCATCTGAAATCATTGTGTATACATACCATTCTTTCTTTTATGCTAATCCAAGAGAGTACTCTTCTTCTCTATACTCTTATGCTATTGATTTCTTAATTACAAGCAACGTAGGAGCTCGGGGGGGTCACTCGTATAAATATGTAAGTATCACGTGGGTTCAACAGAAGGACATTTTAAATATTTAAAACTTACAGAAATATATTTACAGAGGGGATTTATTTATTGTTTTTTTAAAAAAATTTACAGATTTGAATAGGAAAGGATACATTATATTCACTAAAAAATTCACAGATAAGGGACTTTTTAAATAGGCCTTGAACGCACGTGATATAGAGGATTTACATATAGTGACCCCCCCGAGCGTAGGAGAGAGACGAGTTTACGAACAGGTCAACCTTTGTAGTAATGAATTAGATTAATACAATGGTGGGAAAAGGGTTCTTTATATACCGTATATAAGTGGAATTGCCCAACCCAACAAGGTTGAAAGAGTTTAATAATAAACCTTATCTAGTCTATTTTCCCACAAGAGATGCAATACTTCTAACACCCCCTCTGCACAGCTCATAGTGGGCATAGGTGAGCAAGCCAAGTCAATGAAGATGCAACCATGGACACTCCAGCATTGCAATTATTGGATACACCTCGAAAAACACACCAATAAACCTATCTTCACAAGAAAATGCCATCTTGAGCTTCAGCTACCACATAGAACAGTGAACTGTAGACACTTCCACGTCCATGATTCCCCATTCGTTGAACTGTGAACTGTAGACACTTCCCCATTCGTTGAACTGTGAACACATCACGGCCAAAAATATCTGAACATTGAATTGGGAACACATCCCGTTCAAAATCATCTTACAATGAGCTCGGAACACATCCCATCCATAGTCTGCTAAACGATGAACTACAAACAAATCACGTCCATAGTGTTGTCAAGCTGTTTCCTACCAAATGCATGTGCCTTAAAGTCTGACACACGGGTCCTGTGCACTTGATGGGTGCTCCAATTAGCCCCCTCTCCCACTCACATGCCTCTCTTTGGTTAAAGCATGTGATAGGAGACTCTGTATAATTATGCTGCAATTAACACCTCCTGATCCCCCTATCTAGTATCTTGAGTCAATGTCTCTACTGCTTGCACTTCTTCTAATGTCCTACCATTTGGCATAAGAACTTGTGCAGAGGGTGGTTTGATGGTGGTCACAGTTTGCAGCAGGTGCAATAGGAACTGAATGGATAGGGATATTAACACAAATGCTCCCTCCTTGTAGTACGATGAGAGTAGATCAGGTGTCTCTATGGAGTTAACCTCCATCATATGGCCTATAGGTCATAAGGTTTGGCTCAGAGGTGGTGGTTGAGGCCAAACCTCTGAGGTAGCTAGCTACGCAGCCAAAAATACTGGTAGTTGGCTTGGCTCATGAAACCTGGTTAAGGGTTCTCACTTCTTGGGGCTAGTGATCCTTCCACTGAGTCGAAATCTAAAGATGCCTCATTGGTCCCTAGTAGAGGTCCTTGTACAATGCTAAACTAGGTTCCAATCGAAGGTACTAAGCCCAGTGTATGCTGGTACGTACCTAGTTTGATAGATGTACTATTGTGTATTTTCGCCTAATACATGCCCATATTGTAGGTGCATGTGATTATAGGGTACACGAAGGTCCCATGGGTTCCCTAAAAGTTTGGGAATTTAAAAAAATCAGTTTTTTAAAATTTTTTTAGATTGACCAAAGTTTTTCCGAAACATGTGTTTTGTGTTTCTTAACCCGTCTCACACTAGAAATAGTGTACTTATTCCAGGTGGGTCAAGCACTGCAGGCATTGGCTCCCGTAGTTAAGGAAGCTCCCTAACTATGTAAAATTGTAATTTTTTTGGGTGTCACACAAATTGCATCAATATGATCGCAAATAGGTAAGTTTGTGTGAGCACTTTCCGAAAAGTTTTTATATTTTTTCCCCAACCTTTTGCCTTCTCCCTTTTCACTTTTCACTTTTTATTTCTTAGAATCTTTGACTTGGCCCTGCACGCATTAAATGTGTCTAGCCACACAAAACAAAGTTTTGGAAATTTATGGCTAGTGGCCTAAAAGCCTGCACATGAATTAAATGCGGCCAATCAATCAAGATGCCCCGAAGTAGGGAGAGGATTAAGTGTAATTAACTTGTGTTAATTACACTAATATAAAATTATAAAAAATGCAAGAAAATTATGTGTGCCAAATCCTCCCCTAATTTTTGTTATTATCCCAATTTCTACACATAAGACATCAAAATTGAGATAAAGCCTATGCCAAGAAACCGATTCTATGGTCTGTTTTACCCAATTCTTTCCATTTGATGCTCGATTTGACTGTTTTTAATTTTGAAATTGAAAAAACATGCAAAAATAAAAAAAGTCAGAATTCAAATATTGGACTTGCAATTGAAATGTGAAAGAGGAATGAATCTAAATAAACTAATTGCAACAATCACAAGAAATTAAAAACAAGCAGGATTTTAACAATATACAAGAGCTTGAACAATATGTAAGAAATTACAAAAATTGCACAAGTTTTTAGAAATCAACTAGAATGCAAACATTGTCACAAAATGGACACATTTCTATCTATTCATTTCTACCCTTTTTTGCAAAATAGAAATATAATTAAAATAGAATGCAAAGATTCACACACACCATTGTGGGTAGAGCTTTTTCCCACCATTGTATTAATCTAATTCATTACTACTAACGTTGACCTATTCGTAAACTCATCTCTCTCTCTCTCTCTCTCTCTCTCTCCTATGCTGCTTGTATGCTTCCGCGACGCTGTCATTTCCAACATGGTATCAGAGCTCAAGGCTCTGTGATCTCGAGCGTGCGCACGAAGGTGAAGATGGAGAAGACTGAGATGATCTTGGTGCTGTGAGTGTTGCCGTGGACTCCTGCCATGATGTGATGCTGGCCTTGTTGTCGAATTGTTGTGCCGCATGCCCCTCTTGTTAGTGCTGTTGTCTATATGATGCTGGGTCTCCATGGTGTGTGCTGGTGGTCGCCCTTCTACTGTTGCTGGTGATGTCGTGCTCTTTTGTGCTCTCGGTGGTGCCATAGCAGGCCTTTGATGATGAGGTGATGGCCATGTTGTGCAAAACCCTGGCAGTTGCGCGAGCGTTTTCCTTTGACGACGTACTAAGCATGGCGAGGATTCTAATTTTTGGCAGTGTTAATTTTCCTAAAGTGAAGGTTTTTAAGTGTGTCGATCCTTATAGGCTTCTTGGAGTATGTTCCCACGCGCTTCAAACTTTGAGTGCGGGTGAAAAATGTTTAAGGACCTTTGGGGACTTCGCGATGAAGGCTTTTGGCAAGTGTGTAAGTTTCTCAAAAAAGGGTGATCCGGTGGAGTGATTATTTGTTTCCACTGGACGAGGCTTCATTGTTGTTATGGAATTATGATCCCAAGCATTGGTCTCAAGGATCAAGACAATGATGCACTCCTAGGTTGTGGTTCACAAAGGACAATTTTCCCATGTTTAAATTGGTTGTCTCGAAATTCGGTATGGATTAGTTTTGTTCTCTGGACCTATGATAGGACATTTGGAGACAGTCTCCCCATTTTTCCAACGGCACGGAGATACTTCGAATTTCCATCTTCTCACAAATGATTGGGAGTATGACACATCCACAGAGACTCTTGTGGACTTCACCCCACAGGCCAAGCGTATGGTTTTAGCTAGGAAGGGATTGTCCAATCCATATCCAGAGCCACAATAGAGGAGGAATGATTGTCCAATCCATATCCCAGAGCCACAATAGAGGAGGAATGATTGTAGGGTATCTGTGATTGTATATATAGGGTCATTGAACATGAAAGAATCCAAAGGCCCATGGTGCAAGTTGGGACATCCAAAGCAAGGATGCCCACAATGAGCAAAATGACAACACCTCCTCTAAGCCCAACGGATCCTACTTTTGTAGTACCACACTTGGATATACCATGGATCAACCCACATCCTCTAGCCTCACAAGGCCATGCTATAGGGACTCAAGGGCAGACTAGCATATGCTTCACTTTATTAGATCACATAGCTTCCCCCACCCAAGATAATACTAATTAAATACCTCCTCTAGTGGATGGCATCGCATCAACTATGGCACCTAGGACTGATGCAGAATTCCCTCTGAGCCACATGCTACAGTAGCCAATACCACTTCACACATGGAGCCCCTTGTTCCTCGCATATCTAGTTTGACCATTCCTAGAGAGTTCACATCTTATTCTAGTTCACCCATGACACATCCCCTCCCTAGAGTAAGTGGGCTACCAACTCCTACTTCGAGACCAGTTGCACCTCATGCCCACATGGCTAGAGCACCTATTGGGGCATTGGTAGGGCACATGCCTTATGGCACACATCTACCCTCACCAAGGTTTAGACCAACGCATCCTCATGTAGTGCCACATGGCACACCTCCACCTGCTCCTATTATTACTCTAGTTACACTAGCACTAGCTCTACCCACCACAAACCCAGTTGCTTTTTCACAGGCCCTAGGAAGAGCAGTGGCAGAAAGCATAGCACCTATTGTGAAAGATGGTGGTCGACAGAGCCATGGGAAGGTTGCTCAAATAGCCAAGCTAGCCCACAAATTCACTATCTATGGTGATCCTAAGAGACATTTGGAAGTTTTTTATCAAGTGTGTGAGGACCTAGGAAGGATTCTAAGACAAATGCCTTTAGTCTAACATTAGACGGTAAGGCTAATCGGTATAGAAATCTCAAGGTTGAGGAATGCTTGAACTTCATCACTCTTAGGAGATTGTTCTTGAAGAAATTTGTATAAGGAGTCTTATGGGGTGTAGCTTCCCAGCTACACAAAGCTGAGAGAGAGGAAGAGGAGTTAGTTAGAGATTTTATTAGCCATCTGAAGCATTTAAACTGTCATTTTCTTCCGCATGAACTCTATTCGAATAATCAATTTTTGGATAGGTTCATCCACGGACATAACCATAAAGTGATCTACAATGACTTAGTCATTAGAGGGATCACTACATGGGATGAAGTCACAACAAATGTCATCCAACTAGAGGATAATATTATGGTTAAAGGAGCTAAAGCATCAAATACTAAATCTATTACCTCTAGGGTCACAGGACAAAGCACTTTCATAATTAAACGCCTTGCTAAAGGCGACACCTTGGCGGAGATGAATTTCACAAATTCCATGAAACCACTCCAAGAGGGAATGAAGGCCAATTGAGCCCCCAAAAATGTACATATGTACCCAAGGAAAGAGCTTCAATCATGCTCAATCTTTCGACAAGGACATTTGACCAGTGAGTGTCCAGTCCTAAGGGCACACTATAATGGTAATTCTACTTTTTGTGGATGTTATGGTCACGAGGCTTCACAGTGTCGCATGCATGTGTAAACTCTGGCTAATACCTCAAAGCATCAACAATTGGATTTATAGTCCCCAACCATCACATCCATGAGCCATAATGCCTCTAGCAACATCTCAACCCAATGTGGATTGAACGGCACAACAACCCATTGCAAGGGGGATTTACAATCCACAAAATATATCGTTAACTCCACCAGTCTTGGGACCTCAACCACCTCCCAATCACACCTCTTAATCAAGTAAGCTTCAAGGAGCCTATTTATTACCAAGAATATGAGGTAGATGTCAAACCCACCCCCCACCTCTTTGAGGTCCCCAGAGAGCTTCATCCTAACTATTATGTAGTGGATGGCAGAGGGGAAGTAAAACTAGCTTACCAACTTGTAGGGGCCAAGACATTAATGCCATAGCTAGAAGAATGCCTCTTCAATGCTACCATTGTCAAGGTCCCCATTGAGTTTCAGAATGCCCTCTCATGTTTCCCCATCTCAACCAAGCAGTGCTTCAAACATGCCACCAGTTACATGAAGCTGTTGTGGCATAGATCATTGGATTAAGGGACTGCCCCAACAAGATTGTAGTGACAAGTCCACAAACAAGACTCATCATCACACCCCTAAACATGGGGTAAGTAATTAAACTCAAAGTAATATCCTTAAAAATCTAGATCACATACCATTGAATATTATCACCCGGCGCTACAGGCCCAAAACCAACATGTTCTTGAGCAACGATCTATAGCCTTGGTAGCGGAATCTAAGAAGAAGAAGAAGAAGAAGAGAAAAAGTCTTTCAAGGATGGAAAATTAAAGGAAACCAAAAAGACAAATCTTGGGATGCCTCAAGAGCCAATCTTCATTAGGGACCTAGATGAGGACTCAGACTCCTTGGACACAAGGGATGATTTTGAATAGGGTAGGGAAATACCCTCCAAAACTAGGACCACAAGGAAGGAGACCCCACAGGAACATGCAATTCCTGAGACTAAATCACACATAATAAAACTTGGCTCTTATCCCCTGACCCTTAGAGTGGAATTGAGCAACTCCAAGAATTTGGTGATTTAGTTACAAAAACCCAAGAGGAGCTTGAGCCAAAACCTAAGAAAGTGAGAGTCTTAGATACTGTACACCCTAATGGCTACTACTAAGATTCACAAACATCTAGATGTGCTGAGTGTCATCATGGAAGAAACTGAGGCCTCCACCTCTCATACTTTGATCCCTAGTTGGTTCAAGGGACAACTACCATTCAGAAACCCTGAGCCAATTTTGGAAATGGAATTTCCAATCTCATCGGCACCTACTTAGAAAGGATGTCATGAACACACCTCTAAATACCCCCAAATTGTTACACTTTATGGCCTCACAAACCAATACAACTATAATAGCCTGATTAAGTGGAGATCCTGAATTTTTTGAAGAGATGAGAGCTCTCCTTAATGGAGAACTCAATGTCGGATTATCACCATTTACTGACATGTATAACACACGTCCCTAATATACAATGGAGACATCATGACTTGTACCTAAATCGATAGCCCTAGTGGAAGATGAAAATACCAAATCCATGGTTGAAATTCCACTTAACAATCTAGGATAATATTTTGAAGGTGATGAATCTAACGCACTACTACCAATTATGCCTAAGGCAATCACAATAATGGGAGTCCTAGATGGTGGTGTGGGAGTGAGCATAATCACCAAGAAATGCTGGGGGAGAAGATGACCAAGCCATGTCTATAATTCTCATACATCATTGTCAAGATGGCTGACGTCGCCAAACCTATTGGGGTGATACGAGATTTGAAGATCAAGGTTCTTAAACATCGGGTCAAACATACCTTCATTGGGATGGAATTTTCCAAACAACATTAATCATATGAAATGATCTTAGGGTGCCCATTCATGAGAGAAGAAAATATGGTACATGACTGGTCTAAAAACCATGTCTACCTCCAATTCAATGATTAGATCATCAAGGTTGATCTGTGTGACTGGCCACGTACATCCTATGGGTAGTGGTGGACTTTTTGAAAAGCATTTAGACACCACTACTCATTTAGCCCCATTGCAATATTGTTATACTTGTAGAGAAGAGATTAAGGCGCAAGAAAGAATCCAGCCTACAAGGATGCGCACAAACAAGCTATTAATCCTAAAGATGATCTTCATTAGATACATATGATGGCTACAATTGATAGTAGCTGGATACATATGATGTTGCCCCTACAATTGATAGGTGGGGAGATAGAGGATCGACATGGATTACACCTGATGGTGGTGAGGATCTCATGCAGGTCATTCCCCTACGAATGATTTATGTTCTATGTTTTGATATATCAAGGGGATAGGTTATAATGAACTTGAGTCCATATGGGATGACTAAAGCTTAAGAAAAAATGGTGATGAGGGGTCTTAAATAGAGATTGAAAGTGACACTAACTCCTCACGCACCACAAGAAAAACAAAGCCTAGAACATCCAAAGAAACTACAGGGGGAGTAGCTTTGAATCTGATATGGATTATAGTGAACTTGAGTCCATATGGGATGACTAAAGCTTAAGAAAAAATGGTGATGAGGGGTCTTAAATAGAGATTGAAAGTGACACTAACTCCTCACGCACCACAAGAAAAACAAAGCCCAGAACATCCAAAGAAACTACAAGGGGAGTAGCTCTGAATCTGATATGGATTACCAATTTAAAGAAATGGATAAAGTTCATATGCTAAGGTGTATCTCCAAAGATGGTGGGGATGTAAACGCTATGCAGCGAATCATCATAAAAAGCTATAAGAAAGAACCACTACCACCCAATAGCTCCAGTAGATGGGTATAGTTGACTTGTATCAAAAGTTTATATATGATCGGGAAGAAGAATTATAAAAGGTCAAATATTTTAGACCAAACCCAATTGATATAGCTAAGGTGGAAGTCTTTGATGAACCAAAACCAAGCCGCTCTCCACAAGAAGGAAATAAAATCGTGAACTTGTAGAGAAAGAATAAGAGGCTAAAGTTGCAACTAAAGCAGATAATGAAGGAAAGAAAAATGATCCTGATTTGCACCCGGCACCTGAGAATTACAAGTCATACAGTATAAGGGAATGCAAGTTAGTGTTTGGTAATGCCAAAACCAACCCCACCACAAGTGAAGGTGGAGGAGTCTATGAACGGGCCTCTAGAGGTCAAGGAAGTAGGCCTGGTTGTGAACCACGGGAAGATCCTAAGCCTGTCATCAACATAGCCTGTCAACATAGCCAAATATTTAAATTAGGCCAAGGAGGCTGAACTTGTAGCTCCTCAAGGATTATAGGAATTGATTTGCATAGACATACCATGATATAAAGCGAATTCCCATAGAAGTGTTTCAACACACCATATTCATGGTACCCGAAGTTAAACCAATCCAACAGCGACCCTATCCAATGAATCCCAAATATGCAAGCATCGTCAAGGAAGAGATCGATAAACTCATTGAGGGTGGATTCATCTATGATATTGAACACTCGGAATGGGTATCACCCATTATGGCTGTGCCCAAGAAGAATGGAAAACTTAGAGTGTGTGTTGGTCTCAAGAAAGTTCTCAAGAAAGTGAATGCTACTATGCACAGGGATCACTACCCCTTGGCATATTCAGAACATGTGCTCAAACGAGTTGTAGGCAAGGAGGCCTATATCTTTTTGGATGGATACTCAAGATATAATCATATTTCGATCGCCCCTCAGAACCAAGTCAGAACAGCCTTTGCCACTGAGAATGGTGTAAATGGTTATAGAGTTATGCCATGCGGGTCTAACCAATGCACTAGCCACATTTTAAAGACTTATGAATACCGCTTTTAAGGACTTATTAAGAAAGTTTCTTGAAGCTTTCTTGGATGATTTGTGCATTCATTTGTCTTGGAAAGAGAACCTAGAGTGCCTAAAAAAGGTGTTTGGAAATGTGCCGATTTTATCGGCTAGTTAAAAAAATCATAATAATAACAATAATGCAATGGATGCCAAATTCATATGTAAATGCATGGTCTTTAAATCGTGGCACCTCATGCTCAAGTGTAACACCAACTTTCTCTCTCCATGATTGGGATAATCTAGTGCAACCTAGTCTATAGTCGGGTGGTTGGTGAGTCTCCTTCTTGCTTTCCCACGTTCTCCATGAAACTGTATGTGTGTTTGGTGCTCTAAATGTAGGTAAATCTTGAGAAAATAGTGAGATATTGTGCCCCACCTAACCTACAGTCCCCTCAAAAAACAAAAATTAAAAATTTTTTATTTTTTATCAATAATGGGATTTTCAATTCATTGCTTTTTGTGAGATGCAAGATTGTTCAAATGGAGGTTATCTTTATTGAGCTTTATTTGACAAATTAATTGAACCAAGGTCTAGTTTACAATGTAAAAGGATACAAAGTGTGCAATACTAATAAGAAGTAGGACTAAAGAGCTTTCATACTACAACACTAAAACCCAAATTGCACAATTATAGAGACAGTGAACAATGTTGTATTGATGTTTCTTGTTTTTGTTTTTCGAGCAGGGGTCAGAAGCGAGCGAGCTGATGTACAATAGATGCCTATGAGGTTGTAGGCTGAGGTTGGAATAGAACACGAGACATAGAAGTATGTGGACTGACTTTAGTGTTAACATGTAGATACCTCGTGTGAGATGCATTCGGTGCTCCCTTCCTTCGTGAATGCAAGGGTTGAAAAATAGAAAACTGTCCTTGGACATGCCTGTGCGCGATTCAGAATCCTTATGTCTCACATAGTAGTTGACACTCAGGAGATCATGGGATGCGATTCTGTAAATTATCCGTATACACCATTATGTCACTTAATCTCTCATACTTGGGGATGCATATCTAATTGCACAAAAGATCCCAAAAAAAAAAAAAGTGGTAGTGAACATGTAGATACCTCGTGTGAGATGCATTTGGTCCTCTTGCCAAAGGGCTAAAAATAGAAGAATGTCCTTGGACATGTCTGTGCGCGATTCAGAACTCTTATGTAAGTGTCACGTAGTAGTTGACACTCAGGAGATCATGGGATGCGATTCTGTAAATTATCCGTATACACCATTATGTCAATCACTCATATAAACCATTAAAACAGTATGTATCACTTGGGGATGCAAATCTAATTGCATTGTGCAATGTTAAGTACTTCATGTAGATTGGGGTTAATTGGAGAGAATTTTGAACATAAATCATAATGCTTTGCCAATAAGTTCGTCCATAACCAAGCTTCTGTAATCAAGACAGCAATTTTGTAATTGCAATACTAGATGCTTAATATAGATCGGAGATACCAATTGGATTGTCCTTTGTAGGCAAGATTAGAGTGCTTTAAGCAAGATTGGGGAGCTTACACTAAGAAAGATTAGAGGGTTGGGGTGCCTCAATCAGTGATTCCTCTGCTTCTTCTTGTATGGGGCAAAGTGTCTGCATCTTGGACATGGCTTTGGAAGGTGAAGAAGAAGGGGATGATGAGCACCTTGACTTGGTAGGGCATTTTGGCTTCCCTGCATTAATGGATCGTTGCCGCTTCTCCCCTTCATCATGCAGATTGGCATACACAGCACGCAGGCAGCAGTCATCCTGCAGAAGCTGGCCAAACAAGAAGTATTCGGGCATGCCAAAGTTCATGGAATCCATGCTGGGGGAGTAAAGATGGAGGATAGATCCTGCACGCCTATGTCTCTCTCTCTCTCTCACACACACACACACAGGGGTGAGAAGGGCTAGCTTGCTTGCTTTGTTGATGGAGAATCAATAATTGTGAAGATAAGGAGAGAAAGGTCTGTGAGAGAGAGAGAGACAGAGACAGAGAGAGAGATAGAGATCACATGGGTGCGTGCGGCAATGCCATCGACCACTGTCAGATAATAAAAAAACCTTGCAAAGTTGCAAGGACAGATGAGAAGATAAAGGCATTCGAGAGAATGAGATCCACTACTGTATCTTTCTCAAAGGTTAGCGTACAGGAGGAAGAAAAAAAAAAGATTCAAAATTCAAATATCCTTAAACTAAGGTTGAGTGACTCAATGCCTCTCGGAGCTCTCGGAGGGAGCTCTCTCGATTACCTTTCTCTCCTTATCTTCTCTCCTTTTATGCAACCGTGCTAGAAAAAACTAGTTAGGTTTTGAAGAGCCAGGTTTTTTTAGCACTAGTTTGGTAGCCCAAGTGTACATAAATATGTTTTTTTAAGGGTTTACTAAAAAAGTCATATCTTGTGAATGAGAGCGATATTTAATCTTTTTTTTTCTAACACATGTCTTCATGAATGTGAAAAACCTTAGAAATTTATTAAAATGATAAAAATAACCTTAAATATAATTTATAAATCACCACAAGTAGAGGTATATCTAACACTATAACCCAAACAGGTTACAAATTTACAAAGTAAGTTCCTACATGCAAAAAAAAAAAAGATCTCAACTCATTATATTTTTTCCCTCAACCTAGAAGAAATCATGTTGAAGACAATCCTCAAAATTGCACCATCGAAGGAATGTGCCATGCGAGAACCATCCACAGAGCAAAAAGAAAAATTCAAAAATAAAGAAAATAGCCCTCGTGCCGTCAATGAAACCCGACATTAAAAAAAAGAATATTTTCTCCTTTTTATAGAGTGTGATGTCATTATTGCAAGGATGGTATAAACCCTACACATGACAATTCGACGATGATGTCAGCCTTACATGTGGCAATTCGGCACACTTTGGTGGTGACGTCAGCCCTTCACGTTTGTCGTACACGGATGACATCAGCCCTAATAATGTCTATATATAGTCGTGCCTTGTTTAAGTTTTAATTTTTTTTCTTTCGATCCCCCTTCCTCATGCCATAGATCACTTTCGGTCCCCCTTCACTCATGCCATGGGAATTCAGTTCACTGTGTGATAAGCAATTTCAGTTCCGATTGGTTCTTCATCCTCGCACCATGGCCGACAATTCGAGCACGGAGCAGCAACAAGTGGTTCACTATTATGTTCCTGTGTGGAAGATTTAGAGACACTTAAAGAGGTAACAGATGAGCCTAGTGCCAATGAAAACCTATTCAATTTGTTAAGGAGAGCTCGACATGATGAATGTCTTCCAAATGTGGAGCCTATGTTCAATGTGCCCTTCAATTTAGAACATATTATTAAGGACATAGCAAGCTCTGTGTTGTTAGGGGAAGAGTGGGAGGCATATAGAAAATTGGTTAGTACTACAAAAATTATAAATGAGAGATCATCACAATATGTCAACATGTCCAGCTTTGCCCTGTCCTCATCTGAACAGAAAAGCATGTCTGGAAGGTGGGATGCCTATTCTGAAGATAAGAGGATAAAGACTTGTCTTGACAACTGTCCTCTGTATAAGAAAAAGTGCAAGGTCCTTGAGTACTACTTTGGGTTTTTTGCTTATCTATTTCTTCATGCTAGACAAAGAGGACTACACCAAGGATGAACTCGAAGTTGAGAAGGGTCTAAAGATTTCACAATATTCATTTGTCATAGAGATTAAATCTGAAGATGAGGTTATGAATCTGGTTTCTAGTGATGAGGCTTCTAAGCATAGGGTTTGATGTGGCAGAATTTAAGGCATCCACTGTTATTGATGAGGGATCATCTATGCATGGAGAGTGCTTAAAATCAAACTTCGTTATCCTTGGGTTGCCCTCCTTTCTTATAAATGGCAAGAATTTTATCTTTCTCTTCGACATACAAAAGCTTTATAATTTAAGGGAGGATTATTGCCTCGCAATTATAGCAAATGGTTGTGAAGCTACCAGAGGTATACTCGATGTGGAGAATGAACATAAAGAGGAGTTTCTAAAGTTAGACACCGAGGTGACAGAGGACTTCATAGAAGCCCCTAGAGCCATGTTATTATACTTTAACAAAGCCAAGGAGACTGAATCTTCTCTTCCCACACAGAGCTGAAATTTCAAAGTCTTCCAAGAGGAGTTGGGAATTACTGAAATGGGAAGAGAGGATTTGCCCGAGCTTGATCAAGGAAATGAAGAAGGCTTCATAAACATTTGGGATGCATCCAAGTTAGAAGAGGATGAGAACCAGAAGAAGGTAATTTATTTGTTCTTGAGTGAGTTTATGGTATTGATGTGATTGAATTTATGTGAAAGCCAAGTTCTTTGTTTAATACAGATAGAGCTTGATAATGCCAATTGTTTCCTTGGACGTGGAGGTGCTACACGTGCAAGACTTGGGCAAGATGCTACTTTTGCACACTACATCCCATCTATTGACAAAGAAATATTTATTGTCTACCACAACAAATATTCTAGTGATGCTGAAATTACACTTCTCACACTCAAGGCATTATCTAGATATACGGGCTATTATTTTATCCCTTACAATACACATAAGGTCATGCTTATAGAGAATTGTGATGCTTTTTGTATCTTTGGATACAATACATGATTTTGGCCTTCCGAAATCGGATACTTCCTTTGCTATGCTCTAGGTGCTGAACCAGAAGATGTAAATGCACTCAAGGGTTATAGTCGCAAAAAGAATTTTTTGCACTATCGAGGAAAAATGCCTAGTGAAGAGGAAGAACAAGTAGAGAAGAGACTTGAGAGCAATTAATTATCTTGTCATTGTAAATATTTTGTTATATCTTTTATGTAATAAAATTATGCAATTAAGTTTTAATTACAAGTCTGTAGTATTAAGCAAAAATGTTTACAACACTCTTCAAAATGTTGTCTAGTTGTTATGGCATGTTCTTAATTGTTTGGTATACAAAATGTCGTTACACTAAATCTAAATTCTTCCTTCTCGTCTTCTTGATGATCTCCATGCCACATGACGTGTTGGTCCTGTGCAGGCTTTCCACTTCAGTGATCTCCTCATTTTGGCTTGATTTCATGCTACCTTTGCTAAATCACTCATACGGGCCTTTTCCATTGATAGTTTTCACCCAAAAGTATATATGTAAAACCAATTGAAAATTTCTTTGAGGTAATTTGTACGAGTCTTTCCTGGTGTTTTTGAAATTTCATTCTCTAGCTCGATAGTGAGATTTTTCCATTCCTTGGGTGCCACACATGTCAAGAGAACCATATTCATTCATAAAGTATGCAGCATGAGCATACAAAATGTGATGTAGAAGAAAACAAGACCAATTCAGAAGCTATTATTCATAATCATTCCAAATTGATGAGTAGAAAGAAACTCTACATGTTTACCATGTAATGCATAATGTTAGTATCACCCCATGTGTATCGACCATGGCTTTTGTAAAATTTTGAATCTCTTCTTGAAATTTTTGGTGCTTCTCTATAGTCGTCCTACTTTTGGTCATTAATTCAACTATCTTATTGAAGTTTGACCAAACCTTCTCACATAGAACTACAAGGCTTTGATTGTTGCAGTCAAATGTCGTACATTTACACAAATCCTTCCACAAGTCCTAGGACTTTGAGTTCTTTTACTTTTTCTGGGCTCTCTAGAAAATGTCTTGCCTCGTATCTACTCATAGACACCTGCTGGGTCACTTCATGATTTATGCTAGAGGTCTACACATTGCCGCCATGGCACCAATTGAGTTGAGTAGCTCCTCTACTTTTTGAAGAGCTTCATGTTTTCTTTCCTTGCCTTGCATCGTAAATGCATAATCAATGTGACACTTGAGCAGACGATCAAACACACGCATGAATATATGCAAAGTACAAAAGTGGACATTCTTGAGTTTGAAGGGAATAATAGGATTCCGTATGGGGTCTCCCAAATGCTTGTTTGGCTCAGCTAGCATGTTAGCATATAAGAAACCACCAACCCAATTGCCAACATCATCATCCACTGTCATTCTCATCATCTTAATTCTCTAGCTTCCTCTTCCTTCCTGCCTTCTTCTGTTTCTTTTCTCTCACCATTCTCATGTACACCATGGACAAGGATTTGGGGTGTTAGCACCTTGTGGACACCCAAGAAGGCACTTTATTGTCTCCAAGTCACCTCCTAAATGTCAATCTACTGTATAAGTGCCCTTACCCTCCACTTCTAATTTTTCTCCCTGAATCTATGCTTTGATGACATTGGTAATCCATGGTATCCTATCAAACATCCAATCCAGCACTTCATGTGTCTCCTTTGGTACTTCAAATGCCCTAAGCCACCATATCTCCCTCTCATATTGGACACTAAAAGAGGAAAAAGTTGACTTGCAAACCCTCTCCCTATTGCTCGTCTAATTGTCTGGGTTTTCATTAGAACCTTCCAAAGGAAACTCAATCTCCTTAGTCATTTGATCTCACTCTTTGCATATGTCATTGCCTCATTCATAGTGTGATACTCATTTGTTCTAACCTCTTATCTTTCATAATCTGACACTCATCCACTTTCAACCAAAAACTTACTTTGTCACCTTACATGACAAAAAAAAGTAGATAAGTTTTAGTTCTATTAGCTCACAAAAGGAATGTAAAAAAATACTTACATTGTTTAGGCAGTCCATAGAATAAGATCATAGCTCTCTGAAGACGCTATAGATCAACAAATATATTATTGAAATCATTATAGGTATACATGATCTTACCATTTCTGCCTCACTTTTTTCCCCAGGCTCCAATGGTTAATGTATCATTGATGCAATAGTATTCCAATTTTGTGTTGCACATCATCATTGCATTCTTCTTTGCTAATCTTATCTTTCTGTGGGGACAGGAAAAATATTCCTTGTGATGCCTTGTTTGCAGAGTGTATCTTTTAGCAATTGATGGAGGGCTTGATATCCTTTTATACTAATGCGCATGCATTCTAAACCTCCTCAATGCTTAGAAGATTAGTAATGTCATCCATTATCTCATTTGTGAGTACCTGATGTATCTTCTTGTGGCACGGGTCTCGAATGATGGAAAGAATGTCACGCCTCCTCACACAACTACGTAATATTTCTCCAAAATCTTGAGAACCATTATCACCACATGCTTCTTTCATAAATTTCCTATTACAAACCAATAAAGATTACCCAAAACACCTTAATCTATTTCTTATAACAACCAAAAATACCTTAATCAAAATTACTTGCAACAATAATAGACAAAGAAAAAAAACAAACCTTGTTGCATGGATTCTTCACTTGTTATGAGCACCACCACCAACTACAAGTTTTTGAATGTTATTGATTGTCCTCTTTTTCTCTCTTTCTCCCACGGGGGTGCTCTTCACATGATGCGAGAGATTGTGTCTTGTAGCTTCATAACGCGAGCCTCTTTCTCTTTGTCTCTTTTCTCTAGCTCTACAATATTATTTTGTGCATCTTGTAGTGCATGTTGCGCACTACTCAAAGTGCTTTGTAAGCTTTGTGTTTGTGAGTGGAGGAATTGGACTCTCCATGCATCACTCATGCTTAACCTTCTACAGTACCCAAGCAACCCATTCTCACCCTCTCCAAAAAACTGCATAAATGAAGGGAGATCAAGGAAGGGTGGAGGACAATGCGAAGAAGGACATTAGGATATAAATATCCATCAACCCAAAGATCCACATTAAAAAACGACCCTATTGTCGTCTTGCATGCTTCTCCTGTGCATTCAGACATTCTTTCTTAATTGGTGCATATTCATTCAATATATGAACATGCAAATCGACTTTCCGCACTCTTGTTGAATCTAAAATTTCTACCATTCAAAAAATGGAAGAAATTATTCTGAAGTGACTTAGGGCTATCCTATTGTATTCACAATAGGGCTATCCTATTGTATCACAATGGGAGCTTGAGGAAGAGAGAGAGACAATTGTATCACAATGGGAGCTTGAGGAAGAGAGAGAGAGAGAGAGACACACACACACACACACACACAGACGGAGATAGACCTATTATATTCGCAATAGGAGAAGAGAGCTTGGGAAGAGAGAGAGAGAGAGAGAGAGAGAGAGAGAGAGAGAGAGAGAGAGAGTCTTATTGCAAAGGTTGGTAGGAAATGTGATGAATAATAGTAATGATTGAAAGAAATAGAATGTGGGGGGAATTTTAAATACAACTATTAAAGTGGAGTAAAGATTGAAAGCGTAGATATTAGTCATGCTAGTAGGGCTTTTAATAGCTAGAAAGAGAATCCTAAAGAGAATCTTGGTTCAAAAATTAGGGAGATCGCCTACTCTTAGGCCCAAAAGTAGGCTTCATTATGAGCTTTGTGTCCTTGAGCCTTAATAAAATTAGTCTTCATTCCTTAAAATTAGGGATCCTTAAAGGACCCTTTTTATGCTCAAATGTCCCCTAATGCTTGTTGGTAAACTCCTTAAGAGATATTTGGAACTGATTTCCAAACAACATGTGTGGTTTAGCTCTAACCACGAGCAAGGAGGTGGAGGCACATCTGTAGGTATCCATAACTCTTGGAGGAAATTGATCCTCAAAATCAATGGGTTGCAGTATATTTTGAATAGTATGATCTAAAGTTTATTCTTGTTTGTGTCTATGCAACAGAGCCAGCTATTTCCAAAGTAGAACTATGGGAATCTATGATGCATTTTATGGAGCCGCTTATGTAGAGATTTCAATATGGTTGAATCCCCCTCAAGATAGATTATTAAACTTGGGTCACACCATTAGAGGATTAAAACATGCTAGTTGGTTGGATTTGAAAGAAATCTATGGCCTGCTTAATATGTGACCATGAATTCACCTGGGGCAATGGGAGATAAGGTAGCTAGCTGAGAAAAACGAAGTTGAATAGGTGTTACTCCTCATCAGCTATTAGTAATATGTAATTAAATACCAAAGTGAAAGTCCAGGTCAATATAGCACTATCATATCACTATCCAATACTATGATTTTTCTCTCAAGGAACCCAAAAAGTTAGAGCAGGTCGGTTCCATACGGATGCCAAACTATTCCAAATCCTAATTGTATGCAATAAACTTGAATTAATATGGATAGCTCACTTTAAAACATTTAGATCCTCCACCAAGGCCTGGGCTCATGCAATGAGAGACTCTTAAAAAATGCTTCTAGGAATTTAGTAGGAAAGCCTCCTACTAGCATTTTAGCTATTACTGTATTCAATAGTTATAATACGGACGATGGGACATGGATACCATCTACAATTACAATCGGGAGCTGGGTACTTTTACAGAGAAGGAAGAGGAAGAGGACAAATGCTAATGAATTTGTGGAGCCATTCATGGGACAAGTCAAAGAGTTCAAGGTATGTGAATCGAGCAAGTGTGTGATAGAGGTACTAATACAGCATGTTTTCCAGCATGTAGAATTGAGAGTGAAAATATTTCCTCATGGTCTTCCAACAACGATATCGTCCCAACTGTGAGTAGTATCTTAGTCAAAGCTTATTTTGTTTTAAAAGTGTTTAATTATTATTATTATGTATTTTTTTATCCATTTAGTCATGTCTCCTTATTGTTTTAAAAGTGTCTAATTGTTGTTTTCAAAATGTCTAATCATTTGGTTTGAGCAGATATTTATCCATCCAATAGGATAGACTGGCAACTAGTGGAGATTATAAGTGGGATTTTTGATGCTTTCCATGCATATGTAGGAGAACAAATTTACAAAAAGGAAGAACTCATAGAGATCTTGTAGACCACGACATATTTTTCTATGATATGCAGTACTTAGAACTAAACACGTCTTCTAGATGGGGTCGTTTGACTCCAACACCCCTCCCATTATTTGGAAGCAAAGATTGGTCATTCCCAACTTCACAAACTAGTGAAAGTTATAGGATCCGGTTGTATCAAGACATACAAAAGTCTCTTAAGGCATCTGTTGACAAAGAATGTCAAGCTTACTATTTTTATGCCTATCGAAGTGTTTGTTGACTTCTTCTTTGATGAAGAAATAAGAAATACTTCAACAATGTTTATTTGCAAGTCAAGTAAGGCACTAGACTTTTTGGACAATGGTTGGGACAGAAGAAAGACAAAAGGCATCATTTTTGTTTTGGAGAAGAAGTCAATAGTTTGCAAGTACATTATTGGCTCTCAAAACTTCATTGCAACTTTTCACTACACCAAATATCATTATGTTAATGGCAACCTCGTTTCATTAGATCAGATCGCGAGAATACACCTCTAGTAATGTAGATATATTTGGAAGGGCAATTGCTTACAATGTTGAACACACTATCTAAAACATCTCTTTCTCAAATTAGAGAAGGCCTTACATACGAGGAGATTAAACAATTGCCAAAAGATTATACATTTATAATGGATACTAAAAAGGTAAACCATTTGTATTTATATTCACACCATTTAGTATACTGTGCATAACATTATGTAATATAACACTAACAAAACCCCTTTTTTACAGGTGCCAAGATGAAAAGAGAAAAAGACTTTCTGCAAAGAATCTGTCTCTCATACTAGTCACTTGATTAATCGTTGAATGATGACAGTATTGAGATCATTATGTTAATGGCAACCTTTTTTCCATTAGATCAGATCGCGAGAATACACCTCTAGTAATGGAGATATATTTGGAAGGGCAATTGCTTACAATGTTGAACACACTATCTAAAACATCTCTTTCTCAAATTAGAGAAGGCCTTACATACGAGGAGATTAAACGATTGCCAAAAGATTATACATTTATAATGGATACTAAAAAGGTAAACCATTTGTATTTATATTCACCATTTAGTATGCTGTGCATAACATTATGTAATATAACACTAACAAAACCCCTTTTTTACAGGTGCCAAGATGAAAAGAGAAAAAGACTTTCTGCAAAGAATCTGTCTCTCATACTAGTCACTTGATTAATCGTTGAATGATGACAGTATTGAGACATTGTAACTCCAAAAGCAATTGTATATATGAAAGATTTTTTTCTTACAAAACAATGTCACGTCTCTTACAAAATTAATGTTAATGTTACAAATGTAAATATAAGTCTAATGATGGTGACCCCAATCAAAAGAATCAGGGGCACAGGAGAGTGATGTCGTGATTGAGAGGTCAACTACGCTTGGGACTAAGGGGCCGTCGATTTTGCTCCTCTTGTAGCCTTTCCATTTCTTTCCATAGTGTTTCTTCTCTTTTCCTCTCAACCTGCCTCCTGGAGTCTACCCACTCATCCACCTCCGCTTGCAGCCTGTCATACTCATTCAAGGTAGCCACATATTCTTGGTGGACTTATCTTTGCCGCTCCTCGTCTCACTGGCATATTCTCTCTGTAGCTTCCCTTGCAAATTCGTCCGCCCTCCTGATCTCTTCTTCTACACGATCATGGACAGCCAAAATAATTCTTTGTACAAATTTTATCCTGCATTGTTTTACGTACAAGGGAGCATATTTGTTCAAATTTATTTCCTGTGTACACAAAGAAAAGCTTTGTTAGGGACATTATAGCTACGTTTGATTATGCAAGTCTACGTGACAAACATCACTTACATCAGGAATATCAAAAAACTTCTTTATTAAAAGATAGGCATTTAGGGCTGTCCTCCATTCCATAGCTGACATCATTTGGCTAGACTGGCACCCTTATCCTATGATATGTCATGTGTTGAACAAGATTCGGCTCCATTAGGAGATGTTCCAATGCATATACAAACTTTTGAGCCCGTCTGAGAGGTCCAAAAACCCGCATCAACTTATCTTGCTTAAATAAATATACATGTTTGTGGAAGAGGGAAATGTCAATAGGGACTTACTCTTTAACACGGCCATGATATTGCTGAACAGAGTTAGCAAAATAACATGTGTACAACAACAAACTCTAGTGTCACAGCGGGGCTGAAAAAAAAAAAGAGGACATAGGTGTTATTAAAGAAAACTTATATAGATTACCAAATATTTGATGTCAATTTTAAACTTAACATGAGACTCACTCTTCATGGTAAGCCGTGAAAACAAGTCTTGCCAAGTCGAGGTTCACTGGTTCAAACCAGGACATAAGGTTGAAAAATGTTGAGCTTTCATTTTGTAATGCCGCGTAAATGAGAGGATCCACAGTATATGTACAATTTTGGACCTCTTCTGGTAGTAGTAATATACAATACCTAAAGGCAACAATGAAAAGAACAAAGAATTAGTCGACTGGTACTTACAGCTCAGTCATGCATCATACTATATACATCATGCATTGTATATACTATACATACCATAGTAAAATATTGACAATGTTATCTATGATTTCAAATGCATCATACTATATACATCATGCATTGTATATACTATATATACCATAGTAAAATATTGACAATGTTATCTATGATTTCAAATGCATCATTCCTCAAAACATTTAAATCGTATGCATCCAAATGCCTGACAACTCTTTGGCCCTGAAGTGAAACAGCCGCTGTAACGGCATAATAGCCTCCAAAACTCTCAATTCTCTGATATTGTCTGCTTCAATCAGACTTAATTCTCTCCCTATCATGTCTGTATCTTCTTCTTCTACAACAATTTCAACTTCATCAGTGGAGGGCTGTGGCTGTGCCTACAGTAGCCCTCTAGTTGTGGTTGTGCCTCTGATTCTAGTTGTTTGTGAGGTTCTGCTTGAGGGGCATCATCACTGAAGTGTTCAAGTCATAACCTACTCTAAGAAGAACGGGTGTCCCTATCATGAGGAGCACAGGAGCTCTTAGATGGCCTTGTTTGAGGATGGAGGGGGGGACTATAGGGATACGCTGCATTTGAGGATCGCTTACAGAAATAGGAACAAGCATCTGGTCGTATATCTGCACCACAATCGACGAAGGGTATCAAAATCCCTCGACATTATTGTCAGCCTGTGGGCATGAGTGGCAAGAAAGTAAGCATCTTCACAAAACTTGATAATCCAGTCCTCATTAATTTCTTGAAGACACAATAATGCAAATGATTGCCACCGCATATGCCGATACTCCATTGCTCACAAATTTTCCTCACAATCCTCTAGAAAGGGAGCCTAGATATCGCGGACTGCATGTGTCGCTCAATGCGACAAGCTCCTGCAAAACTTCCCTATGAGCTTGATACCTCCTTGTTCTACCTTGCGCCTGCAGTGACTCAATAGGTCTTTCAAGCCTCCGAGCAGTTGTCCTAGATGTACTCTAAAAGTCACAATGGGGTCGGGACCAAGCGATATAAAGCAGACAGGATCTCAGAGGCCTTTGTTTCTCTTGGTACTGACCCCATGACTCACAGTGGGGTCGGTACCAAGCAATATGCAGACAGGATCTCGGAGGCCTTTGTATCACTTGGTACTAACCCCATGTCCAACATCATTAAAGTGGGGTCAGTGTCAAGCAAAAATCTGAAAGGTGTTTTGAGCTAGTGTACATATGGGATGCATGGTTTGCGAATAAGCTTTGCCCTGAATGCCCTGGGCAAATGTACAGAGTATGTTTTTTTTACGAGCTCTTGGTGATGCCTGCGTGTGAAAGTGTTACGAGAACCCCGAATGTGATGATGGTTGGTCAATCTGGCCTCATTCTAGATGCAGAGATGGCGCTCCATTTTTAGCATGAATGTGATGATGACCAGTAGTGCATGGCCGACTGCAATGGTCGGGTTTTGGTAAGTTATGATGCAGTTGATGGAAGGCCGTGGGTAGATCTTGTATGTGTTTTGTTTTTATAATGATATTTGTTTTAATGATTCTTCTATACAAACCATTACCAAGGAGGACAGGGTAGAGAGCTTTTCACTTGAGGATGATGATGTGAGTGCTTATATGTGTGGACAAGATGTGGACCATGAGCTGATTGCTTTGAAGAATGAAGAGGAGCAGGTCATTGCGGACTTGTTGGATGAGCATGTTTATGATTGTGAGAATGTGATTGATGCTGTGGATGTTTCCTTGTCTGATGAGCCAAGTGATATGGATCTTATGCATGAAGACGAAACCTGGATGGGCATAGACAAGAATGTTATGGATAATTGCTTTGATGTGACTTTGGACAGGAAAGATGATGCTCCCTTATATGCTTTGATTAGAGGATGGTGTTCACAAGTGGTCTTGAATTTGATGATGAGTGCTGCCATACAACAGGTTAGACAGATGAGTCTATGCATTGTGGGTTATCACTTATGTGATGCTTTGAAGCAGGAATCGACCAAAGTTTTGGACAAAGAGGACAAGATGTGTGATGAGGATGTTACAAAGGGGTTTTTAGCTGCTATGGGTGAGAATGGTGTGGTGATAAAGGAGAAGCTTTCAATGAAAAAGATGGATATATGGTCAAAACAGGTACTCTTGGATGTTAAAGTTGAATGGTGGTCTATACGTTTTGGACATGGTTTGCATGCAGATGTTGAGGGTGCTTATCTTCTCAAGTGGTGGCAGTGTATTGATCAGTCCTTGTTCTTTCAAGAGCCTTTATGTTGGCATGGTGAATTTAAAAGGATGCTCTTTGACCCAAGTGGGTGGACGTGGTATGCTATGATGTTAAGTTGGGTGATACAACTTTGGCCATTTGATCCAGGAACATGAATGCAAGTTCTTGTTTTCTGCTGAGCATGAATGCTCTAGCAGGCTCGGAGGTTGGCAAAGTATGTAAGGCAAAAATCTGAAAGGTGTTTTGAGCTAGTGTACATATGGGATGCATGGTTTGCGAAAGCTTTGCCCTGAATGCCCTGGCAAATGTACAGAGTGGGTGATTTTATGTTTTTTTTACGAGATCTTGGAGATGCCTATGTGTGGAAGTGTTACGGGAACCCCGAATGTGATGATGGTTAGTCAATCTAGGCTGATTCTGGATGCAGAGATGGCACTCCATTTTTAGCATGAATGTGATGATGACCGACAGTGCATGGCACCGACTACAATGGTCGGGTTTTGGTAAGTTATGATGCAGTTGATGGAGGGCTATGGGCAAATCTTGTATGTGTTTTGGAAAGCTGTGGGCGCCGCATGTCTAGGTGAAACACAAGGAGAAACAAGGGGCCCTTTTAGCATTTATGGCCATCATTAAGGCTTTAAGGGATTTTTTTATAAAAAAGAAAAAAATACACCATCCATGTGGCCAACAAAAAAATAGCCACATGGAGGCTTTGTACACTGCCAGCGTGACATCTAGAAGTTGGTGAAGACGACAGAAGGTGGTCGCCGTGTGATGAAAAAGGAAGTTGCTGGGGTGATTCTGGAGAGTTTAGCGCTGGGGTGAAGTTGCCGCCTCTCTGGTGAGCAGGAATCTGGGGTGGCTATGCAGAGCTAACGGCGAAGACAGAAGGAGCTGCCGAGGGTTAGCTGGGGAGCTGCCTGTGTGAAGAGAAGGGGTTGCAGTGGCCACCTGGAGAGAAAGGCTCTCGGGTGAGTGTCCAGGCGCAAAGAGCGTAGCCGCAGGTGCAAAGGGAAACCGCTTGTGTGAAGAGAAGGGGCTGGCATCAACTGGAGGCCGCCTTTGAAAGCAGCAGCTGGTGACAGACTGGTGAACTGCCACTGACAGGTGGGGGAGCCGCCTAGAAGGGTGTTGATGAAGGGCATGCGTTGCTGCTGGTCATGAACGACTGGGAGCTGGTAACGACTGTGGACCACCGGCAGGGAGAGAACTACCTTTGTGAGTTGGCGATGGCTGAAAGCTGGGGGGTCACCGTTTCCCTCTTAGTGGTGTGGTTGGCGCAGCATGCAGGCAGGACAAAGAGAGCCTTGGGCTAAGCATTTCCTTGGTTGGCCGGGTTGGTCATTTGTGTATGGTTACTGTTTTAGAGTGAAGCAGAGAGTGGAGGGTTGCTGGTGGGGGGGCACCCTCTGAAGAGAAGCAGTGGTTGGTTTTTGTTTGTGTGAGAGAGGTGCTGATGTGTAGGCTGGAGACAAGTGGGGCTCACCTATGACACTTGGCAGGTAGCAGCAGCTGAATAAAGAGTAGCCGGGCCACAGAGGAAGTTGAGGGTTGCTGGTGGGGCACCCTCTGAAGAGAAACAAAGACCAGGAGATAGAGGCTTGGTTGTCAAACGCAAGGGTGAATTCCCTTGGCAATAAATCCTAGCCAGAGTCCTGACTTTTGGTGTAATTGCTGAGTTTGTACAGTGTGGATAGTGCTGTGTATGTTTTTACTGGATAATCAATTGTCTATCGTGGTTTTGAGCTGTCTTTATGGCGTGGGTGGGTGGTGAAGTGTGAGAAGTGTTCCAGCTGGTGGCTGCTGGTGGTGCCCCCGTTTGTGGTGTTTTATCAAAGTTTGGGAGGTGAAGGGCTATAGAGGCGTGGTCTTTTTTTCTTTTTTTCACCTCACAGTCGGTATCAAGCGATATAAAACAAAAAGGAGTCCAAGAGTCCATAGGTACCAATATCACTTGTGGTACTAGACCCGTGGGCAATGTGAGCCAAGGGGGTCAGTGTATTAAGCGATATGGGACCAGAAGGACCCTGATGAAACCCTGAGTGCTTTGTACAGACACTATTATCAACATTCACAAAACAGATAGCAAATCGTTAATAGAGGGTTTGAAAGAACTCTAAAGTACCTGTAATGGATGTAGAGGCCGATGGCATTTGGGGGGCGTTGAGGAGGCTCCACCTGATATGTTTATACTTCTTTTCTAGATTAAAGACACATGACTGGCATGACTTCCTAATAAAGGTAGGCCATGGCTCTATCTTATTCTTGGCATTTGTTAATTTGTGTGGATACTAACATCAAAGGTGGACTATTTGTAGCATATCTTGCCACTTAATTGATGGATGCTTAACCAAGGACATTCGAGATACCATATATTGTTTGGGGTTGCTTGCAAGGTACTAGTCCTTCAAAAACGTGTCTAGGGTTCTTCTTTGTGATTGAAGTTAGTTTTGATTGGTGTTTTATTATTGTCTAGGTGGATCATGTCGAAGCAAATAGAAACTCGGGAGATTCTACAAAAAAGTTGGAGTGCATAGATCTCCTATGCTTGATGGAAAAAGAGTTTCCTACGTCCTTTTTTGACATCCAAGTCCATGTGCTTATCCACCTTGTTGAGGAGGTAGAGCTTGCAGAAGTAGCTTGCAGGAGTTGTAAGCACACAATGGATGTTTTGGATTGAAAGATTCATGGGAGTCTTCAAGGGTTTTGTGCATTAGAGGGCAAGGCCTAAAGGATCTATGTGGCATAGGTATGGTTGCATCATGTGAGTGCATGCACTATCTCTTTGAGTATAGATTGTTGAGATGAGGAGGCTCCCCCTGTCTGGACGGTAGAAGAATAAAGTAAATTATCAAAAGAGGTGTTAATATGTGGAAAGGGACTCCCAGAAGAATGAGAGAATTTAAGTATTTCATGATCTATATTTTAGAATGTATGCAAAAATGGATCAAAGAGCACGACAAATAATGGCAATAAATTATGCAAAGAACACCCAATAGGCAATAGGTGGCCCGCACTATGTCAATGACATGGATACAAAAACGAGTAAAAAAGTCACAAGAAGAAGGTACGCAAGTTACGCGTGAGGATTTCAAGCTTAGTCTTGGGTGTGACAAGGAGGTAAGATATGGCATGGCCCCCCACACTTCCAGTTGTCTATGTGCATGCTTTTATGATGTTAATATTATCTACGCTTGTGATTTTAGGTTTGGGAATATAGTGGCATGTGGGCCTATAGACAACATCTTTGAGTCAAAAGAATTGATGATATGCGTCTTACTCTCAAGACTCATGCATTTTTGCATCATTTCAGCAAAAATATCGTGCAAGTTCCCATGACACGAACCATGTTGATGATGAGCTAGGTTACGTTGGGGATCTAGAGAGAATATATGAAGTTAATTAATCATTTTATGAAACAAGCATAGTTTAACTAGAAATTGATTCATTCTCTCACATGCTGGTGTATTTGGTTCTAATTCAAGAGCATGTTTATTATAGGTCATTTTGAAGATTCACTGGTTTCGTACACAATATAGAGTCAAAGATGCCATTGTGAAAAGAGAGCCCATGGTTTTTTTGGTCTATCGACTCCTCCAAGTTGCTACAAGCAAGAAAAGAACCTTACCTTCTTCCAATGCATTGTGAACAAGCATTCTTTTACAAGAATCTAGATGGCAATCCATGGTGGCAAATTGTGCAAGTCAATCCTCAAGAGGACAATGAATTTTTGATAGCACGCTAACATCCTTGTTTGAGGATATCAACCATATTGAGATACATCATTGGCCGAGGGTATACACATCTTGACCTCACCGTGATGGTGATTACTCAAGGAGATAGACCAGGACCATCTAATGTGAATGAGGAATGGGAGGGGGAAGACAAGGACGAGGGGGGTGAAGACCTCCCTAAGTTTGGCATTAAATAGGTTACTGAGCCTATAACATCAACTTTACCTATACCACCTAGGTTGGACCTAACAAAAGAGGAACTACAAGAAGCTAGCAAGTACAACACTAAAGCACTCTTTTACATTGACATTTTTCTTGAGTCTACTCCTTGAAACTCAAGTATAATCCTACTTCTCCAATAATTCCCCTAGTTTCAATGTGTCACATGCTTTTAAAGCTTTCAAACATCACACATATGTTTAACCACTCAGTCTTTAAAACAAGGTTGCATATTATTACCATGCGTTATCTCTTCGGTGCCTGAGTAAAATCACACTCTTGTAGAACACCCTTGTGGATCTAGCCAACCGTGACCTCTCGCTCTAGCAATGTGATGATAAATTTCTTGCTGACCTCATCCTAGTCTCAAAATTTAAATAAAAACTCTATGTTTATTAATTAGTTTAATTACAAATTACAACCATCTCATATTACAATCAAAGATCTCTCACCCCCATACCTTGTGGACCTTAGGCATATAGAGGTCCACGAGGTCTCACAATGAAAAACCTTGTCTCAGTCCACAATGTGTCCCTGCTCGCCAATGGAGCACTCTATGCCCACGTCCCCCCTATACAAGATCGTGACACAAATAGTGGTGGGACTAGCTAGCTCGAGCGGATCTGTGATACTCCTCTCATCACTCCTATACAGAAATTAAAACAAATAGTTATTAGATGTTGAAATAACTAGTATATACAAAACATACTTTATACATGTGTCAAACGACACCTCTGCTGAGAGTCTTGGGGGTGACATAACCAAGCCCTTGTGTACCTCTCCTCTGTGTCTTAATAATTGACCAAATATAGCTATTATAGCAATTTTTAAACAAATGATAGCGCAAAAGAGACAAATTATAGAAATTATACATACTCATCTAACTGCATGAGGCCACGTCATGCTTCTAATCTTGATCCTTCGACACCATGTCTAGCTCCTGATCTTGATCCTCCAAGGCTAGCTCTAGCTCTTGACCCTAACCCTCCTCCTAAACCTCCTACTCTGGATCCTCCTCCTTCGACAAATCTAGAGGTTCCCTTTTCAAGGACTATGGGTCACAACAAGGAGCAACAGAGCCAAGTGTTGGTACCCTCTAGCTCGTTAACGCTCAACACAGAATACTCTACCATGTCCTCCTTATTGAGAAACATGAACCGAGAGCTAGGCTAATCTATGGTGGATAAAACACAATGCTAAACATGATTACTTGATCAAATAGCAAGACCAAAAGAGATAGACAAATATGAAGCAAATAGATTTACTTGATATTGATGCTTGAGTTGCGATGATGTGTTTACATTTCTTGAAGGGAGCTTGAAGGTGACCCTTTTATATGAGGTGGCTTCTAAGTTTCTTGAAAGCTCATGTGGGATAATTTAGCTTTGATGTGGCAACTTGTTAGATGACCTTGTACCTTACTCACTCTCAACGTTCTAATGTGCTCCAATGGCACCATATTTCTCAACACTGCCCCTTGGTGATAAATCTTTGGGCTACTCAAGGTGGCCAGATGCGAGGTTGTACAACATATTTCACCCCCTGATGGTGACTTGACCTATCTTTGAGGCCTAGAGGTTATCTCTAAGAGCGAGGTCCCCCCATTAATAGAGACTTGACCTATCTTTGAGGTCTAGAGGTCTCTTCTAACAATAGGGTTACAACAATCATTACCCCTCTTGGGTACTCAACTGGCTACTCTCAAGTGGTTGGGTAGATACACCATCTCAAATGGCCTACTTATTTGATGGCCTTTACAATGTTGGCTTCTTGGGTAGTGAGTTGCTAGAGTTTTCCTATTTGCTAACTTCATGCTTTTTTGCATCTCTTTGGCTTTTTCTCCTTGAATTATTTTCTTCTTTAACATTTCGACGTTTCCCTCTTCATTGTGCCTTTGGTTCTTTTTCTTGCACATTGATGCAACATTATGTCATGCAGTGATATGAGTGGTCTTACCATGAGCTTCTTGAGTCTCTATATTGCAATGCGAACACAAATGTAATATTTTTACAGGAAGGTCTTAGCCTGTATGGCCAGTGTCTAATCCCAATGCAAAATATGGAAATAAAATATGTCACTAGGACATGCAATATGCATGCAGATCACACTTATTTTTAATGCAAAAAATGTGTGTGACTAGATCTTATGCATTCATAACTTATCATAATGAACCATCAATAAGTATCTTTTCAAAGGTACATATGAATGTATTCACATGAGGCTCATAAATGCAAAGCCTCTTTCTTCCATGAGAACAACCTCTTAGAAGAGATAAGACCTCAGCCAAAAAATAAATAATTTTTTAAAATTGGGGGCTACGTGTCTGCCTGTTGAGGCATGTTGCTTTCTTACATTATCAGCTTCATCGGTGTACTGGTGCCTGGTGATGATGGATTTGCTACCTGGTGTCTGGCAACGACGACTGGTGATGGTGCAGCCTGATTTGTTGATATGCAAGTACATATATGCAAGATAACAAATGCACACAATCACCATTGTCACATTCTAAGTAAAATATAACATATTTAAATACGACTCCAAATGCCACCAACGGCAACAACAATAACATAATGTATCTCTAAATGCCACCAATAACAACAACAACATAATATCAGGCTATCAAGGATATAAACCCAATAGTCCCATTAATCTATAGAAACAATACATTATAAAAGAGTACTTTAAACCCAATAGTTCCTAAACATTCTGTTAAGCCCGATGCACAATATTGGCGAGCTCAGCACAATCTCTTGTTTCTTGAGTGGAATCAATAACTTGAACTTGTTTCCACTCAATGATTGCTTCCAAAATCTTTGCCTCTCTTTATTAACATCAGCTAGAGTGCACCCACCATGAACAAGGTCTGCAACATATTGCTTCTTGAGAAGAATTGTTATTGTCTTAGTGTGTGACTAGCAACAGCATGTCATTGACTATCTTTATCAATGTTTTAGATCTTTCCATTGAATATAAACTTGTGCAAATTAATTACTTTAATTAATTAAGCATTGATGGATTTTCCCACATAATAAACTATGACCAGTAAGTTGTACTATCTTGCACCTTATTTCTCACACTCTGATATCTCTCTCTCTCTCTCTCTCTCTCTCTCTCTCTCTCTCTCTCTCTCTCTCTCTCTCTCTCTCTCTCTCTCTCTCACTCACACACACACACACACACACACACACACACACTTATTCAAATAAGTGCCCATTTTTCATGTGGTGCCATGATGATCTACTCCAATGCTTGCAAGCCTTGATTCTTATGTTGGCTATGATCTATGGGGGAGTGATGCTCTAAATGAAATGATGGGTTTAGATTATATGCATCTAGTGTTCTCCTGATGTCAATGGTGGATGATGAGCATAGAGGGTTACTATCCCAAGTTGATGGTGGATGATGATGAGCAGAGGTCTGTGCTATCCCAAGTCAAAGGAGGAGGATGAGCACAGTGTTGACTACTATCCTGAGGTCAGCTACATGAGAAAAACACATGTGTGATGGATGCAGAGAGAGCTATTATCCCAAGTCATGCTGCAACAGAAAATGGTTGATGTGATGAATATAAAGAGGGCTTCTGTCCCAAGATGTGCTACAATATAAAAATGTAAATATGGTGAAGATCTAGGCTACTACAGAGGTAGGCCAATAGTAAGCAGTAGAAGATCTTGAGTATGATGTTGATTGTAGCATGCAAGAGTACAACAAAGCCTTCTTTAAACCTGTGAGTTTTTGAAATTCCACTTAGAGAGAGAGTAGAAGATTAGAAGAGAGAGATAACGCAAATGAGAGTCAACATAGTATTGGGTTCCAATTTACCCACTAAATGGGCCCCCTGCCAAGCAAGAGTATTGGCTTATATTGATCTTTGTAGAACTTACAACAATGAGTATGGATAATGATTGAGGACTACTAGATGTAAGGATGATGAGACCCAATGCAGGCTAATCCAGATGTTTTCCAAGCGCCCTTGAATGACACTTCAATGACCACTATGTAACCCCAAAACTGAGGGATGCACATATGTTGGCAAAATGCTAAAGATGCCCTTTGTGAGGCGTGGGAATGCTTGGAATTGATCTTGGCCTTGACTGAATTTGTTGAATACCTAAATGATTTGGTGGGGAGAATGCGCATGCTTTTATCTTCACCAAAGCTGCAAGTCGGCTGGTTCATGTAACCCCAAAGCTGAGGGATGCACATATGTTGGGTGGCTGAATGCTGAAGATGCCCTTTGTAGAGGCCTGGGAATGCTTGGAATTGATCTTGGCCTTGATTGAATTTGTTGAATACCTGAATGATTTGGTGGGGAGAATGCGCATGCTTTTATCTTCACCAAAGCTGCAAGTCGGCTGGTTCATGCCCTGTTGACCAACCGCTTGTGGAAAAATAATAATATTCTAATGTTTTTTGTGCTAGCTGACTGGAGCTACTCATCTCACGAATTAATCTCTTCCTCAATCCACGCTAGCTGACTACTGTGATGAGGTTGTTTTATGCTAGCCAATAGCACATGGGGAGGCTCTAATGATGGCTTACAACTAATGGGCATTTGTAGGGTAGCACACTAGCTGCTCAAGCCCTCCTATGGCCTGGAAGCTTCCCTTTATGGTCTAGCCATGACATTGTTGAAATATCGAGCTTAACTAGTGCTATGGCAGACATTGATGACCCACCTGGGTAATAGCTTCCACATCTACACCACTGGCATGGTTGGTGAGATTATGGGTGATATGCGGCCAGTGGGATGACAGGCTGTGTGACATCCATTTTGGATTACTAGAGACTGGCATAGTTATAGCGCTAGCTCATTTAATCGGGTTCACATTATGGACCGACCCTTGTATGTTGTAGTAGTTGAGTACTAACCCATATAGTGTGTACTCTTATCTTTATGTTATGTTGGTTGAGTAGAGCAGAAGAAGATAGAAGAAAATTCAGCTATCCATCTCTCTCTTGTGTCCATCTCTCTCTTGTGTCTTTCTCTCTCTTGTGTGTGTGTGTTTGCTTCTTGCTAGGGTTTGAAGCTCTCCCTCTCCCCAACATTCTCTTTATGGTATCAAAACTTGGTTTGTGTGAGAGCTAAGGAAACAAGCAAGAGGCAAGAACAAGCAAGGAAGGAAGCAGTACTACACGGGTAAGAGCACTATCATCTCTTTCCCATTTTTGGTTTAGGTACAACACTCCCTCAGTAGCTCTGGGAGCTACACATCTCCGATTGAGGAGCTGTCTTTGCGAGAGAGAAGCTACAAGGTTGTCCTATTGGGTGGACGACAGTTTTTGAGCCAGATTCGTGTTTCAAGTGCATTATAGGCCCCGTTTTGCTACAGGGGGTATTTTTGATAGTTTTCTAGAAGTTCTGGTAGAGAATTGTTTTTGCTCAAAATCTAGTTATTGCAGTGCAGTAGTGCATTTTGGAAGTGTAGACAGGGTTTGCACATGTATTGTTGATATGTACATATACTGTGGTCACATTTGGTGACACACAGGCTATGCTAAAATACCGTTGGCTGTAGCAGTTTTTACAGGAGATACTGTTGTATTATGGGTTGCATACAGAAGTTGTCTGTTTGCAGGTTATTTGATTGCTAAAGTACCATTGCTATAGCAGTTTTTATAGGAGATACTGTTGTATTACAGGTTGCATACATAAGTTGTCTGTTTATAGGTTATTTGATTGCTACAGGAAAATATGTCTTACGGAATTAATCAGATTTTTAGTGAGAAGCTGGATAAGAATAACTTCCATGCCTAGAAGTTCAGAATGATCAATTTCCTAATGGGTAAAGGATTTTGGGATTATGTAGAAGGAGACAATGAGGAGCCTCCTGAGTTATCTTAGGAGTAGATATAAAGGCATTCAAGGATTGGAATCAGGGTGCAAGAAAAGTTATGTACTGGCTTTAAATTAGTGTCACAGACACTATGATAGGACACATATAGGATGCAAACACTCCAACCGTTGCATGGCAAAATCTGGTTTAGATGTTCCAAACTAACACAAAGGCAAGGAAGTTGCAATTAAAACAAGAGTTGCATAATATGGAAAAGAAAAGCATGTCCATCAATGAATATGCCTTAAAGATCAAGGGCATTGTTGAATCCCTTGGGTCTATCAATGTATCAGTAGAGGATGATGATTTGGTGAGTGTCTGTTTGAATGGGCTTGGCAAAGAGTATAAGCCATTCAAGACCTCCATTGCAGTTAGGGAGAGTATTCCCAACTTTTGAGACTTGATATCTGATCATAGAAGAAAAGGCTTTAGGTGAGGATTCCTCTTCACAAAGTAAGAACACATCATCAAAATTCTGGACAACTACAGTCCAATGATTCATAAACAGCAATCGTACACAAGTGGAAGAGGCCAGTCTAGAGGCAGGGGGAGCCAAAGAGACCGAGGTGGTTGGCAAAGAAATCAAAATGCAAATAGCGTAGAGTTCTATTATTGTGGCAAACCAGGACACATGGCAAAGGACTGCTACAAAAAGCAAAATGACATTAAACACATAGAGAGAGAGTGTGTCAAGGACTATGAGTTTAGGGACTTAAGTCACTGGTCGTGGACTACCAAGTAAGAGGGAAACTTGGTATAGGGTCTATGTGTGCTAGGAGTATTCACTTGAGGGGAGGTGTTGAAATATACAAGTGAATAGGGTGTGTGCAGGAACAAACCCTTGGCAAGAGGTTGTAAAAGAGAATCTGTAAATGTGAAAGAAGCTGTGAAAAGGTGAGAAGTATCTACTAGGAGAGAATAAAGGGTAGCATGAGAAGATTTAGGAGAATCAAGCAAAAGAGATGGAGTGAATCAAGGAGAGATCAGTGGGATTAGATGCTTGGATGTAAACTCTATAAATTGAGGCATTGGCCTAAGGAGAACTTGCTGGTTTTTGATTATCCATGCCTACATTAAGCTATCACTAATCACATCTTAATTATCATCTAATCTCTTTTTTAATGTGTTGATTCTAGCATTTGATCCACCATAGCTCATCACATTGCTGCAAATTTAACAATCTGTCAGCAAGTCACTCATATGTGGATGGTGACTCTAGTGGCTCTGAGCAGAGCATTGATGAGAAGCTTGACATTCTGCCGTTTGTGGTTACTCCTGGTGTAAGGAGAACCAAGGTTGTTTTGAGGACACCTAGTAGTGATCCAAGTGTACGCAGGTCTACAATGGTTAGATATTGGCAAGGGTTAAGATATGATGGATATACAACCCATCATTATGCTTACATGGTAAAAGCAATACAAGAGGTTGAACCCACTTGCTTTGAGCAGGCAATTGGAAATAAGAAATGGGAAGATGCCATGGATGAGGAGATGGCAACATTGGATGCAAATGCAACATGGGAGTTAGTGCCTTTGCCTAAGGAAGGTAATTGGATGTAAGTGGGTGTCGAAAGTCAAGCACAATGCTGATGGTGCAGTGAGCAGGTACAAGGCAAGATTGGTTGCCAAGGGCTATGTGCAAACTTATGGCATAGACTATGAGGAGACATTCAGCCCGATTGCAAGAATGGCGCTGTGAGAGCTGTCATTGTTTGCTATGGCTATACAACAAAGGGTTGGTCTTTACATCAAATGGATGTAAAGAATGCTTTCTTGCATGGTGATTTGCAAGAAGAAGTGTACATGATGCAGCCACCAGGTTATGAGAGTGATGCACATCCAAATTTTTTGTGAAGGTTACGCAAAGCCTTGTATAGCTTGAAGCAGGCACCCAGAGCATGGTCAAACAAGATCGGGGAGTATCTTGTTACCATTGGATTTAAAATATCCAATGTAGATTTTTCACTATATGTGAAAAAGAAAAATAGAGGGATCATGCTATTAGTCATCTATGTGGATGACTTGATTATCACTGGTGATAGTAATGCAAACATACATGATGTCAGGATGCTTTTGAGGTTGAAGTTTGAGTGGGTGAGCTGCAGTATTTCTTGGGCATAGAGGTGGGTGAGATCACCTCATGGCATTTTGCTATTGCAGAGGCAGTATGGCTTGGACATGTTGTCCAAGTATGGTATGACAAGCTGTAAGCCTATTTCAGTGTCATTGGAGTAGAACACAAAGCTTTCTGCAGATACAGGTGAGCTTTTGGAGGACCCCACTACATACAGGCGCATAGTGGGTAGTTTGATCTACATGACCATTACAAGGCCAAACTTGAGCTATGATGTTGGACTTGTGAGTCAGTTTATGCAGGCCCCTAGGAAACCACACTTGGATGTGGCTAGATGTGGTACATAAAGTCCACAGTTGATTATGGACTTTTTTATGAGGCTACTATAGAGATACAGTTGCATGGGTACATAGATGCTGATTGGGCTAGTAGTACTGCAGACATGAGATCTACCAGTGGTTTTATGTTCTCATTTGGGAGTGCTGCTGTGAGTTGAAGCAGTAGGAAGCAGCCACCAACAGTTGCCTTGTTGAGTACAAAGGCAGAGTACAGGGGTGCTACTATGGCAGCTTGTGAGGTAGCTTGCTTTCAGAAGCTACTTGGTGACATGGGAGAGCCCGTGGATAGGGCAATTGTCATATATTGTGACAACATGAGCAACATACAGTTGGCTAGTAACCCAGTATATCATGCTAGAACGAAGCACATTGAGGTGCATTATGACTTTGTGAGGGAGAAGGTTCTAGCAGGAGATATAGGTCAGCACAAAGGATCAGGTAGCTGACATCTTCATGAAGGCATTGGGCACAAGAACCTCCACAGGTTTAGGAGCTTACTTGGAGTGCAGTGTGTGGAGTTGAGCTTGAGGGGGAGTGTTGAAATATCGAGCTCAACTAGTGCTATGTGGCAGACACTGATGACCCACCTAGGTAATAGCTTTCACATCTACATCACTGGCATGGTTGGTGAGATTATGGGTGATATGTGGCCAGTGGGATGACAGGCTGTGTGACAGCCATTTTGGATTACTAGAGAATCGCATAGTTACAGCGCCAGCTCATTTAGTCGGGTTCACATTATGGACCGACCCTTGTATCTTGTAGTAGTTGAGTACTAACCCATATAGTATGTACTCTTATCTTTATGTTATATTGGTTGAGTAGAGAAGAAGAAGATAGAAGAAAATTCAGCTATCCATCTCTCTCTTGTGTCTTTCTCTCTCTTGTGTGTGTGTGTGTTTGCTTGCTAGGGTTTGAAGCTCCCTCTCCCCCACATTCTCTTTAGACATGGCCTCACCCAAGACTTACCTAAATGTGTAAGATTCCTCCCTCCAGCTTTTGAGGAGTAAAGGTATAAGAACCTCCCCTTCTGTTCTTGAAATTGATCTTGTTTTACCTTGTTTTGGCCTAGAGAGAGAGAATCCAAAATTGAGATATCTTTGGATATAAACATCCTCCTAGTGTCTGAAATGGATTCCCCTGAAACAGAAGTTCAAAATGAACTTTCTAATGTGCATTAGGAATTAATTGAAAATGGTATAAGGGACCTTAGCCTAAGGGTCTACATTTTCAGAAATTTTTGGATTATGGTCCAATTAAGGTTCCAATGGGCCAATTGAATGAATCCAAGTGTTGGGATGAGATAAATCCAAAGAATAAAAGAAAATACCCAAAAATGAGTAAATTCTCACATAAGATGAAGAGTTGACTAAGTACAAGTTTATTAATTAAAAATTATGAGATATTACTAAAAAAATGAGATATTTTAGAATAATGATGCAGTTTTGGCACCTTGGTAAGAAGAGGGAGACTCTTGAGGTAGGCAACTATTTCACATGTGTGGAAGGGTTTTTAATTCAAAAAAATTATGATATTTTTATCTCTCCTCTCTCCTGGATCAAACTAAATCAAAAAGGGAGCCAAACTAGTCCAAATCTTGTCCTCCAAGTTGAGTCAAACTGAACCTGGAAAATTCTAGAGCCCAGTTGGACTTGGTTAGTGACCTTCCTCACCTATAAATAGACCCTTAGTCTTTTGTAAAAAAAATCTGTGAGCTATACCATGCCAGTATTACATTAAAATAATCATATTTTCTATTATCCCTTAAATGGGGAGCTTGGAGCTTCTCTCTCTCTTCAACAACTCTTGGAGCTTTCTTCTCAACTCACTAAACCAATTGATTGGTTGGGGGCTTCACTTCTAGATAAAGAAGCAAGCCAAACCTAGAGGTAAGAAGGAATTTCATGGTTTTTGTTAATATTCTCAAATGATTTCACTTCTCAACCCCTCTTAAGCTTGAGAAGTTTCTAATTAGTTGTTTTTAATGCAAATCAAGAACTTTAATGATTAATCACAAAAAGTTAATCTTTATGCTTATTTAGAATACTTTTTATGTATATCTCTCTCTCCCAAAAGAATAGTCATTCCTATGGCTAATTCTTTAGAAAAAGAATGCTTCTCATTAATAAATTCTTAATTCAAAACCAAACTCTAAGCTTGTTAAGCTAGAGGTTAAGAAAATAGTATTTTTATGCTTTTATGTTAATAAAATTATGGTAAATTTATGATTTAATTCCATAATTTAGATTTAAGTTTAAGGATAGTTCTTATATCATAATTGTATTATAAAGTCTTATTCTTTTTAGAAAAATTAAAAATTATCAGTAATAGATAAATTATCAGCAGCGAAGCTATGGTAAATTTTTTAGAAAATAATACATATTTATTTTTATGCATAATGCTAAAAGATGACTTCCTACCATATTCTAGGATTGGACATCCTATGCTAAAAGAATGATTTTCATCAAATTCATGGGAAACAAAATTAAATGGTAAAAGAGTAATTTTTGGTAAATTTATTTTTTTTAAAAAGAAATTTCCATGATATTTGAGAATCAAGTAATTAAATGGTAAAAGAGTAATTTTTGGTAAATTTATTTTTATGCAAAAAGAGGAATTCTCATGATATTTGAGAATCAAGTAATTAAATGGTAAAAGGGTAATTTTTGATAAATTTATTTTTATGAAAAAAGAGAAATTCCTATGATAATTGAGATCCAAGAAATTAAATGATAAAAGATAAATTTTTGGCATAATTCAAATTATGAGTATTTATCAAAAGTAGAATTTTGAGCATTATTAATTGAGAAATATGGGTAGGATTGATTTTTGTAAATCCCATGAATCTCTTACTCAAAAAGAAGATTATTGAATATATTTCACTTGAGAAATTTAAAAAAGAATATGAAAATATCTATCGAGCAAAAGTACCTTTAACTAGGCCAAGCAATTGGTAGAAACTTAGAAAAGTCCCATCGGTATTGAAAGTAAAAAATGGTAATAGATGTGGATGTAAATGTGATAAGATGTGAATGCGATGTGATAAGATGTGAGTGGATGTGATAAGATGTGAATGCGATATGATAAGATGTGAGTGGATGTGATGTGATGTAAATGGATGTGGATGTGAATGTGATGTGAGGAGATGTGAGTGGATGTGATGAGATGTGGATGAGATTAATGTGATGTAAATGGATGTGGATGTGATGTTAGAAGATGTGAGTGGATGTGATGAGATGTGGATGAGATTAATGTGATGTAAATGGATGTGGATGTGAATGTGATGAGATGTGGATGAGATATGATGTGATGTGATGTAAAAAGACGTGGATGTGAATGTGATAAGATGTGGATGAGATGTGGATGAGATGTAAATAGACGTAGATGTGAATGTGATAAGATGTGAATGCGATGTGATAAGATGTGAGTGGATGTGATAAGATGTGATGTGATGTAAATGGATGTGGATGTGAATGTGAATGTAATAAGATGTGAATGTGATGTGAGGAGATGTGAGTGGATGTGATGAGATGTGCATAAAATGTGATGTGATGTAAATGGATGTGGATGTGAATGTGATAAGATATGAATGTGATATGAGGAGATGTGAGTGGATGTGAGATGTGGATGAGATGTGATGTGATGTAAATGGATGTGGATGTAAATGTGATAAGATGTGAATGTGATATGAGGAGATGTGAGTGGATGGGATGATGAGATGTGATGTAAATGGATGTGGATGTGAATGTGATAAGATGTGAATGTGATGTGACGAGATGTGAGTGGATGTGATGAGATGTGATGTGATGTGAATGGATGTGGATATGAATGTGATGAGATGTGAATGAGATGTGATGATATGTGAATGGGGGTGATGTGATGTAAATGGATGAGAATGAAATGTGAAGTGATAGATGTGCATGTGAATGAATGGATGGATGTGGATAGATGTGAATGATGTGAATGAATGGATGGATGTGGATGAATGTGATGAGATGTGAATGGATGTGATAAGATATGGATAGATGTGGATGTGATGTAATGTAGACGAAATGGATGGATATGGATGAATGTGATGAGATGTGAATGGATGTAATAAGATATGGATAGATATGGATGTGATGTAATGTAGACGGAATGAATGAGATGTGATATGAATAGATGTGGACGTGATGTAATGTGGATGGAATGAATGTGATGTGATATGGATGGAATGAATGTGATGTGATAAGGATAGATGTGGATGGAATGTATGTGATGTGATAAGGATGCAATGAATGTGATGGATATGAATGGGTGTGATGGGTGTGATGGATGTGAATGTGATGTGAGGAGATGTGAATGGATGTGAATGTGATATAATGATATCTGAATGGATTGGATGTAATGTGAATGGATGGATGAGATGTAAGGTGGATGAATGTGGGTCTAGGTAGATGTGAATGGATGAGATGTGATGTGGATAGATATGATGTGATGTGATGTGGATCTAGGTAGATGTGAATGGATGAGATGTGATGTGGATAGATGTGATGTGATGTGATGTGGATTGGGGTAGATGTGAATGGATGAGATGTGATGTGAATGGATGTGATGTGGATATGGGTAGACGTGCATGGATGAGATGTGATGAGGATGGATGTGACGTGATGTGATGAGGATCTGAAGAGATGTAATTGGATGTGATGTGGATGAATGTGATGTGATGTGGATAGATGTGATGAGATGTAATATGATATGAGTGGATGAGAATGGATGAAGACGATGGAAATATATATGACTAGATGTGGACTAAGTAATGTGAATTGATGTAGAAGAATGTGGAATAACGAGAAATGATGTGGAACAATGTGGAAAGACGAGAGTTCGTTATAAACTGTATTTATGACCCGTTTTTAAATGACTGTTTTATGTCAAGAATGCTAGGGAAGCATTCTTGACATAAAACAGTATTTATGATCCGTTTTTAAATAATTGTTTTATGTCAAGAATGCTGAGGAAGCATTTTGACCATCTTGTGAATGAGGTCGTGGAGTGTGCGCTTTTGCCACACGTGTCGGAGCTAGGGACTTGCCAAGCACCGTGTACGAACCACGAATGGCTGCAAGCACACAACCAGGAAACCAGCAAGCTCAAAACAGGGAGTAATGGTATGTCACTCACCGCTCAGACCACCATCGCGTGAAGGATTCTCACGTCGTGAGATGATGAAGAAAGAGCCATCGTCGCTGCCATGCCGCCACACATTGCTCTATTGCTACACACTCTCTCCCTCTCTCTCTCTCACACACACATGGTGGAGAAGGAGATGGAGAAGATGAAGCAAGAGCACTCCTTGTATTCAACACTTAGAAGGTTTTAGGTTACATTTGACTTTTATATGTGACCTGGCCGTTCACATATGGGTGCCCACACATGGCTGGTCGATCCTAACCCTTATCTTGATGAAATTTGAGGTGCGCCTCTCATCGGCGATCACCCAATCCCTTTACCCTTTACATGAGGTGCCAACAAGCCCGGCCCATGACTCAGAATACGTAAAATAATTATATGACGTAAAAAGTGATACGTCTCAATGTCCGCCATAGGTTAACATGCCCCCCTTCCTAATGTAGATTCCGTCCTCGGAAGCTATGGTATGGTAAGTTCAATAGGGTTTGCTGTGGTAGGATGTATCTGCAAAACAGGGAAGTAGAGTGAAAGCATGCTTGGTCTTCATAGAGTGTATCAAAAATAAAATCAAGCATGTTAGACCACAATGGAAATATGCTATGAGAACCTAGTTTAAGAGGTCACATTAAGGAGCTAGTGTAGCAAATTAACAAGAGTTTAAAACTATTGAAAGTAATTCAAGAGTTAGCAAGGTGTCAAAGGTTAATCAAGGTCTACAACTGGCCTAAGTCAAGGAAAATTACCAAGCTTAATAAATAAACAGATGACCATAATGTGTCTATTCTAAGAACAAGCTAATCCCAAGAGCCTAAGGACATAAGAAATATCAGAGTCATAGGAGTCTTTTGCCTTAATTTCTTTTATGCACGTGAAAATATTTACAAACAATGGCGACCTCCCCAAAGCAAAACTAGCATCGACCCTGGTGCCATGTTTACCACAAGGCCTTCTCCAGGAATCTACTAGCTCACCTTAGGCAAGGCTACCCCCTACCAACCCAGGGCATCGGTGTGGAGTGGAATACTCCTCGCCTACCAAGTGTCAATAGGGCGATAGGCTGACATGAAAGCAAATAACAGACATACATTGCCATTTTTGTAGGCCTTTCTTTTTATTTTTTATTTATCTCTTTGTCTTTTTGCTCCCAAATTATCATGCGTTCTTACATCCTTTTTACAAAGGGGTAGAAGCTATGTCTTAGAGGTCAACACCCATGGCCAAGTTGTTCAAGCATTAAGATGGTTTTAACCCTAGACCTAAGACAACCATATTCCCAGGTTAACTAAAGACATCATGCATTTGCAAGAATTTCTAAAATCAGGTTAAACTCAGTTAATGATTTACACTAACACCTTAGGCAACTTCAAAAACTAAGTAGCACTTGACAAATTCCATGTGGTCATACATTATAGTTCATGTAATTAATTGAACAATAAAAATGAAAGAGAGTGGGCATTGAAGAATTACACCTATATTTTGGAGATCTCCTTGATTCGATGAGAAATGCCCGTAATTTGATGTAGATATCCATGTATGAACATTGCGGTAGTCCCAAGACTATGAAAGCGAACCCACCTCAAACTTTTCAACCTAAATAATTAACTAACAAGCACTATACCTCTAGAGGCACATCAGTGGGAAAAAATAAGGACTCGTTTAAGGACACAAAACTAGAAACAACTTGAAAACACTAACCTACCTACCAGTCACCACACTAATACTGAGAATCAAGGTAAGAGGATGTTGTAGAGTCCTAGCTGTAGCCCTAAGGCTAAGCCTCTATCCGTATCATCCAAATAAATAAAATCAGCCTTGGTAGTGCCATGAGTCTCATCCGTCCATTCATCATCAGATATATCTTCTTCGTCCTCCCATCCACATAGGCTCATCAAGAATGTAACTATGTGAGGATAGTCATCCTGTGGAGTAAGGACTTGGGCTATGGGGGATACGTCCTCTATGGAGTAGGGGTCAGTCGTGGGGTCAATAGGCAAATTAGCCATTCTAATTCCTCAACATTTCCCTCACTGGTGGCTAGTACATCTATATGACCCAATTCGATTTTAATTACAGGATAGCACATGTAAAATATTTGAGAAAGGTACAGATGATACCTCTCACCAAAGGTGGGAGTGGATGAAGTGTGATGCTCGTGTATCTGCCATATCTACAAACACAGATATAGCATCAGTAGGTTCATGAAGATAGGTCAATCTTGTTTCTAATTGTGTGCGGATAACTCTCCTCTTAATGAGCTCTTGCTCTTTTTACTATTATACATTCCCTCAAATTTGGAAGTTACATGGTCAGGGGAGAAGGTTAGGGAGGAAGCAATAGAATGTCAAACGTGAGTACATGCTCCCTTCCTTGGGTAGATCGTTTTTTTTGCAATGATGTTGTAGCCCCTTGGAACCAATTTGTCCAGTGGGTTATAGGTGGTGATGTGGGGCAGATAGCTTTTTATGACCCTTGTGGTCACATAAAGTTGCAGAGATGGTAGTGTACGCTCCCATGAACAAACGGAGGATATGGTTTTCGATGATACATTTACAAGGGGAGACTCATTGGTTTCTTGGTGGGAATTGACAAGGGTAGGTGTAGAGTGTAGAGTGTATTGACAAGGGTAGGTGTAGAGTGTGCAGAAACTTCTGTATCAACGTGTGAATGGCATGAGGAGCTAGAAGCTTCCTGTGAGTCTCCCCTTCCTGAGCTAGGTGGTATCAATCGATATCGTTTGGGAATCCAAACTAGCTCTGGAAGAAGTGGTGTGGATTACTCCGTTACCTTTCCCTTACCACGATCTTGAATTGTCATTGGGGTGGCAACATTTGGCTTACAAGATTTTACAAGGTGATGCAGAGGAATTCAGTTCATCTTTAGGGACCCAAATCTGGTCATTTCCTTCGTAGTACCCTTGGGCTACTGATAATATTTTAGGAATCCAACATGATGTTACCTTGCCTTTTCTAGGGCGGGTAGCTACTTTCCTACTATGAGGCTTCTTGTCTGAACGAGATTGGGCAGTAGAGGTAGTCGTTAACGAAGCTTTTGGGACCCATTTACATGTACACTTCGGTAAAGTAAGCGGAGCCTTGGGGACCACACTGCCTGTTGTTGAAAATACAAGTGAATAGGGTGTGTGTGGGAACAAGCCCTTGGTTAGAGGTTGTAAAAGAGAAGATGTAAATGTAAAAGAACCTGTGAAAAGGTGAGAAGAATCTACTGGGAGAGAATAAAGGGTAGCATGAGAAGATTTAGGAAGTGTGGAGATATTCTGAGAAGTGTGGAGATATTTTGGGAGATATTTTGGGAAAAGTGAAGAGGTGGAGAGAATCAGGAAAAAGAGGTGGAGTGAATCATGGAGAAATCAGTGGGATTTGATGCTCGAGGTAAACTCTATAAATTGAGGCATTGTCCTAATGAGAATTTGCTGGTTTTTGAGTATCCATCCCTACTTTAATCTATTTATTAATTACCCACTAATTACGTCTTAATTAGTGAGATATTCTAGGAAGTGTGGAGATATTCTGGGAGATATTCTAGGAAAAGTGAAGAGGTGGAGAGAATCAGGGAAAAGAGGTGGAGTGAATCATGGATAAATCAGTGGGATTTGATGCTTAATGTAAACTCTATAAATTGAGGCATTGCCCTAATGAGAATTTGTTGGTTTTTGAGTATCCATGCCTACATTAATCTATTTGTTAATTATCCACTAATTACATCTTAATTATTTGCTAATCACTTTGTTAATGATGTTGATTCTAGTGTTTGATCCACCATAGCTCATCACAATGCTCAAATTTCAACACCTGTCTCCACTTTTGGCGTTGAAGCGTTAGAGGGGTGGCAAACAATCAAAGATGGTGTAGCCACTTGACTTTATGATTTCAATGGTACTTTTCGAGATATCGACCCCTGACTAGGGACTGGTGAAGATGGAATCACTTCCTCTTCGATGGGATCAAGCATTCCCTCACTAAACATTCTTTCAAGCAAGAAGGGTATCTGCCCACTTCCTGATGTCGTATCCTCACTTTCTTCCCAAATGATACTAGGTATAGCTAACGGTTTATGGCTCCTATGAGGCTAAACTTGTGTAGGAAACAGTGTGTCTGGAATCTTGATTTTTCTAGGTTCTGGCTACAGTTCTCTTTGTGTTTCTTCCACCAAACCCCTTAAGTGTTGCACTCATTCAATCTCCTCGATTGGGTTTGGGTAAGTCCCAATCTTTTTCTTGAGGGTTTTTGGCCCACGTGGCTTGTCTTTGAGAGTCTAAGTCAGTCTGGGTAGCCGAGAGAGCATTAGCTGACTTGGTTGTGGGGCAGGAGGAGTTTCCTTTTGTTTCCCCTGATTTATGTCCTTACTTGATTCTCCTTCGTTGCGCTCCCAAGTGGGTTCCTCCCTTAAAGTAGTGGCTTTGGTCCCCATGGTTTCTATTGAATCCCAAACATCTTTAGGATCATTCATATACACAGGGTTGTCTCCTGTCCCTATATTAGTCTTTGAACTAGGTTTGGAGCTTGTGGCATTAAGCAATCTCTTCCGTCGCATTTTCTTTTTCTTTGCTTGAGCAATTGATGCAGTATCCCTCTGTTCAAGAATGTAGTTTTGATTTTGAAGCATTGACCGTGTGACTACATTTGCGAGTATAACAGGTGTTGTTCCTAGTGCCTCATTGGTGACCTCAACCAAATTCAATGCCGTAATCTTGGATGCACTTGGATTATGTGGACATTGAGCAATCAAATGATCTATGCGACAATGATTACATGTAAGTACCACCATTCCTGATGTGCTCTCTTGATTTGGTTGCATTTGAGTAGCGATCTTCTGTAGCCTATTAGGGCACTCCACTACACGATGCGGTCCACCATAATCGTAGCATTGAAGAGGTGGTCTCTTGGCAAAGGTATTAAGGTTTTGCCCTCTTGTGGGTGGCGAGAGCGACCGCTGGATATACAGGCTTGACTTGCCCGAAATGATCCTCCATTTAATACTGACATATCAATCCCATATCGAACAGTGGGGTCTATATCCTCTTCATAATCCCCACACACACTATGTGACTCACAACAACCCATCTAGTTTATAGCAGTAACCCTCCGGATGCAGAGGTTGTGGTCCTAGCTCTAGCGGTGGTAACGGCACAGACTGGACTAAATTTGGGTTCCTTGAAACTATGTGTTGTGACGGTTGCTCGACAGGTGGTGCAGGCATCAGTGCGGGTACCTGAGGTGTGTTTGACTAGGCTAGTGGTGCCTGATTTGCTATCATACGCTTAAGTACCAAGCAATCCTTAGATTGATGGCCATATTTACCACATGTATTGCAAGTCCCATTGAATTCAACTCTGAATGTGAGACATTCACTCGTGCTATGTGGTCCTAAGCAAACCGAACACCATTGTTGCTCTCTTCTTGGGTACATATGGCTATTTTGAGGAGCTCGATTACCCCTAAAGTATTCTTGGAGAGCCTTAGTAAGGTCAGCTATAGACATTTCGGATATCTTGGGCTCCTTGGAAATAGGTTTTACAGTCATTGGTTCGTGCCCAGATACTTGCGAACTAATAGATCTTGTCTCTGAAGACACCTTTTTACCTGCAATCATTAAGTTGTCTTTTAACTGGATTGCATTGGCAGTGACTGCTTCCCACGTCGTAAGACCTCTAATGACTAGGCCATTGTATATGTCCTCATGGCACAATACACGGATGAATCTATCAAGAATTTGGTTGTTATTGAAGCGCTCATCGGGAATACAGCGAGAATTTAGATGCTTTAGTCGACTAATAAAGTCTCTCACTGACTCTCCTTCCTCGCGTTCAGCTTTTTGGAGTTGAGATGCTACACCCCAAAGCACACCCTCACGTATGTATTCTTTCAAGAACAATCTCTTGAGAGTGGGATAGTGAGTATGCTCTTCAACCCTTAAAGTTGGATACCAATCTTCGGCTTTTCCACTCAAGGTTAAGCCTAAGGCTTTACACTTATATAGCTCATTATGCTCTTCCAAGGAATCACACATGTGTTCAAAAACTTCAATGTGCTTCCTAACATCTTCGTTACCACTGAAGTTCGGAAGTGAGCTTGGCAACTTGTACCGCCTTGCTTCTAGGCTCTCTCTCAGGTATGCCACGCATGTTTTCCGCAATAGATCGTCTGATCGTTTGAGCAAACACTGCTAGATCACCTAAGTGAGCAGGCATAGCTGGTGGAGGCACTTCTGGGATGGCCTGGTTGACAGGAGTTGGCATTGGTCTTGGTATGTATGCAACTGACGCAGGATACGATATGTGACTAGGCATAGCTCCTCTTGGATAAGGGTTCTGATAAGGCATTCGTGGAGCATACACCATTGGCATAACAGGAGGCTTAGGAGCTACATGAGCATGAGTAGCGATAGGTATATATGGTCGATATGCACTGGTACACACTGTTATAGGTACTGTACCACTAGGTAGCAGTGTTGTACTAACTACAGTGGTAACGGGTGCATTTTCCGTCATGCTCATCATCGGAGTAGGCATTGTGGATTTCCTAATGGAAAGTTGAGCCAAAGTTGGAAAGCTAAAGTTACTGCTCGTGGGCTCAACCTCCTGCATCGAGACTCTAGGCGAAACAACATACAAAGGATCTACGGGACTCACCGAGGGAGTCTCCACCAATTGCAACAAGGTTGGTTGTTTATCCTTGTCCGTATCCAAAAATCTCATAGGGCCACTTGAAACTAGGTTCACTCCCCTATTCTACCTCTCTAATTGGATAATTCTATGGATAACTTCACATATCATTTGTTGTTGTTCATCTAGATTCGTGGCACTAGATGTAGATCATATGACTTCTAACCAATCTACATGGTATGTGTAACCCGTGTATAGGTCAGTCAGAGTCTCCGTGTGTAGGTCATATTCCCAATTTTCATTGAGAAATATCCCATCCAAACTTGGCATGCCAAAAGGTTCTCTCGAAGTGGATGCAATGTCACTTCGTGGTCTAACTTCTAGGGGCCTCTACTTTAGGAAGAGCATCAGAAGGTGGTAGCTCAGTAGGGCCTTCATTAAATGAAGTGGGTAGAATATCCATATGGGAAATTTAAAAAAATAAAATAAAAAGAAAAAAAATTGAGTATTTTTTAGGAGTCTACTTTTTTGCATAATTTGTAATTCTTCATTCTTTAATTTTTTGCATAATTAGTTTAACTTGCATTTTTTAATTTTTGTAACTTTGTGCATAATTAGTATCTTTTTTAGTGTGATTCATAATTTTTGTGTTAAAAAAAAGTAAAAATCATAAAATCATAAAATCATTTAAAAAAACATTTAAAAAATAAATAATAAAAAAAATAGGGTAGATAGTACACCACACATATTCTTTTTAGTTGCCTTTAGTGGTTAGGTAGGGTGAAATATATATATATATATATACATATATATATATATATATATTTCTATTAAAAAAAACAAAACACAAAAACCAAAACCAAAACAAAACAAAAACACATAAAAAAACCAAAAAAATTTGACCTTATGCACTTGCGGTTGGGACGTCTTGTAGATTCTGCCATAGGGCCTAGGGCACCTTCTAGAGTACCTACGCAGGAAAGTGGGACCCAATCGGTAGGAAATTTGGCAGATATTGCTGAAACCCTTTCTGAATCCCAATCCAATACCCTTTCCTCTAGAACAACTAGTTCATTGTCCATGGACAATCTAGGGCCGACAAATAGTCATCCCATAGCCCCAAATAGGACACCCTCAAGATCCTTTAATCCATTTGAAGCCGACACCATGGGGTTAACACTTAATGTGAGACTCCAATATGTCTACACAAATGCTCAAGGAGCTGAGATCTTTAGGGACCCACAACAACGGTATCTTGTTAAGATCGTCGACATATTCTCAGAACTTGATAGAGCACCTCTAGTCAATGACCAGGGTAACATGTATATGGGTGGAGATGGTGTTCGCTACGAAGTCACCTACCACCCAGAAAAGGTAGACAAATTAGGGGAGCTCTCTAAAACCGAGTTCTTAGACTTATCAGAACTTTCCAGAGCAAGGGAGTCTAGAGATGACTGGCTCATTGAGCCGGACATGCCTGGACCATCCAATGCCCAGTCCTCAAAGCCATCCATAGATGATTTACTTCTTGTAGATCTAAATTTGGAAAGGGATAGGAAAGGCAAATGTAAAATGGATCAGGGGGCTGAGAATCAATGGGAGTTTGTACGACAAATTCCAGTGACAAAGGTCTTACAGGATGACCCACTTCAAGAGGTCTATAAGGACTCGTTAGAGGGATATTATGCCACAACTAAATTGCCACAGCTAGATCTTCCTCTAGCTCATGTGGTGGTAGTTGAGAAGCGTGCAAGACACATGAACAGAATAATTGATAAATGGGCCAATGAATACCGAACCTTAGATTGGAAAGAGATTTGGGAACTCACGTGGAAAGGACAGCCATTATTTATGGAAGTGTTCTCAACAAATACAGCCAAACCAGGAGAGACAGCCTTTCTTGGAGAAACTGTTGCTCCTCCCCTACAAGAGTTCACTAGAGAGGGACCTTCAACATCTAAGTGGACCACTGCTAGTAGCCCAACTCTAGCACCAAGATATCGTCCTACACCAAATGTGCGACCACAGGTCACACCACACCAACATCTTTCTCACTATAACAATCGGAGGATAGGGGAGCCAACTCGGCCTCCTATGAATGCACCTCCTGAAATGAGGGTGACAAGATCTTTGGAGGGGTTTGGTGAGGCTGGTAATAGGGTACCCACACCAATTTTGGAAACATGTGGACCATCTTTCCAAAGAGAGGAACAATTCCCACTGAGAGTGAGAGGCCGTAGGCCCTATGATGAGTATTCAAGACAAGTAAGGCCATCAACTCTTCATAAACTGGTAAAGAAGTATGAAGGGTCGGGAGATCCATACGACCATGTAGCAGCATTTAGACAAGCAGTTGGAGCTGAGCAAGTGGCTGATAAGCATACTCAAATTGAAGGGTTTGGACTCACTCTTGAGGGAAAAGCCCTCGCTTGGTTTCAGGCATTAGAGGCTTCAGACAAAACTTCTTTACGAGTTTTGGAAGAGAGATTCATTGCTGCTTTTTCCTTGATGGGAATTCAACATGACACGGTAGCACACATCTACTCTTTCAAACAAGGCGAGAATGAGAGTGTCAGAGACTGTGTAAATAGAATGAAGCAGTACATTAATCGTTGCCCAGAAGATGAGAAGCCCGCCCAAAGTCGATTAATTTCTCTCTTCTCAAAAAGGCCTCAAAAATTCGACACTGCATACACATCTCTATGCAAAGAAGCATACAAGTTTCAATGAGTGTTGCCATGATGCTATGGATTTCACCGATAACTTCAAGTTCCAAGATGGTTCTGGCCCAGAGGTGAAACCTAGAGATCAGTGGGGTGATGACCAAAGATCAGGGTCTAGCGCGCTAGTAAATCCAGACCAGATAGCTAACCTAGTGCTAAGGAGATTAGGACAAACTTATCGTCCACCCATGCAGCCACAACAACAGTAGCAGAGAATGAGGAGTGTACTTCCTACAGGCCCTCATCTTTGTGGAGCATGTGGCGGTGACCATAAAACAGAGGACTGTAATACCTTTTCTCCTCTAGTCACAAACCAACCCACAAAAAAATGGTGCCAAGCCTGTGCTTGGAACTTTACTCACACCACACAGGATTGTACTCGCATTGCGAGAATGAGACAGGAACGTGAGCAACCGAGGGGTGGAGTGGCTCCACAAATGTATCAACAGTATACTAGTTTTGAATGTAAGCCACCGATGACACAAGAACAAGCACGACCTGTTCTTGGTGCTCAACCTCCTGCTCCAGGGACTGCTCCTGTGAGGGTTGTCGACTACGACAATTCAAATATGTGTAGAGAATTGGTAAACCCAGGCTATGTGGAGGAGGAATATGTATCATATTCATCCAAAGAAAATATCTTTGAAAGTCCCGCATACCCAAGCCCAGCATTGGATGCTCAATCAGGGGAACAAAACTCTTTAATGTTGCTAGGCGGCTACCAACCTAGGACTCCAGGCCCCTCAGGTCAATGGCAGCCAAGGAAAGTAGAGGCCAAACCAATGGGCCCCTGTTATGAGTGCGAAGAACCCCATTGGGCTCGTGATTGTCCACATCGCTCAAGGCAAGCATCTCGGTCAAATACAACAGTACAACAGTTTCCACCAATTGAAAGATATTGTCTAGGGTGTTGTGTAGAACACTTCCCAAAGGATTGTCTGCTGAAACCACATGAGGAAGGCACCTCTCAACCAAAGGTTTCACTCAACCTTGTAGGCACAGTTCCATCGCCACCTTCATCTGAGAATGAGGATGTCGTGCCACTTAGAGTCATGACTAGATCACAGACACGAAATGCCGAAATACAAACTGATGAGACACCTCGAACTAGGGATGCAAAAACAAATCTAGTGGACAAGACCCTACAGTCCAATAGAAAAAAAACCACTCGGAGGAAGAAGAACCGAAGCAAACAAACTAAAAGTACATCCACTAGTTCTCAGGAAACCTCTAAACAAAACATGAGGGATAAAACTTTTACATCCCAAGAAGTGCATGAGGAACATCAACCTCAACCTGGGCCTAGTGTTAAACAAGATGAGGCTAGTACGACTGAGGATAGTTCTGGGGGTTCTGTTTTTGTGGATAAAGCGAATGAGACTCTAGAGGCCATCATTGATGCTCATAGAAGTCGCATTGCAGCTTTATTTGAGCTACCCAAGAAGCTTCAAGAATACCCAAACCCTCGTGAGGAGAAGATCAATTTAGCTGTACATCAGCAACTCATTAGGGAAGCTCAATCGATACTTGAGGGACCACCACCACCTATTCCTCGGGGCCCGACCTCTCTTAAGCCAACATTAGAAACCATACCGGAAGTGTCATCAAGTAGGGAAATGAAAAGTGAGTTCATTTCACAAGCTCATAGCGAAAGATCGGCACCAATTGACACTCCATTGAAAGATGAAATTCTGCCACCACCTAGCCTTGTCTTCCCATACAATGATGAAGTTATTGAAGCTAATGAGGACATGGCAAATGAGATGTGGGCCGCAATAAATGAGAAAGTTAATGAGAACATGTCTTCTGTTAGTTCGCCTCCATTCTCTGAGGTGGATTTTACCAGAGGCACGGAAAACAAATTTAGACACCCAAGCATCCAGGAGGAAGTTCAAACAATTGTTTCTCCTAGAAGTAAGCATACAATGAAAACCTTACCATCATATCTGGGAGAATATGAGAACTGTTCTCAAACCTTGAGGATACCCTCCATGCATAAAAGGTTGACAAAGGAGAAAGATATGAGTATGGTACAGGCTATTTTGTCAGCACCAGTGGCTTGTACCTTACCTTTGCTTGATTTGATAAAAAGTCGACCTGAGTTGTGGAATGATATTGCCACATGTTTGTCAGAGCAGGTATTGCTACAAAAGGGTCATCATGAGTGTACTATACACCCTGAGACAAAGCATGTTCCTATCAACAAAGTAGGAAAATTTTGTGAAGACGATCAGGGAAATGCTACCCTCCCATTAGAAGTGCAAAAAGTATCTTCAACTGCAATACTTGATAGTGGCGCAGGAGTGGGCATCGTGACAAGGTCCATTTGGGAGAAATGGGGCAAACCAGCTATTAGGAGTACCAGGATGCGCTTGCAGCTAACAGATGGAAGCTTAGAACATCCCCTTGGGCTGCTTGAGAACATATTGGTCACCACATGTGGGATTGAATATGAGCATACCTTTGCCGTAGTGGATTTTGGAAAACATCCAAACTACGAAGTGATATTGGGTAGACCATTCATGCGACAATTTCAAATGATTCAAGATTGGGGATACAATTACTTGTACCTCCGACATGATTCTGTCATCACAAGGGTCAACCTAAGAAATCACTCATATTGTGATGTAACAAGGTCTCCAATAGATGAGTTTGATTCTGCTTCATCTGAGGGCTCAAGAGTTACATTGTCAGATGGGCGAGAAGATCTATGGATGTGTGGAGCCTCATGTAGGGATTTCAACACTGAGAGACTTAAGGGTAATCAAAGTGTATCAGACGAGGCATACATTCCACAACCCTTCCCTGAGCATTTAATTGATCCATTAGAATGGAGTCATGTCCTTGCAACATTATCGACATGTGCTTTACCGAAGCCAATTCAATTTTGTGACTCAGATGGATATGATATTATTCCTATACGAATGGTACAACCACGTGCCCTTCTAGATGATTTGTACTATAGAGATACATCCACAACAGCTATGCATATCGATGAAGTCTCAGTAGAGGATTTGACACTCGAATCTGCTAATGATGCTGATAAGGAAGATGGATGGGACTCTGATTTTAATAACGATGTGACAATCCCTGAGGAAGAGTTAGGAAAGGCACGCCTACTCTTGAGAGGAAGGGAGGTTCAGGTAGAGATCCCTAGAAGCCGACCTAAACGTAAATGCTGTAAGAGCCATAAAAGAACCCGTAGACAAGATGAGCGTGAACAACGTGAGAGACTGCAGAAAGAAAAGGAGGAGTCTAAGAGTGAAAACTCTCGACCACCACCTCACTTCTCAGGAAAGAACGGATATCTATACTATGTCCAAGCACAAGACAGTATCAAAGACCAAGTCAAACGATCGGATGGATTCCAAGCAGGGGAAAAGCTAACAACGGTTAGCAAAAATCGTAAAAAGACGAAGAAACAAAAACCAAAACTCAAGTCTAAAACCGATTCAAAAAAGAGTGTGGGAAGTGCAAAGACAACGGTTGAACAAAAAAATCCGATGCAAGATAGCAAAGGAGAGCTCAAAACCGCATGGTCTTCAATGAGTGAAGACTCAAGTGGACAAGAACAAGGTTTAAATGTTCCTCCCAATTTCACACAGTACACTCTTCAAGATCGGAAGATTGTTCTTCAACAGCCCATGCGTCAAAAACCAAGCGTGCCAGGGATTTCATACGATGGTCCAGAGGATGCAAAAAAGATTGATATTGCTAAGCCAGGAGAAGAGCCTCGCTATGTGTGGATTGCCACAGACTTGTCCTTAGATGAGGAGAAGTTATTAATACAAACAATAAAGGAGTATCGTGATGTTTTTGCTTGGAGTTATAAAGACCTCAAAGGAGTTGATCCAAGCATATGTCAGCATACAATACCATTGCGAGAGGATGCAAAACCCTCCAAGCAACGTCCTTATACCTACAATGAAAATTTTGCACGGAAGATAAAGGAAGAAATAGACAAGCTCTTAGAGGCAGAATTTATCTATGAGATTGAACACACTGAATGGGTCTCCCCTATTGTAGTGGTGCCCAAGAAAAATGGAAAACTTCGAGTATGTGTCAACCTCAAGAAGGTAAATGCAGCTACTGTGCGTGATCATTACCCACTTCCAATCACGGATCATGTTCTGGAACGAGTTGCAGGGAAAAAGGCATATAGTTTCTTGGATGGATTCTCCGGGTATAATCAAGTGTCAATTGATCCAAAGGATCAACACAAGACAGCCTTTGCTACTGAAGATGGCATCTTTGCCTATCGTGTTATGCCATTTGGTCTAACAAATGCACCAGCAACCTTTCAGCGGTTAATGAGTCATGTATTCAAGGAGTACCTTAGGCAATTTCTTGAGATTTTCATGGATGATTTGTGTGTTCACTCACAAGAGCGTGATGATCATATAGAACACCTGAGACTTGTGTTTCAAAAGTGTCAACTTTATCGTATATGCTTGAATCCTGACAAGTGCAAATTCATGGTAAGACAAGGGAAAATTTTGGGCCATATTGTTTCTCGCAATGGGATTTCAACAGATATGGATAAAATTGATGTCATTGTCTCATTACCTCGGCCTATCAACCCTAAAGGGGTACAAACTTTCATGGGACATTGTGGCTATTACCGTAGATTCATCTACATGTATGCTGTCCTAGCCAGACCATTATATGCCCTTCTTGTAAAGTTTAATTGGACTGATGAGTGTGAGGAATCCTTTGAAAAGTTGAAGCAAGCATTAGTGACTGCACCCATTTTACGGGCACCAGATTGGAACCAAATCTTTCATGTCCATATTGATGCTTCCAACTTTGCAATTGGATGTATTTTGGCTCAATCGGGAGAACACAATAAGGATTTCCCAATCTCATATGCTAGTCGACAGTTGAACAATGCTGAGAGGAATTACACCACAACAGAACGAGAAGGATTGTCCATGATATATGCAGTGAAAAAGTTTCGCCATTACCTTTTGGCAAACAAATTCATATTTTTTGTGGACCATCAAGCATTGCTATATTTGGTGAATAAGCCTTGTGCAACTGGAAGGATAGTAAGGTGGTTTATCATCCTTCTTGAGTTTGATTTTGAAGTTGCAGTTCGAAAAGGAACAACTCATCTAAGGGCAGATCATTTGTCTCGAATCACCTCTGGCGAAGCTCCTGTGGGTGTGGATGATGATATGTTAGATTCAACACTTTTCCTTGTAGAGACAGCTCCTAGATGGTCTGAATCCATTTTAGAAATTTTGACAAGTGGGCAAATACAACTAGCGGGTCCTAATGTGGACCTATGGCGACCATTCAAGCTAATCTCAGGGAGATTATATCGTCAGGGTAATGATGGAGTGTTGAGGCTTATACCTAACCCCGACCAATATGAGGAGATCTTGGAATGGGCACATGCGGGTATCGACGGAATCCATGCATCAGCTACAACTTGTGTGCGACGTATATCTCAAGATGGGCAATGGTGGCCTACCATGCATGCAGATGCTGAAACATTTGTTCGTAACTGTGCTTCATGTAAAATTCAGAAGCCAATTCATAATGTCACATTATTCCAAATTTCAACTACACCAAGTTGGAGTAAGTATATTGTGGACTACCTTCAGCATGGTCATACGAATCAAACAATTCCTAAACATTGAAAGCAGGCTATTAAAATTGAAGCGGCAAACTATATGCTAATAGAGAGCCAACTCTACAAAAGGGGCAAAGATGGCAACTTACGCATGTGTGTATGTGAAGCTGACTATCTGAAAATCTTAACTCATGCACATGCAGGTGTTGGGGGTGGACACTTTTCTGGTAATACCACAGCTAAGTTGATTAGGTGGTCTGGGCTTTGGTGGCCAACCTTACAAATGGATGCCGAAGAATATGTGAAACGTTGTGACGATTGTCAAAGGACCAAACCTCCCATCACAAAGGACAATATGCCATTGCGGCCTATGTTAAGCACACGTGCTTTTGCAAAATTGGGTATTGATTTTGTCGGTCCCATTAAACCTCCAGCTCGTAACACGCATGCAGAATATATTATAGTCGCAACCGACTATTTGACTAAATGGGTAGAGGCAAAGGCAACAGTCAAAAATGATGCCAGAACCACAGCCAAGTTCTTGTATGAGTACGTGTTTACACGCTATGGCTTACCAATTGAGATCGTTAGTGATCAAGGTGTACACTTTGTAAATGAAGTCATAGAATTTTTGCTTCAAGAATTTATGGTAATTCACAAGCGTTCTGCACCCTATCATCCCCAGACCAATGGACAAGCCGAGAGTACTAACAAGATTCTCTGCACAGCACTCACAAAGATTGTTGAGGAACATAGGACTGATTGGGAGCAAAAGTTGCACTCAGTTCTCTGGGCATATAGGACAGCCTATAAAACTTCTGTGGGCACAACCCCATTTGAACTTGCTTTTGGGCTAGATGCAATTCTTCCCATTGAATTTCTTGTACCTACTCTACGAGTAGCTAAACAATTGGATTGGACTGGTCATGAGCTTTCACAACGCGTTGACGAATTGAAAAAGCTTGATGAGACCCGCTTATTAGCAGTAATGGGGATGTATGCTGAGAAGAGGAGACAAAAGCAATGGTATGATAGAAACGTAACAACTGGCCGATTCAAAAAAGGAGACCTGGTGCTCTTGTACACACTTAAGAAACATAAGAGAAAGCTCAAAAAACGTGGCTTAGGACCGTTTGTGATTAATGAGCTTACCCCAAGTGGTGCAGTGCGTTTAGAGACACTAGAAGGTGAGCAAATGCCTAACTTCATTAATGGAAGTCGTCTCAAGAAATACAATGAACCATTAACTGAAGCCATGCTTCAACAGATGCATGCTGCACAAACACGGAAAAAAGCACTTGACCTACTTAAACGTCAAGCTCAAGAGGAGGCTAAAGCTAGAGTTGAAAAAGCCAAGAAGCGTCGCAAAGCTTCTATGTTAGCCATACAGTTGGCTACTGATGAGCCATATGTCGAACCATTCAATATTCAAGTGGGACTTCATCTTCATGAGACTACCTACTGTGTCTCTGCCTTAATTGACTCTGGTGCAGATTATAATGTTCTCTCGTTTGACACCTGGATAGCCTTGGGTCAACCACCACTTGTGCAAATTCCTGTGGACCTACGAAGCTTCTCAGGAGAAGATAACCCTATAGAGGGAAAATGTGTCATTATGATGACCATTCAGGATCACCAGATGTCAGTGTCCTTTTATGTGGCACGTAAGTCCAAGGCAGTAGTAGAGGTTGTTCTCGGTAGATCGTGGTTAAGTGCTACTAATTGCTCATTAGATTGGAAGAATAGACAATACAAGTTGCAAATTGATTCTGATTGCATCTTGGGATCTGCTACACCACGAGCTTTATCGTGTCAAAGGGGTAATGTTTCTACCTTACCCGACCCACAATCAAAATCTGCTCTTGAAGCTCCAAAACAAATGATGTGGATAATTGATGAGTACTCAAGTGAGGGCCATGGCTGGCATGTTCCAACTAATCTAGTTGCTGCTCAAAAAAGGCCAGGCAAAAAGGAATTATCAATGTGGCTACCCAAAGATGCGTACAAAATTGTACCATCTAGTCCAGTTGCTAAGCCTCTTAAGAAGCACATCATTTCCAAGCCTAAACCTCGGATTGTTACTCGATGGGTCCCAAAACATGTTCTCAAAGCACAAGGCTATTATGAGGGTGCAACAGCAATTTGGCTTCCAAAATACCATGCTTTGACAGGGGTAAAAGAGTGTTTCAGAAAGATTCCAAAAGCCACAATTGATTGTCCATATCAGTGGGTGCAAAAGAAGTCAACACAAAATCTTCAAGAAAGGAAAGGTGGCTGTGATAGCACCTACAAAACTACTTGTGATGATCTTCCTAAAACATGTATTGAAACACCGGTTGTCCCGATTTCTCCTTGTAACACAATTCAACCATCAACTTGTGTACCTACGACAAGTCCAAATGTGTCTCATTTGAGCATAGATTCTAGCATTTCAATGCCTAAAACCTCTTATCTTGCTCAAATTCCAAGACAATTGCTAAAGTGTCCACCTCTTAAAAAGGATATACCAAAAACTAAAGATAAGGCATTAACACTACAATTAAAGCTTTTTGGTAAATCAATGTTTGAATAATGTAGTTCCTTATGCCTTTAGAAGATGTGTTTTCTTTGAGATAATCTTGTTTTTGATTGGAATTGTCATGATGGATATGAGTGTTCTAAATTTCATTGTTCTACGTCCATTTAACTCCTGATGGATATTTGGCGTGATACATGTCCACCATGAAAAGATGCAGGGGGGAAGAGAGCTTGAGCTCTTGCAAGCACACACACACACACAAAACCCTAATAGAGAACACACAAGGTGAGAGGCTGAAAATCTTCTTCTTCTCTACTCAACACTCAACACACCATATACAAGAATAAGAGTACACACCATATGAAAGGTACTCAACCAAATACATACACGGGTTCTCTATAGTGTGAACCCAACTAAATGAGCTGGCGCTATAACTATGCCAGTCTCTAGAGTGGCTATCACACAGCCTGTCATCCCATTGGCCGCATATCACCAAGATCTCACCAACCATACCAGTGGTGTAAGTGTGGGGCCTATCCCCCAGGCGGGTCATCAGTGTCCACCGCCTCACTAGAGCTCGATATCTCAACACACCATGCATTGACCCCGATAGTACTCGACCAGATCATCGCGGGGGTTATAGTGCTCCTCCATTTCAAACACATTCTAGGTACTTCTATGCTCCCTTAGGTGAAAGTTGCTGTGGGCATCACTTTGTCACATTATTCTATCAACAGCATCACCCATTTCCACATTGTCAAGAGTGTGCACGGCTTGTATTAGAAGAAGCTTCACATATTTGTTGGATATGCCGCTCTTACTTTAGACGATATGGCATGGGCTTAATGAAGCAAATTGTGGGAGTTACACCCCAACGCCATAATCTTCTTAATGTGAGAATACCAGAGAGAGGACCAAATCAACGTAGATTACCTGAGGAGGTTCAAGCACAACAATGGAGGGATACAAGCCTAAATGACTTGCAACCACCAATCTTGCAAGCCCTCCTTCCCCAAGCCTCCACATGTCAATATTGGATCAATATGAGTACCTACATTGCACAGTTCCAAAATCGAAACTGTCTGATTAACCTTCCCATAGAACCAATGCCATACTTTAGTGAGGAAGCACTCCTTTCTCTACCACCTTCTCCAGCGGCAGGTTTTTGTGAGGGGTTGTCTCTGCATCCTGAGGAAATTGATACCATCTTTCCAGCAGACGAGGACACGGATCCACCACCAGCGCAAGGGTAAGTTCAACGACTCCACAATAAGATCGACAAGCCAGGGCACTTTTCTCCCACTGGGTTTTTCCCCTCGGCTATATTCGGTGTTTGGCACCAATGGCAAATTTTAATTTTTTCTTTCTTTTCGTGTTTGTTAATAAAAATTTTGCAGAGATCTCCGTAAAAAACAAGAGCATCAAACACACCCCAATAGTCCACCTATCGTGCACACAAATTAGGAAGGGGGGAGACATGCTACGCTTACAAAGATCAAGGAGGAGTAATCTGCACAAAATCAGCAATGCATCAATGCAAACATCAACAGGGCACTACAACAGGTGTATTCAAATCTTAATCTCTACTTCTTTTTGTGCTCTTATCTTTCAAATATATGGTTTGCATGTTCACACAATGTTGGCTGGTTTCAGTTTTTGATTAGTTGTTAAAATATGGTGAGTGAGTTCTAGAGTCTTAGAAGACTTAGTAAAAGATATTTCTATTTAAAGATAGTGTAGGATATATACCAATGGAGTATGCCAAGTACTTATGTTTTCAAGGTATATTAGTTATCCTTAGTGGTAGCTACCTCTTAGATATGAGCTAGGTGCTAGGAGTCATAAAAATTTATGAAAATATACCCTAAAAAATATATATATATACAAAGTGAATTGAGACATGAAGTGTCTACCGCCATGTGAAATGCTTGGTAGGACCTGAGGTTGTCTTAGCACCTTGGGGCCGATGCCTTGGTTTTCATGGGGTGAACATTGATGTCTAAAAACTTCAGAAGAAGAACTTTGAGGAATCTATCGCCTTGATAGATGTTGGTAGGACTCGGGGGTACACTATGGGCCCTCAAGTCCGATGCTTTCATCTTCAAGGGGTACTCCTTAGGTCATAACAGAAAGAAAAAGGGTCTGTCGCCCTTGAGATACTTAGCGGTCTTTAGATTCTCTTGGCGGAGGTCTCTGGGCCAATGCTTGGGTCTCTTTGGGATAGAAACTTAATCTTTATCACCTTCTACACACATATCAAGAGATATCCAAAAAAAAAAGGAGAGAGTCCCAATCACCTTTGCTCATATTTAGGAGTAGGGTTGCCACTTAGGAATAACTTACATACTTATAGGACATTGAGACTGCGGTCATAACCGGCGGTGTACAAAGCACACTTGCCTTTGCATAGCATTATCTACTACTTAAGTCTCACTTTGACTAGTCTTTACTCACCTATTTTAGTACTCGTTAAAACTTTAATCAGCCCTCCACTTATATGCTCACGTGTGAAATTATCATTGTTGGTTTTTCTTTTCTTTTTTTTTCTTTTTCTTTTTCAATAAAAGACTTCAATGTATCAATTGTTTTTTGTTGCAGCTCTTGCTACTACCGCGCTCGAGGACGTGCGCAAAATAGGAAGGGGGGAGTGTTGCATGCAAATGAAGATCAATACAAGGATGCAACAAAAAAGATACTTAGGGCTCTTGTAAAGAGTTCCACTTTGTAGATGAATGTGGGAGAGGGCTTGACAATAATCCCACATGGGAACTTTTGGGAGTTCTAGAATTTTTGTATAAAAGGTGGCTCATTTAAGAGCATGGACACATTGGGAAAACTCATGTTTGAGCTCTCTTGAGACTAGCTCTCCCTCTTCTTCCATAGAGGTGCAAGCTCTTCTCACTCCCCATCAACATTGTTGTAAGTTCTATTCTTTTGTTAATTCAATGCAATGAGTTGATATTTGTCTCTCTTCTTTTGTCAATTCTCTAGTATGCATGTTTCTTATTGATAGCATCAAGAGTTGTGTGCATGCTAGGGAAATGAGTATTTGAGAATGAAGAATGCTTGATCTTGTGTAAGCAATAGCTAGGCTTTCTTCTTGTTTGGATGTATGGATGAATGGAATGTGGAGTTGAGCAATAGCAAGATTGAGCTTGAGTGTGTGTTGAGTCTATGTCAATAGTAGTAGTTTTCTTAGCATTCTCTCCATCAAATGGATAAGCTTTTGTGCACCGGTACGGGTTGAATCCCTAGCTCCGAAAGGGATGCAAATCCCATTAAGTGTGGATCATACTACTCTTGCTACAAGTGAGAGAGTTATTCCGTCTCTCCAGTGGGGGCCAAAAATAGAAAAAAAAAATAGAATTCTCATGCTTTAAAACCTAACCCTAACCCATATACATATATAAAATTCATTTTCTAAACTAAATTTCCACCTAAAACCATCTCTACCCTACCTTTTTCCCTCCAAATCAGCCTCCTCTCTCTCTCTCTCTCTCTCTCTCTCTCTCTCTCTCTCTCTTGAGCTTATGGCCTGCATACTCACTTTTCCTCTCTCCCTCTCTACTATGCTTTCATGCCATTGTCACTCTCTGTACTGTGTGCTTTCATTGCATAACATCAACGTAGATTTGTTAATCCAACATTACTTAACCTATTAATTCTTTTCTTCACTTGGAGCTCGTCGGACTATGTGACTTATCACCTAAGTAGAATCATGGCCTTGCACAAAATCACCAATGCAAATGTGCCATCGTGCAATCATTGTAACTTCAGTTGGTGTTTGGTATGACAAGAATAACATGATCTTGTAGAATCTGAAGTTGAGGAATTGTCAAACCACAGTGCATTTGTTGGAATGACAATTAAATTCATACAACCGTGAGAGGAGGCCTTTCTTGGTACCCTCACCCGCTCCGAGAAGCGCATCTGGCTATAAGTCTGTCTGCATTGCTGGTGATTGTGTTGTGTGTGGGGAACCCTCGTCAAGTGACCACATGGTAGGACTTTTCATTCTGGCTTGTAGACACAAGTACCACCCTTTTTACTTTTCAGTACTGTGTATTGTGTTGTGTGTGGAGAACCCTCGTCAAGTGACCACATGGCAAGACTCTGGCTTGTAGACACAAGTACCACCCTTTTTACTTTTTGGTACTATGTATGACAAAATTGAAATGTGCTCACAGCAAGTGTAGGGAGGAAATTCCTGAAATTGCAAAGTGCTAAGCTACTGGGCACCCATATGTGGTCGCTAAGGGTGAGTTTTTTATTGTTAGAAGTTACAACAATGAATTGGTATGTCATGTGACTTATGTGCACACGTCCATTGACTTGTGCCATAGGCATGAATGCAAATGAAAATCCTCATGAGGAATCGAAAACCACATCTGAGTTTATCCCCATGAACTACTAAGTGGAGCTGAGATACTCAAAGTGGATGAAGAGGTTAGCAAGACTACAAAAGTGAGTCACGCCGCTAAGGATGCAGAATAACCACATGATGGTATATACTAAACACCTCAGCGGCATTGATGTAGAATGATAACATGCTGAAAAATTGATTGTGTTGTCATGTTAGAAAATGCCCCTGGGACATGTGGAAATTGCAAGCGCAGCGAAGGACAAAGATGATGGTCAAGTGGAAGAGACCATGTTTGGCATTGCTATGCAATGTAAGAAGAAGCGTAAGGGTGCACCTAGACAAGTTGAAGGATTGCAGCCGATGAAAACCAAAAAAAGTACATCTGTTGACCCTCCTAAACCCCGTGCATGCAAGAAGCTTTAAGCTTCTTGCACAATGTACTCCTGGCTAGAATGAAGCTTGTGTTGTAACACTTTTTACATGAATATGAAACATTTTTGCTAGACATTTTGTACACCATTTGGCAAACCCTTTTATTATCCATTAGTACTTGTATGCTATACTATTTATGACTATATTTTTTTTTCAAGGCATTTGACCAAGTGACTTTGTTGTTGTAGTTAAAATTCGAGTGATTGGTAGCAAACCTAACCCACCCATTGTTCGAGAACATGTGCATATCAAAAGGGTGCTACCTAACCCTCATCCTAAGAACCTTGCCAGGAAATGTAAGAAAGCCAGATCTTTCGACATTGATCTTGGATTTGAATGGTGTTGTAGTGGTCACCCAGACATCCGCAAAAGCAAAGAGCCTCCCAACTTATCATATGCCGATTTAGATGTTGTGAGGTAGGACTCCAATGTGGTTCACTATGTGAGGAAGGATGCCGCATGGGAGCCAAATAGCAAAGGTGTTCATATGGAGTTGCTACAAGCTGGAAAACTTGCAAAGAAGGATTGATTTGTGTTTGTTAACTATAAAGGATAGTTTGGCCGGGTGGGTGGGCCAAGAAATATGTGGGATTGCTTGCTTTGAGTACAAGAGATAACCCGTTTTTTTCAAGGCCTTGAGGAGATTATGGGCTCTATTTTTACCAGAGTACAGCAACAAGAACACACTACTGTTGGATGATAGCCACTACAAGTGCTATAAAAACCAGGATAGAACATACGTTATCCTACCTACTCTTGTGAAGCAGACAGAGTCACAGTGGATGAATTTTCTGGGAAGGGATGTTTTGGATTTTGTGCACAGGTGGGTGGAGTCAACTGAGCACATGGCTCTTGCAGAAGAGGATGTTTTCAATGCAAGATCATAGCATGATCAGCTCCAAGCAATGTAGTACATAGAAGAACGCTTATGCTCTGGAGCTCACATATTGTCCTATGGAGAGTGGATGCACAAGGAAGTTGTTAGAATGTGATAATGTGGTAGACCAAGTAGCATGTAAAGTCATCTCCCCTGTATCGGCTTATACTTTTGTTGTACATGGATGTAGTGCAATACAACACTACATCACTGAATACTTTTGTTGTCATGGATGTAGTGCTCTACAACACTTTGTCACTGAAAATATGTAAATTGTTTACATGGATGTAGTACATTTTGTGTAGCATATTGCTGGTTTTCCTTTGTAGTCTCGGTGCAAGTCAAAAAATGGCTTTCCTTTATAATATTCTTTGTACATGGATGCTACACTCAGTCCTCATTCATTTTCTTTACTAACTTCTAGACGTGGTTACAATCTCTTCAGTAGGTGGGTCTTGTTGTTTGCTTCTTAAGCTCCCTTTGAATTACAATACAATTGATTTTGTAATAAACTTTATGTGCTGATGACAAACTTACTATGTTGATGACAAGTGAATATACTGCACACGATACAAATGATTCCACTGCATCGATCACAAGTAAACTTAATAGGCACATGAAATTAATTATCTACTCCCTTACACAGCTAGAAGGTAGATTACATCTATGGCATGTCTTCAAAAGGCATGCTATTGTATATGTCCTCGTATACCTCACTAGTTAATCTGTATACATTTGGCTCACCCTCCACAGGATACAAGGGAAAATTAAGGCATCTAATCAAGTGTGAGTAAAGGATGGTAGGAGGTTTATTGTCAAGTAGGATGTATAGATCACTATGACCCTCCACTCTATCATAGAAATGTCCTTCAACCACAAAGGAGCCCTTTTTGATGCGATTCCCCTGCATCCTTCTTGGTCATAGTTGTCAACCGCTTTGGTGCATAGCACTTCAGAATGTAAAAGTCCTCACCCTCTTCCTCGGCATTGACTGCAAAGTTATGCCCTATATGTAGGGCATCACTTACATCATCATGGTGACTAGCATACATAGGCACATCAGCACCACCATCATTGCTTGAAACATCATCTGCATCTTCATAATGTTCTTTGGGTTGTATCCTCAAGTACTACCACATTTCCACATATGCTTTGTTTTGGCATATCCTCCACTGACTGTGCACACAAGCATCACAAAAACAAGACAAGTTTCTACATCTCAATGCATGCCTATCTATACTTGAGTAACCATTCACACAATGTAAAGAGCATGATCCACTCACACACATGCAATCCCAATGTATATCTCTTTGTACATCACCAGCCTTGATTTCCCAAAATACCTATTTCACTCCTTTCGTGGATGACATGTGGTTTCCACTATTGCTCATTGCATTGAGAAATTCCACCACACTTGCTGCATTGTCTAATGTTCATCCATCTAGCTTCAACTGCTCACTTGTCAACACTCTCTTGATTACTGCTCCAGCCCCATCATGCTCACCATTGCCATGTCTTGATCCAAAATAGTTATGCATCATCTCAAGACTAGTGAGTTTGAAGTACCTCACAACAAAGTAGAATGGACACCTTGGTTTAAATTGTAATGCCGAACCATCAGACCACACCCAATGCTACTTTAGATTGCCTCTATGTTCTTTCAACCACCTGTTATGCAAAAGAAAATAGTGCTGCACATGGACCTTGTCATCAGAGATATAGAAATGGGTGGTCTTTTTGATATCGCCCATTGTCGAGCGCACGTAAGAGATGTGAACCAAGATGGTCACCTGATTTGAATACCAATGCATTAATTGGACCTCATTCTGCACTTTGAAAGAGTATTTTTTTGTAAAGTCCACCACTGAGACCACCACATCATTTGGGAACTTTTGTAATATAGTTATGTTTACAGAGCACTTTGGATATTACATGAGAGTACCCCAGAGTGTGTTTTGGAGTACCTGGGAGTACTTGGAAGTGCTTTAGAAAGAACCTAAGAGTACTTCCAAAAAGTGCTTTGGGAGTGCCTGAGCCCACTTGTAAGCACTCTAGAAAGTGCTTGGGAATGCCTGAGACCTTTTGAAAGTACTCCCCAAAAAGTACCTAAGAGTACGCCAAAAAGTGCTTGGGAGTTTCTGAGAGTACTTGGAGTACTTTAGAAAGTATCTAAGAGTATTTGTAATTACTCTAGAAAGAACCTAACATTACTTGAAAGTACTTTAGAAAGTCCCTAAAGTGCTTGTTTGGGAGTTCTTGAGAGTACATGTATATAGTTTAGAAAGTACCTAAGAGTACTTGGAAGTTAGAGTACATGTATATAGTTTAGAAAGTATCTAAGAGTTCTTGAGAGTACATGTATATAGTTTAGAAAGTATCTAAGAGTACTTATTAGTACCTGAGAGTAGTTGGGAGTACTTTAGAAAATACCTAAGAGTACGTCACACAGAGTGCTTTTGGGAGTGCCTAAGACCGCTAGAAAGAATTCCAGGATGCACTTGACAGCACTCCAAAAAGTCTTGGGAGTGGCTGAGACCACTCCAAATTAGTACAAAAAGTGCCTATGAGTACTCTAGATGGTGGTTGGGAGTTCTTGAGAGTACTTATTAGAAGGACTTTAGACATTGATTGAGGGTTCTTAGGGGTACTAGGTAGGACTTCAGGAAATATATAGAAGTCCTTCAGACTAAGAGCACTCTAGAGAGTTCTTGGAAGTGTGTGAGAGTACTTGTAAAGACTCCAAAAGGTACTTGAGAGATAGATACTAAGTGTACTTGAGACTTCCCACACATACTTAAAAGAATTCCAAAAAGTACTTAAGTACTTAAGTACTTAAATGGGAAAAAAAAGTGGATAAGAAAGTTGTATGAGCTTTGCAAAGTGAAAAGTATAACACAATGCCACCTTAGCAAAGTGTTTGAGAGGATTTCACAGGTAGCTACTAAGAGCACATTCAAGGATAGATTGCATACCTGAGGCAAGTCAAGTAGATGTACTAGATGCATCACAAAATCCTTTCTACATATCCTCTTTTGACATATATCTCTTTTGTTTGGGGAGACACGGGTCTCTATTGCCTAGAAGTCAACACAAGATCTATAACCTCAAGTGTGATGGTGGTAGTACGATGATGCACATATCGTTGGCATGTAAACAAGGGGAAGAGTCCATTGTCATCCTCACACTGCAAGCATGAAATGGCAGAAATAATGTTCCTCTTATGTATACCCAATGCCTTGGCAACTGTTCTGCTACTCAAGAGCTTTGCATCCTCTGCACCATTAGCATTGATACAAGCCATCACAGTTGCCGTTTTGAAAAACAACTCATTACTTGAATGAGGCACCTTCACTTCAGACAAGGTTTTACGACGAATGTTGGAGAAACTTTCTCTACCCAATTCCATTGTGCTGGTGGTCATAGCCCATGGAATGTTGGATGTAGAAGGAGTTGCCCAAGAATCTCTGTTTTAATTTCGTTTGTCAGTCCTTGTGTTTCCTTACGCCAACACTTGGCCACAGCTCTACAAATCTTCTTTCTTTGGATTTCATCAACCTGGTCATTTTCTCTCATTCTTTCCATATCCTTTGCCTTGCTTCTCTATTCTCTCTTCTTTGCAGCCAAGTAATCTCTCATACTTGTTGGTAAGAGTTCTTATGGAATTTGTGTTGCGGTACTCACACATGGACCCACGGTGGCAATGGTGAAACCTATAGAAAACAACCATCCATTAATGGCATGAAGCAATCATGCAAATTCAAAATTAAGGCTATTGACATCCCAGCTCAGACAGTAGCTCCAATGTGTTTACATCTCTACACCTCAGTATCCTAGAACCAGCGTCTCTCCATTCTATTGAAACCTCTTGACTTTTTGACTCCATGCACTTGGCTAAGTCCTTGGTACAGTGTAACAAATGGATGTCACTAATCGTAACTCAAAGACTCTCAATACTAGGAACCAGCTGAATATTCAGAGAGCTCTTCCAAATGCTTGGATTGCGGTAGATGATGATGGCTCGTTCAAGAGCCAAGGCCGACAACAATTAATGGAATCTAGGCATCGGGTTGTTCTATATGGGATACAGATGCATAAAGAAGGAAGCTGACTATTTGTCTTAACTCTACATGGGGGAGAGAGAGAGAGAGAGAGAGAGAGAGAGAGAGAGAGATGGTCGTTTTACCAACAAGGAGGTCGTGGGTACGTAGTTGCAATTATTTGCAAACAACATTTTTTCTTTTCTTTATTTCCATTGTTTCTCCCCAAATTCACTACATGAAAAGGAATGTCCAAGACACTCCTTTTTAGTACCACCAATACATGCTTTAACCGAATATGGAGCTTGGTTTGTATTATTTTGATTGATCTTGTTGAGATAGAATAACTATGGGTGTATATCTATTGTCCTCGGAATTGGAGCTAACACATAGCTGAATCAGGTTCAGTTGGATACAATCAAATAGGTATCAGCTATGGTCAGTCAGATACAGTCAAATAGGTATGTGCATCAAGGGTAATCAGATAGAGAGGTATAATGGTAGATATGACCTTTTTGGATTGAAGGGAAGTAGTTTTGAGTCAATCTTGACAGTCAGGAGACTGATAGAAGTCAGGAATGAGATAGTCATGTTTGTGGGTTGATTGGTCATACAGAGTCAGCTGCTACTGCTGCGAGTTGGTTGCAATCAGTTGGATGTCCATAGGGTTGGATATTTGTGTGGTTGCAATCAGTTGGATGTCCATAGGGTTGATTGGTCATACAAAGTCAGCTGTCTGCTACTACTGCTGCTGCGAGTTGGTTGCAATCAGTTGGATGTCCATAGGGTTGGATATCAAAGGATTCATAGAAAATGAAGTTTGATCCAGCTAAATCAGCTAGGTCTGATTTGGGCAACTAAGTCTATTTCCAATCAGATACCATTCAGATAGGTGTTAGGTGCAATTAATAGAAAGAGATTTTGATACAATATCTATTTTTGAGATTAGAGCAACCTAAGAGTCGGGAAGAGTTGGCAGACAAGTAAGAAACAGTTTTTAATTTAGCTAAGGCAACTGGGTCTGTCTCAGTCAGCTAGATCAATATCCTTCAGTCAGATTAGTGTGAGCAAAAGGTCCACAGAGCATCAAGAAGGTGTTCAATGAGGTTCTCAAGTTGCGAGACCGGTGGAATTAGATATTATTATGACCCCTATAAGAGGTGATTCACACACACATACATAACCACATAAGTGGTGATTCACATGGTTAGCTAACCTAAAGGAGTCATATCAGATCAGAGTGAATGTCAGACTCATATCGGATCATCAAAGTCAATGTTAGACTTTTGGATCAGCTTACCATGCAACTAGGTTAGACTCGTGTGTCAGCAGGAGGTCAACAAAGGAGTGCTAATAGGTTCAGTGAAGTTCCAAGGCAAGTATTTGAAGTTTGCTAGCAATTGGAAGACATTATGGGAGTCAGGCACAAGTTTCTTATTGGGGTCAGCAGAGCAAGCATCTGACTCAGACTACAGTTAGAATTTGATTAGTTGTGTGTCATCTAGGAAGGATTCAAGTTAGGTACTTGTCAAAGGAGTTAGCTGAGGCATATAGGCTAAAGATCAAAGGTGTTGGGAGATAGATCTATCCTGGGGAGGAAAACTGGAGAAATCGGTCGAGTAGGATTGAAGGGTGTTGAGGTGTTCGTTTGTGTCAGGCTGAAGGGTTAAGGATAGATTCAGAGCTGACTGGTGCCCTTGGAGTTGGCATCTTAGTGTCCCCTAGTTCTGATTCCTTACATTTTCTTCTTATGTGTCTGTGTTGGTGGTGTTATAGAGGCCATCACCCAAGAACCTCACAACATGGCGAATACATACATGGTGAATACATACATGATAGAAACACTGTACACTGGGATAAATGTTGGTTCTGGTACCCATCCAAAATAGGGCTTTAATCGAAAACCATTTACAAGCTTTGGTAGTTTCACACCATCAAATGTCACTAATTCAAATGTTCTAATGCCAAGTTTGGAAAATATCCTGGTATGGGCCTATCCACCACAACTTTAATTTACTTAGATGTGGACCCATCCTTGAATTAAATAATAAAATCGGATCATATTTAACATTAAAAAAACATAATTTTGTATTTCGATCAATCCACAGCTTCCTCCAGCACTGGATGACATCAGATGTCTAGACACTGCACTTCTCTTCCAAAGCTAATAACTATTCCAATCGGTGTGCTTTAGATTTTTTAGAAGATAATTAGGAAGACACTGTCACTCTTAAGCTGGGTACCAAAAATTCCATTGGAACCATCGCTTCCACTCCATAGACCATGGAAAACGGCGTTTGTCCTTTGCTAACTTGTAAGCTGTCCGGAACACCATAATGCTAAATAGAGCTTCTAATCCCAATCTGACTGGTTTTTATTGACCACTTTCTTCAAAATTTGAAGATGATAACTATGGAGGCTTTGAGTAAACCTAAGCATGTTAAAATAGTAGATAATTGAAATATTTTTTCAACATGATAATTTTAGAGGCATACATCATATAGCCTATATGGGTGAAAATTTTGACCCACGTGCATGCTCAGACTACAACAGCTCAACCAAGGGAGTGATGGCTCCTGCTTTGACAATCCTCACTTTGTTCCTGCAAATCAGAACATAATATCCTCAGTAAAACCCCCAAAAAATGGCATTCAAAACCTCATACGAATAGAGAGATTGATGGATAATCTGTGAAGTTTGCATCAAAAAGTTTGTTAATGAGGTAGAACATCTGTGATATGACCAAAAGACCATCTCTTAAGACAAGTAAACATTTATATTAAAAAAATCTTACGCTAATAGGCCAAGAAATGGACAAAAAATCTCTACCGAGAATTCAAATTCTTGTAATATTAGCATCCACCTTGCTAATTTATCTGATAGATTGGACTTATTGAGACCAGAAACACCAGAGCTTGATGACCTTGGTTCATAGAAATCATCACTTTTTTTTCCCTTAAGCAAGGCGCAGTTGATTCTTTCCCACATAACAAGAATCTTCCTGGGACTTATTCTAACCAATGCAGCTTGAACGTTTCTAAAATGTATCGTAGGAATCCACCAATCTAGCCTAACCCTAACCGGCCCATGGATTAGCCAGCCGCCCAACCACTGTATTGGTGAGATCCCTTTATATAAAAATTTGGTTGAGTTTCGTCCCAGGTACTAGGAAAAAGAGTTCTCACGCCCCCTAACTGGCACTCATGCAAAATACAATTTAGGCACACCACTTATGCACCCAATATGAAATTGCCTTTTACAGATTCAGATGACTTTAAAGCAGACTTAAAATGAAACCATAGTATTTCGAATCATAATCCTCCAAAATACAATTTAGGCACACCACTTATGCACCCAATATGAAATTGCCTTTTACAGATTCAGATGACTTTAAAGCAGACTTAAAATGAAACCATAGTATTTCGAATCATAATCCTCCAAAATATCCAGTCCATTGTTTTACAATCAAAATATCATCCGGACTCTCCGTTGAAGACCAGCTAGTCAACCAACGAGATCCAATTTCAAGTTCTAATTCACATAGATAATTCCTTGTCAGTCCATCCATATCTTCCTTGACATACGCATGGGTGTCCTAGCAACCGCGAGCCCGTGCATCGCCTGGTCTTAGAACCCTCTAGGATCCTCCTTAGGTGTCCTAGCACTTCACTCAAAGACCGCTTCGTCGATCCTCGCCTATCGTACCGAAAGCTACCATTTTAACCATACCAAGGTTGGTTAAGACCTTGACAGGCTTTGCTACCGACGACATCCTTTGATGACTCCCCGCCGCCAGCTGTTGCAACGAAACTCTCCTTAGTTTAAACCATGGACCAAATGCTTTCACCAACATTCTGGCGTAAGACAGTCCTTTTCAAAAAACACAGTTTCTATGCAAGTGAGAATTTCCCGTTGAATTTGATTCCACAAGATCCTTTTTCTCAAGTCCAGACTTTCTTAATAAAAATCATAAATCTCTTAACAGGGTAATCCACCCATCCATTTCAATGAATTTTTTACAATGATTTCGAATCTAATGACAACTTTTCTAAATCGACCGTAATCCATTCTTCTTACTGAAGAAATGGGAATGGTCAAGGTTTTACTTAATTTCTTGTTTGAGAGATGGACAAGCATCTTACTGGCCCACCATTCTCACGTGATCATGGTCTAACCATAAATTGCTTAGATTTTAATCCTAGCTTTGATTCCTAAGGATTTTTCTTCTATTTATCTGATAAATTAACAGTGATTTTCAATCGTAAGGATAAAATCCAAAATTATGAAAATTTGTTCTTTCTTGGCCACAATAGAATTATAAATAGTTCTATTTGAGAATAATGAAATTTTATAAAAATAACTCTGTTTCCAAATAATCCATTTGTGAATATGCATACATCATTTTATTGATTTATTCACATAAAAATATCTTAAAATATTCTTTTCTTCATTTTGATCCTCAATATTAATATACCATAATTTTCTACATGAAATTATGGTGAAAACTTCTCTTTTAATACCAAAATTAATTTCTACATTAATCTATGTAAAGTAGGATGAAAATTTCTCTTTTAAATAAAGAAAAATATCCATATTTTATAATATGCCAAAGATTCTTCTTTTAATCTTTAAAATATTTGTATCTTGAATATCGTGGAAATTTCTCTTTTTGCATCTAAATTTATACATAAAAAAATAAATATAACAAAAATTTATCTTTTCTCTATTTAAATAATTATGCATAAATATCATTAAAATAATATTTTTCATAAATATGACAAAAATCATTCTTTTTGTATAAAAATATCTATGACTAGAATATGATGGGAATTCCTCTTTTTGTATTATTAATTTTATGCATAAAAATAAGAAATTTTTTTTCTTAAAAATTTTTACCATAGCTTCGCTGCAATTACTGAGAATGTTCAATTTTCTAACTTAAATTAATACACATAATTGAAATATGATAAGAACTCCTCTTTTAAACTAAAATTTTATTTATGCATTCATAACATAATTATGATTAATCATCTTTAAAACATCCATTCATCATATCTATAAGAGAATTCTTATAAAATGTTAGCATAACACTCTTTCAACTTTAAAATGAGTTTATAGAATTTTTCTAAATCATAATCAAGCTTAAAGAATTTAATCATCATTTTTAACTAGATTAAAATCATAAAAATACCTAATCTTTTTCTCTAGCTTGTCAAGCCTAGAATTTTGTTTAAGATAATGAGTTTATCATTAAGAACCATCCTTCTAACAAGGATCTAACCATAAAGATGATTACTCTTTCCAAGAAAGAGAGATTTACTAATAAAAACACTATAATTAAGCATAAAGATTAGTATTAAGCCATTTAAGCATTATGAATCATTAAGAAAACTTGATTTCAAGAAAAAACCATTTAATTGAAAGTTTCCCAAGCATTAAAGGGGTTGGGAAGAAGAAAAGTTTGGCTCCCTTTTGTATCTAATTTGCATGAGGAGAGAGAAGAGATAAAAATATCTCATTTTTTTGAATTAAAAATGTCAAATAATGATAAGAAAAAGGTGCCTACTTCATGGGGCCTCTCCCTCCTTACTGACGTGTCAAAAAGTTAATTTTTTTAGTAATAAATCTTAATTTTTAATTAATAAACCCGATACTCAATCAACTCTTCATCTTATGTGAGCATTTACTCATTTTTGGGATATTTTATTTTATTCTTTGCATTTTTGTCATACCAACACTTGGATTAATCCTATTGGTCCTTTAGAACCTTATTTGGACCTTAGTCAAAAAATTTTAAAAATATAGACCCTTAGGCTAAGGTCTTTAATACACATATTCAATTAATTTCTAATGCACATTTAAAAATTATTTTTTAGGAGAATTAATTTTAAATATTAGGAGAAACTTTGTATCTAGAAATATCTCAATTTTGAATTCTCTCTCTAGAATATTTTCTCTCTCTAGGGGACAAAACAAGAGAAAACAATATTTTTCTGCATTCTAAAATAGGGGATAATTACAGGGGACTAAGATGAGGGCTTATACCTCTTTTAGGACTGAGCAGGAACCTTACATCCTCTCCTACTTGAAAAACGCGAGATGTCCTCATCTCGCAAAGTGGGGATAGTTCTTTACCAACTCTTCCTCTTTCTCCCAAGTGGCGTCCTCTAAAGGGTAGAACTTCCACTTGACCAAAAATTCTCTGAGGACTCTGTTCTTGAGAACCTTCTCCCGAACATCAAGGATTTCTTCAAGTTGGAGTACCATCTAGCCTTGAGTCGAAGAAGTCAACTGTTCATCATCCAGCACATGACTCGGGTTGGGTACATACTTTTTAAGTAAACTAACAGGGAATACATTATGTACTTTGAGATGGGGAGGCCAAACACTCTCTCTGATCTCTTCTTGTTTTAGCATACTTCTTTTGTCTATCCTGGGTAACCTTAATATCTTTGTGGATTGCCTGCATTTGCTGCTCCATATCATCAAACATCTGTCTAAACATCTCGACCCTGATCAATGGGTCGAACCATGTTAATGGCATGAGGCAATCATGTCCATACAGAGATTTGAATGGACTCATCCCGATACTTTAGTGATAAGAGGCATTGTAAGCAAACTCCAGTCTGACCATCTATCTCTGGATGATAAGTTGTACTGAGATCTAAGGAAGTTCCTACTACTTCGAAGAATGCAGTCTAGATGCTTGATGTGAACTTAGAATCTTTGTTGCTTACTATTCTTCTGGGTAAGCCATGCAGCCTATGAAAATCTCCCTGAGGAAGACTCTGGCAACATCCACTACAGAGTAGGTTTCTTTTACTGGAATCAGATGGACAACCTTGGTTAATCTGTCAACTACCACAAAAATGGAGTTGTAACCTAATTGCACTGACGGTAATCTAGTAACAAAATCCATACTGATACATTCCCACTTCATCTACGGAATGTCCAAGGGATGCAGCTTACATAGCATTTTAACCCATTCTTCCTTGACTCTTTGACATGTTAAGCACTGAAGAACATGATTGAGTACATCCCTTTTGAGTCCTGGCCAGAAGAAGCTCTTCTTTTTACAAACATGTAGGTCTTTATGAACCCTAGATGTCCAGCTATTGGGCTATCATGGGCTTCCCTCAGAATTTTTTCCTTTGTTTCCTCATCAGCAGGAATGCATAGCCGATTATTGTAATACATGCATCCTTCGTCCATTTGTACCCAAGAACTCGACTCATTTCCTATGAGGAGTTTTGCTTTTCTGCATCAGTAGGGTAGCAATGGGGGCAAAGAATCTATCCTGCATGATTTTCTCCCTTTGCTTCACTGATCAATGGATTTGACACCAATGTTATTGCAAGCAAGGAGGCTTTCCTACTAAGTGCATCGGCTACAACATTTTCTTTCCCTGGCCGGTACTTTATCTCAAAGTCGAATTCCTACAAAGTCTGCATCCACCTTCTTTGACGCATGTTGAGATCCCTTTGGGTGAAGATCCACATCAGACCTTGATGATCTATCATCAAGGTGAATCTCTATCCCAAGAGATAATGTCTGCATAACTTCAGAGCCTAAACTATTGAGAGTAACTCCAAGTCATGGACATCATAATTTCTCTCATGTGTTCTGAGCTTTCTAGATTCATAGGCTACTGCATGACCTTCCTGCATATAAGAGCACCTCCTAGGGAAAAACCACTGGCATCTGTAACTACCTCAAAGGGTTTAGAAAAATCTAGCAATTTAAGGACAGGGTTGGTTACTAAAGCTATCTTCAGCTTATCAAAAGCACTTTGACACATAGTAGTCCACTGAAATAGGATACTCTTCTTGAGAAGGTTAGTCAAAGTGGATGTTATCTGAGCATACCTGGGTATAAAGATTCTATACCATCGGGTTAATCCCAAGAATCCTCTAACTTCTTTCACTATTTTGGGCTCTGACCAATCTACAACTGCTTGGATTTTAGCGGGGTCAGGAGAAATCTCGTCTTTAGATACTATGAATCCCAAGTATTCTACATGGTCAATAGAGAAAGTTCACTTGCTCTTCTTTGCAAAGAGTTGGTGCTTCCTTAGGATCTCCAAGACCTTGCGCACATGATCTTCATGATCTGCTGCATTCTTGGAGTATAGCAGGATGTCATCAAAGAAGACAAGAACAAATTCAACCAAGTATTCTCTGAGAATGTCCTGCATGAGGTGATTAAACGTCGCTAGGGCATTAGTTAATCCGAATGGCATGATTGTGAATTCATAATGCCCATAGCGAGTATTGAAAGTTGTCTTTGGGATATCTTGTTACTTGATTCTGATTTGGTAATACCCGAATTTGAGATCTATCTTTGAGAAACATTTGGGTTCCACTTAACCGATCCAGAAGTTCATCGATCCTATAGGGATAGGATACTTATTTTTAACTTTTAACTGATTTAATCAATACAGAGTCTTAACATTCCATCTTTCTTTTTCTGAAAGAGAACGGGCGCACCCCAAGGTGAAACACTGGGTCTTACAAATCCTCGCTCTAACAGTTGTCTTAACTACTCCTCCTTAAGTTCTATGGCTTCAGGAATTGGCATTTTGTATGCACACTGGGCTATTGGCTGAGCTCCGGGGGTTAGCTCTATCTCATGATCTACTTCACAGAGTCAGCGGCATCTCAGTTAGCTCTTCTAGGAATACATCAGCGTACTCACTTAGCCGTTCTAGTTCCACAACCTTGCATTTTCTGTCTACTGGATTCATTTTAATGACATAGATAGCTTGCCTCTTTCTGAGTCCCTTTAACAATTTAAAAATATTTGACTAATTGCAGCACTGGGAATCCAAAAATTCTAGTTCCTTGGACTCGATTCCTGTGGACACTGATCTGGCACTCTTATGGGGTTGCCCTGATTTTGGTGAGGGGGACCCTAACTGATATGAAGGAATCGGTCTTTGAATTCTGGGACCTTGGCTTCCTTGGCCCATTGACATAGAAGGAGTTGGGAAATCCTTGAGCTGGTGCCCAAAACCTTAACAACTGAAACACCTATTTTCACTTCGAAGCTCTTCCTTCTGCATTCTCGAAAGATCCGGAGTTCCTGAAAAAGAGCTTTGAGAAAAAGGCCTTCCATTCTGAAGCTTCCCATCTCCTGGTTCTGATTGGGACCTTGGTGTCTTTTTGGAGGCAGAAGGTTGGAAGTACTTCCCAGTGTTTGGAACCTTTTGAAAGACGATGGAGCTGGCCAAAGGTTCGTTCATTCCTCGAATGAACCTGGCCATGAGTTGCTCTTCGTCCACCGGTGACGAGTACTTGAGGAGAAGAGTGAACGCCTGGTGATACTCTTCAATAGTTCTGCTCCCCTAGGTTAACTCCAATAATTCATTCATCTTAGTTTCCAAGAAACCGGGAGGACAGAATCTCTTCCTTAGGTATATATTGAGATCATTCCATGTCTGGGTGTTCTGATCTAGATGGTTTGTCTCACAGTGGTTTCTCCATGCCACTCTGGCTATTTCTACTATCTTCAACCTTGCAAGAGCCACTTTACTTTTCTCATTGTATCCAGTGACATCGAAATATTCTTCCATTGCTTCGATCCACTTTTCCACAGCCTCGCCCAAGTTTTCTCCTTCACCCTTGAAGGGACCTGGCTGAGATGTGTGAAGGGCTTTGCGAACATCGAGGTCAAGCTCTTCCTCATCCGTGAGAGGATCTGGTTGTCTGCCCCCATGGTTCGCACGTCTCATGATTCTGCCAAAATGATACATCGTTAAATTTCTATTTGATTTCATCATCGAGATCCTAAGACTTAAGAAGTTCGAAAATAATTACTTCAAACAAGATAATCGATTCTTATTAAAGATCTACAACATACGTCCGAAGGAAACAGATCTTATTTCTTTAAACTCGATATCTGATAGTCAAATCACTTAGATAACTGGAAATTTTTGACAAAACATTCTTTATTTACATAAGGTTTGCAATATATACATAAAGCAACATGGCTCTAGAAAATCAAAACCTCCATGGTATAAGCATGAGACGGTGATACTGGGCTACTGGCATGCCGCGATACAATTGCTCCCTTACTCCTAAAGGTGCTACAATATTACTACTCAGAATAAAATTTCTAAGAAGTCCATAAATATGACAAGAAATCCTAAAATCTCGAGATGTGGGGTGATGTACAGGATAACACCACGAACCACCTTTAGCCTCAACAGGACCATGGCTAAAGAGATATTCTTCCTCAACATCAGGCAGCACTGGTTTGCAAGAGGTGTGGACATATTGCCATGCACGCCTTTTATGCTATCATCTCTCAGCCGGTCCGAAAAATATAATTTCTCGAAATGATTTGCGAGTCTTGCTCTGCTCGTTCGAGTCGTAGAGTGGAGGAGAGGATATGCTTAAAAGCGAAAGCAGTCATATCCTAAGATTGAGTAAGACCGAGAATATCAGATAAACACACAATGTCCATCTATAAAATCAAATTCATCGATTAAAAGTCTTCATTAATGAAGCTTAAGGAATGAAATACAACATGAAAATGCATCTTTCTAAGTTTTTATTATAAATTTCTAATAAAATTCATTTTTCCTTGTTAATCTTTCAACAAAGCTCTGATACCAGCTGTGGGACCCCTGCCCCCTCCGTGCGACCTCCTCTAGAACGCTGGCAGTGGAAGCATCAGCCTCTAGGGCAGGGCTTCCCACTTGGGGCCTCATCCATGAATGTCTGGACAAGAGACTAATCCGACAGTTCCTCTAAAACCGAGACCAGAAAACCTTCCCTTGCCCGGAAGGCACGGGCAATTCCACCAAGAAAATCATCTAAGGGAAGATTTATCTAATGGGTCAAGGCCTTAACTATCCTTTCTAATCCGACCAAACCCAAAGGTCACATGACCAGATCAAGGAAGAGACTTACACTTGGTTCATAAAAATCATCGTTTTTTTCCCCCTTAAGCGAGGCACAGCCATTGATTCTTTTCCACAGAACAAGAATCTTCCTAGGACTTATTCTAACCAATGCAGCTTGAACGTATCTAAACTATATCGTAGGAATCCACCAATCCCAACCGGCCCATGGGTTAGGCAACCGCCCAACCACTGTATTGGTGGGATCCCTTTATATAAAAATTTGGTTGAGTTTTGTCCCGGGTACCAGGGAAAAGAGTTCCCAGGCCCCCTAGCCGAAACTCATGCAAAATACAATTTAGACACACCATTTATGCACCCAATATAAAATTACCTTTTACAGATTCAGCTGTCTTTAAAGCAGACTTAAAATGAAACCATAGCATTTCGAATCATAATCCTCCAAAATATCAAGTCCATTGTTTTATAATCAAAATATCATCCGGACTCTCCGTTAAAAACCGGCTAGTCAACCAACAAGATCCAATTTCAAGTTCTAATTCACATAGATAATTCCTTGTCAGTCCATCCATATCTTCCTCAACATATGCATGGGTGTCCTAGCAACCGCGAGCCCGTGCAACGCCTAGTCAAAACCCTCTAGGATCCCCCTTAGGTGTCCTAGCACTTCACTCAGGGACCGCTTCGTTGGTCCTTGCCCATCATACCGAAAGCACACCATTTTAACCATACCAAGGCTAGTCTCAAGACCTTTGCAGGCTTTGCCCCGTGAGCGACACACGAGCTGTTGCCAATGAAACTCTCCTTAGTTTAAACCATGGGCCATAATAGAATTAAAGTGATTTCTAATCGTAAAGGGTAAAATCCAAAATTATGAAAATTTATTCTTTTCTGGCCACAATAGAATTATAAATAGTTATATTCGCAAATAATAGAATTTTATAAAAATAATTTTTTTTCCAAATAATCCATTTGTGAATATGCATACATCATTTTATTGATTTATTTGCATAAAAATATCTTAAAATATTCTTTTCTTCATTTTGATCCTCAATATTAATATACCATAATTTTCTAACATGAAATTATGGTGAAAACTTCTCTTTTAATACCGAAATAATTTATGCATTTTTCTACGTAAAGTATGATGAAAATTTCTCTTTTAAATAATTAAAAATATTCATATTTTGAAATATGCCAAAAATTCTTCTTTTAATCTTTAAAATATTTGTATCTTGAATATCTTGGGAATTCCTCTTTTTGCATCTAACTTTATGCATCAAAAATAAATATAGCAAAATTTTCTCTTTTCTCTTTTTAAATAATTATGCATAAATATCATAAAAAATATTTTTCATAAATATGACAAAAATCATTATTTTTGCATAAAAATATCTATGGCTAGAATATGATGGGAATTCCTCTTTTTGTATTATTAATTTTATACATAAAAATAAGATTTTTCTTTTTTTCTCAAAATTTTTGCCATATTACTGAGAATGTTCAATTTTCTAACTTAAATGAATACACATAATTGAAATATGATAAAAACTCCTCTTTTAAACTAATTTTTTTTATGCATTCATAACATAATTATAAACATAATTATGATTAATCCTCTTGATTTAAAACATCCATTCATTATTTCTATAAGAGAATTCTTATAAAATGTTAGCATATCACTCTTTCAACTTTAAAATGAGTTTATAGGATTTTTCTAAATCATAATCAAGCTTAAAGAATTTAATCATCATTTTTAACTAGATTAAAATCATAAAAATACCTAATCTTTTTCTCTAGCTTGTCAAGCCTAGAGCTTTGTTTAAGATAATTAGTTTATCATTAAGAACCATCCTTCTAACAAGGATCTAACCATAAAGATGATTACTCTTTCCAAGAAAGAGAGATTTACTAATAAAAATACTATAATTAAGCATAAAGATTAGTATTAAACTATTTAAGCGTTATGAATCATTAAGAAAACTTGATTTCAAGAAAAAACCATTTAATTAAAAGCTTCCCAAGCATTAGAGGGGTTGGGAAGAAGAAAGTCATTGAGAAAGATAGAAAAACCATTGAATTAAGACTTACCTTTGATTTTAGCTTGATTCGAGAGAAGTGAAGCCCATAAAGCAAGGTTTGGCCACCTAGTTGGGGAGGGTAATCTCCAAGAGAGGATGGAGAATTGAGAAGCTCCAAAGCTCCCAAAAGTAGAGGCAAAATAGAGAAATAACCGAATTACACTAAAATGAAGATAATACTGACATGTAATTACTCAAAGATGAACATACAAAGGAATGAGGGTCTATTTATAGGTGAAGGAGGCCACTAACCAAGTCCAACTGAGTTTTAGAGGCTTCCAGCTTCAGTTTGATCCAGTTTGGATAAGATTTGGATCAGTTTAGCTCCCTTTTGTATCCAGTTTGCATGAGGAGAGAAAAGAGATAAAAATCTTATTTTTTTAAAATTAAAAATACCAAGTAATGATGAGAAAAAGGTGCCTACTTCATGGGACCTCTCTCTCCTTACTGAGGTGTCAAAATTTTGATTTTTTTAGTAATAAACCTTAATTTTTAACTAATAAACCTGGTACTCAGTCAACTCTTCATCTTATGTGAGCATTTACTCATTTTTGGAGTACTTTTTTTTATTCTTTGCATTTTTGTTATCCCAACACTTGGATTAATCCTATTGGCCTTTTAGAACCTTATTTGGACCTTAGTCAAAAAATTTTGAAAATGTAAACTCTTAAGCTAAGGTCTTTAATACACATATTCAATTAATTTCTAATACACATTGGAAAATTCTTTTTGAACTTCTGTTTGAGGGGGATTCATCTTAGATATTAGGAGAAACTTTGTATCCAGAAATATCTCAATTTTGAATTCTCTCTAGAATATTTTCTCTCTCTAGGCCAAAACACGAAAAAATAATATTTTCTTGCATTCTGAAATAGGGAATGAATGTAGGAGACTAAGATGAGGGCTTATACATCTTTTAGGGCTGAGGGAGGAACCTTACAATTTATAAATATCAAAAAGCTTGCTGGGCAGGCATCCGACCATACATAAGGAATGTCTTTCTTGATGAGAAGATACGTTAGATAAGCCACATCCACCAAATACTGCAAGAATCTATTTTGCCATTTAATTAGAACTAGAAATATTTACAATACCTTGATATTACGGGGTGACATCAAAGCTTCATTACTTCCACCTTCTTAGAGACGATTACAATTTTGGTTGCTCTGCTACATGCCCTAACGGTATTCCACTGGTGACTGCAAATGCACATTTAGCCAGATTGAGACAACTTAGACAAAAATGTGTGGCACTTGTCCAGACAAAATGCCAAAATAAGAAGATTCTCTACCATTTTACCAAAGACACTAAAATCATCCAATAATACTTTCAGAAATGTCACGAAGTAATCGTAGAAAATTTCTTGAACCATTCATTGAAATGTTGTTGGAGCATTCTTAAGACCAATGTCAACATTAAAAGCAAATGCTCCCCATTATATAACAAAAACTGTCTTTGGAGCCATTAAGACTTGATTACATCCACAACTAAAAGACAAGGAACTGAACAAGGAGGATAACATGGTCCTCCTATTCAACACAAAAAAACACAAAAATAAACTCAAGCTCAAAGGCTTAAAACCTTTCCTAGTCTCACTGATATAACCCTCTGCAAGGCTCTGTGCACATAGAGACACTTGACGGTGTTGAAATAACGAGATTTCAACGGTAGCAAGTTGAAACGCTACTATGGACCACTCACCAAAGCCACCCTAAGGGCCATTCATAACAAGAAACAAAGAAAAAAGGACCATGAAGATTGAAACAAGCCACCCAACAAGAGGCTAAAGCGAGGCAAGCCAAACTTAAATAGAAATATATAGTGATCAATATGGCCCCAGTGATAAACCTTGAAGAGGAAGAATGGGAGGTGAAGCCTTCTCAGTTGTCGTTACAAATCACCACCCCGACGAGCTTCGCCCAAAAATTATCTCTTGTAGACACGGGCTAATTACAACTTAATGTCCCATGAGACATGGCGTCCCCTCGGGGAACCTCCACTGAAAGGTACTCCTACCACGGTCACAACAGTGGCATCTCAAGAAGTTCACTTCTTAGGCACTATCACACTTTTATTCCACATTAGAAATAATCCCTTGGAGGAAAAGTTTTATGTGATTCCTATAGGAAAAATGCACAAAAAGATACTCCTTGGAAGGGGTTGGATGGCAAACAATAGGTGCAACATCGATTGAGATGCAAGGATGACTAACCTACAACTGGCCTCTAGTCAAGTGTTACTATCCTCATGACAGATGAAGAGCCCATACCCGCTGCTTTCCCATGCCAAGAAGTCACTCCTCCACTCACCCCACCATCATTCCATCCTCAAATCCTCACAAATCCATCCCACTTAAAAAGAGGCCGCCCATCACTCCGAACACCCCATCGCCTCCCTCTCACACCCTTCCCACTACCCCACCCAACAGCAACCCACTCCCACATCTCCAAAGCCACCCAAGCTACTGACCCACCAAAGAAAACTAACACTTCTAACGTCACTAAAAAATTCACATAAGACACACCTTCTCAAAAATGGGTACTTAAATAAGATCCATTTAGAAATTTGGTTATGTTTTGCCCAGGGTACCAAGGAAAAGAGTTTCCAAGCCCCCTAGCCGACGCTTCAAGCAAAGTTCAAGCATAGTACCCAGAAACATATTCACTTATAAAAATCTAGATGGACTCTCTCTTGATGAAGATCAGCAAGATCAACCAACAGATCCATATAAAAGAGCCATGGACTCATCCGCTGAGGACCAGCAAGGTCAATCAACTAGATCCATGCCCGAGTTCAAAAAACAACTCTAACACCTTGTTCCATTTTCTTCCCCTTCGATGCACGCATGGATTATCTTCGGCGATCCAGAGTCCGAGTACCGTATGGTCAGCATCCTCGAGGATCCTTCGCAGGTCATCTAACGCTTCACTCATAGACCGCTTCCTTGGTCCCTCATCCACCGTATTGAAAGTTCACCATTTAAATCGAACCGAGGCGAGACATCCTTCATTGACTCTCCGTCAACTATTGCAACTTTATCAATTTGGTCTCCACATGACCTTATTCATAAGATGGTCAAAATTCTTTCCCAGCATTCTTGACATAAAACAACCATTTAAAAACAAGACATAAATACAGTTTCTAACAAACTCTCATCGTTTCACATCGTTCCATATCATTTCTCGTTATTCCACATTCTTCTAAATCAATTCACTTTGCTTAATCCACATATATATTCCTATCGTCCTTCATCCAGACATAAATACAGTTTCTAACGAACTCTCATCTTTTCACATCGTTCCATATCATTTCTCGTTATTCCACATTCTTCTAAATCAATTCACTTTGCTTAATCCACATATATATTCCTATCGTCCTTCATCCATTCTCATCCAATCACATCATATTACATCTCATCCATTCTCATCCAATCACATTATATTACATCTCATCACATCTATCTTCATCACATCTCATCCATTCTTATCTACCCATATCCACATCACATCACATCACATCCATTTACATCACATCTCATCCATTCACACCTATCCCAATTCACATCACATATCACATCCATTCACATCACATCTCATCCATTCACACCCATCCCGATTCACATCACATATCACATCCATTCACATCACATCTCATCCATTCACATCTATCATGATTCACATCACATCTCATCCATTCACATCTATCTCGATTCACATCACATCACATCACATCCATTCACATCACATCTCATCCATTCACATCTATCCCGATTCACATCACATCCATTCACATCACATCTCATTGATATCTCTTCACATCCACATCCATTTACATCACATCACATCTTATCACATCCACATCCACATTAATTTGCATCACATCTTATCACATCCACATCCACATCCACATCCACATCCATTTACACATCACATCCTTTTACATATCCTTACATCTCATTCTCATCTCTTCATTCACATCCACATCCACATCCATTTACATCACATCACATCCACATCCACATTCATTTACATCACATCTTATCACATCTTATCCACATATATTCACATTTAATAACATTTTTTTCTTTTGATATCGATGAGACTTTTTTTAAATTTTTACCAATTGCTTGACGTAGTTAAATGTACTTTTTCTCAATGGATATTTTTATACTTTCTCAAATTTCTCAAGTGAAATATATTCAATATTATTCTTTTGAGTAAAAGATTCATAAGATTTACAAAAATCAATTCTATCCATATTTTTCAATAATGCTCAAAATTCTACTTTTGATAAATACTCATAATTTCTTTTTTTATTTAATTTCTTAGATCTCAAATATCATGAAAATTTCTCTTTTTTGCATTTAAATGATTCAATTCTAAATGTCATGAGAATTCTTCTTTTATCATAAATAAATTTATCTAAAATTTTTCTTTTCTTTAATAAAAATATCCATTATTTCAAATATACCAAAAAATTTACTTTTATCATTTAAATGATTGAATTTCAATTGTCATGAAAATTTCTCTTTTATCATTTAAATTTTCTCATGCATAAAATAAATTTATCTAAAATTTCTCTATAAATTAAATATTCATTATTTTAATATATCAAAATTTCTCTTTTTTAATTTAATTACATGGATCTCCATTATCATGAAAATTTTTCTTTTTGCATGAAAATAAAAAATATCAAAATTTCCTCTTTTCTTTAATTAATTATTTATGCATAAATACTAAAAATTAGTTTTCCATGAATTTGATGAAAATCATTCTTTTAGCATAAGATGTCTAATTCTAGAATATGGTAAGAAGTTCTCTTTTCACATTATGCATAAAAATAAGTTATGTATTAATTTTTAAAATTTTGCCATAGCTCTGCTGTTATTATTGATAATTTTTAATATTTCTAGAAAGAAAAAGACTTTGTAATACAATTATGATATAATACTATCCTTAGACTTAAATCCAATTTATGGAATTAAATCATAACTTTACCATAATTTTATTAACATAAAAACATAAAAAGTCATTTTCTTAACCTCTAGCTTAACAAGCTTAGAGATTAATTTTGAATTAGGAATTTATCAATGAGAAGCATTCATTTGCTAAAGAATTAGTCATAAGAATGACTATTTTATTGGGGAGAGAGATATACATTAAAAACATTCTAATTAAGCATAAAGATTAACTTTTTTGTGATTAATCATTAAAACTCTTAGAAAAAACTTGATTTACATTAAAAACTATTTTATTGAAAAGAGATATACATAAAAACATTCTAATTTAAAAGCATAAAGATTAACTTTTTTGTGATTAATCATTAAAACTCTTAGAAAAAGCTTGATTTACATTAAAAATAACTAAATAGAAACTTCTCAAGCTTGAGAGGGGTTGAGAGGTGAAATCATTGAGAATATAATCAAAAACCATGAATTCTTCTTACCCTTAAGTTTGGCTTGCTTCTTTATCCCAACCAATCGATTGGTTTAGTATATTGAGAAGAAATCTCCAAGAATTATTGAAGAGAGAGAGAAGCTCCAAGCTCTCCAAAAGTAGAGAATTTTTAAGGGATAATAGAAAATAACATTATTTTAATGTAATACTAGCATGGTATAGTTCACAGATGAGAATACAAAAGAATGAGGGTCTATTTATAGGTGAGAGAGGCCACTAATAACTGAGTCCAACTAAGTTCTAGAATTTTTCAGCTTCAGTTTGGCTGAATTTTTCAGCTTCAGGTTTGACTGAATTTGAATAAGATTTGGACCAGTTTAGCTCCCATTTTGATCCAAGTTGATCAAGGAGAGAGGAGAGATAAAAATATCACAATTATTTTGAATTAAAAACGCATCCACATGTGTGAATTAGGCGCCTACCTCAAGAGTCTCTTCTCCTTACTACCAAAGTGTTAAAAATTTATCATTTCTTTAAAATATCTCATTTTTTAGTGATCTCTTAATTTTTAACTAATAAACCTTGTACTCGGTCAACTCTTCATCTTATGTGAGCATTTACTCATTTTTTGATATTTTCTTTTATTCTTTGGATTTATCTCATCCCAACACTTGGATTAATTCTATTGGTCCATAGGAACCTTAATTGGACCATAATCTAAATTTTTTTAAAAATCTAAACCCTTAGGCTAAGGTCCCTTGTATCATTTTTAATTGATTCCTAATGCACATTAGAAAGTTCATTTTGAACTTATGTTTCAAGGGAAACTATTTTAAACACTGAAGATTTTTATATCCAAAGATATCTCAATTTTGAATTCTTTCTAGACATTTTCTCTCTCTAGGCCAAAACAGGATAAAACAAGATCTTTCTTCTATTTCAAAGAGGGGAATAATTACAAGAACAAAAGGGGAGGTTCTTACACCTTTACATCTCAAAAGCTAGAGGGAGAAATCTTACAACTTTCAAATCCAAACAAAGTAACTCTAGTCATGTACGTGGAGAATAACTATAGGCAGAACAGTCATGAATAGTTCATGTTAGAATGTCGCGAACCTCAAAGCTTTATTTGCCCTGTAGGCTTGAACATGTCAAGGACTCATTGTTTGCTCTGCAACCTATGTCTACGTGACATGAAATTCGATGACAGTTTGATGGACACGTGTTTCCCAACTCACAGTTGTTGACACATGTATTTATTTTTTATTCTAACTTCTTTGATGTGACTTTGAAATGTTTAGGAGATATTGCTCAATGGCAGACAATACCCGTCCAACTAGTATGCATCACGAGTCAAGGAGAACCTTTTGACAAGAGATATGACTCAGGACACATTGGAATCAGTAGAAAGTATGTAATATTTACTCTCTAGATATGTACTAGTGTCTCTTAAATTTTAAGTCTATGTATACAAGTTTTTTTATTTCGAACGTGTATGTCTATAGGATGCAACACGAACTAGGCTACAACTTGGGCATACATTATGTCTTGGCATGATAGGTAAGAAGAGTTTTAATGCCACTCTTGTATGTAATTATTAGAATGTTTACATTTAGTCTTATTTTGTACATGTAGGTGTGTATCATATGTTCTTTATATATCAACCAATAACTCATGTGTTTTTTAAATAACAGTAAAGGACTATGGTCATGAACCCACTCCTCACGAGATAGAGATGGCCACCTATCCGAGTTATAGGCATCTAAATACCTAGCTACCTCAACCAACTACTTTTGTAAGTCCACCGACTACTTTTGTAAGTAATCTTGATTAAATGTCATTCAACTTATAATTAAAGTATTCAAACATTAGCTAATTAAGTTTTCTAAGCCGTAGAAGTTGCATGGTGATGAGCACATGACAAAGGTAGATCGACACAGTGCCATTGGTTGCAAATCTACGTCAACACAGAGAGCAGCCTACACCAAGGGATGATGATCATAAGGACAATGAGGGTACAAATCATGGTGACTAGAAGGCCATCCTCCTCCGTATTCCAGATCCCTAGACTATTTTGTGTCCCATTTTGTATTTGGAGGCATTGTACATATTTATATCTACTATTATCCCACAACATTAGTATAGGATTAGGTAGACTATGTGGGCCTCACATTCTACCATTTGTACTCATCATGTTTTACCATTTGCAAACATTTTATCGCTTTACATACTTTGTACTCTTGTATGCTTACATATATTTACACGAGCTTTTATTTTTTTCCAACTTTGTGCATTCAACTTTGTGCACAAATGTAAATTGTTGAAGTATAATTATGTGCTTCTGATGTTATAATCCACCATGTTGAACTGATCTTTTCTCATTTATGTGCTCGACCTTTGAGAGAGAGAGAGAGAGAGAGAGAGTTCTTTAATGTATACTCAATCCAATTCGAGGAGAGAGAGAGAGAGAGAGAGAGAGAGAGAGAGAGAGAGAGAGAGAGAGAGAATCGGCGCATTGTAATGTGTATATGTGAGAGAGATAGAGAGAACCATCGCACTATGAGACCAATTTTTAATCAGGTAAAATATCCATTAGGCATCTCTTGAGCGGTGCACTAAAGGGACTGTCTTTAAGTGACACCCATGCACTAAAGGGATTGTCTTTAAGCGACACCCATGCATCAAGTATCGTTGAAACCATGGTACAACCATCTCTTAAGTGATTCACATTCATTAGGCAAAATTTAGACTAAAAAAGAGACCCTCTAAAAACTGTCATGTTAGCTTTTTCTTTAAAAAAATAGACTAATGGTTAAATACCACGTCATCACCAATTTGGAAACTTCTTGAATATGCAAAATTTCCCATCATGCTGTATATCATTGGAAATATCTCGAAGAGTAGATTCACAATCTACAATCTCCAACAAATATTGGTTTGATTTGTAAAAATTTAACCATCAATCCATTTTTTAAGAAAAAGCTAACATGGTAGTTCTTACAAGATCCCTTTTTGAGTCGAAATTTTGCCTAATGCTATGCTTAAGCGACATCTAAACATTGCAATGGGCTTGGCATAAGCCATGCACTATAATGACACCTGTAGCGATGAAAACAGACATCGCAGTTCTATGGAAAAGAATCAACGGCTATGCCTCTCAATGAGGAAAAGAATCAACGGTTGTGCCTCTCAATGAGGAAAAAAGCGTTGGTCTCTATAATCCAAGTGCAAGTCTTTTCCTTGATCTGACTATGGGACTTACGGGTTCGGTCAAATCAGTTCAGTTAGTTATCGCTCATGACTACGTTAGAGTAAAAATATCTTGGAGGAATCGCCCGTGCTTTCGGGACGTTTTTTCGGGTTTGATTTTGGAAGAATTGAGGGATTAGTCTCTTGTCCGGATATACGTGGACGAGGCCCCGAGTGCAGGACCCTGCCCCGTGCAAGAAGTGCTACTTCCGCTGCTTGCACCCCAGGATTCGTCGCGCAGAGGGAACAGGGATCTTTCACACCACCCCATCTAGATTTACCAAATCATGAAAAGCTTGTCATACTTATTTTATAACCATTTTATATAGGTTTTATACTACTTGGAAGCTTAAGCAACTTAATCAAGTCAAATTTACATATCAAAGACTTCACCATAGAAACTCTATCACCTAATTCTTGAAGGTTAAACCCTGCAATATTTTGAACATTAGCTCTAACCTATCCACATTCTTCATTTAATAGCACCTCAAAGATCCTTGCCCCCTCCGCGCAACGAGTTCGAGAGTGCCAGCACGGAAGTAGCACTTCTTGCGCAGCAGGATAGAGCCTCTCACTCGAGGCCTCACCCACGGATATCCGGACAAGAGACTAATCCCTCGGTTCTTCCAAAACCGAACCCAGAAAACTTCCCTCGCCCAGAAAGCACGGGCGATTCCTCCAGAATAATTTTATTCTAACGTAGTCAATGTCATCACTAACCAAACTGATCAGACTGAACCCGTAAGTCTCATGGTCAAATCAAGGAAAAGACTTGCACTTGGATCATAGAGTCCAACGCTGGAGGGAGTGTCTCAAGCAATACCTCTAAAAAAGTATCACTCACTGAATCTCTTGTTGTGGTGGGAACGTGTAGTTCTTTGCAAAGTCAACCATATAGAAAACTACACCAATAGGAAATTGTTGTAAGCTAGCATGAAACAAACGGTCTTGCCCCTTGGCACCATGAACGTGATGTATGTAGTGATAGACAGAAGATGTAAATGGTGTTCTGCTAGCTGTAATCTCCTCGAGTGCCCATGTGTCACATACTCATAATATTGTCATCAATTCACAATGTCGGCCACCCACCACACCACCAAGGAATCCTAGGTAAAAGCATGGTTAGGTATTCCAAAAAGGAGTGTCATTGACATTGCTTTGTCAAGTGGTGTGATAGCTTGTTTTTTTCCTAAAAATTGAATAGAAAAAGAGATTTTATAATAACAACCAAATCTTAAATCTAATGATGAAAAGATTACATGCATTTGCAACTAAGTGGAGCATGATGGGTTACTGCTTAGGAGAACACCAATCACATTGCTGCTTGGGCTCTCACTCACTCTCTTGTTGGAATAGAGCTCTCTCTCTCACTCTCTTGTTGGAATAGAGCTCTCTCTCTCTCTCTCTCTCTCTCTCTCTCTCTCTCTCTCTCTCTCTCTCTCTCTCTCTCTCTATTGGAAGAATAGCTCTCTCTCTCATCCTAGCATGAATGTTGAAGAGCATGCAGAGGTACAACTAAGTGGAGGCAGGAGAAATGTTTTTCTACCAGTATTGTCACTTCATGTCAATATGGATGCTAATAGGCATGTAGAGGTGTAAGAAAATGGAAGCAGGGTCGTTCTTCAGCACTTAAAACATAAGGGAGTATTGGGCTGTAAAGCAAAGGGAGCATCAACAAAAAGGTAAGGAGAAGCATTTTGCTTATGAGAACTGACCGTGGATGACAAGGAAAGAAAGAGGATTTGCAGGATTGTATCCAACCCATGGTTTGAACAAACAAAGGGTCTCGACAAATCTACAAGTAAAGAAATGTTTGAATAACTCCTCCATCACTCCAATTTCAGGGATGTTCTACCTGAACAAATGGGTTGTGAAAGAGCTCTGCTAGCTAACATTTACAACACTTTGGCGCAGGTGAAAGTGCCACGATCAAAGGATGAGCTCTTCTTGAAGAAGGCCTCTCTAATGATGGTTCGTAATGGTGATGGTTTTAATGGAGATGGAGGTAATAACAATTCTTTTAGCTTAGCAAAAGTAGCAAGGATTCTAGGTATCCACACAAAAGAAACCTATTTGCATCCAATACTCGCCTACAATCCAATGAGGATAGACTATTCCCACTGGAAATGTGTCAACGATAGCAGCCTCAAAGTAACATCATAAGACATGATGTTAAAGATATTGTATTTGGATTCTAGGTGTCTTAGACAAGGATCTCATAAAACCAAAAAGATGTCTACAAGTTGAGGGTTGGGAGACATTTTGTTGTAAAGCATCCTGCACATTTGCTTGAGGAGCCTTAGGTACTTCTATTCTGTGTAAAAGAGTCCTAAAGTACATTTAATACTCCTAAAACGCTTCTAGGTGGCCATGAAGTACTCTTCATTGGTGTACTAGAACTTAGATGTGCTCTTAATGTACTTATATTCTCCTGAAGTACTTCGAAGTATTGTTTAACTGGTTTTGATCCACCTCAAGCTCTTTCAAATGTGGTCATTAAGTACTTTAAATACTTCTAAACAATTCCTAGTTGTATTAAAGTGCTTTTGAAACTCCTAAAGATCTTTTAGGTTATCCTTAAGTTCCTTTTTTACTCAAACACTTCTAGGTGGTGTTAAATTTTTTGATATTTCTTAAGCTATTACAAAGCACCTTCAATTCATGTATAGCAGTCTACAAGTGCTCTTAGCACACCTAAAGCACTTCTAGGTTATCCTTAAGTTCCTTTTATACTTTTAAAACACTTCCAAGGGATGTTAAAATACTTTTGATATTACTTGAGCTATTTACAAAGTACCTTCAATACATGTATAGCACTTTAGGGTAGTATGCAAGTGCTCTTAGCATAACTAAAGCACTTCCATGTGGTTCTTAACTTGGTTTACAGCACTTTGAATTCTTCTAAACGTACTTTATATATCTCTTAGAGTCCTTTATAGGTTATCTTAAGTGCTTTTAATACTCCTAAAGAACTTTCAGGTTATCCTTAAGTTTCTTTATACTCTTAAAACATTTCCAAGTGGTGTTAAAATACTTTTGATAGTACTTAAGCTATTGCATTTTACCTTAAATACATGTTTAGCACTTTTAGGTGGTCTGCAAGTGCGATTACCATAACTAAAGCACTTCCATGTGGTCCTTGACTTGGTTAATAGCACTTTGAATTCTTCTAAAAGTACTTTATGTATCTTAAAGTCCTTTGTAGGTTATCCTAAGTGCTTTTGAAACTCCTAAAGCACTTTTAGGCTGTCCTTAAGCTCCTTTATACTCTTAAAACACTTCCAAGTGCACCTTCAATACATGTATAGCACTTTCAAGCAGTCTGCAAGTGCTCTTAGCATAACTAAAGCACTTCCATGTGGTCCTTAACTTGGTTTATAGCACTTTGAATTCATTTAAAAGTACTTTATATATCTCTTAAAGTCCTTTATAGGTTATCTTAAGTGCTTTTGATACTCCTAAAGCACTTCCACATTGTCCTTATGTTCCTTTACACTCTTAAAACAGTTCCAAGTGATGCTAATATAATTTTGATAGTACGTAAGGTGTTGTAATGCACCTTCAATACATGTTTATCACTTTCAGGTAGTCTACAAGTGCTCTTAGCATAACTAAAGCACTTCCATGTGTTATCCTAAGTGCTTTTAATACTCCTAAATTACTTCTGGTTCTCCTTAAGTTTATTTATACTTTTAAAACGCTTTCAAGTGGTGTTAAAATACTTTTGATAGTACTTAAGCTATTGCAAAGCACCTTCAATACATGTATCACTTTCAAGTAGTCTGCAAGTGCTCTTAAAATAACTAAAGCACTTCCATATAGTCCTTGACCTGGTTTACAACACTTTAAATTCTTCCAAAAGTACTTTGTGTATCTCTTAATGTCCTTCACAAGTTATCCTGAGTGTTTTTGATAATCCTAAGGCACTTTTAGGTTGTCCTTAGGTTTGTTTTATACTCTTAAATGCTTCCAAGTGGTGTTAAAATACTTTTAATAGTACTTAAGCTATTGCAAAGCAGCTTCAATACATGTTTAACACTTCAACGTAATCTGCAAGTGCTCTTAGCATAACTTAAGCACTTCCATGTGGTCATTGTCTCGGTTAACATCACTTTGAATTCTTCTAAAAGTTTTTTATATATTCTTTCAGCTTTTTCTAAGTTCAATTTAAAGTGGTTCAGAAGTACTTAAAAGTGGTGCAGAAGAACTTAGAAGTTGTCTAGAAAAACTTAAAAGTGGTCCAGAAGCATTGAAAAGTGGTCTAATGTAGTGTCAAAACTAAAGTGTTCCAACTATACATTAACAAACTCCTTGTTTTATAGTGGCAAGTGGAGTTCTACAAAAGATTCAAGGCCCGCTATCCGTATCTGATAATTTCTCAAAGAAGCTTTAATGGCCTTAATCCCTTTTTTTGTGTACAAGTTGATATGCTTGTTGTTGTGTTGCCCATGTGCAAATGTTGTTTTTAAATGATTCATTCAATTACATGCAACATAGTCAATTCGGACTCTACGAGGCAACATGCCAATGTGCTTGCACAATTTGTTCTTAGAGAATAAGCAATTGTGGATGTGTTACACTTTGGTTACACTAGTGTTACAACTTTATAGGAGTCCTTACTTTACCCAAGGCTAGAAGACTCAATGTTCCACAATTATAAATGCATAATGGGCCTGTGTAGTGAATGCGGCACACAAAGAATGGTGTTGTGTCCCAACAAGATAATAGATGTCAGTAACTTGCTCCTTTATGTCGAGCTCTTTGAAGACATAGAGAAAGGACATTTGATGAAGGTGGTGCAAATAAAAAGAGAAAAGATCTCTTGTGGTGTGAAAGATGAAGTGCATGGAATTTTTATCCTTGTTTGCAAAGTACATAAAGAGTTTTACTTCATTTGCAAATGGCACGCCTAGCAGTACAGAGATTGCATTAAAAACTTTCCTACTAATGTGGTAGTCTCAGTCATTGACTTTGCTAAGAACTATTCCTTCAGAGAGAAAAATGAAATCAAGTCAATGCATTAGTATTGTAATCAAGTGACCATCCTAGTGCAAATAACATATGTGCGCACCTCTTCAAGTGATGGCAATAAAACTCTCCATTTCTACATTTCAGAGGACAAGATACATCACACTCTGTTTGTGCAACACTGCTTCATGTTACGTGATCAATGGCTTAAAGCTGAAGGTCTCACACTCAAACATCATTAGGTGTAGTAGTCTGACGATTGTGCAGGCCAATTGAAATCCAGGTGTCCATTATACTTTGTCTCAAGGTACTTTAACTTAACAGGCCTAGAAATGTTGCGGAGCTACAAAGCTTTAGGATATGGGAAAGGGGAACACGATGGAGCTAGGGTTGTGATTAAGCGAGAGCTCACATGAGCAACTAAAACCAAATGGCTGGATTAATGTCGTGAGTTTCGTAAGGGAAAGGTTTTTTGGTAAGGAGGTTGATAGAGTGTTCTGGAACATCAAGAAGGATGAAGTAAATATAAGTATTTTGTGGGAATGCAAGCATGTTGGATGTTCACGTGCCATGCATTCTGTTAATGGATTTTCACCTACAGATAAATGTGCCTTAAGATGTAGGAGGCTTTCATGCTTTTGTTTATCCTTGAATGAAGGGAACATGGAGAAGATACAAGAACAAGGCATATGTAGAGATCTAGGCATATCACACCATTCAACTGGTGGGTGATGGAGACATAAGATGAGAGCTCTAGTGAAGAATAGGGTCTTGATAGCCCCACTTATGATGGTCACCCAGATGTGTTGAGTGACACATTGTGTGTTGGAGACACCTTTGCTGTCAATGTGTCAAACAATGGGCAACAAGGTTCAAAAGACTTCTTCATTGTTATATGTATTGAAGAAAAGCATAGGATACCTCGGGAGATGCCCGACAATTAGGGAAATATTTATGCTGCAAAATTGCTTGTAGTTACAGGACTCTACTACAAAAGAGAGTCCATGATGATGTCTGGAAGCTGCTTGTAAACAGGCCTCCGATTCTAATGTACTCATGCCTCATATAAGGGCCATCAAGTTTCATATTTAGCCCATACCAGGTCAAGCAAACCTCTTTAGGCTAGCATCCGAGGTGGAGGACAATATATATAACATCATGCCCTTCATAACTAACTAATTCTAGATCTATGAAGGCATTAGGTAGCAAGTAAAAAGAACATTTTGTTTTACTATCTCAACAAGTACATAGCAAGAATAGAGTCTACTTATTGTAACCATCCAAACTCATCTCTATAATTACTTCAATCGTCGTGATTGATGAGTGGTCTAGGTTGCCAGATTTCTAGTAGAATCTCATGTCTCACTTCCAAAAAAGAAGCCTTGATGCAACCAGTACTTATGTGTTTTGCTACATCTTTTGTGCTAATACAGCGATGTTATCATGGACTCAATATGTACTTTAAACATATCAAATGTACTTTAGATAGCTCCAAAAAGCTTTAAACAACTCATAACAGTCTCATGTTGGTTTCCCCTTTAAATCTTCCTTTCTCAATTTTGGAGGTGTTTCATACTTGCGCGACACCCGGTCTATTGTAATTTCTTTAATAGGAACCCAGACTGGTCTTTTTGTGCGTTGTGGCTCTATACAAATGGGAGCATATTTGAATATACACATGCTATAACAAACAAGAATAGACAGCTGATAGTGCATGACAAGATTCAATGGTTGGGGGATACAAGCAATGGTGTAGTGCTATAACAAACCAAAATAGAAAATGTCATTTCAAAATTAAGTGTACAGAGGAAATTTTTGCAACAAGAAACAATGCGCAAGTAGCAGACAGTGCTAAAGTTTTTTGCAAGCCCTAGACTTCAAAGGGTGCAGTAAAGGAGGTGCAAGTGCAATAATTTTGGGGAGTCCTCCATCTCTCTTGTCATGTTCATTTCCCTTCTTTGCTTTTTACTGCAAGTCACTTGACTTCTTTACAGCCTCTGTTGCTCTTCTTACCTTCTTATGTGGCCCACCTACACAAAATAAAATCATTAAATACAATGCTTTGGATCAATAATTACATGTGTCTAACATAACTTACCAGCATATCGATATTGCTGTCAATCCCGATGGCCTCTCTCTTTCTAGAGAGCTTAGTTGCCATCTATTGAAGAATCACCTTCTCTCCATTAGAATGCATTTTCAATGCAGCCTCTTGCTGTTGAAGAATCCAGGTCCATAGCATCCTCCAAGTGCATCGCCACCTTCTCAGCACCCACCGGTGTCATCTCTAATGTCTCACCAGCAGTATTCCCAACTGCCTTCTCAGCCTCTCCACCAGGACCGCTTACTATCTCCCAAGCAATACTCTCAACTGCCTTCTCAGCCTCTCTAGGTGCACAATTGACATTATCTGGGTTGTCATAGGCATACTGCTCTGCAGTCTTATCCACACCTAACTTAAATTCATCATCCTCCGAATCTAAAAAAATGTTACTTCACATCAGATGCTTTATGCCCTACATTCATCAGAATTAGATATTCTCTAGAGAAGATATAATACAAGATTAAGAGTGGAGTTGAAGAACCATACTTGTCATAGATGGCTAACTAGACACCCATTGTCTTGTAATCCCCGAGATCCTCTGACTACAACCACCCCACACATGAAGACCTGCCTTTCCACAAACAAGCAAAGACAAGGGGTGGTATTTGTGTCTACATATACAAGCACGTAGACACCTACCACATCCTCTGTCCCTAGAGGTAGGGTGTAAGCAACACAATAGCCCTCCATCCAAAAAGTGAACTCACATGGCTTTGGATTGGGGGGTGTTGGGACAATGGTGAAACACTCGCCAATTTCATTTGTTTAACCAATGCCTCTTTAAATCAACAATGGCTGTTGATATGTGTCAATTCAACCATAGCAACTTCATGATGTTTTTGCATTCCCATATCAAGTAGAAACCATGGTCAGACAAAAGTGCTTTTTAGAAAAGCACTTGAGTGAAAGGTTGTTTGTTATGCAGCATGTAGTTAATCCATGTCTGAAAATGTTGAAGCAACACATAAAGATGATGTATGGTACATTGATTCAGGTACTTCGAACCACATGACAAGTAATGGGGAGTGATTCAAGGAGATGAAAAACCTTGAAAGACCAGGTTTTGTGGAAACAGGGGATGACACTGCTCATCCAATTGCCCATATTGGAGATGTGCCATTGTTTATGCAGGATGGCCAAGTGAAGTACCTTGCAGATGTACTTCATGTTCCGAACATAACAAAGAATCTGGTTTCAGTTGGCCAGATGATTAAGTAGGATTTAAAGGTTCGGTTTGACCCTGATGGTTGTTATGTTGAAGACTTTAAAGACAAGTGCAAGTTGGTTGCAAAAGGCAACAGAGTGGACAGAATGTTTACATTGAATGTAAACATGCCTGAAGTGAGTGCTGCGATGTTTACAAATGGTTCAAGAATTGTTGTATACACAGACCTTTAGCATAAAAGAATTGGACATGTGAATGTGCAGAGAATGAAGTCTATGCAGTCTAAAGGAATTGTGACAGGGCTGCCAAAGTTTAAAGTTGAAGGTATGCAGAAAAGATGTAAAGCATGCCAATTTGGAAAGCAAACAAAGCATGTAGAAGATTCCTAGGCAAAAAGGAATCTTCTAGGTATCTATCTTGTCCCTTCTCCGAACCCTATCGTGTTATATATCAATGGATAGCTTTTGAAGAGTAGAATCTAAATATGTGAGGTCCGACAAATTTGGAGTTCGTTTGCAAAAATTTTATCCAGTGCCCCTTTTTGGAGGGAATATTCCGGTCAAACTTCCTTACAGGACCCCAAAATGAGCTCAAAAATTTCCTAATGTAACCAAAGGATATGCGCAGACATATGACATTGATTATGAGAAAACTTTCAGCCCAGTTGCCAAGATGACAACAGTGAGAGTTGTGAGACCCATACTGAGGTTATGTGAGGTCTACTTTGCATTGTGGACTATTTTATGAAACTGGGACAGAGATATGTGTACATGGGTACACAGATGCTGATTGGAACGGTAGTATCTCAGATAGAAGATCTACTAGTGGCTTCATGTTTTCTTTGGGAAGTGCTGCTATGACTTGGAGCAGCAAGAAGCAACCTACGGTTGCTCTATCCAGCACAGAGGCCGAGTACAGAGGTGCTGCTATGGCAGCATGTGAGGTAGCTTGGTTGAGAAAGCTACTTGCAGATTTGGGTCTATCAGTGGATAGACAAGTTGTCATTTTCTGTGACAACATTAACAGTATACAATTGGCCAGGAACCCAGTTTTTCATGCTCACACGAAGCATATAGAGGTCCACTACCATTTTGCCAGAGATATGGTCTTGGCAGGAGACGTTGACCTTGTTTATATCAGCACACAGGATCAAGTAGCTGACATCTTCACCAAAGCATTGGGTACAAAGAAGCTCCGCAGATTCAGGGCTTCGCTCGGTGTACATAAGATGGAGTTGAGCTCGAGGGAGAATGTTGAGATATCGAGCTCATCTAGTGAGACAGTGGACACTGATGACTCGCCTGGGGGATAGGCCCCACACTTACACCACTGACATGGTTGGTGAGATCATAGGTGATATGCGGCCAGTGGGATAACAGGTTGTGTGACAGCCATTCTAGAGACTGGCATAGTTATAGCGCCAGCTCATTTAGTTGGGTTCACACTATAGAGAATCCTAGTATGTATTTGGTTGAGTACCTTTTCATATGAGTGCACTCTTATCTTTGTATATGGTGTGTTGAGTGTTGTGTGAAGAAGAAGAAGATTTTCAGCCTCTCACCTTGTGTGTTCTCTCTTAGGATTTTATGAGTGTGTGTGTGTGCTTGCAAGAGCTCAAGCTCTCTTCTCCCCTGCATCTTTTCACTCTCCACCTGGCTGTATTTCATCTTCAAGTTTCAACTTCTCCCCTTCCTCTGCACATAGCTGTATAGACATACACATAAGGTCAGAATCAAGCTCCAGTAGCTAGACCTCTTCTCCATCATCCTCTAAACTGACCTCCTCTGTTTCAGAATCCTCTGTAGAGATAATCTCTTCATCTTCTTCTTTTGATGTAATACTCTCTAGAATCAACTCCTTTTCTTTGGCCATGTCATATCTAACCTATCTTTTCACTGGCTGGTCCAAACCCAAAATTAGATATCCTCTCCACCAATCCTGCCCTGCCCTCATGGTAATCAACCATGGCCTTCCAAGAATCAATGGATATGCCTCGGGCTTTGCTGAACATCTAATTCTGCTTCAAATCCCAAAACATTCACTTGGAGTTTCTTAACAATTCCCAAACATCTGACTTTAGCACTATTTGCCATTCAGACTCTAAATTTTGATGGGGCTCCAACCTTGAGTCTTAAAGCCTCCATGGTATGCCGGGTCATTACATAGACTTGTGCACCACCAGAGCAATATATATCTCGGGGACTCTGTGTTTATTCACCCAAGCATCCACCACTCGTAAATAATCTTTGTCTCCCTTTACATCCACTATATTAATTTGACCCCCCTTCTTCTCTTTCCTGGGTTGTCTTGTGCTGACCAACTTACTTCATGTGCTTCTAAGTTTGGGACACAACTGCAATAGTTGGGTCCATGTCAGATTAGGACCCTTCTTCTAAAGGTCCTTCATCAAATCATATTCTTCCTCATGGACTCCCAAGGAAAAATCCTGCATGCCGATGTGTCTTCTAGGCTTGGTTTTCTTCTTTCCTTCCTTGGATTGATTCTTTGCTTGCTTTCCTTTCTTCCTCCTAGATGGACTTGGCTCATCCTCTACTTCTGCCTCTCTAGTTCTTTTGTTGGCTAAAGTATCTGCTTCATCAACTCCAATCAAATTCACTTCTCCTTGTCTAGGTCCATTGACTAGCTGCTGTTGAACCTATGGTACAGGTCAATTAGGCATCTCTTATGCCCTTTTGACGTCGTGCCTTTCCTCCTTCCTAGGTGCCAAGGGATACACATCACCCCCCATTCTCCTGGGATATGGGCACTGAAGAGATATGTCCCCTTTCCATACAGTTAAAACATTAAATATTCATGTTTGGGCCTCCTCTTCCCCTGCCTCTTATAACATCATCTCTTTCTCCTACCCTAGGGGCATTTCTGTCTCCTTTCAATAGATTCAGATTCAAATTTTCCATTTACTGAGTCAAAATTAATACCCACAACTAACCTTCCTTCAGTCTGAACTTCCTCCTGTTTTTGAGCCAACCTCTATAGTTTCCACTTCTCTCTGGCTATCCTCAAAGCCTCTTCAAAGGTTCCAGGTATCTTCAACTCCACCTTCTCCTTCAGATCAGCATAGAGACGGGCTGAATAAACCTGTCTTTCTTCAAAAGGACAAGCGGGTGCTCTATTCCCAAAGAAGTGCCCCATCTTACCCACAGATCTTCAAAATGGTCCACAAATCTGTCAAACACTTTCAACAGACGCCTCGCTTGGGGTTGGTGTGAAAAAGGCACGAGTTGTTGCACTGTTATCTAAGAAAAGCATTGGCATAGGTAGGTCAGATCCGATGCCTTGTATGGAAGCAAGGAAATGTGTGCAAAACAAGTAGAAAACTTAAAACAGTTTTGGGTTGTTTTTAGATTGTTTAATGGCTATTTATAGCCCACCAACCCTCTGGGCTGGCTGTTGTCGGCCAGCCTTAGGGGGCCTGCTGGCCAGGCAGCCCGACAGGCCCCAGGGCCCTGCCTAGCCAGTCAGCCAAGTGTGGGGGCAGCCACACAGGTTGTGCAGGTCTGCCCAGAAGTCCTGCCAATGCGCATGATGGCCACCAACCATTTCAACAGTGTGCAAATAATGGAAAAAAGGCATTTATTGTTGGACCAAGTTGTGGAGGAAAAATATGAGCTGGCCGACCAAAGCATCTTAGGGGTATAAATACCAAAACCTGAAAAGTGCACTCTTACAAATTACAACTAATCATTTAATCATAAAGCATTAAATCCAAGATAGAAATACCTACTCTTTCTAGGAGGGAGCTGGGTTCCTTTGCAAGCCCCTTTCCTCGATCATTACATGTCGGGGTTTCTTGAGTAGCGCTCGATGTAGAATGATCGTCATGCCGCTCTCGTATAGTTATGGGCACCTCTCAATGTCACACACCACCGGTCGCGCTTGCAATCCTTCAATCGTATTCTGAATTTCCTCTGCTGTTGCATTTTGCATAGCAATCAATGCATCTTGCAATACATCATCCACAAAGTTCGCATCAATAAGAATGGTACGCAATAGGGTGATAAGAAGTGCACAACGGGGATCCATAGGGCACACCAAGGAGATCACAAGCAGCTAAGAAAATGGCCAGATTGGATTTCTCACTAGCTGCGTAACTTGCCTCTAGGGATTGTTTCTTGGTCCAAGCTTCTCAGATGCACAGGGTCTCCATTCTAGGTTTTAAGTTGCTCGACCTTAGCAAGGTGCAATAGTCTCATCTAGATTGGGTATAAGGTCAAAGCTCTAGGCCTAGGTGAAATCGGGCCCTAAATTATCCTAAAAACTCTCTTAAGATGACTTAATTTTCAACCAACACACTTGAGTATCGATGGATCTCAATCAAGTCCCAAAGTATGTCAGACTGGCACCAAAATTGATAGAAGGCTAGAGGGTACTATGAAGATCACTCTAGGCAACTCACTTTGCTCTCCCCAAGCCACTTGCTATTTTTAGTAAGGCAAAAAAAACTTGATAAGTTAAACTTAACAGGATGCTAGGACCATTGATTGTAAGCATTACCTAGTTTTAACTAAACCATATAGATATAAAGATAATGTGAATGACCTATCTAGCAGTAGAGAAATATTCAATTATTACTGGAGTTCCTCGATGTGGTGTAGTATTCATGGATGCCAAAGGTGATGTTGATACTATGGCTACAATTTTCTTTAATTTGAGCTCCCACAACCTTCTAATCACTTCCAATATCCTCATATCATTAGGAAGTTAAATCTATACCCAATACTCAGCTTATAAGGCTTAGAACCACCCCAAGGGCCTGGGCTGGTAGCCAACAGTGCCCATGGCCCTGCCAATCAGTCGGCTTGTGTGGGGGCAACCCCCACACTGATTGTGCATGGCTGCCTAGCCAGATCATGCACAGGTTGGGCAGCCTCTGTCCACTGTAAAACAAGCAGCAGGAGTATCATCAAAAGCAGCAGCAGTATCATCATATTCAGCAGCACCAGCATCAGCATTGACATGGAGGGTGGGGCCTCTGTCGCCTGGCTGTAGACAGGATGTCGCCAGGCAGCAGAGTACCCCAAAAGCAGGCAGCTAGATGCCCAGCCAAAGCGCAGCATTTATATTATTAAAAGGGGATTTTATGTCCAATCAGTATAGGCCGACTGCTGGATACTGGTCGACTGCACCCTCAGAATATTATATAAGCATTGCATCATTTTCAGCATAAGGAAATTCAGTAGTTCATCTATCTTTCATATAGAATCAATAAGACTCATGTAGAAGGGTCCTAGGTCACCCCCTATGGGGCTGACCATAGCCCTACATCATGTATATGCATTAACCATAGTAATACAAAAAACCTGACACCTAATCTGTCTTCTTCTCTCTCCTCTGTGTCTTAATCATGTGTTAATTAGCATCAATGTTCTTAACATAGTCACAGGGGACGGAGGGGACGGCTGCTTGGAACGCGGGGACGGCGATTCGGGACAGAACAGCAACGGGGACGGACGGACGTCCCCCACGGCACATTTCTCACAGGGGATGGCGATGGGGATGGCGCAGGGACGGGGACGGCTGTCAGGGACGGCTCTGTGAGGGGACGGTAGAGAGCCGTTGCGCTCGCCGTTTTTGGCCGTTGCGCTTCCCGTTTCTAGCCGTTTATGGCTGTTGGCTTTGCCTTGGGCCTTGCCCCTTGAGCCTTGAGCCTTTGAAGCTTAGCCCTCTCTCTCTCTCTTGCCCTTGAGGCTTTCCTCTCTCTCTCTTGCCTATCTATATAAGAACAAGCCTCTACAAGGCTACAAGCACACACAATTCTCAAGGCTCAAGCTTTCAAGGCTCAAGCTCTCTCTCTCTCTCTCTCTCTCTCACGGTTCACCTCTCCCTCAAGCCTCTTGAGTCTTCCAACTTCCAAGACTCTAGGCTCTAGGCCTCTCTCTCTCTCTCTCTCTCTCTCTCTCTCTCTCACGGTTCACCTCTCCCTCAACTTTCAAGCCTCTTGAGTCTTCCAACTTCCAAGCCTCTAGAGTCTAGGCTCTAGCCTCTAGGCTCTAGGCCTCTAGCCTCTAGGCTCTCTCTCTCTCTCTCTCTCTCTCTCTCTCTCCCCCAGTATGGTACAGGATGGAGCTAGCTAGGTTGCATATCATGATTGTATACTCCATGCATATAGCTTTGCATTCTCCTAGTAGTAGAGCTCCATCCCTTGCACACCCAGATTCAGCTTTTTTTTTGTTCAGTACTTTTTCATTTTGTTGGGATGACAGAGGATACCCCATACAGGTACTCCGATTTGTCTCATAGGCTGAGTTCGGTCTTTTGGAAGACATTAATAAAATCTTTCTTTCTTTCTTTCTCTCTCTCTCTCATTCCTCAAGGCTCAAGAGTCAAGCCATCTTTCAACCATGGCATCCTCCTCACGTGCCGAGGCTTCTCGTAGAAGGACAACGGGATGGACATGGTGGGAGGAGGTTAACTACACCACATCCGTTCATGGAGGCAGTTCTCGGCCATGGGTATGCAAGCTTTGCCCGTACCGGCGAACGGGTGGCGCCGATAAAGTGCGAGTCCACCTCTTGCATGAGAGTGGGCATGAGGTGAGGTTTTGCACGAATGTCACGCCCGAGAAGAGACGCCGAGAAGAGACGGGAACTTCTTGACAAACTTGGCGTCTACAAAGCGGTCGAAGCGACAAGAAGGACACCACGAGTGGCCGTGGATCCCGCGACGATGGGGAGAGGAACTCAAGCCTCTACAATAGAGTCATGTGGTGGATCGGGATCATGCACACCATCACCTTCACCATCAAGTCGGAATGTTACTCCATCCACGACGCCGGCACCCTCCATCTCCACGGCCTCTCAATCATTACGTGGCCCACGGCGACAATCTACACTTGGGGAGAATTGGAACCCCAAGTTGAAGGAGGAGGTGGATATGGCGGTGGCCCGCTTCTTCTTCCACGACCACATTGCCTTTCAAGCGGCTAGGTAAGTGCTTGGAGCAACTTTGGAGTACCTACAGCCACATTGCCTCTAGGAAGAGGAACCGACTCGGGGTAGAGCGTGCCAATGACCTTGTCTTCGTCAGCGCGAACTTGCGAATGCTTTGCAAGAGCGTGACCAAGAAGGCAGATTCCTTCACCAAGTGGGAGATGAGTCAACAAGAAGAGCAACAAGAGGATGAGGTGCAGGAGCAGCATGCCAGTGAGGATGAGACTGAGGATGAGCTTGATGCTTCTTTGGCACAAGCTACCCATGACCATGAGGCGAGCACTTCACGTGGATGAACATTCATGGATCATGATTCATGGGCCTTACTACTTAGCTCTAGCCTCTAGCCTCTAGTCTTCAGCACTTTTTTGTCATTGACTCATTTGAGTCCGTCCATGTATTCTACCTCCTTAAGGCTTAGTCCTGACTCCCGACTCTTGAGTCATGACTCATTTTGTATCTACTTAATTATTAATATGACTCAAAAGCTTACCATTTTAGTGTAAATTTGTGCTCATTTTGATGTACTTCCAAAGTAGAATAAGTGTAGAGTAGAAAAATTTTAAAAAAAAGTATTTTTTTAGTGCGGTTCCCTCCCCCGTCCCTGTTCCCTACTTATGGCCGTCCCCCGTCCCGTCCCCGTCCCCGTCCCCCGTCCCTTGTGACTATGGTTCTTAATCATGCTTAGGGCTGTGCATCAGTACATCAAGGCTTCCGTGCATACAACACTCCTGCTGAGTTTGAAGGCCATGCATAGATGGTAACACAGTATTCAAGGTGGTTGACTATGGAAGTGGTGGTGCCGCCATGAAGGAGAAAGGCCATTGAAACTGCTGCAGTAAAGATTGACCATGACTTAGGACTTCTGATTGCCCCACCTGCACAGAATTAAATGCATTTGAATATGGCAATAAATGTTGCTGAGTGAGAGGCTGGACAACATAATCTTCTACTGCATCCTGTGCAGCTGGATCCTTCACTTCTGTTTCTTCTTGTTGTTCACATTCTGGCATGTAAACATCGCTTTCACATTGTGAGTCAACAGGATTGTCAAGATCATCTATGACACCATCTCCAACCTCCTCCATTTGTTGACTTTCCCAATTAGCCTCTTCTACTTCTGTTGCATTCACATGCTCTTGGCCATCCCCCTCATCTTCATGGTCCTTTGCACTCTCCCACTCTTGATCCTCCAACTCATCAATAGCTACCTCATTCTGCAAATCAAAACAATCATGCACATGTACTTCTTTACCCGTATCCTCTGCTCTTTCTTGCACAAGCCAATCTTCATCATCACCTATAGGATCTTCTGACCTGGTCTCTTGCATGTGTCTTGGATCAATTTCTACACCGTCCCATGGAGAACTCAGCCTCACAAGACTCAATCCCTGATTATCAAATTGACATATCTTAATGCCATGATTCTCAACTTCCTTTGCTACTTACAATCGCGCACCATTAGTAAGATCCAGCACAACTATATCCCAAACAACAGCACATAGCCTTCCATCATTTTGGGTAGCATCTGATGACCATGAATCTATGGAGTGCTCATCCCATAGAATTTTTCTATGTGCAAGGATATAGGCAAGATCCCTACCATATGCACCAGGACTCTAAGAAACTCCCATACCAACAGCCATGGGGATATCCCAAGAAGGACGAGCTGACTAAGGGCAACACTTGGCACTCATGACCTTCCGCTTCCTCCCTTGCAAGTGCAACCCCAACAAAATGATTCTGATGAGCATAAGATATCTTAGCAGTACTGCTAAAATCACTCTCCGATTCTGAATCACTATCAGCCTTAGAATCATTCAAATATTTCTCCTCAAGGTCCTCAACAACAAAAACCTGCAAAATTTGGGAAATTTTAGAAGGAAAACCTCCAAAATTTGTGAAATTCTTCAATTAATAATTTCCCAAATTTCTAATGAAGGTTTTTAACTTTTTGGCAAAATTATTTTTTTCGAACACTGGCCTGCTGGCCAGGCAGCCCGACAGGCCCCAGGGCCCTGCCTAGCCAGTCAGCCAAGTGTGGAGGCAGCCCACACAGGTTGTGCAGGTCTGCCCAGAAGTCCTGCCAATGCGCATATGGCCACCAACCATTTCAACAGTGTGCAAATGATGGAAAAAAGGCATTTATTGTTGGACCAAGTTGTGGAGGAAAAATATGAGCTGGCCGACCAAAGCATCTTAGGGGTATAAATACCAAAACCTGAAATCAGTGGACTCTTACAAATTACAACTAATCATTTAATCATAAAGCATTAAATCAAAGATAGAAATACCTACTCTTTCTAGGAGGGAGATTCTGGTGTGATGTGGGTTCCTTTGCAAGCCCCTTTCCTCGATCATTACATGTCGGGGTTTCTTGAGTAGCGCTCGATGTAGAATGATCGTCATGCCGCTCTCGTATAGTTATGGGCACCTCTCAATGTCACACACCACCGGTCGCGCTTGCAATCCTTCAATCGTATTCTGAATTTCCTCTGCTGTTGCATTTTGCATAGCAATCAATGCATCTTGCAATACATCATCCACAAAGTTCGCATCAATAAGAATGGTACGCAATAGGGTGATAAGAAGTGCACAACGGGGATCCATAGGGCACACCAAGGAGATCACAAGCAGCTAAGAAAATGGCCAGATTGGATTTCTCACTAGCTGCGTAACCATTGACAATAAAATAGCATTTTCATTACATTGAAAAGAATTATACCAAAACAAAGAATTAACCACAAAGTTATGAGTATGAACAAAAGATTGAGAAGGAAGAGAATCTGAACAAGGACCAATGGTATAAGCACCAATGCAAGAAACCCATACACCATTCTCTCTCTCTTGATGATGCTATATATAGCATCACGCCTCTTCCATCATTTTTCATCTCAGTTTTGGGTTCTCACTTGAGGTCCTGCGTGCATTATCATGCACATGAAGTAGTGCCAGGCTGTACTGTGAGTCTCCCTCTAGAATGATGTCAGATGATCTGTGTATCTGGTTTGCGACCGGGTGCCGAACATCTATAGATGCACGTAGGAAAAGGGTCCAGCTTATAAGGCTTAGAACCACCCCGAGGGCCTGGGCTGGTAGCCAACAGTGCCCACGGCCCTGCCAGTCAGTCGGCTTGTGTGGGGGCAACCCCCACACTGATTGTGCATGGCTGCCTAGCCAGATCATGCACAGGTTGGACAGCCTCTGTCCACTGTAAAACAAGCAGCAGGAGTATCATCAAAAGCAGCAGCAGTATCATCATATTCAGCAGCACCAGCATCAGCATTGACATGGAGGGTGGGGCCTCTGTCGCCTTGCTGTAGACAGGATGTCGCCAGGCAGCAGAGTACCCCAAAAGCAGGCAGCTAGATGCCCAGCCAAAGCGCAGCATTTATATTATTAAAAGGGGATTTTATGTCCAATCAGTATAGGCCGACTGCTGGATACTGGTCGACTGCACCCTCAGAATATTATATAAGCATTGCATCATTTTCAGCATAAGGAAATTCAGTAGTTCATCTATCTTTCATATAGAATCAATAAGACTCATGTAGAAGGGTCCTAGGTCACCCCCTATGGGGCTGACCATAGCCCTACATCATGTACATGCACCATAGTAATACAGAAAACCTGACACCTAATCTGTCTTCTTCTCTCTCCTCTGTGTCTTAATCATGTGTTAATTAGCATCAATGTTCTTAACATAGTCACAGGGGACGGAGGGGACGGCTGCTTGGAACGCGGGAACGGCGATTCGGGACGGAACAGCAACAGGGACGGACGGACGTCCCCCACGGCACATTTCTCACAGGGGATGGCGACGGGGATGGCGCAGGGACGGGGACGGCTGTCAGGGATGGCTTTGTGAGGGGACGGCAGAGAGCCGTTGCGCTTGCCGTTTTTGGCCGTTGCGCTTCCCGTTTCTAGCCGTTTATGGCTGTTGGCTTGGCCTTGGGCCTTGCCCCTTGAGCCTTGAGCCTTTGAGGCTTAGACCTCTCTCTCTCTCTCTTGCCCTTGAGGCTTTCCTCTCTCTCTCTTGCCTATCTATATAAGAACAAGCCTCTACAAGGCTACAAGCACACACAACTCTCAAGGCTCAAGCTCTCTCTCTCTCTCTCTCTCTCTCTCTCTCTCTCTCTCTCACGGTTCACCTCTCCCTCAAGCCTCTTGAGTCTTCCAACTTCCAAGACTCTAGGCTCTAGGCCTCTCTCTCTCTCTCTCTCTCTCTCTCTCTCTCTCTCTCTCACGGTTCACCTCTCCCTCAACTTTCAAGCCTCTTGAGTCTTCCAACTTCCAAGCCTCTAGAGTCTAGGCTCTAGCCTCTAGAGTCTAGGCTCTAGCCTCTAGGCTCTAGGCCTCTAGCCTCTAGGCTCTCTCTCTCTCTCTCTCTCTCATTCCTCAAGGCTCAAGAGTCAAGCCATCTTTCAACCATGGCATCCTCCTCACGTGCCGGGGTTTCTCGTAGAAGGACAACGGGATGGACATGGTGGGAGGAGGTTAACTACACCACATCCGTTCATGGAGGCGGTTCTCGGCCATGGGTATGCAAGCTTTTCCCGTACCGGCGAACGGGTGGCGCCGACAAAGTGCGAGTCCACCTCTTGCATGAGAGTGGGCATGACGTGAGGTTTTGCACGAATGTCACGCCCGAGAAGAGACGCCGAGAAGAGACGGGAACTTCTTGACAAACTTGGCGTCTACGAAGCGGTCAAAGCGACAAGAAGGACACCACGAGTGGCCGTGGATCCCGCGACGATGGGGAGAGGAACTCAAGCCTCTACAATAGCGTCATGTGGTGGATCGGGATCATTCACACCATCACCTTCACCATCAAGTCGGAATGTTACTCCATCCACGACGCCGGCACCCTCCATCTCCACGGCCTCTCAATCATTACGTGGCCCACGGCGACAATCTGTTGGGTATAAAGTCCCAGTTTCGCCTCCGGACCTTGATCGTCGCGTAGCTCTTTTCGAGAGCTTCGCGGCCATATATTTACTTGTACATTTGGCCCCCATTTGGGCCTTGTAACGGCATTCTTTGTATTTGGTCCGCCCCATAAGTTGGGCGCCCGCCCATATTAGACCTAACCCTAACTTTACCCTTGTATCTCTATAAATACGAGGTCTCCCTTGAGCCTCAATAAGACATCAAGATATTCTTGAGCATTGTGTGAGTTCTCTCTCTCTCTCACTCTTCTCTACCTCCTCTGCACTTCCTTGGCTGCAAGCTCTTGTGTTTGAGTCATTCTCCTCCAACAACTGGTATCAGAGCTATGGAGGGAAGCTGTATGCAGAAGCTATGGAGTTAGAGGTGTCTTCCACCACTTGACTACGGGATTGTCTGCGTTTTTCGCGTCAAACACCTCCCTTCTATCTGCAATCAGCAGCGTTTGCTGTTTTTCCTCTCCCTCCTGTACGGCTGCCACCAGCAAGCAGCCCGGGCTGCAGCCAACAGCCCCATGACCACTAGCAGCAGCCGACGCTGCCTCTAGCAGCCAGGAACTACGAGCAGCCCCAAAGACAGCAACATACTGCCCCGGATCCGCTTCAGCATCAATATAGAGCTGCCCCGGTCCTCTTTTGCAGTATCTCCGGCTGCCCCTCGGGTTTACATCGACATCCGGTGATTCTCTTCCGCCGTCTTCTTCACTTGAAGTTGTTTCATCAATCTACGAGCATCCTACTGTCAACCCGTATCTGGTACATAACATCTTGCTATTGCTTACTTTCTGAAGTGTCAGTTTGATAAGTCATGGCGTCTACAAGTGATCTTAAGGGTCTACTAGAGATTAAGAAGTTTGCAGGCACTGGGTTTGATCTTTGGAAGGTGAGGATTCAGAATATCCTCTATCTGCGGGAATGTGATACTGCACTTGAGCAGTTCAAACCCGCTGCTATGACAGATGATGAATGGGGAGTCCTGAACAGAAAGGCCGTTGCCTATCTCCAGATGGCTGTTGCTGATGAGGTTCTTGTTGACCTCAAAGGGCTGACAACAGCCTATGCCGTCTGGGAGAAGCTGAGAAGCACCTATGAGATCACCATGCCAGTGAACCAGGTACATCTCATCAGGAAACTCATGAATATGCAACTTGATGATTCTAAGAATGCAGTAGAGCATATTACTGCTTTCACAGGGGTGCTTAATCAGATGCAGGATTCTGGATTGCCTGCTTTTGATGATAAGTTGAAAGCTATCTTTTTGCTCACTACTTTGCCTGACTCTTGGGAGACACTTGTGGTGTCACTTGGGACAAATCCCAACCTAACTTTTGATGGAGTCAGGGGTGCTATTCTCAATGAAGATATCCGGAGGAAGACCTCAGAGACTAGCGGTTCTGCAAATGTCTCACGAGGGAGGACGACCAAGCGGGGAAATACTACTACCAATTCAAAGGGTAGAAGCAAGAGCAAGGGCCAGCAGTCTGATGTTACATGCTATCAGTGTGGTCGTAAAGGCCACAAGAAGCCAGATTGCAAGTTTTATAAGATGGAGCAAGACCGGAAGAAGAAATCCAGTCATTCAAATGACAAAAAGAAGGAAAAAGAGAGTAATTCTAGCAAAGCAGAAGAGTTTGAAAAGGACACGAGCAAGGCCAATGTGGCCTCTGGTGTTGTCATAGAGGAACTGTCTGACTCAAATGATGTGCTATGTGTTTTTTCTGCTAATGCTCTTGATGTTCATAACTTGCATGTCACAGAACCAGATGTTATTCATGCCTTGATGTATGAATCTGATGTGCTTTCACAGACTTGGATTATTGACACGGGTGCCTCTTTTCATGTAACTCCTATCAAGGAGTGTTTTGCAACTTTCACTGCAGGCTCCCGAGGAAAGGTGTTCTTGGGGAATGATCATGCTTGCAATATTGAAGGCATGGGCACCGTGAATTTGACTTTGCAGGATGGTAGTGAGTTTGTGCTGCCAAATGTGAGGTATGTGCCTGGTTTGAAAACCAGTCTCCTGTCTGTGGGCCAGCTTGATGCCTTGGGATACACGGCCATATTTGGAAATGGCACAGGAAATTTACCAAAGGCACAAGGCTGATTACAAAAGGATGCAAGAAAGGAACATTATATAGCCTTCATGGTCAGGCTTTGTCTGGTAAGTTTATTGCTTTTGCAGAGGTACGCTCCCACATGGAGCTTTGGCATAAGAGACTTGGCCACATGAGCCAAAAGGGTCTCTCCATTTTGTCCTCCTTGAACAAGTTTGATGCAAAAGGAAGCAAGCTTGATTTTTGTAATGATTGCTTGTATGGGAAACAGAATAGGAGTTCTTACTCCTCTGGTGCCTCTCGCAAGGCTGAAAAGTTGGACTTGGTCCACTCTGATGTATGCAGCATGCCCATTAAATCTAAAGGTGGTTCAAAGTACTTTGTGTCTTTTGTGGATGATCACTCACGAAAAGTATGGATCACTTTGTTGAAATCTAAGGATGATGCTTTTGCTCAAAAGTTTTATGCATTTGTTCATACTCAAACTGGAGTGAAGATTAAATGCTTACGCACTGACAATGGGGGTGAGTTTGTTAGTACTAAATTTCAGAAATTTTGTGATGATAATGGCATTAAGAGGGAACTTACACCCCCCTATAGCCCCTCTTCAAATGGTGTGGCTGAAAGGTATAATCGTACACTGTGTGAAAGAGTTCAATGCATGCTGTCCACAGCTAATCTCTCTCAGGATTTTTGGGGAGAAGCCTTGAAAACTGCAGTTCATGTTTGCAATCGATCTCCACACACAGCTTTGAAAGGTGGAATCCCTGAGGAGGTTTGGTCTGGCAAACCGTCCTCATATGACCACTTACGCATCTTTGGTTGTGATACATATGTGCATATCCGCAAGGAAGATCGGAACAAGCTTGATGCTAAGTCCGAGAAGGGCACCTTCGTTGGCTACGGTGATGAAGGTGAGATGGGCTACCGTGTGTGGTTGCCATCAACCAACAAAGTGGTTCGCAGCGGGGATGTTGTATTTTATGAGGCAAAGCTGCTCCGTAATGTTTGTGCCTCTCATGGTGATCAGAAAAAGGTCAAATTTCAGCAAGGGCAGCCACCCATTGATGCTGAAAATGAGCCCCAGGATGCTTCACAAAGGGCTGAACATAATGAGTACGTGATATTTGAGCCAGAAGAGGTTGGACAGCCGCTTCATGCTCCTGGAGGTGTAGGGCAGCAACCCCTATATGCTGAAAATCAGGCTGTTCGTGAAAACCCGCAGCCTTTTGATGCTGAAATTATGATTCCTCCCAATATTGACCCCCAACCAGCCAATGATCATTGGGTACGGAGGTCTACTCGTTTTCGGAGGGAACCTCAGCGTTTTGATCCCTCTTTGCAACATGTTTTGCTTACAGATGAGGGTGAGCCTCTTACTTTCAAAGAGGCTAAGTCTTGTGAACTCCGAAACAAGTGGGAGCATGCTATGCAGGAGGAGATTAAGTCTCTACATGCAAATGACACTTGGGACTTGGTTGAGTTGCCCAAAGGAAGGAAGGCTATTCCTAACAAGTGGGTGTACAAAGTCAAGACAGTTGACGGCCAGCCTAAGTATAAAGCCCGCCTTGTTGCTAAGGGCTATGCTCAGAAGGAAGGGATTGATTTTCAGGAGGTCTTCTCTCCTGTGGTCAAAATGACCACCCTGCGTGTTTTGTTTGCTCTCACTGCTGTTTTGGATTTAGAACTGTATCAGATGGATGTAAAGACAGCTTTCTTACATGGTGATTTAGATGAAGAGCTGTATATGAAGCAGCCGGAAGGCTTTGTCATTCCTGGCAAAGAACATCTGGTTTGTAAGCTGAAGCGTAGTCTCTATGGGCTGAAACAAGCCCCGAGGCAGTGGTACAAAAAGTTTGATGCTTTCATGCTTAACCAGAAGTTTAATCGTAGCCATGCAGATCATTGCTTGTATACTGAAACTGATGCAGATGGCAGCCCAGTGATACTTGTGCTGTATGTTGATGACATGCTCCTTGCCGGGAAGAATAAGAGCGTTTTGGAAGCTCTTAAGGACCAGCTGAAGTCAGCCTTTGCTATGAAGGACTTGGGTTCAGCTGAACATATTTTGGGTCTTTGGATTAGACGGGACAGAGCACAGAAGTTGCTTTTCCTCTCGCAGGAGAAGTATATCCAGAAAGTCCTTGATAGATTTAACATGGCTGATTCTAAGCCTTTGGGTGCTCCATTGCAGCCCTATGTTAAACTATCCAAGGATGATTGCCCAAAAGATGATGATGCAGCCAGTACTATGCGTGGGATCCCTTATGCTTCTGCTTGTGGATCTCTTATGTATGCTATGGTTGCTACACGGCCAGACATTGCTCATTCAGTGGGAGTAGTCAGTCGTTTTATGTCCAACCCGGGCAAAGCACATTGGGATGCTATAAAGTCTATTTTGAGGTACTTGAAGGGGACACAGAAGAAATGCCTTATGTATGGTAAAGGTCCACTTGAGGTGCAGGGTTATTGTGATTCAGACATGGCAGGTGATTCTGATACCCGCAAGTCTACTAGTGGGTACATCTATACTCTTGCAGGTGGTGCTGTTTCTTGGTGCTCTAGACTCCAGAGGATAGTAGCACTTTCTACTACTGAGGCCGAGTACATCTCCGTCACAGAGGCTTCTAAGGAGGCCATTTGGTTAGCACGCCTTGTCACAGAGTTTGGATTGCCAGAGAGGGCTCCGGTCCTTGGTTGTGATAGCCAGAGTGCCATATACCTGGCTAAGAATGCCATGTTTCATGCTCGTACCAAACACATTGATGTACGGTACCACTTCATCAGACAGGTGCTAGATGATGGTTTGGTCAGTTTGGTCAAGATTGGCACTCATGAGAACCCTGCAGATGCTCTCACCAAAAGTTTGCCAAAAGCACAGCTTGATATGTGTCTACAGCGGGTGGGAGTTACATAGCTTCACTTAGAGGAGCTTCACTGGCCCTTTAAGTGGGAGGTTGTTGGGTATAAAGTCCCAGTTTCGCCTCCGGACCTTGATCATCGCGTAGCTCTTTTCGAGAGCTTCGCGGCCATATATTTACTTGTACATTTGGCCCCCATTTGGGCCTTGTAACGGCATTCTTTGTATTTGGTCCGCCCCATAAGTTGGGCGCCCGCCCATATTAGACCTAACCCTAACTTTACCCTTGTATCTCTATAAATACGAGGTCTCCCTTGAGCCTCAATAAGACATCAAGATATTCTTGAGCATTGTGTGAGTTCTCTCTCTCTCTCACTCTTCTCTACCTCCTCTGCACTTCCTTGGCTGCAAGCTCTTGTGTTTGAGTCATTCTCCTCCAACACAATCTACACTTGGGGAGAATTGGAACCCCAAGTTGAAGAAGGAGGTGGATATGGCGGTGGCCCGCTTCTTCTTCCACGACCACATTGCCTTTCAAGCGGCTAGGTAAGTGCTTGGAGCAACTTTGGAGTACCTACAGCCACATTGCCTCTAGGAAGAGGAACCGACTCAGGAATGACCTTGTCTTCGTTAGCGCGAACTTGCGAATGCTTTGCAAGAGCGTGACTAAGAAGGCAGATTCCTTCACCGAGTGGGAGATGAGTCAACAAGAAGAGCAACAAGAGGATGAGGTGCAGAAGCAGCATGCCAATGAGGATGAGACTGAGGATGAGCTTGATGCTTCTTTGGCACAAGCTACCCATGACCATGAGGCGAGCACTTCACGTGGATGAACATTCATGGATCATGATTCATGGGCCTTACTACTTAGCTCTAGCCTCTAGCCTCTAGTCTTCAGCACTTTTTTGTCATTGACTCATTTGAGTCCGTCCATGTATTCTACCTCCTTAAGGCTTAGTCTTGACTCCTGACTCTTGAGTCATGACTCATTTTGTATCTACTTAATTATTAATATGACTCAAAAGCTTACCATTTTAGTGTAAATTTGTGCTCATTTTGATGTACTTCCAAAGTAGAATAAGTGGAGTAGAAAATTTTTTTTAAAAAGTATTTTTTTAGTGCCGTTCCCTCCCCCGTCCCCGTTCCCTACTTATGGCCGTCCCCCGTCCCGCCGTCCCCGTCCCCGTCCCCCGTCCCTTGTGACTATGGTTCTTAATCATGCTTAGGGCTGTGCATCCGTGCATACAACACTCCTGCTGAGTTTGAAGGCCATGCATAGATGGTAACACAGTATTCAAGGTGGTTGACTATGGAAGTGGTGGTACCGCCATGAAGGAGAAAGGCCATTGAAACTGCTGCAATAAAGATTGACCATGACTTAGGACCTCTGATTGCCCCACCTGCACAGAATTAAATGCATTTGAAGATGGCAATAAATGTTGCTGAGTGAGAGGCTGGACAACATAATCTTCTACTGCATCCGGTGCAGCTGGATCCTTCACTTCTGTTTCTTCTTGTTGTTCACATTCTGGCATGTATACATCGCTTTCACATTGTGAGTCAACAGGATTGTCAAGATCATCTATGACACCATCTCCAACCTCCTCCATTTGTTGACTTTCCCAATTAGCCTCTTCTACTTCTGTTGCATTCACATGCTCTTGGCCATCCCCCTCATCTTCATGGTCCTCCTTCACTCTCCCACTCTTGATCCTCCAACTCATCAATAGCTACCTCATTCTGCAAATCAAGACAATCATGCACATGTACTTCTTTACCCGTATCCTCTGCTCTTTCTTGCACAAGCCAATCTTCATCATCACCTATAGGATCTTCTGACCTGGTCTCTTGCATGTGTCTTGGATCAATTTCTACACCGTCCCATGGAGAACTCAGCCTCACAAGACTCAATCCCTGATTATCAAATTGACATATCTTAATGCCATGATTCTCAACTTCCTTTGCTACTTACAATTACGCACCATTAGTAAGATCCAGCACAACTGTATCCCAAACAATAGCGCATAGCCTTCCATCATTTTGGGTAGCATCTGATGACCATGAATCTATGGAGTGCTCATCCCATAGAATTTTTCTATGTGCAAGGATATAGACAAGATCCCTACCATATGCGCCAGGACTCTAAGAAACTCCCATACCAACAGCCATGGGGATATCCCAAGAAGGACGAGCTGACTAAGGGCAACACTTGGCACTCATGACCTTCCGCTTCCTCCCTTGCAAGTGCAACCCCAACAAAATGATTCCCATGAGCATAAGATATCTTAGCAGTGCTGCTAAAATCACTCTCCGATTCTGAATCACTATCAGCCTTAGAATCATTCAAATATTTCTCCTCAAGGTCCTCAACAACTTCCTGCAAGATGCCTATCCTCCTTTTGCTTGAGCAAGACTTCCATCGACCCTTCGTATGTGTCTCATGCCAAGCATAAGCAGCATCTAATATGTCTAAAAAACCTTCAAGTTTGTTGCAGGCTCTCTCCAGCCGCATTGAGGAAGAAGCTTTCTGGAATGATTTGATAATCCTATGGAGTTTTCCGGCAAGATCGACCATGCACCAGGCTGTGCAGCTATCCCCGTTTCTACAGGGTTCACATAAATATGGACATCCATCTGTCTGATGATCACTATGCAGACATATTTTACATCTCTTCTTTTTCAGCTTCCCTATTACGATGAAAGCATTATATCATCTCAGATGGAAGACAAAGACGATTTACCTCTTCATCCCACAGTTAGAGTCGCATCCCAAATGCAACAAGGTCATTGGAAGAGACCATTCAAGTGATTGCTAAGATAGAGGGCAGTGACCCTCTGAAGCACTTGTTGATGCAATTGCCCAACAGATGGGAATTGACAAACCTCGAGAGTTGGTTGTTGCTTATCTAAAAAGCCGTGGCAAAGTGGTCTCCGATGATGAGGGGGTCTTCACACGGCAACCTCACAGGCTATTCCGTGAAGGGAATTCCAATGATGTTGTGAGAGGGCATGCAGGTTGCACTAGTGATGTGAGAGGGCATGCAACCCGCATCAGTGATGTAAGTGGCCATGCAGCCCGAGCAAGTGTTTTGAGGGGGCTTGCAGCCCATGCAACAGATTTGAGGGGGCATGCAGCCCAAGGAATGTATTTATTTCTCTTTCATAAATACTTACTATATAAAAGCTCACCAAAATGTATGTGGAGATTGCTTGGGGGCTGTTTTGAACCAAGAGGGACATGCAATGACTTTTGAAAGCCGCTGCCTGCAACATGCGAAATTGTATTTGCAAGTTTATGAGAAAGAGTTGTTAGCCGTTATTCATGCCCTTCAAACACGGAAGCATTATCTTTTGGGGACTGAATTTATGGTAAAAACAGGCCACCAGAGTTTACAGCATTTTCTTACACAGCCTAAACTCTCGGAAAAGCATCTAAGGTGGACAAACTTCTTGTCCATGTTTCATTTTCAGATTTTGGTGGCGGATGCTTTGTCATGCAAGCCACAAGTGCATGCCGTAACTACCGCCTACCACTAGGACTTATCAGGGATGCTAGATATGTATGCTTTGGACACAAATTTTTAGCTTATTTGGGTTGATTTGAATCATGGTATTGCTGTCCCATCTTATTCGATTAGAGATGGGTTTTTGATGATGTAGAATCGTATTTGTGTTGTGTGAATTACGCCAAAAGGCTATGGAAGAGTGTCATGCTCCGCCATATGCTGGTCATCGTGGTATTCTGGCTACTACACAGGCTTTGGAAAGATATTTCTTTTGGCCAGCTCTACGTAGGGATATTGAAGCTTATGTGCGAGAGTGCATAGTGTGTCAGAAAGTCAAGTTTGACAGACACAAGACACCTGGTTTGCTTCAGCCTTTATCCATTACACAAGAACCATGGAAAAGCATTGCTATGGATTTCATTATGGATCTTCCGAGATCGGCACATGCAAATGATGCTATATGGACTATTATACATCGTTTTAGCAAACACACACTTTATTCTTGTGAGGAAAACAATCAAGCGAGAGCACATGGCAAAGTTGTTCTTAGCTCAGATTTTCAAACATCATGGCATGCCCAAGTCTATTGTGGGGGATAGAGATCCTCGGACTACCGGTTTATTTTGGCGGGCATTGTTTGATAATATGGGCATAAAGTTGAGTTTTTCATCAACCTATCATCCTCAGACGAATGGTCAAAGTGAAATAGCAAATTCAGCTGTGCTTGATTTGTTCAAATGTTATGTATCTGAGCAGAAGTCAGATTGGGAAAAGTATTTGCCATTGGTTGAATTTGCATACAATAACACAATGCATTCTCCAACTAATAAGGCTCCATTGAGATAGTCTATGGCAAGGTGGTGCTTCCACTTATCTTACGAACAAAAGATGAAATCTTTGCAGCAGATGAGTATGTCTGTGATTTGGATACTGCGTGTACACAGGTTCGAATAACCATAGAAAGATCTCAAGCTAAGCAGAAAAAGGCAGCTGACAAACACATGCGAGAGGTGGTTTTCAAGGAAGTGATTGGATATTACTAAAGTTTGAGAAAGCACGTCTTCGAAAGCGGCCAGGTAAGGAAGGTCGGTTTCCTAAGCTTTCAAATAGGTATTACGGGCCATTCCAAATTTTGCAAAAAATAAATGAAGTGGCATATAGATTGGTATTGCCCGATCATTGGAAAATCCACAATGTCTTTCATGTCAGTTTGTTAAGGCCTTATGTGGGACCACCTCCTATGGAACCAGTTTTGGAAGATCCACCTGAAGTGGATGAACTTAAGGAGGTATTGCAACCTGAGCAGATAGTTTTTCATAAAGAGCGCAAGCATGCAGGTGGCAAGCTAGTGCGCAGGTATCTTGTGAAGTTTAAAAACTATTCGACTATGGATGCAAAATGGATGGATGAGGATTATTTTGCGGATTATCCGGAACTTCTGAAGGCCTACTTGGAAGCTTTTCAGTTGCGGTCAACTGCTTAGAAGCCGGGGGGAATGTCACAAAATTCCTTACAGCTTCTATTTTTCTATTGTTCATGTGTGGCATGTGGAGCCTCACATGACATACATGTATGGCTGGCGTAGCCTGACATGGTGTGTTTGTGTGGCATATGGAGCCTGACATGACAGTACATGTATGGCTGGTGTAGCCTGACATGATAGTACATGTGTGGCTTGTGGGGCCTGACATGGTGTACATGTATGGCCATGGAAGCTTTTCAGTTGCGGTCAACAGCTTAGAAGCCGGGAGGGAATGTCACAAAATTCCTTACATCTTCTATTTTTCTATTGTTCATGTGTGGCACATGTATGGCTGGTGTAGCCTAACATGGTGTGTCTGTGTGGCATATGGAGCATGACATGACAGTACATGTATGGCTGGTGTAGCCTGACATGATAGTACATGTGTGGCTTGTGGGGCCTGACATGGTGTACATGTATGGCCATGGAGCCTGACATGATGAAAGTCTCTGGGACTAGCTATCTTGGAGATCTTGTGTATTTATGTTCTGGGAAGGTTCTGGAAGGATCATGAGCCTTGGATATTTTATCGGATATAATTGAGCAGATGGGTGTTTCTTCCAATATAATTGCACTCGTGTGTGCATGACTTTGATTTTATCTTTGGATGACTTGTCTTGTTTGCCTGGACAATGCCTGAGATTTTTGCCTATGTTGTCCATGGGGCCGGGGACGCCTGAGCACCCTGTGGACGTGTATATGCACACCTGTTTGGGACTGACAGATGGTCTACATGTGTTTTGCAGGTGGTAAGTATTCCCAAAAACTCAATTTACAGACTTACTTAATACACGTGGCGGCCAAAGACCGGGCACTGGACATTATTTGGACTCCCTTCACGTAGGCGCCTCTTTCTGGACCATAAAAGTGAAGGCAGAAGGGGTGTTAGGGTTAGGGTTTGGAGAAGCTGCAAACAGGCGTGGAGGCCAACAAAGAGAGAACACGACTTCAGTGTATTATGCTTGATCAAAAAGTGAAGTACAATAGCCAATTAATAGTGACCTAAAGAGATGTGTTCACATGTCCGGCCATAAAATGTGCCGGGTGGACCAAAACACCTATAAACTGAATATAAGTGAAACTAAGATAAACTGGGGAAAAAAACCTCCACTAACTGAAGTAAAAAGTACCCCAGTAATCTACTGATGATCACTAGCACTCCTCTGGGTGCATACACAGCATAAAACCCAACAAACCCCCCTGGAGTGATATGTGATCACTGTACATCATCCACCAAAAGGAAACAAATTCAAAGCACTGCGGAATGCTTCAAATTTCGGACGTGGTAATGCCTTGGTGAAGATGTCTGCCACATTCTGATCTGTAGGACAGTAGATCAGACTGATATCTCCTGCCTGGAGTCTCTCCCGAACAAAATGATAGTGTATCTCAATGTGTTTCGTGCGAGCATGAAACACAGGATTCTTGGCCACAGCAATGGCACTCTGACTATCATTATAGATAGGTGTAGGCTCCTCCACTGAAATATCCATATCAGTCATGAGACGACGCAGCCAAACACACTCAACAGTAGTAGTGTAGGCTGCTCTGTACTCTGCCTCACAAGACGAAGTGGCCACTGTGGTCTGTTTCTTGCTTAGCCAAGAAATGCATGAAGAGCCAAGAAAGAAACAATTTCCACTAGTGGAATGTCTGGTATCAAAATCACCAACCCAATCTGAATCACTGTAAGCGTATAACTGCATGTCGCCTCCCTCAGGATAAAGCAATCCAAGAGACAAGGTACGCTTCACAGCTTGCCAATGTGACAACCGCGGGTTGTGCATGAATCTGCTCAACTGAGAGACTGCATACTGAATATCTGGCCTTGTATTACACAAGTAAATGAGGCACCCAACAGCCTGAGCATATGTAGTGGCATCAAAGGAAATACTGTCATCTTGTAGTGACACTTTCATCCCAAGCTCCATAGAGTACTAATAGGTTTGCAATCCTGAAATTTAAACTTCTCCAGAAGTTTAGCAACATACCGTGATTGCAACAACCCAATGCCTCTGTTATCCTGCACAAACTGTATGCCCAAATAGTAATGTACAAGCCCCAAGTCAGACATGTCAAATGTCTGTTGCAGTATCTCTTTAAAAGCTGCAATTTTGTCATCATTTGATCCCATGAGCAAGAGATCATCCACATAAAGACTAATGACCAGCAGATCTGTCTCTTCTTTCTTTACATACAGAGTGGCTTCTGATGGACTGTTCACAAATCCCTGAGTGAGTAGGAAAGCATCTATTTTTGCATACCAAGCTCGTGGAGCTTGTTTCAAACCATACAAGGCCTTTTTTAGCCTGCATACTTTCCCCTCATGACCATGTTCTGCAAAACCCATGGGCTGAAATACATAAACTTCCTCCTCGAGGTCCCCATGTAGGAATGCAGTCTTTATGTCCAACTGGTGAACAACCCAACCACGATGTGCAGCCAATGCAATGACACACCTAAGTGTCGACATACGGGATGTAGGAGCAAATGTCTCCTCATAATCAATGCCCTTCTTCTGTGCATAGCCCTTTGCAACTAGACGGGCTTTGTACCTGTCAATGGATCCATCTGCATGTCTTTTCAACTTATAGACCCATTTAGTACCAATTGCTTTCTTGCCTTTGGGCAGATCAACCAAATCCCATGTTTGATTCCTTTTAATAGAATCAAGCTCATCCTGCATGGCTTTGTTCCAATGCACATTATCTCGTGCATCCACAAATGAATCAGGCTCATCATCATCCTCTAAACTGGCTGCCATAACCAGATTCAAATCCATGATGTGTGCATGCTCATTGGTCCGTGTCTCCCTACGAGTACGACCAGCAAGAGGACCCTCTAAATGGCTGTCCTGTAATGTCCTCAAATACCATCTAGGTATGTGTCTGACCTGTGGTGGTGCCTGCTGCCCCATATTTGGTTCAGCTTTTGGCTCATTTTGCTGCACAATTTCTGCACCACCTACATCGTTTGCTGGCTGTCCTGTACCCTCATGAGTTGGATCACCACCTGTGGAATGAAACTCCATAGGTAGTAGACCTTCAAACACATCATTTTCAGCGTGATTTGTCTCATAACCAGCCATGGATATTTCTGATTTTTCATCAAAAATCACATCCCGACTAGTGAATATCTTCCTGGATAGTGGGTCATATAACCGGTAGCCCTTGCTCTCACGGCTATACCCAACAAAAATGCATTTCGTGGCTTTATCATCCAGCTTCCTCCTCAACTCTTTGGGTATGTGTGCATATGCAAGACACCCAAAGATACGAAAATGCGATACAGAAGGCTTGCGGCCATGCCAAGCCTCAAAAGGAGTAATGGATACCAATGCCTTTGTGGGACATCGATTCAAAATATGACAAGCACACATGACAGCTTCCACCCAAAAGATATGTGGTAGCCTTTTTGCCTTTAGCATACATCTGGCCATCTCCATGAGTGACCGATTCTTCCTTTATGCAACCCCATTCTGCTGTGGAGTGTAAGGAGTAGTATACTGATGTTTTATACCTCTACTCCCAAGAAAGGAATTCAGCATATGTGACATATATTCCCCCCCTCGGTCAGAACGGAGAGTCTTGACTTTGCATCCTGACTCTGTCTCAGCAAGTGCTACAAAGGCCAAAAATGCATCATATACCTGTGATTTCTGTGTCAAAGGATAGACCCAGCATATACGAGAGCAGTCATCAATAAATGTTGCAAAATAAAAGCAACCACCTAATGACTTCGTCTGCATGGGACCACAAAGATCATTGTGTGTAAGCTGCAACTTTGCAGTTGCTCTTAGAGCCTGATCACGTGGGAAGGAAGACCTATGCATTTTTCCCAAAATACATCCTTCACAAATGTGATCTGGAGGCTTCTCCATGAGAGGTAGATCTGTAAACATGTTATGTCGCTGCATAAGCATAAGACTACCAAAATTTACATGCCCCATACGAGCATGCCATAACTCCGCATCAACCATAGCGGGAGTAAGAGTGAATGCATGATAAGCAGACTGATCCACTGGCTGAAATGCATCCAACTGATAAAGTCCATGACATAATGTACCAGTAAGCATCAAGGTCAAGGCATTAGCTTTGTCTCTGACCATGCATTTATCATCATCAAAGTGGACTTGCATACCACAATGTGCTAAAGAAGAAATGGACAACAAATTCTTCTTTATCCCTGGTACATATAAGGCATCTGTAAGGTGGAGAATGGAGCCATCAATGGCTGTGAGCTGAATCTCCCCAATGCCACAAACTGGATATGAAGCATTGTTGGCACACTGAACAGTTTTGCCAACGGGGGCAGGGCCAACATGACTAAACAACTCGCCTGCGAGCTCCGCTCTCCCCCCCCCCCGCTGTTTTCTCGCCATCGCGCCTCACCTTCCCCCCCCGCCAGCCCTCCGCGGTGTCCTCCGCCCTCTCCCCCGCCTTCTTCCGGTTTCTGGCTTTTTCCCTCTGGAGGACTCCATGGAAGCCGCTCCGACTAACCCTGCCGATTCCGGTCTCCGTCTGGAGTTCACAGCTGAAGATCTTCAGTTGTTTGTTTCCACAGTTTCCGCTCTTGAGGCCTCCTCCTTGGTCTGCAAGATAGTGGGTAGCCGTCCGATGCGGAGAGAGCTTCGCGACCTTCTGCAAGGCAGCCTTGTTGGCGTGCCCGCCAAGATTGTCAGCGTGGATTTTTTGGGACGTGGCTACTATCAGGTGGATTTCGAGTCCCCACAGGCAGCTCAGATGGTGCTGGCTCGGAGCCCCATTGCCCTCCGCTCTTCCCAGGCGTTCCTGGCGCGATGGACTCATGGTTTCGACCCCGCTTCTGACCCGCTAGCAGGCGCGACAGGTTTCCCCGTCACTATCTGTTTTCCTGGACTCCGTAGGGAGTACTTGCCCCTCTTGTCATCCATTGGCAAGGCGTTCGGGCAGGTGGTGGAGACGCCTCAGACAGCGGCTTCAGTGATTGCTCGGGCAGCAGGACTCCCGGCCATTCGGGTTGTGGTTCCGTCACCGGAGTCCCTCCCGAAGACGATCCTTCTCCCTTGTCTTTCTGGAGGACATATGATACAGCGCGTGGAGTATTCGGGCCTCCCCGGCCAGTGTTACATATGTCGGGAGATGGGCCATCTCGCACGCGCCTGTCCCCGCAAGGGGGCTCATCCTTCACGTTATGCCGCCTCCGGACCCCCTGCAGCAGGAGACCCGAGGGGTGGCCATCCACTTCAGCGACCGGACATCCCTGGCTCGTCACAGCAGGCGCCATCATCTGACCAGCAGGCCCCGGTGGAGGATGCCGCGCAGTCCCAGGAGGCTGGCGGATGGCAGGAGGTTCGCCGGCGGAAACGCCCGGCCCGCAGGGACCGTCGTCGTAGACGCCAGGAGGCAGCACAGGCTGGCGGACAGGCGACTCCGGCTGGCGTACAGGCATCTACCCGCACTTATGCTCCTGTCAGGGATAGGCGGCCAGCAGGTCCCACCCCGATGGACGAGGATTCAGACTCAGTGCCCGTTGAGGCCGCTGGTGGAGCCTCCCACGTGGAGACCCCGCTCCCACCTCCCCCCGCGGGGGGCCCCCCACCCTCCTTGGAGCAGATTCCTGAGGATCCTGGGCCGCACTCTTCGACCCCCGGCTCCCCTTCCCCTCACCCGGAGAGCACTCCTTCCACCCTTCCTTCTCCCCCCCCAGCCCCCCCTCTTCCGCCTCCCCCGGCGGCCCCCCCTGACACCTATCCTCTGGCAGATGCCTCTCCATCCTCTCCTCGCTCTCCCCCCTCCTCGCCACGAGCCCCCATCCCTCCCTCGGCCTCTCCAGGATACTTCGCCAGACCACCCACTGCCCCGGGGCAGCGCAGCTGGGTAGGCCAGAGCTCAGTCCAGCGGCTGTTCCACCGCCACTCCGGGCCGGTGGAGATGGCGATCCTCGCCTCGCCCGCCACAGAGTTCTCTCCAGCCTCCCCTGGGGGGCCCCCGCGAGTGATGGGGCTACCAGTGGATTACGGTTTTTTCAGGTGCCTCCAGCTGGATGCTGGCCCGTTCGAGACACTAGTCGCGCCCTTGCGAGTTTGCGTGGTGTGCCATCCCTCTCGTTCTCCCTCTGTGGTGAGCAGCATGGTGGCTTTCTCCTTTCCTCTCAGTGTTGCCCCAGACACAGCATGGGATTGCAACTCTGTAGAGGAAGTTTTGCGTGATCAGATACTGGAGTTTTCTCATCACTTCAGTGACTTGGGGCTCACGGACCTATTGCAGACCCGATTACACTCAGCCCGCATGAGCCTGTTTGGTATAGGAGACTGGCGGGCGGATCCGGTCCACACCTCAGTTGAGGCGGTGCTTCTGATTCTCCTCCATGCCGCCCCGAGGGTGCAGCCTACCTTTAGATACATATATGCAGAGGATTGGTCTCACGCCTATGCCCTGGACAGGGCGAAGGCGGAGTGGGGCTGGACACAGAGACAGGTCACCCTTTTTTTGGAGAGACTCCGCACCCGGACAGACAGTGATTATTCTCCCTCCAAGCCGGCGCCCAAGACTCACAGAGTGGAGGGCAGATCATCCGGGCCGGCTGAGAGGGGTGAGCCAGTGGAGGCTGCTTCACTTGCCATAGCTCATCCATGAGGATCCTCTCATGGAACATCCAGGGTCTCGGTGGACATCGCTGCTACATTGGCCGGGGCAGACTTCGCCAGGAGATCCAGAGGGCTCTCGTTGGAGGACCCATCGATATCCTTTTCATCCAGGAGCACCACCTTTCTGCTGGGCGTACCCGCACCTGCGGGAAGATCTTGCCTGGCAGGAGTCACACTTTTTGGTCCCCGGCATATGGCTCCCAGGGGAACCAGGGTGGAGTATGCATCTCAGTCAGCAAGCTGCTTCTATCTGAAGTTGTGGACTCTGGCATTCAGGTCCAGGGTCGTGCGCAGTGGATCATCCTTCGGGTTGGGGAAGACCGCATTGGCTTCCTCAACTTCTACGCCCCTAATGGGGCGACCGGGAGAGCCGAGTTCTGGAGCACCATTAGGCAGTCCCTCCCCTTGGCAGACCACTGGTGCCTCGGAGGGGATTGCAACATGCTGGAGGATGCAGAGGACAGGATGGGGGGCAGCCAGGAGACCATTCATGGGCCGGAGCTAGCTGCCTGGGAGGAACTAGTGCTTCAGGTGAGAGGCCAGGATCCGTGGACTCTCCCGGAGTTTGGCAGGTTGCAGGGGAGCCTATCTTTCTCGCGCTCGGATAGACGGGCCACAGGGGTTAACCTATCCCGCATCGACAGGTTTTACATTGATGAGTGGGCCTGTGATAGAGGTGGCACAGTGGGCATACTTGCAGGCTCCTCGTTTTCAGATCACTATCCAGTGCTTCTCCAGATTGAGGACCCCACGAGAGGAGAGCAGAGCCAGAGCGTCCGGATTCCAGATTGTCTCATAGAGGAGCCCGAGATTGCGATCGGAGTTGAGCAGGTCTGGCAGGAGCTACAGTTCAGGAGAGGATCGGCAGCCAGCGATCTTGCCAGTGGCTTGCAGGAGATTAGCCAGATGCTCAGACAGGCTGCCTTGGACCGGCTGGAGGCTTTCAGAGAGCAGGAGAGGAGCTTACGGAGGAGTCTAGCGTCCCTCCAGAGACTCCAGGAGAGGGATCCTACGAGCCCTTGGATCTCAGAGCAGATGGAGTCAGCTCGCACGGAGATCAGATCCATCGAGGAGAGGAGGGTGGAGTTCCGATTCCATGCTCGGGCTTCCTTTTGGACACAGGCTGGGGACAGAGTGACTCGAGATTTCTTTGAGGCGACAGGGCCTCGCTTCAGACGAGAGGGTCTCAGGCGTCTCCGGCAGGCTGATGGCCAGGTTGTGGTGGATCCCCCCAGGGTTCGGGCTATAGCCACAGATTTTTACAGGGACCTTCTCTCTGCTGAGCCAGCAGATGACAGGGTGAGAGAGGCTCGGGAGGCAGTCTGAAGCTTCACGAGACCGGTTGTGCCGGCCCATTTACAGCACTCCCTTCTCTCCCCCTTCTCGGATACGGAACTGGAGGAGGCTCTTCAGGCATTACCTCGGGGCAAATGCCCTGGTGAGGACGGTCTTTCGGTGGCTTTCTTCCAGAGGTACTGGGGCCTCTTACACAGGGGCTTCAGATTGGCATTCCAGGAGATTATGGAGTCAGGAGTCATGCCGGACAGCATGGCTGAGGGTTTGATCCACTTGATCCCCAAAGAGGGAGGAGACAGACTGGAGATTAGACAGTGGAGACCGATCACCTTGCTAGGCACGGCCTACAAGGTCCTAGCTAAGGCGATCAGCAGGCGGCTTCAGCCTCACCTTCCGGACATCATCCACTCCACGCAGACTGGCTTCATCCAGGATAGGAGCATTCTGGATAACATTTTCTCCTTCTGGGAGGCTACGGCTCTGGCTAGATTTCGACAGGAGGATCTGGCAGTGCTCCTTCTCGACTTCGAGAAGGCATATGATCGGGTGGACTGGGCCTTCTTGGAAGGCACTATGGAGAGGATGGGCTTCCCCCCTCAGTGGATCCGTGGGGTCTCTGCACTCTACTCATCGGCTCATAGCCAGGTGCTGATACAGGGCGTGCGCGGAGAGAGGTTCCAGCTCTCGCGCTCGGTGCGGCAGGGGTGCCCCTTAGCGCCCTTTCTTTTTCTTTTCGTGGCGGAGGCCATGAGCACTTTTTTGACGGCACAGGATACAGGTTTGCGGGGCCTCCAGCTTCCCATCCGTACCTCGGAGGAGCTCCTAGACTCGGAGTTTGCGGATGACACTGCTGTCTATCTTCAGGGAGGTGAGGAGAACCTCCGCCGCTTCGCCTTAGCCATGGACAGGTTTTGCAGAGCTTCGGGCGCTTTGATCAACTGGCACAAGTCGTGTGGGCTGTGGGTCAGCTCTATGCCCCCCCCGACTTGGAGGCCAGTTGACGGTTTTCAGTGGCTGCCCCCTGGCACTACAGTGCGTTATTTGGGATGTTATGTGGGCATTGACTTATCTCCGGAGCAGCAGATAGCCCCCCTTCTTCTGAGCATTCGGAAGAAGCTTCTGTATTGGATTACCGCTCGTTTATCTCTGGCTGGCCGAGTAGTTGTGGCCAACCAGGTTCTGCTTGCTACTATGTGGTACATCACTTCCTGCTGGGCCTTCTCTCGGGCATGCATTGGCCAGGTGCAGCGGCTCATCAGGAACTTTCTTTGGTCCGGTGGCGACGGGCGGCCCGCCAGGGCCAAGGTGGCATGGGCGGTGATCACTCAGCCGAGGGAGAGAGGCGGCCTGGGCATTGTTGATCCTATTTGCCAAAGCCGAGCATTGCTTGGCAAGTTGGTAGTTCGTGGCCTCCTGCCAGGCGCTGAGCCGTGGAAGGAGTTTCTTGTTTCCAGGATGCTCAGCCGCACCCCCTCTCTTAGCGGCCCCTGGACCCCCAGCATTAGGTGGATCTTTACAGAGCAGCGATCCAGAGGAGTGGGCCTTGGCTTCGAGGAGCGTTTTGCAGCTAGCCTTCTGAGGGCCTGGTCGCATCTGAGGCCGTCACTCTTCCAGACTCCTCCGGGCACCGATGAGGAGCGCCTGAGGCAGCCATTGATCTGGAACCCCTTGATTCGACTTCCCAGTGGCCATATGGTTGGATCGCGGTCTCACGTGTCGTGGGGCCCTTTGAGCTCCGGCCCAGCCCAGTCCTTGGACGACTGGATATGTTTTCAGCAGCTGCCTCTAGAGGCCCAGGAGAGGAGACTCAGTGGGATGAGGGGCAGAGAGTTGATGAGACAGGACATTGAGGCGGCCATCCCCCGGGAGTGGCGGACCCCAGTACAGGACCCTCCACCTCCACAGTGGATGGGTGTCTTTACTCGGCATGAGATCCTTCTAGCGGTCTGCGGCACAGCGGAGAGAGTCGCCCCACTCACTTTCGAGGTGGGAGAGGGTGGTCAGCTTCAGAGGACACGACTAGATTTGGATGGGCTCCAGGGTTGTATTCTTCAGAGGGTGCGGGTGGTCGGCTTTCATCAGAGACAGTGGCATGTAGACCCCTCACCGGCCTCGATAGGAGAGGACTGTTCTTGGAGATTATGGGCTTGGGACAGCAGGCCTCTTATTCGCCTTCAGTGGGATCCAGGTGAGTGGTTTTGGCGAGATCCCTACTTGGCCCCTACCAGCCCAGGCATCCCCTTTTTTCAGTACACAGCGAGGCTGGGGCGGCGGATTCAGAGGCACAGGATAGCGAGCACCCCGGCGGCGGCCGAGCATTGGCGGCGACAGGGGCTCTCCCCTGCCTTTCTTAGGGACTTCTGGCAGCGCCTGTGGGCCAGCTTCCGGCCCCGGAAGGTGACGCTTTTTCTCTGGCTCACAGCGCATAGAGGACTGGCTGTGGGGGCATGGCTAGCTTTTGGCAGACACCCAGCGTCCTGCCCTCGGTGCGGCCATGCACAGGAGTCGCAGCGGCACTGCTTATGGGATTGCCCACAGGCTCAGCAGGTCTGGCAGCGCGCTCTCAGGATGGTTTTTGCAGGCTCACCAGGTGAGATGCTGGTGACGTGGGGTGCGGTGGCTTGGGCCACGGACAGCGGCCCGGCCCTTGGATATGAGGACGTCCCTGGCAGCGTGACCATCCAGGTCTCTGACAGGGCGATGGCGGTGGTTCCGACGCCAGACTTCTCATCGGCAGCCCCTCAGGAGGGGGTCGGGCACAGATGGGAGGTGATCAGCAGCATGACGGCTTGGCACATATGGAGAGCCCGATGCAGGAAGGCCATTGACCGCCAGGCGACTCCACCGGCGGAGGTCATACAGGCCCTCTGGGTGGACATCATTCACACCTTGAGAGGACACTGGTGAGGGAAACTCCAGGGCGACTCGGATCGCATGAGAGGGCGCCGCAAGGCTTTCCTCCGCACTTGGCACCCTGGCCCTTTCCTCACCGCGAGGGGCGAGGATGTCACTTGGCACTACAGGCCTCCAGTCTGGCTTTTCTCACCTCCTACATGTACTACTAGGTAGCCCCCCCCAGAGAGCGGCCAGCCACGGGGGTGGAGCTCAGGAGTTCACTATGTTTTATCCCTCCTTGCGAGGTGAGCTTTGTAGCCTTATGGCGTTTTCTCATTAACTAATAGAAGGATCTTTTCCCGGAAAAAAGAAAAAAAAAAGAAAAGAAAAGAAAAAAAAAAACATGACTAAACAAATCCCTGCGAGATGTGATATGCTTTGAGGCACCACTATCAAAATACCAAGTACATGCATGCTCTGTCATACTGAGTGCCTGTGAAGACCAAGAGGCATCATAGCTGCATGTATAAAAATAGTAATCCCTGTCCTCAACAAAAGAAGCAGTCTCTGGAGGAGCTTTAGAAGCATCATTAACAGAATCCCAGCTTCCTTTGCCTTCTCTTTGGCAATCCTCTTCCTACATTCCGTGATGTAGTGACCTGGCTTCTTACAGTAATGACATTTGCCCTTCTTCTTGGGCTGTCCATCACCTTTCTTGGTATCCTGTGAAGAACCACCATCACCTGAATTTTGATTTAAACTCTTTGGCTGAGTTTTTCCTTTCCCCTTTTGACCTGTAGTAAATGCTTGTTCAGCATTTGTGTTCATATTCATATTCTTCCTCATTTGCTCCTCTTGTAGTAAGAGAGCAACTAGTTCCTGATACTTGAGGGGTTCAACAGCATTCCTCATGCTGAGGTTCAAAGAGGTATGAAAAGCCAAGTAAGATCTTGGCAAAGAGTGCAAGATGGTGGACACAAGCTGTGTCTCAGGTATAATCTCATCCACATTGATGAGTTGCTCTCTCAAATCTTGCAGCTTGTTTAAGTGGCTAGACATATCATCTCCTTCATTCATTTTCTGATTTTCCAACTCTCTTTTCAAAAATGAGATCCTAGCCTCATTACGAGCAGCATACATCTGCTCCAAAGTCACCCATGCATTCTGTGAAGAGCCAGCTGAACGAATATGAGGTATAATGGATCTCTGTACTAACAATGCAATGAGTGACAAAGCTTGTGCATCCCTGGCATCCCATGTCTTTTGAGCATTTGTTCTTTGAACAGGCAATGGCTGCCCTAGAGCCTATACCTGTTGTCCTCGTCCACGAGCACCCCCTTGGGGAGGAGTCTCTGGAGCCAATGGACCTGGACGTGGTTCATCACCACTAACAAAATCCCAAAGACCTTTTGCCACAAGTACATTTTTCAGCATAAAACTCCACAAGTAGTAGTTCGTGCCGTCCAATTTGTCTTCCTTAGACAAATACGTGAATACATCACTCTGCTGTTGATTTGCCATTATGCCTACGCACAATGTTGTACCTGTGTATCAGAAAACCCAATAGCAAGAACCCTGATAACAACTGTACTCCACTGAATACAGTTCACCCAAATATGCCTGCACTCTCAATCCTCTGAATGTGCAGCTCAATGCACCAATGACTGAGTAGAGCAGCAAATGGCGTACACAATGCCAAAATGCCCCAAAAATGTCCAAATTTACTGCACCCAAACTGTGCAAAAAACCTGTATAGTTCTTTGCTAGAAAATCTGCCTGTTGTGCTTATAGAATTTCACAGAGAAAATAGTATTGGCCAAAAACAGAATATTTAATGCTTACCACAGATTGATTGAGCAGATTGTGGTACTTATGCAGGTACAGTCCACCAAAAGAGCAAGTACAGTTGACTGTACTGTGCAAGTACAGTCGAGTTGTACTTTACAGGGCTGAAGGCGACTGCTGGCATATATTTTGCAGGTACTGTGAAGGTACACTGCAGGCAGGTACAGTCGGGTTCACTGCAGGTACACTGTAGGTAGGTACCACGGGTACAGAATCAGTCGACTTAATACAGTCGACCACTGCAGTTCGAAGCTGGTACACGAGCGCTGAAGGTACAGACGTACGTAGCAGGAACGGGCGCTGACAGGCGCAGTCGACCACTGGAGTTCAAAGCTGGTACACGTGCGCTGCAAGTACAAATGTACGTAGCAGGTACGGGCGCTTGACAGGCGCAGTCGACGCTCACAAGATGCAGTCGACGCTGGCTGTACGGAATGTACATTTCTGCTGGCGGCGGCGAACTGTGTACGGGCAGTTTATGAAAGCGACTGTGGACAGCAATGGCAAGCCTTCAATGCTCTGATACCAAATGAAGGCAGAAGGGGTGTTAGGGTTAGGGTTTGGAGAAGTTGCAAACAGGCGTGGAGGTCAACAGAGAGAGAACACGACTTCAGTGTATTATGCTTGATCAAAAAGTGAAGTACAATAGCCACATAATAGTGACCTAAAGAGATGTGTTCACATGTCCGGCCATAAAATGTGCCGGGTGGACCAAAACACCTATAAACTGAATATAAGTGAAACTAAGCTAAACTGGGGGGAAAAACCTCCACTAACTGAAGTAAAAAGTGCCCCAGTAATCTACTGATGATCACTAGCACTCCTCTTGCATACACAACATAAAACCCAACAAAAAGCACACATGTGGGCTATTTTCAGGAGGGGAGCCTCTAGTATTAACAAAAACTCCAGATTGAGGGGGGCATGCTTTTCAGGAGTGCATGAGGGCTGGTTGGCTGGTTTTCAGCTTGTTGGCAAGTTTCTACAGCCATCCATCGTGACTGAAGTTCACCGGATGCATGGGAGAAGCTGGCCGACTCCTTCTGCATGTTCTCCACTGCCGGCCGGTGGGATTTACCTCTTGAATAGAGGCTGGACAGAGGTTAAAAACAGGGAGGAAGAGCTGGTCGTGGGTTTCTAGACAGTTTTCCTTCTGATCGGAGTTTTGCAGGCTTGTGCACAACTGTTGGTCGTTTTCTTCTGTGGCTACTGAGGGCTGGTCGACTGCTGAAAACAGCCTTTGAGGGCTGGTCGACTTGCTCTATGAGCCAGACAGGAGGAAGATGATGATGTTGAGTTGTCCCGGGCTGATGTGGGAGTGTCCATAGTTGTCCTGCATGTGCTTTATGCCGGGAATGCTCACTTGTGCTGAGAATTGTCAACAAGTTCAGATTAAGTGATGTTTTCTTGTTTTCATATTGTATCGGAAGAAACAGGTGCAGCCAGTGGTGAACCCTGGGCACCCGCATAAGTTGTATTGGAAGCAGACTCCTTTTTGGTAATCTAGCCATAAGAGGGGGGGGGGGAGTCAGCCATAGTTACCGCGGAACGGCGTTCCGCCTTCCTGGAACGCCGGAATGCCACTCCGAAGCGCAAGGCGTGCCCGGAACGTGGAAACAGGAGTCGGAACGGATCACTTGCCGGGGAATGTGGCGGAACGCGTGTTGGAACGCCGGAACGCTAGGGCGGAACGCATGTTCCGGACGTTCCGGAAAACTGTACTTTCGCTAAGTCGCCGGTGGCCGTTTTTTTCCAGCGTACGGCTCTTTTTTGCTTCTGCGCGCCTGCTTCGTTGGCTGCTCTCCCTACCACTCCATGCTGCCCCCTTGGCTGCCCCACACTCTCCATTCCACCTACTATCCCACCCTTCCTCTTGGCTGCCCCACACTCTCCCTACCTTGAGCCTTGGCTGCCCCACAGTGCACACTCTCCCTACCTCCTCTTGGCCCCTCCTCTAGGCTCTTGGGCCTTGGCAAGTTGGCCCCTTCTTTTGCTCGGGTGGCACTCGTGACTCGAGTCTTGAGCACTCAGCAGGTAAGATTTAAAATTTACACAATGAACATTGGATTTTGGAGATTCTAGTTTGCTGCGTTTTTTTCCACTTTGTGGACACTTTACTTATGTCTCATGCAAGGGCATTTTGCATGTTTTTTTAATTTTCAGCCATTTATCAATTTCAATGGCACCTCCTCGTGGCATAGATGCAGAAAACAGATCCCCTTGGTGGAATGAGGTGGATCTTGTGTCCAGATATGATAGTGCAAGAGGAGGAGGGTCACGCAAGTGGAAGTGCCACTTTTGTGGATCCATTAAGACTGGAGGCACGGATCGTGTGCGAGCCCATTTGTTGGGGGTTAGAGGCAAAGGCATTTCTGTTTGCCCTACAGTGTCAGGAGCAGATATCATACGATTGCAGGCACTTGCAGATAGACTTGATGCAGCAAGGAGTCGGCCCTCTGTTCTTGATCCTCGAGGTACATCATCATCAGCTACACCTGCAGGCGTGGCATCTTCAGCGAGTGCCTCTACCCCATTATTTGGGGCTGCTCCACAGCCACCCACACATGGAACAAATGCTTCCCAAACCCAGGCTTCACGAGGTCCAGTGCAGGCTAGTCTTGTGGCATCATGGCACCCTGGGAGGAGGGCACAAGTAGATGCATCAGTGGCACGGTTTTTTTATGCTGCAAATGTTCCTTTGGTAAAGGCCCGCAACCCATACTTTGCAGATATGGTGAAGGAGATTGCTTCTTTCGGACCTGGCTATGCTCCACCTTCATCCGAGGCATTGCGCACTACACTTCTAGCTGCTCCTACAGGCGACAGCATACTTGCAGGCTGCGCTGCCCATTTCTCTTGCAGGCAGTCATGGGCCACCCCCAGCAAGCGTTGCGCCTCAACTTCAGCAAGCTACGCTTGTTCTACAGTAGACTGCCCACTGCACAGTAGGCGGCTACGCAGGCTGCAGCCAGGTGCCTGTGTACAGCAACCAAGCGCTCCTTTCATCCTTACAGACGGCTGTGTGCCACCCTCCAGCAGGCGGCTGGCGCCCCATCTCCAACAAGTGGTGCTTTGCATACAGCCAGGCGACTCCTCCTACGCCGCCTCCTCCACAGAAGGTGGTTATGTCCCGCACAACAGGTGGTTGCACTTCCTTTCCATAGGCGGCGTCTTCCTTCTTCAAGAGGTTACATGTGGTGTCTCTCTCTAGTAGCTACCGATACCTCGGGTATTGGTCCTCCATCTACTATCCACAAGTAAGTGAATTTCAGATTTAAGTAAAGTATTTTGTGATAAATTTGATAAGGGACTCTCTCTCCACGGCAACACCCGTTCGGTGTCGGGTAGTCCAAGCTCTATTGGAGAACCTCGGTCCAAAGGTGCTGAGATCGGGAGAGCCGGGCGTTAGTACGGGAGCGCCTGTTTGTGTGTGGTCCTGGAACACCAGTTGGGCGCTCTCCGCGGAGTCTAGTGAAAGCACAGGACCGTAGAGATTGGACAACGCTAGTGGTGTTCTGCTTCGAATATCTACTTCGAGCCTATTTGTTTGGTACTGTATTCATCTTGTACATGGACATCATCTGGTTCTTGGAACCCATGGAGCATTGTATTTGTTAAATACTCCCAATAAATATATCATATATTGAGGGGGGGTCGGCCCGTTCCGGCCCTAGTGCTGGTGTCCATTTATCTCAGTTTATTTCATTTCAATTTCAAGTTGTTATTAAGTTGTCCATTTCAAATTGTGGTATTAAGTTGTGCTATTACGCGTGTGGGTGTCCAACGGAGTCTTTTCCACTTGACGGGATCGGTTCATTGGCATCAGAGCACGGTTGTTTCCCTCTTCCTAGTGGGGAAACGAACCTGTGTACTAGACATCCCGCTTTTAGCACACTTAAACACAATGGACAGCCAAGGCAACCCTTTGGAAGTGCCAAATTCGAGGGGTCCACCTAGTGCCTCTCGTGGGTCTGATGCTCTGCGAGGAAGGCAGAAGCGCCTTGAAAGGGTAAATGATAGTGAATCAAAGGAACAACTGTCTCGAGGAAAGACAGTCATGCTTGAACAAGAGCCTGATGCAATGAGGGCTGAAATGGAACATATGAGAAAACTTTTGCAGGCACAAGAGCAAGAGTTAAAATTTTTGCATGAAGATCCCCATGTACAAAGTGCCATTGAAGCTAGGAAAGCTGATGCAATGGTAGATGTAACTTTTGAGTCTATGGCACGGGAAGTGGGCAAGAAGCCAAGGGAGTTGGCACTTGCCTACCTCCTCCGCAAAGGTGATATCAAAGAGGGGGACGACGGAGAGCTGAAATTCAGAAATCCGCCTCGTTTTGAAGCATGGAGATCCCGCATCTCAAAGGCTGAAGTCTTTTAGGCAAAAGAAAGAGGTGACAGTCACCTCTCGACATGCATCTTCTCCACAAGGCACAAAGCCTGACAGATATATGTATGCTAGTGCTCATGGAGAGCATAAAAGTCACATGCATGCAAGACATGTATCCCATGGTAAGGGTGACAGGTCTAGAGAAGACCATGAGCCTCATGCCAGAAAGCTCAAGGAATTCAAAGCAGGTGACAAATCTGTCAAGTTTGATGTCTTTCATGGAGAACATGATGCTTCTAAAGTGTTAGCATTTGTGACACAGTTCGACATTGCTTTTAGCGATGAGAACTTCACAGAAAAGTCTAAAGTACGCCATGCTACAAATGCGGAGCAAACTCTCACCCAAAAGTCGGACAGACTGGAGCAAAGAGATAATCTCCTTGCTTTTTCTTATGAGTGTAACCCTACTTGAGCATGTTGCCCAAGCTTCATTTTCCTTTGATGGCTGCCTTTATAACCTCTTTCTTGAGGTTTATCCACTTCCTTGTATCAATTGTACTGGTGAATGCTAGAATGGCCTTAGGGCCATTCTACCACCCATGGATAATCTTGCTGTATTTTGCATTCATGGTGCGCTTGAAAGAATGGCTCATGGCCGTTCACTTCTAAGCCCACGGCTGTTCACTCATACGGACGTACGCTTCCTAAAAAAATAACTTAAAAAAATCAAAGGCCATTCACACCTAAAGCTACATTTGTTCACTACCATCCATGGTGTGCTTTAGAGGAGTGACACTAGGGCCATTAACCATTCCATTGTGTCAACTCCCTAGGGCCATTCTTTCAATATGCATTCAAAATACATCAAGATTGTCCATGGAATAAAGGCCCGAGGGCCACTTTTGTAAGCACAGTGTCCTTGAAATAATGGCTCTAGGGCCATTATCAAGCACACCATCCATGGTGTCACCATCCATGGTGTGCTTTAGAATGGCCCTCGGGCCATTCTCCACTCCCTTGTGTACTCCCTAGGGCAAATGTCTACATATGCATGTAAATTTAATCAAGATTTTCCATGGAAGAATGGCCCTAGGGCTATCCTTGTAAGCACAATGTGCTTGATAGAATAGCCCTAGGGCCATTTTACCATCCATGGTGTGCTGAAGAATGGCCCTAGGGCCATTCTTCCCTCCCTTGTGTCCACTCCCTAGATTCATTCTTTCAATATGCATTCAAAATACATCAAGAGTGTCCACGGAAGAATGGCACTTCTTGGGCCATTTTTCAAAGCACACCGTCCATGGTGTGGTTTAGAATGGCCCTAGGGCCATTCTCCACCTTGTGTCAACTCCCCAGGACCATTCCTATAAGAACAATGTGCTTAAAAAAATGGCCCTATGGCCATTATTCACTCCCTTATGTCAACTCCCTAGGGCAAATATCTACATACACATGCAAATTACATCAAGATTGTCAATAATGGCCCTAGATGCATCCTTGTCATCACAATGTGCTTGAAAGAATGGCCCTATTTCCATTCTAAGGCACATTGTGAGAATGGTGCTAGGGCCATTGTCCACTCCCTTGTATCAACTATACTCGCAAATTTTAGAATGGTCCTACGGCCATTCTACCATCCGTTGGACAATCTTGTTGTATTCTGCATCCATGGTGTGCTTAAAAGAATGGTCCTAGGGCCATTCTACCATTCATGGTGTGATTTAGAATGGCCCTAGGGCCATTGTCCACTCCCTTGTGTCAACTCCTTAGGGCCTCTCTTTCAATATGCATTCTAGATACATCAAGATTGTCCAAGGAAGAATAGCTTATGAAAATGGTCCTAGGATTATTTTCCACTACCTTGTAGCAATTACTGATGAATTTTTGAATGGCCCTAGGGCCATTCTCCCCTCCCTTGTGTCGACTCCCTAGATCCATTCTTTCAATATGCATTCAAATACATCAAGAGTGTCCATGGAAGAACCGCCCTTGGGCCAATTTTCAAAGCACACAATCCATGGTGTGGTTTAGAATGTCCCTAGGGCCATTCTCCACTCCCTTGTGTCAACTCCCTATCTAGGACCATTCTTATAAGAATAATGTGCTTAAAAGAATGGCCCTATGGCGGTTATCCACTCCCTTGTGTCAATTCCTTAGGGCAAAAATCTACATACGCATGCAAAATACATCAAGATTGTCCATGGAATAATGTCCCTAGGGCCATACTTGATATAGGCTACAACACCTCCCAAGAGGGAACTCCACACAATCGTAAACAGGAGAAGCAATAGACATGTTGAAATATACAAGTGAATAGGGTGTGTGCGGGAACAAGCCCTTGGCTAGAGGCTATAAAAGAGAATCTGTAATTGTGAGAGAACCTGTGAAAAGGTGAGAAGAATCTATTGGGAAAGAATAAAGGGTAGCATGAGGAGATTTAGGATGTGTGGAGATATTGTGGGAGAGGTGGAGAGAATCAAGCAAAAGAGGTGGAGTGAATCAAGGAGAAATCAGTGGGATTAGATGCTTGGATGTAAACTCTATAAATTGAGGCATTGTCCTAATGAGAATTTGTTGGTTTTTAATTATCCATGCCTACATTAAGCTATCAGTTAATTGCTCACTAATCATGTCTTAATTATTATCTAATCTCTTTGTTAATGATGTTGATTCTAGCATTTGATCCACCATAGCTCATCACATTGCTGTAATTTTAACATGGTATCAGAGCCTAGCCTAGAATCCATCAAGTTTATAAGCCTATTATCTAACTAATTACGATTAGTAGAATCACTTTTTTAAAGTTATTTTCAAGTAGCCCACTGTACCCCTAGCCAGTGGAGGGGGTTGATCTCCCTCCAGGAGCAACATTAGCTCAAGCCCTTCTAGGCATGCATAGCTATCTCATCTGTGCTCCAGCCAAGCAAATCGGCACAACAAACTGCCTTCTACAGCTCAAGAAAATTGCGATTCTGTAGGCACATTTTTTTTGAAGAAAATTTGATATTTCTGCTGCTCCAGATCAAATTGCTCTAATTTCTCTTGGCCCTAGGGGTTTTCAAGGGTGCTCTACAAGCTAGTGAAGGCAGAATTTGATTTGATCAAGTCTATAGTGAGATCCAAGCTCTTCATCAAATCTGCAGATGACTTTGGTAAAACAGACATTAAGCATTCAATGTTTGGTCAAATCTTGTGTCTCTTGGCTTAATCCTTTACTAGACTAATTTCTATTGATGGCCTTGAAAGCATTTGAGCTCATTTGAACTCTAAGACCTCAGATCTGGGCTCCCCGTATACTTTGTTTTTTGCACACAAAACAGAGGATTAATTTGCTAAATCAATGATTAATCAGTGCTAATCACTATTTTTTTGGTGTAATTGAGGGTTCAAATTAACCATTAGGTATCTGATACAGATCCCTATAACTTTAGATTGCAATTCAGAGATGGTTTGATACTCCAACCATTCCGTACAAATTGGTTACCCTTGATTTAATGTAATTTTGGTAAAATTATACTGATAAATTTGTGGTAATCATCATTTTGCATTTAAACCTTGGTTAATGCCCACAAATTACACTCAAATTCAAGATTATTCACAGCTAGAGTTGCATTTGGGAATGTGCATAAGAATGAATGCTATATGCATTATGTATTGGACACATTACATCAGTGTAAAAATGGGATCAGACACTACCCTTTTCCTGAATAAGGCAAGAGGCAAGACCTCCCGCATAGATTTGGGTTTGCATTGCATAATGACACAAGGTAAACATCAAAAGCCCAAAAGAACTGTCAACAAAACATTTAAACCTGTTGCTCACATGGAGCAAGAACTGATGGTCAAGCTCATGGCCCCAGCCAATGAAAGAAGAAGAACATCTCTTTCCAAGAGGAAGATCCACACCAAGAAGAAAAGCTAAAGGAAGCATTGAAGGAAGACATGGACGCGTGAAGAGAAGTTGCCACAACAAGAAGACTGAAAGCAGAGGAAGACATGGATGCGTGAAGAGAAGACATGGAGTGAATCAAGGAGAAATCAGTGGGATTAGATGCTTGGATGTAAACTCTATAAATTGAGGCATTGGCCTAATGAGAATTTGCTGGTTTTTGATTATCCATACCTACATTAAGCTATCTCGCTAATCACATCTTAATTATTATCTAATCTCTTTGTTAATGATGTTGATTCTAGCATTTGATCCACCATAGCTCATCACATTGCTGTAATTTTAACAAGACACAACAATCATTGGGTACTTACCAATGCTTTGAGCTCACGTCCCCATGAGGCTCCCCAAGCTCGCTTTGGAAGCTCCACTCCTCCAATCTCCACCTCCATGCTGTCACCACACACGGAGTCGCTCACACCACAATGAAAGGCAATCTACCTCTCACTCCCTCACACACATGTATGAAAGAGAAACATGCACTAGAGTACATACTCTCTCTCTCTCTCTCTCTCTCTCTCTCTCTCTCTTGACAAATACAAAAGATCTCATAGCACAAAGGGGGATTATGGCATTTCATTATGAAAATTTTCCTTTTATACAACTGGTGGCCCTTATTCACACTTGGGTGCCCAAAACTTACTAATGAAGGCCTTAGTATCTCAATACAACTTTTATAGTGCGATTACATGACACTTATTAATCTCCTCAATTGGAGGCGCATCTTTGTTAATCGAAAATGGGATTAACATCCTCCCCTACTTGATGTAGGTTTTGTCCTCAAAACCTCTACCTAGGTCAAAAGACCTGTTTTTGCCGAAGTCATGTCTATAGAAGTTGCAATGGGACTAAAGCTTTTTAAGGGTTCTTTGAAATGCTCAGTGGGAAGTCTAGAACCCAGTGTCGATGTCTTCAAACGTGACATGCATGTATCCTAGAAGACACCTTAGGTGATGATAGTATAGCATCATGCCTCTTTTAGATGGCCCTCTATTCATGTAAAAGCAAAACCGATCCGCATCAAATTCATCATGTCTTTCTTTTGATTGATCGATGAGGACTATGATCAACTTTAGAAATCTCATAGCAGCTACTATATCTGGATCTAGGATTCTATGCCATGCTCTTATCTATGCGAGAAATTGTTGTTTTTGACTTGTTATATCTAGGAATGTTGATGATGAGAAATGCGGAAAGTTGTAGCAAACATGACAATCTTCTTTCTTTGCCTCTTAGAATGGAGTCAGGCGCCTTCTATGAGGATAATTTTATATTGAAGGAGAGAGAGGGTTAGTGTAGATAAAAACAATGTTAGTGTTTGAGGAGGGACTTGAGGAGTCACTGGAAATGAACCTATCTCCGTGTGTTCGATGAGGAGTCCTAATTCATCAGTTTGTTCTATCCTCTAAGATCTTTCTTGGAGGGTGAGTTGGCTTTCCAGATCTTGTATTCTTGAGTCTTTAGTGGTGAGGAGTGTGGAGATGGTGGCTTCCTGCACATCTCGATGAGCAACAGCTAGTTCTGCATATCTTCTATATCTGCTTCCTCTATTGTAATCCTAGAAGCTATGGCCTGAACAATAGCTTCTTCAAGTAGTCTTTGCTGCTCCTCTGCCAAGTTTTGGCTTGTAGTCAGCTCTGCTAGTATATGTGCTCAAGTACTTGTTGATGACTAATAATCATTTGATATATCTCTTGGGATTTTACATTGATTACCTCATTTAGGGCCTTCAATTTCTTGGCATGTGCTTTGTCTATCTGCTCTCTTTCTCTCTGTAAGATTACCACTCTATTTTTTGCCTGAGTAAGTGCTTCAATAAGTGTTTTGATTTTTCCTGTATACCTATCTTCTTTTGCTTGGAATGTGGCTTGTGCTTCCTCTAGTTATCTTGCATAATGTGCTTCCTTCTCCTTGGTATATGTCACTTCCTTTTGCAGTTGAACCTTGGAACCTTGGCCCTGCTCTAATCTTGCCTTTAGATCCTTGTTTTCCTTTGTGGTACGGACTATGGATTTGTTGATGAATTTGTTATTACTTTCCAAAGATTGCAATCTGGCCTCCTGTTCCTCGGCTGCCTTTAAGCTTTTTAGGATGAATTCCATGTGAGTGGTTAGTTTCTCCTTAAGTGCTTTCACTTGTTCCATAGACTCCTGGACCTGTTTCCATAGCGTAGAATTCCTTTCATATGCAGCAAGTGAGTGGTAAGCAAGTGAGATCTTCATACTCTTTGCTCTTGGGTCCAAAGATTTGCACTTGTGGAGGCCGAGCCTTCTATTTGGTGCACTAGCAGCATATCGAGGACTTCCATGATTTCTTCAAGAAAGCGATGAGTGTCGAGATCGTGTAAGAACGATCCTCCATCAACTATTCCAATCGCCTTCTCTTACTTGGACTCATGGTCTCGTTGGGTCTCTTCCTCTTCTCATCTTTTTGAGATTCTGGGTATGATAGGGTGGCCTCTTCATTCCTTTCACCCTCATCCTTTTCTAGCACTTTTTTTGTGAGAGCTTGTGTTGCACCAAATTTCGATGAGATGGGCTGATCAAAGATTATCGAGTTTCGGAGTGGTGAAAGGTTTGTGAATACCATTTGAGTAGGGCTGGAAGGTGGCATTTGTTGTGTTAACTCTGGAATTGTTTGTGCTATCATGCTGATATTTTCTTTATCTTTGGCCTCTTATTCCTCCAAAACCTGTGGAAAGATGCATTATCCTATGCCACCTCTTCTTCCATTTGCTGTGTTTCAAATTCCAATTTACCTTTCTTTTTACCTTTCTTTGATTTCTTTCCCCCCTTTAGTTCCTAAATGAGTTCCTTTGTCTCTTTTAAGACCGCATGCTCTTGTTGTGACTCTTCTCAAATGTGTGTCGAGGGCTCCAACGTTTCTTCAGTTTGGGAGGGATACCCCTGCCTCCTGTGATTGCCTTCAGGAATGGGTAGATGAGCTGCATGGCTGAGCACTTTCATAAGAAGATAGGGATTACACACCTTTGATTGGTGTGACTTTAAGTAATTCTCCATCTCCCAGCGGTGGATGTCCCAAGCCCAGTCTTCTTGTTTTTTCTTCATGGATTTTTGCTATTCTATTGAGGGGGACCTTGTTATACTTGTCAACTAGCTTGACTTTCATAAGAATTGACATCTCTATGAAAGCTTTTTCATCCACTTCATTTATGATTTTCTCGTATTCTGCTCCATTTGAGTTGAAAGAGATCCTCTTTAGCATATCCTCCATAGGTATTTGATCGATGATGGTATGAAAATGCAATGGTCCTCGGATCATTTCCTTGGTAATGAGGACATGCTTAATGGACCCATCTGCCTTGCTAATTGTGCCCCTCTTGGTGTTTTTGCCATATGTCTTCAGAAACTCCACACATACTATTGTTTTGATGGTGTGGGGGGGTGATGTCTGCCATTTTCCTAGGCCTACTTTCTCCAGCTTGTTCTTGACATCTGCATCCTCTAATATTCTCAAACATTCAGGGCTATGGTACTAGAACATTATTTTATTGTCACTTGTCTGAATGCCCTTTTGAATGACTGAACCCTTAATTGTTTATGCATATGGCCCAAGATAGGTGAGCTTGGTACCGCGTGGTGCTTTCTTTCGCTTTTCTGTTGCGACCCTGTAGTATTGGCTTGTGTGACGGGGCCAGGTTCCCTTCTACCTTTGGTTTTGATGTAGTAGAGAAGGCTGTAACATGTGAAAACACATTAGTCATTGTGATTGGTAGGAGCTCGTGGTTCTCCTTTTTTCTTTCTTTCTTTTTTTTTTTAGGGAGGGGGGGGGTTAGTAATTTTCATGGGTGTATGATGGGAAAAGTGTTAGTGTGGTGAGCAAAAAATCATGAAGTGGCCAGTGGCTAGGCATGAAGGAGTGGTGCATGAAAGATTAATTCATGAGAGGTGTTAACCCATGAAGGGTTATCACGTGAAAGGTTAATTCATGAAGTGTTAGTACGTGAAGGGCTTAAGCCATGAAAGGCTTAACCCGTGAAGTAGCAGGCGTTAAAATGTGAAAGAGAAGGTTTTACCCGCGTGAAAGAGCAAGTGTGTTAGGGTGATGGTGGGTAGCCTAGGTGTGGGAATGCAATCTTAGCCATTTTACGATATGTTTCCCAACCTGAGATTTTTCATTTGACTCTATGAAATAGCAAATTGCTATTTCACGGTCATACCCATATGCATTTATGAGGAGATTTATTGGTCTCAAGATTTAAAGCAAGAATGACAAAAAAAAATCAAGATGAATGAAACAAGAATTACACAGATTCAGTCAATGTGTGCAGAGATGATTTCATGAAAACGATTTAAACCATTGGTTTTATTGATATAAAGAAATCAAGAGTGTGAAGAGCTCCTACTTGGAAATCGATGGTCGCAAAGTAATGAGACGGGAAGAAGCACACTGATGATGCATGCAATTGATGCAGACAAGAGTATCACAACACAAAGCAAGCCGAGCAATGAAAAAATAACAAAAACAGGAAAGAAGATGTACTTATAATCTAGCTGTCGGCCCCTGGTGGCCATCTTAATTGGGTATGCCACATGTCTTCCTGTGATTTGTGGAGGGTTTTTTTTACCATTTCACAATGCGAAGTGGCGTGAGTCGGTTCACTTTTGAGTTGTTTCATGGTGTGAAGTAGTCTCGAGCAATTCATGGTGTGAACCCTTTTGAACCTATAAGGTTCCCCCCTTCCAAAAATAGGGGAAACACTTAAGATAGTCCACTAAGTCTTATCTTTGAGAAAATTTCCTACTCATCGACACCTTGACCATGCAGAGATTCAAGGATACGATTCATAGGTAAGACCTAGTTCTATCCCGCAATGGGAGCATGGTCTTCTAAAAATCAAACCACCCATAGGGTAATTGGTCATAATTTGGACAACTACTAGTCTTGATTCCTTAGAGACAACGCTTTTTTCCTCATCCATGCAAGGCACAGCCCGCTGGCCTAGTCTTCCAGAATAGAATTGCCCAAGAACCTATTTATCTAACGTAGGGCTTTCACTTAATATGTTGGAAAGTTACCCGACTAATCGGGTCCACCCGTCCGTAGGGTGGTGCCGTCGGGGCATCCTCCCACTTTCCACCCTACTCATGCATCAATTTGTTTTTTAATTAATCCTACCACACTGTTTGACATAAATAAACATGTTCCTTAATTAAGGCCCTTTTCACAAGGTTTGTTAAAACAGCCTTTTTACACAATACAATAATGCCAAGACAAGATTTTAAAAAAAAAGTTTATACATGAATCAATTTTATACAAGCCAAACCGTCTTTCTTATTCTTTTCCTTTATACCGTCGATGATCTAGAATTCGGCCTTCCAGCCTCTACATGCTGGGCAAAACCCTACGGGACCATACACCTCATCGTGGGCCGTTGGGGCGAGGACTCAAGCCGGCCTATCGCCCTCTCAGGCCCATCGCTCGATCCTCTCGCCCCTCAGAGGGAAAGAATGGCCCTAGTGCCATTCTAAAGCACATTGTAATAATGGTCCTAGGACCATTCTCCACTCCCTTATGTCAGCTTACTGGTCTAATATAAAATGGCCTTAGGACTATTCTAGCATCCATGGACAATCTTGTTTTATTTTTCATCCATGGTGTGCTTGCAAGAATGTGCCTAGGGCAATTTTTCCATCTATGGTGTGTTTTAGAATGGCCTTGGGGCCATTCTTCACTCTCTTGTGTCAACTCCCTAGTGCCATTCTATCAATATGCATTCAAAATACATCAAGATTGTACTTACAAGAATAGACCTAGGGCCATTCTTTGCATATGTAGAGATTTTCCCTAGGGACCTCACACAAGGGAGTGGAGAATGGTCCCAGGCCCATTCTAAAGCACACCATGGATGCTTTTCTTTTGAACGACCCTAGAGCCATTCTTTCAAGGACGTTGTACTTACAAAAATGGCCCTAGGGCCTTTCTTCCATGGAAAATCTTCATGTTGTTGGAATGCATATTGAAAGAATGGCCCTAGGGAGTTGACACAATGGAGTGGCTAATGGGCCTAGTGTCATTCTAAAGCATACCATGGATGATAGAATGGTACTAGAGCCATTGTTTCAAGCACACCATTGGTGCAAAATACAACAAGATTGTTCATGGCCCTAACTGGATGGTAGAATGGCCCTAACTCCATTCTAACATTCACCAGTAGAGTTGACCACAAGGAAGTAGAGAATGGCCCTAGGACCATTCTCAAAATGTGATTTAGAATGACACTAGGACCATTCTCATAATGTGCTTTAGAATTGCACTAGGGCCATTCTTTTAAGCACGTTGTGCTTACAAGGATGATTGTAGGGCCATTCTTCCTTGGACAATCTTGATTTATTTTGCATGCATATATAGAGATTTGTCGTGTAGGGAGTTGACACAAGGGAGTGGAGAACAACCCTATGGCCATTCTAAAGCACACCATGGATAGTAGAATGGCCATAGGGCCAGGCCATTCTACAAAGCACAATGTGGATGGTGTGCTTTAGAAAATCCTGGGGCCCTTATTTTCAAGCACATTGTTCTCACAAGAATGGACCTAGGGCCATTCTCCGATGGACAATATTGATGTAATTTTAATGCATATTGAAAGAATGGCCTTGAGGAGTTGACATCCGTGAAAGAAGAGGCCTAGTTCTATTCTAAAGCACATTGTGAGAATGATTCTAGGGTTATTTTCGTGGCAACTACTAATGAATTTTAGAATGGCCTATGGCCATTCTCCCCTCCCTTGTGTGAACTCCCTAGATCTATTCTTTCAACATATATTCAGAAAACATCAAGAGTATCCATGGAAGAATGGTCCTTGGGCCATTTTTCAAAGCACACCATCCATATTGTGGGTTTAGAATGGCCCTAGGGCCATTCTCCACTCCCTTCTGTCAACTCCCTACTACTAGAACCATTGTTGTAAGAACAATGTTCTTGAAAGAATGAACCTATGGCCATTATCCACTCCCTTGTGTCAACACCCTATAGGGAAAATATCTACATACGCATGCAAAACAAATCAAGATTGTCCATCAAAGTACGGCCATCCTTGTAAGCATAATCTGCTTAAAAGAATGGCCCTAGGGCAATCCTTGTAAGCACAATGTGCTTGAAAGAATGGCCCTATTGCCATTCTAAAGTACATTGTGAGAATGGTACTAGGGCCATTCTCCACTCCCTTGTTTCAACTATACTAGTGAATTTTATAATGGCCCTATGGCCATTCTACCATCCATGGACAATCTTGTTGTATTTTGCATCCATGATGTGCTTGAAAGAATGGCCCTAAGGCCATTTTACCATTCATGGCGTGATTTAGAATGGCATTATCCACTCCCTTGTGTCAACTCCCTAGGGAAAATCCCTACATATGCATGCAAAATACATCAAGATTGTCCATGGAAGAGTGGCCCTAGGGCCATTATTGTAAGTATAATGTGCATGAGAATGGACCCAAGGCCATTATCCACTTCCTTATGTCAAATTCCTAGGGAAAATCTCTACATATACATGTAAAATACATGAATATTGTCCATGGAAGAATGGTCCTAAGGCCATATTTGTAAGCACAATCTCCTTGAAAGATTGCCATTCTAAAGAACATTGTGAGAATGGTCTTGGGGCCATTCTCCACTCCCTTTTGTCACCTGAAAAGATGCAGGGGAGAAGAGAGCTTGAGCTCTTGAAAGCACACACACACACTCACAAAACCCTAAAAGAGAACACACAAGGTGAGAGGCTGAAAATTTTCTTCTTCTTCACACAACACTCAACACACCATATACAAAGATAAGAGTACACACAATATGAAAAGGTACTTAATCAAATACATACTAGGGTTCTCTATAGTGTGAACCCAACTAAATGAGTTGGCGCTATAACTATGTGAGTCTCTAGAATGGTTGTCACACAGCTTGTCATCCCACTGGTTGCATATCACCCATGATCTCACCAACCATGCCAGTGGTGTAAGTATGGGGCCTATCCCCCAGGCGGGTCATCAGTGTTGTGCACCGCCTCACTAGATGAGCTCGATATCTCAACACTCCTCCTCGAGCTCAACTCCTCCTCAAGCTCAACTCCATCTCATGTACACCAAGCGAAGCCCTGAATCTGTGGAGCTTCTCTGTATCCAAAGCTTTGGTGAAGATGTAAGCGACTTGATCCTATGTGCTGACATAAACAAGGTTGTCTCCTGCCAAAACCTTCTCTCTAACAAAATGGTAGTGGACCTCTATATGCTTCGTGCGAGCATGAAAAACTGGGTTCCTAGCCAACTGTATACTGCTAATGTTGTCACAAAAAATGACAACTTGTCTATCCACTGATAGATCCAAATCTGCAAAACAAGTAGCTTTCTCAAACAAGCTACCTCACATGCTGCCATAGCAGCACCTCTGTACTCGGCCTCTATATTGGATAGAGCAATCGTAGGCTACTTCTTGATGCTCTAAGTCACAACAGCACTCCCCAAAGAAAACATGAAGCCACTAGTAGATCTTCTATTTGAGATACTACCAGCCCAATCAGCATCAGTGTACCCATGTACACATATCTCTGTCCCAGTTTCATAAAATAGTCCACAATACAAAATAGACCTCACATACCTCAGTATGCGTCTTAATGCATCCAAATGCAGCTTTCGAGGAACGTGCATAAACTGATTCACCAACCCAACAAGTGGGTTGAAAGTTTCCTCATAATCAATGCTATATGTCTGCGCATATCCTTTGTCTACCAATCTAGCCTTGTACCTGCTTATGCTTCCATCACTATCATGTTTTACTTTGTACACCCACTTGCATCCAATGGCTTTCTTGCCTTCAGGCAATTGCACTAAATCCTAAGTCTCATTTCCATATAGTGCATCCATTTCCTCATCCATAGCTTTCTCCCAACACACATTTCCAAAACAGCCTCATCAATGCATGTGGGCTTTACAACCTGTACAACTTTTGCCATGTATGCATAGTGATGTGCCACATAACCATCATAGGTAAATCTCTGCACAGGATTCTTCACTCTCCCAGATCTTCGCAATTTTGCATTCATGGCTTCCATGGCCTTCTTTACACCAGCAGGTGTTCTCTAGATGGTATCCCAAGATCCTCATTGAGGCTCATCTCTGAGTCACTAGACTCTCCATCAACATGAGAATGCCCTGCAGAAATGTCAGGCATACTAAGGGGCTCAATCACTTTCTCTTTGCCTTTATGTGATGTACTAATCACATTTGCAGGACTGGTATTATGACGCAGCCTATCACTCCATGGTCTATCAATTGAACTACTAGATGAGGACTCTCGTGGTCCACTCAAAGATTGTGATTGCTGACTTGCATTATGTGCAACCACATTTCCACTCACATCAGTCCCAAAAATAGCTTCTTTTTCAGCAGCTTACTAGCTGCTCATCTCATAAAAAACAACATCCCTGCTTACCCTCAACTCATGTGTAGTAGGGTTATAACACCTGTATCTCTTTTGCTTGCTCAAGGGAATACCCAATAAACACACATTTTTCAGCTTTTGGATCCAGCTTAGTTCTCAGCTCATCTGGCACATGCACATATGCAATGCAGCCAAAGACTTTCAGATGAGACAAATCAGGTTTTCTACCCCAGTAAACCACTCCTCTGGAGTTACATCATGTATGGCTGCAGTTGGAGTCATGTTCATGATGTAAACTGCTATAGAAATAGTCTCATTCCAATAGCTATGCGGCATATTCTTCTCTCCCATCAATGCTCGTGCAATCTCAGCAATGTGCTTGTATCAGCAACTCCATTTTGTTACGGAGTGTATCTGCATGATGTAAACTGTCTCTCTGAATACCATTCTTCTTCAAAAATTCAGAGAACTCATTGGAGAAGTACTCTCCCCCTCCATCTAACCTTAGGCACTTTACATATTTCCCTGTTTGCTTTTCAACCATAACTCTGAAATTTTGAAAATGAGTGAACACCTCACCCTTCTCCTTCATGTACACCCACACTTTCCTTGTGTGGTCATCAATAAATGTCACATAATACCTACAGCCTCCCATAGACATGGTCTTCGTAGGACCCCATACATCTGAATGCACAACATCTAGTGCATTTTTGCTCACATTTCTGTCACGTGGAAATACATGCTTTGTTTGTTTTCCAAATTGGCATGCTTCACATATTTTCTGCATACCTTCAACTTTAAACTTTGGCAGCCCTGTCATAATTTCTTTAGTCTGCATAGACTTCATTCTCTGCACATTCACATGTCCAATTCTTTTATGCCGAATGTCTGTGTCTGCAACAATTCCTGAACCGTTTGCAAACATCACAGCACTCACTTCAGGCATGTTTACATTCAATGTAAACCTTTTGCCCACTTTATTGCCTTTTGCAACTAACCTGCACTTGTCTTTAAAGTCTTCAACATAACAACCATCAGAATTAAACCAAACCTGCAAACCCTGCTCAATCATCTGGCCAACTGAAACCAGATTCTTTGTTATGTTCAGAACATGAAGTACATCTGCAAGGTACTTCACTTTGCCATCCAGCATAGACAATGGCACATCTCCAACATGGGCAATTGGATGAGCAGTGTCATCCCCTGTTTCCACAAAACCTGGTCTTTCAAGGTTTTTCATCTCCTTGAACCACTCCCCAACATGACTTGTCATGTGGTTCAAAGCACCTGAATCAACGTATCATACATCATCTTTATTATCTGCTTCAACATTTTCAGACATGGCATTAACAACATGTTGCATAACAAACAACCTTTCATTATACTCATTGTTTTTGATCGAGGATGCATAGTTGTTTTGCTGCAATTTTCCATTTTGCATCTCAGCCTGCTTCTTATAACAATCTGCCTGCACATGTCCAGGCTTACCATAATAAAAGCATCCATGTGTATCATTATACTACCTTTGCCAATTTCCACGACCTCTTTGACTCCCCGTGCCTCTGAATTGGCCTCTTCCACCTGTGTGTTGTTGTTGTGAATTCTGGGACTGTTGTTGTTGCTGCTGCTGGCCATAATTTTGATTACCTGTTCGACCACCTCCTTGGCCACGTCCACGGCCTCCTTTACCTCGTCCTCTTCCTGAACGTGTGTAGAAGGCCTGTTGCTTTGAGCTATTTTTGTGTGTTGTTGTTGTGAATTCTGGGACTGTTGTTGTTGCTGTTGCTGCTGGCCATAATTCTGATTACCTATTCGACCACCTCCTTGGCTGCATCCACGGCCTCCTTTACCTCATCCTCTTCCTAAACGTGTGTAGAAGGCCTGTTGCTTTGAGCTGTTTTTGTTTTGTGAAGACTGTTGGTCTTCACCCAAGCTCTTCTCTTCTATAATCAACATAGACACCAAATCTGTGAAATTGGGAATGTTTTCCCGAGTCTGAATAGACATCTTGAATGCCTTGTATTGTGGCCCGAGATCACGTAGACAGACTTCCACCTTATCATCATCATCTACTAAAACACCAATAGATGTAAGGGATTCCACAATACCCTTGATCTTCAATGCATAGTCATTCATAGACATACTCTTTTTCTCCACAGTATGAAGTTCATTCTTCAACTGTATCTTTCGTGCCTTATTATTCATTTCATAGAGTTTTACCAAGGTGTCCCATGCCTCCTTGGGGGACTTGGCATCCTGTATGTGCCCAATCATGGTGTCTTGTATATACTGATAGAGAGATAATACATAACTTTTCTGGCTCCTTGGTTCCAATCCTTGAACTCTTTCACATCTGCAGTAGTCGGATTGATCTCCGGTATCTCTGGTGCCTCTTCATGCTCACCTTCTATGTAGTCCCAGTAACCCTTTCCCATCAGGAAATTTGTCAACCTGAGCCTCCAAGCATGGAAGTTGTTCTTATTAAGCTTCTCAGTAACAATCTGGTTTATGCCATTATTTGATATCTTGCCAGACACACAAATTTACCAGAAACAGTACTCTGGTTTGTCCTGCACAAAATGTTGTATTTTTTGTAGCGGTACTGTACTACTCTTAAATGTCACAACCAATGATCTCAATGTGCATACATACACCCAATGGCAACTGTTGACCTCCTTGTAGCACACACAATGTCTGCACAACCAATCTGTCTTCTTGTAGTTCTTAAAACAGAGTTCTACGGAGAATCGATGACTTACTCGCCGTAGTTTTGCAGAGAATCGATGACTTACTCGCCGCAGTTCTGCAGAGAATCGATGACTTACCTGCCGCCGCCGTAGTGCTCGAAATTGCCTGGTTTCTGAAAAACGAAGGTCCTAACGCACCCCGAAACGTGTTTTTGGCCGAAAATTTTTTGTCCAATAGGACCTTATAGCTACCCTATAGCTTTACTCCCGCAAAGAAAGCTCCTCAATCAGAGATCGTTTGCTAGTGCCTCCCGTAGAGCTCCCGACAAGGGTGTAGTTGCCAACACAAATAGGAAAGAGTAGATGAAGCTCTTACCCTCGTACCGCTTCCTGTGCTTCTCTTGCTTGCAGCTCAGTCCTTAGCATGAACCACACTCTGATACCATGAAAAGATAAAGGGGAGAAGAGAGCTTGAGCTCTTGCAAGCACACACACACTCACAAAACCCTAAAAGAGAACACACAAGGTGAGAGGCTGAAAATCTTCTTCTTCTTCACACAATACTCAACACACCATATACAAAGATAAGAGTACACACAATATGAAAAGGTACTCAACCAAATACATTCTAGTGTTCTCTATAGTGTGAACCCAATTAAATGAGCTGGCGCTATAACTATGCTAGTCTCCCTAGAATGACTATCACACAGCATGTCATCCCACTGGCCGCATATCACCCATGATTTCACCAACCATGCCAGTGGTGTAAGTGTGGAGCCCACCCCCCAGCCGGCGGGTCATCAGTGTCCACCGCCTTACTAGATGAGCTCGATATCTCAACATCACCTACTACTAGTGAAATTTTGAATTGACCTAGGTCCATTCTAGCATCTATGGACAATCGTGTTGTATTTTGTATCCATGGTATCCTTGAGAGAATGTCTCTAGGTCCATTGTAACATCCATAGTGTGCTTTAGAATGACCTAGGGCCATTCTCCACTCCCTTGTGTCAACCCCCTAGGGCCATAATTTTAATATGAATTCAAAATATATCAATATTATCTATGGAATAATGGCACCAGGGCAACTCTAAAGCACACCATCTATGGTGTGCTTGAAACAATGGCATTAGGTGCATTCTTCACTTGCTTGTGTCAACTCCATAAGGAAACTCTTTACATATGAATGCAGAATACATCATGATTGTCCATGTAAATATGGCCCTAGGGCCACCCTTGTAAGAAGAATGTGTTTGGAAGAATGGCCCTAGTGCCATTCTAAAGCACATTGTAACAATGGGCCTAGGGCCATTCTACGATCCATAGACAATCATGTTGCTTGAAAGAATTGTGCTAGGGCCATTCTACCATCCACGGTATGCTTTAGAATTGTCCAAGGGACAATTTACCATCCATGATGTTCTTTAGAATGGCCCTAGAGAGATTCTCCACTCCCTTGTGTCAACTCCCTAGGGCCATTATTTCAATATGCATTCAAAATACATCAAGATTTTCCATGGGTGAATGCCCCTAGGGCCATTGTTGTAAACACAATGTGCTTGAAACAATGGACCCTAGGGCCATTATAAAGCACACCATACATGGTGTGCTTAGTAGAATGGCCTTCCTTAAGGCCCATTCTACCATCCATGGTGTACGTTAGAACGGCCCTAGGGCCATTCTCCCCTCCCTTGTGTCAACTCCCTAGGGAAAATCTTTATATATGCATGCAAAATACATCAAGATTTTCCATGGAAGAATGGCCCTAAGACGATCCTTGTAAAAGTACAATGTGCTTGAAAGAATGGCCCTAGTGCCAGGCAGATCTTTACATATGAATGCAAAATACATCAAGATTATTCATAGAATAATGGCCTTAGGGCCATCCTTTTAAGCACAATTTGCTTGAAATAATGACCCTAGTGCCATTCTAAAGCACATTGTGAGAATAGTCCTAGGTTCATTCCCCATGCCATTGTGTAAACTACCGATGTATTTTAGAATGGCCCTAGAGACATTCTCTTATCCGAATCTTGTTGTATTTTGCATCCATGGTGTCCTTTAAAGAATGGCCTTAGGGACATTCTACCTTCCACTGTGTGCTTTAGAATGTCCCTAGGGCCATTCTCGCATCCCTTGTGTCAATTCCCTAGGGCCATTATTTCAATATGCATTCAAAATACATCAAGATTGTACATGGAAGAATGGCCCTACGGCCATCTTTTAAAGCACACCAACCATGTTATGCTTTGGAATGGTCCTAGAGCTATTTACACTCCATTGTGTTAACTCCCTAGGGCTATTTGTGACTCCTTATCTCCATTGTGTTAGCTCCCTAGGGACATTTGTGACTCCCTTATCTCCACTCCCTTGTGTGTTAATTGTTGAGATATCGAGCTCAACTAGTGCTATGGCGACGGACATTGATGACCCGCTTGGGTGATAGCTTCCGCATCTACACCAATGGCATGGTTGGTGAGATTATGGGTGATATGCGGCCAGTGGGATGACAAGCTGTGTGTGACAGCCATTTTGGATTACTAGAGATGGCATAGTTATAGCACTAACTCATTTAGTCGGGTTCACATTATGGACCAATCCTTGTATGTTATAGTAGTTGAGTACTAACCCATATAGTGTGTACTCTTATCTTTATGTTATGTTGGTTGAGTAGAGAAGAAGAAGAAAGAAGAAAATTCAGCTATCCATCTCTCTCTTGTGTCTTGCTCTCTCTTGTGTCTTGCTCTCTCTGGTGTGTGTGTGTTTGCTTGCTAGGGTTTGAAGCTCTCCCTCTCCCCCACATTCTCTTTATGGTATCAGAGCTTGGTTTGTGTTGAGAGCTAAAGAGGCAAGAACAAGCAAGGAAGGAAGTGGTCCTACATGGGTAAGAGCACTATGATCTTATTTCCCTTCTTGGTTTAGGTACAACACCCCCTCAATAGCCTTGGGAGCTACACATCTTTGATTGAGGACCAGGTTATGTAGAAACAGGTGATTATACTGCACATCCCATTGCACATGTTGGTAAAGTGCCATTGTCTATGCAAGAAGGCAAAATGAAGTACTTGGCTAATGTACTTCATGTTTTGAATATTACAATGAGTGTCCTGTTCATAATGTACACAGCAGTTTCTACTGCTTCTACCCAAAAGTAATGTGGAATATTCTTTTCAGCTATCAAGGCACATGCCACTTCTGCAATGTGCTTGTTTTTACTTTCTGCAACACCATTCTGTTTTGCGGAGTGTACCTGCACGTAAACTGCCTCTTGATTCCCTGCTTTCTCAAGAAATCGCTGAACTCATTGGATAAAATATTCTCCCTCACCATCTGATCTTAGGCATTTTATTTGCATGCCTTTTTCCTTCTCGACCAAGCCTTTAAATCTCTAAACGTGAGCAAACACCTCACTTTTCTCCTTCATGAAATAAACCCACATTTTATTAGTGTGGTCAACCATCAATGAATGTAACATAGTACCTACAACCTGCAATTGTTGCAATCTTGGTCGGTCCTCATACATCTAAATGTATGACATCTCCAATGGCCTTGCACTGACATTCTTTTCATGTGGGAAAGCGTGTTTAGCCTGCTTACCAAGTTGGCATGCTTCACATACCTTATGCATACCATCGACCTTAAACTTTGGCAAACCTGCAACAATATTTTGGGCCTACATAGACTTCAGTCACTGTACATTCACATGACCAATGCACTTGTGCCATATGTTAATATTTGCAATGACACATGTTCCATCATGCACAAACATGACTGCCTTTATCTCAGGCATGTTCACGTCCAAAGTAAACATCCTGCCATTTTTGTTACCCTTTGCAACCAAGCGACACTTATTTTTGAAGTCTTCCACAAAACATTCTTGAGGATTAAACCTCACTTGTAGACCCTGCTCAACCATCTGTCCAATAGAAACCAAGTTCTTTGTAACTGCAGTTGTTCATGGTATGACTCTTGAACAAAAGTTTATAGGCATAAGACCGGATGTGTCTCACTTGAAAGTGTTTGGGTGTATTGCATATGTACATATTTCCGAGATGACGTGAGAACAAAGTTGGATCCAAAGGAAGAGAAATGCATCTTCATTGGTTATACTATAGAGCAAAAAGGTTATAGATTATATAACCCTACCACTCATGACATTGCAAGTAAGCAGAGATGTTGTCTTCGATGAGATGAGTAGCTATAGTATGCACCAGTAGTGAAGGCAACAGAAGATGTAGATGTAGGAAGTGCTAATGTTGCACCACATGTAGAGCAACAATCACAGGTGCTGAGTGGACTTGGGAAGTACTCGAGCAGTGGATCCAATGTTAGCCCATGGTAAGGAAGGTTGAGGAATGATGTAGGTACATGTGTATCACAGAAAGGGAAGGAAAAGGTAGATCAACCTTTTGTTTCTGATCTATCACCTGATCTGTCAGTAGGCAGGTCACTCATATGTGGATGGTAGTGGCTCTGAGCAGAGCCTTGATGAGGAGCTTGGCATTCCGTCTATGGTTACTCCTAGTGTAAGGAGAACCAGGGCTGTTTTGAGAACACCTAGTAGTGATCCAAGTGTACGCAGGTCTACGAGGGTTAGATACCCTATTGACAAGTTGAGATATGATGGATATATATCCCATCATTATGCTTACATGTGGTAAAAGCAATACAGAAGGTTGATCCCACTTTCTTTGAGGAGCAGGCAATTGGAAATAAGAAATGGGAAGATGCCATGGATGAGGAGATGGAAGGATTGGATGCAAATGCAACATGGGAGTTAGTGCCTTTACCTAAGGAAAAGAGGGCGATTGGATGTAAGTGGGTGTATAAAGTTAAGCACAATGCTGATTGTTCAGTGAGCAAGTACAAGGCAAGATTGGTTGCCAAGGGCTATGTGCAGACTTATGGCATAGACTATGAGGAGACATTCAGCCTGGTTGTTGCAAGAATGGCAACCGTGAGAGCTATCATTACTATGGCTGCAAAGGGTTGGTCTTTACATTAAATGGATGTAAAGAATACTTTCTTGCATGGTGATTTGCAAGAAGGAGTGTACATGATGCAGCCACCAGGTTGATGCACATCTAGATTTTGTGTGCAAGTTACGCAAAGCCTTGTATGGCTTGAAGCAGGCACCTAGAGCATGGTCGGGGAGTATCTTGTTACCATTGGAATTCAGATATTCAATGCAAAATTTTCACTATATGTGAAAAAGACAGATAGAGGGATTATGCTATTAGTCATCTATGTTGATTATCAATGGTGATAGTGATGTAGACATACATGACGTCAGGATGCTTTTGAAGCAGAAGTTTGAGATGAAGGATTTGGGTGAGTTGCGATATTTCTTGGGCATAGAGGTGGTGAGATCTGCTATTGCAGAGGCAGTATGGCTTGGACATGTTGTCCAAGTATGGTATGACAGGCTGTAAGCCTATTTTAGTGCCATTGGAGCAGAACACAAAGCTTTCCGCAGATACATGTGAGCTTTTGGAGGACCCCACTACATACAGGCACATAGTGGGTAGTTTGATCTACATGAACAAGGTCAGACTTGAGCTATGCTGTTGGACTTGTGAGTGAGTTTATACAGGCCCCTAGGAAGCCACACTTGGAGGCAACTAGGCGGATCCTCAGGTACATAAAGTCCACAGTTGATTATGGACTTTTCTACGAGGCTAGTATAGAGATACAGTTGCATGGGTACACAAATGCTGATTGGGCCACTGGTAGTATTGCAGACATGAGATCTACCAGTGGTTTTATATTCTCATTTGGGAGTGCTGCTGTGAGTTGGAGCAGTAAGAAGTAGCCAACAGTTGCCTTGTCGAGTACAGAGGCAAAGTACAAGGGTGTTGCTATGGCAGCTTGTGAGGTAGCTTGGTTTCAGAAGCTACTTGGTGACATGGGAGAGCCTGTGGATAGGGCAGTTGTCATATATTGTGACAACATGAGCATCATACAGTTGGCTAGTAACCCAGTATATCATGCTAGAATGAACCACATTGAGGTGCATTATCACTTTGTGAGGGAGAAGGTTCTAGAGCAAGAGATGTAGATCTGGCTCTCTCTTGTGTGTGTGTGTTTGCTTGCTAGGGTTTGAAGCTCTCCCTCTCCCCCACATTCTCTTTATCAACTCCCATGGCCATCATCCTAAAGTACAACATCCATGGTGTGCTTGGTATAATGTCCCGAGGGCCATTCTAGCATCTATGGTCTGCTTTTAGAATGCCCATAGGGCCATTATCCACTCCCTTGTGTCAACTCCCTAGGGAAAAGCTCTACATATGCATGCAAAATACATCAAGATTGCCTAACGTAGAATGGCCCTAGGAACATCCTTGTAAACACAATGTGCTTGAAAGAATGGCCCTAGTTCAAGTCAAAAACACATTGCAAGAATGGTCCTAGGGCTATTCTCCACACCCTTGTGTCAACTGGTGAATTTTAGAATGGCCCTATGGCCATTCTACCATCCATGGACAATCTTGTTGTATTTTTCATCCATGGTGTGCTTTAAAGAATGGACCTAGGCCCAATCTACCATTCATGGTGTGATTTACAATGGTCCTAGGGCCATTCTCCACTCCCATGTGTCAACTCCCTAGGGCCATTCTTACAATATGCATTTAGAACACATCAAGATTGTCTAAGGAAGAATAGCTTGTGAGAACGGTCCTAGGGTTATTTTCCACTACCTTGTGGAAACTAATGATAAATTTTGGAATGGACCTAGGGCAATTCTCCCCTCCCTTGTGTCAACTCCCTTGATCCATTCTTTCAATATAAATTCAAAATACATCAAGTGTCCACGGATTCAAAATGGCCCTAGGGACATTCTTTCAAGCACATTTTGCTTAGAATAATTTCCCTAGGGCCATTCTTCCATGGATAATCTTGATGTATTTTAAATGTATATTGAAAGAATGGCCCTAGGGAGTTGACACACGGGATGTGGGAATGGCCCTAAGGCCATTCTAAAGCACACACTGGAAAGTAGAATGGCCCTAGGACCATTCTTTCAAGGACACCATGGATGAAAAATACAATAAGTTTATCCATGGACGGGAAAATGCCCCTAGGGCCATTCTAAAATTCATCAGTATTTTACACAAGGGCATGGGGAATGGCCTTAGGACTATTCTCACAATGTGCTTTAAAATAACACTAGGGCCATTATCTCAAGGAAACTGTGTTCATAACAATGGCCCTAGGGCCATTCTTCCATAAATAATCTTGATGTATTTTTCATGCATATGTAGAGATTCGCCCTAGGGAGTTAACACAAGGGAGTGGATAGTGGCCCTAGGGACATTCTAAAGCACACCATGGATAATGTGCTTTCGAATGTCCTTGTTGGGTTCATTATTTCCAGTACATTGTGCTTACAAGAATGTCCCTGGGGCCTTTCTTTCATGGATAATATTGAAGTATTTTAAATGCATATCGAAAGAATGGCCCTAGGGAGTTGATACAAAGGAGTGGAGAATGGCCCTAGAGACATTCTAAGCACACCATGGATGGTAGAATGTCTCTAGGGAGTTGATACAAAGGAGTGGAGAATGGCCCTAGAGAGTTGATACAAAGGAGTGGAGAATGGCCCTAGAGACATTCTAAGCACACCATGGATGGTAGAATGTCCCTAGGGCCATTCTTTTAGGCACACCATGGATGCAAAATACAATAAGATTCTCCATGGATGGTAGAACGGACCTAGGGCCATTCTAAAATTCAGTAGCACTTGCCATAAGGGAGTGGAGCATGGCGTTAGGGCCATTCCCACACTATGCTTTAGAATTCCACTAGGGCTGTTCTTTCAAGCACTTTGTTCTCACATGGATGGACCTAGAGCCATTCTTCTATGAACAATCTTGATGTATTTTTCATGCGTATATATAGATTTTCCCTAGGGAGTTGACACACAAGGGAGTGGAGAATGGCCCTAGGGCCATTCTAAAGCACACCATGCATGGTACAATGGGCCGCCTTAGGCTAGGCCATTCTACCAAGCACACCATAGATAGTGTGCTGGCCACCATTTTTTAAATCACACCATCCATGGTGTTGTTTAGAATGGCCCTAAGGCCATTCTCTACTCCCTTATGTCAACTCCCTATAGGACCATTCTTGTAAGAAGAATGTGCTTGAAAGAATAGCCCTATGGCAATTATCCACTTCGTTGTGTCGACTTCCTAGGGAAAATATCTATATACACATGCAAAATACATCAAGATTGTCCATGGAAGAATGGCCCTAGGGCCATCCTTGTAAGCACAATGTTCTTCAAAGAATGGCCCTATTGCCATTCTAAACACATTGTGAGAATGGTCCTAGGGCCATTCTCCACTCCCTTGTCTCAACTATACTCCTCAAATTTAGAATGGCCCTATGGCCATTCTACCATCCATGGACAATCTTGTTGTATTTTTCATCCATGGTGTGCTTGAAAGCATGGACCTAGGGCTACCATTCCTCATGGTGTGATTTAGAATGGTCCTAGGGCCATTCTCCAGTCCCTTGTGTCAACTCCCTAGGGAAAATCCCTACATACGCATGCAAAATACATCAAGATTGTCCATGGAAGAGCGGCCCTAGGGCCATTCTTGTTAAGCACAATGTGCTTGAAAGAGTGGCCCCATGCCCATTATCGACTCCCTTGTGTCGACTCCCTAGGGCAAATCTATACATACATGAAGATTGTCCATGGAAGAATGGCCCTAGGGCCATCCTTGTAAGCACAATTTGCTTGAAATAATAGCCCTAGTCCATGCTAAAGAACATTGTGAGAATGGTTCTAGGGCCGTTATCCACTCCCTTGTGTGATCTACTATTGGTTAAATTTAGAAGGGTCCTAGGGCCATTCTAGCATCCATGGGTAGTCGTGTTGTATTCTGCATCCATGGTGTCCTTGAGAGAATGTCCCTAAGCACAATTCTACCATCCATTCTCCACTCCCTTGTGTTAACTCCCTAGGGTCATTCTTTTAGTATGCATTCAAAATATATCAAGATTGTTCATGGAAGAATGGCACTAGGCCATTTTTTACTCGCTTGTGGCAACTCCCTAGGGAAACTCTCTACATATGAATGCAAAATACATCATTATTGTCCATGTAAGAATGGCCATAGGGTCAACCTCGTAAGCACAATGCCCTTGAAAGAATGGCCCTAGTTCCATTGTAAAGCACATTGTAACAATGGTCCTAGGGCCATTCTACACTCCCTTGTGTCAACTACTAGTGAATTTTAGAATGGCCCTAGGGCCATTCTATGATCCATGAACAATCGTGTTGTATTTTTCATCCATGATGTGCTTGAAAGAATCATCCTAGGGTAATTTTACCATCCATGGTGTGCTTAGAATGGCCCTAGGGCCATTCTCCATCCCTTGTGTCAACTCCCTAGGGTCATCATTTCAATATACATTCTAAATACATCAAGATTGTACATGGGAGAATGCCCCTAGGCGGCCCATTGATATGTAAGCACAATGGTCCTTAGGGACACCATCTATGGTGTGCTTGGTAGAATGCCCCAAGGCCCATTCTACCATCCATTATGTCCTTCGAAATGGCCCTATCACCATTCTCCACTGCCTTGTGTCGGCTCCCTAGGCCAAATATGTACATATGCATGCAGAAGACACCACGATTGTCCATGGAAGAATGGCCCTAGGGCCATCCTTGTAAGAACAATGTGCTAGTGCCATTCTAAAGAACATTGTGAGAATGGTCTCAGGGCCATTCACCAATCCCTTGTGTCAATTGCTCGTGAATTTTAGAATGGCCCTAGGGCCACTCTACCATCCATGGAGAATCATGTATTTTGCATCCATGGTGTCCATGAGAGAATGAGCCTAGTACCATTCTTCCATCCATGGTGTGCTTTAGAATGGCCCTAGGGCCATTCCCCACTCCCTCGTGTCAACTTCCTATGGCCATTATTTCAATATACATTCAAAATACATCACGATTTTCCATAAAATAATGGACCGTTGGCCATTCTTGTAAGCACAATGTGCTCAAAAGAATGAACACCATATTCGAGAATTTGGGAATCTCCCAATAGTTTGGGAATTCCAAATCAAAATGAATCCTTTGCATTTGGGAATTTCATTAATTTGGAACCTTGAATATTGGTGAAGTATATTTATTGTATATGTAGAAGATATTGATAAAATCTTAAATAGGTGGTGTTAATAAACACCTTATCTTTGGCAACCTCTCTAGCATGGAAGTCTTTAGCCCAATGATTCTTGTAGATTGGCTTTGGCCTTCAAGACAACCTTTGGAGGGATTTTAATTTTCTTGGGAACTTTGGTAGCTTTTGTTATCCAAGAGAAAACAATTGTATCCACTCTCTCCCAATGTTGAGGGTCTTTCTTGTTGCACATCCAGTATTTATCCCAGCAATTCTAATATACCTCCTCATCTGTAGCATTTTGTCGACCACAAACTGGTGCCCAATATTGTATACAGATCTTTTGATAGTTGCTTGATTTTTTATTTGTATCAACCTCACTTTGTGCAACACCAAGCCATACTGGATATATTGGATCTGAAGGTCGAACAAGTAAAAAGTCGTCTTTCTTGACATCTATCATTGGTTGAAATGCATCTCTTGGTCGCTTTGCTAAGAGGACCACAGTAGTGGTCATTCAACTCCTCCAAGCCAAGAAAGTCATCCACATCATCTATGTCTTGAAAATAATGTATCACCTTGTGTCCTTGGCCAAAAGTCCATGAATACTCTTGCTTCTTGAACATTTGGAGCTTGAAGTGCATCAAGCATGGTTTTCCAATAATCAATCTCACTGGTGTTATGAACTTTGTGTACACTGCTTCAGGACCTTGTAAACTTGACCATCTTTCCCAATACTTGAGATAGTCTTTGATTCCACTTACCACCTCTTGATGATCTTTAATATACTCAGACATGGGTAGCAAGTTTGGAAGACCCTTTGGAAGGGTAGGCTTTCCTGTTTTGTTGAGTCTCTTTTCCATAGTTCAATACCGCCTTCTCTTGGCAACCATTCTACTGACTTAGGATGGATCTTGTAATGCATTAGAGGTGTATCCCCTTGCATGTAGAAACGAAAGTGAAGTGGTTTTGAGTGACCAACAAGTGCATCCTTGGAGTCACATAAGTATCCTTCAATGTAACTCTTGAAGTCTGGTACATGTGTCAACAAAAAAGGAGAACGCCTTGTTGACTGGCACAATTGAAAATGCCGCATAAGGTGAGGAAAAGTGAATGTTGTGAGGTGAAAAAAAGAAAGAAAACCCTGCCTCTACAGCTCTTCCACCTCGCAAACTTGGAATACACACACGAACGGGGGCACCACCAGCCCACCGGCTGGAACACTCTCTCACACTTCACCACCCAACCCACGCCAGAAAGACAGCACCAAACAGGGGCACCATAGACCAAGCAAACACCCAGCAATATATTTCCAGTTAAAACATTTCATACAAGCTTCTCTCGACACAGAAGCCTTACTCACACAGCTCACAAACACTCACTCAGACCTGTCAGCCGAGGATACACCACATTCCCAATCACCACAAACCTCTCGCCTACATGCTGTATCGACCACACCAGAAAGAACCCGGCCACTCTCACTTCAGAAGGTGCCCCACCAGCTAACCCTCGAGTCCTCTGCGACCCATCACTTCTGCATGTGTCGTCAGCAGCAGCAACACCAATCTTTCTCTCTCTCTCTGTGTGTCTGTGCTGATCCTCTGCCAGCCTCTTCAAACCCTTCCTCTTGCAGCTTATCTGCCCTGCTCTACCGGCCCACCACCAAGCAGTAACACTGTCCTATCTCTTCTTTGACGTGCTATCAGCCCCACCAGCTTCTGCACGAATCTCTTTACGGCCACACGTGCCCTCTAGACTACCCTGTCTTCAGCATCCGGTTGCCAGCATCTCCTTGGCTTCCACATCCAGCTTCACCTGCAAGCTAGCCCTCACAGTCGCCATCCTTTGTCTCTGGTACCACCAAGACGATCCCTCTCACCACGTCTCTGCTCTCCTACGTTCTTTGGAGAAGCCTCTCCTGTCCTTTTACAAGGCGGCCACACCACCTTTCGAGTCTGCAGCAGCAGCTGCACTTGTAACTCTGCCTAGTCCATGCTAGCCCTCACATGGCCAGCCCGTCACCAAGTCGACTCGCCGCTCCAGCTTGTTTTTTGGCGCCACCTTCACCTAGCCCAAGCGAAGGTAACCTCCTTCGCATCCAACGGCGGCCCCGCTTATCCACTGCGCCTGCGTCCAGCTGCTCTTTACACGGGGGCCCCACCATGACTACACGATGGCCCTGTCCACTTCTCTGTAGCTCACAAGGGAGGGCCCCAGCCTCTGCACGACGGCTTATCCACCTTCTTCAGTTCTTCTATTGCCAGCCCGTTAGCTTAGGCTTCCACGTCCAGTCTTCAACGCCAGCACCTACAGTACCAGTCCGTCAGTTGCACACGCCCGAGAACCCCCCTTCTGCTAAACAAGGCGACCATCAGCTTATTCTCTCCGCTGCGCATCTCTCGCCAGCTCCAAACTCCACAAGCTTCTGGATTGTGTGCGCTGGCGGCAGCTCCAAGCTCCACGCATACTTTCCCTAAAGGCCACGTCGATATCATGTTTTTTATTTTCCTCCTCTCTCCTGATGGATGGCCACCCGCACCTTTTCACACCAATGCTAATGGTTGCATTGGGCCATCAATCATTAAAAAAACTCCACGCTTTCCACATACCTCTTTCAAATGCAACTTAGTGCCCGCTGTACTTGGATGCATACACACTTCAAGACAACATTAATCCCCCATGCTTCCACATCTTCAAACACAGCCTTCCGAGTGCCCATGTATACTTGGACACGCACACACTTCAAGACGACCGAGGAACAGCTGAAACCATCTGCATCGAACCTTGTTTCGGACAAGCCTGCCAACAGGCCAAAAACAAATCCGTCCACCCTGTACACCTAGCAACGCCCTCAAAAGCAAATCCTTCACACACGTCATGCACACGTATATACACGGACCCAAAAGACCTCTCAGAAAAACGCCTGACATACTTTGCCAACCCCCCCATCTGCTAGAGCATTCATGCTCAGCAGCAAAACACAAGTCCAGTAGCTATCCACCAGGATCAAAAGGAAACAGCTATAACTGACCATCCCATTCCCCAGCATCCTTGAAACACCATGGTTGCATCACTGCACAACCACGTGCATCACAAAATCATTCACATCCACTTCATCCACAACCAACCTCCCCATCTTCAAAACCTGTGGCATTACAGCATTCAGCATCCCATCCATCAACACCAGTGAAGGCCAGGTTCCAACAGTTTGACCTTTCTGCACACCAAAATCCACATCCTCTCCATCAACAGTGTCTACAAACACTTCCAGCTCTCGCGCTTTAGGCATCTCCTCACAACCATACAGCTCAACTGGTTCAGAACCCTTGTCATCCATGCACTTTGCTTTCAGCATTTCAGCAACCCGCAAAGAAGCCTTTGCCACACTCTCGATCATATCTGCATCCATTTCCACCTATGGCTCCTGTTCATCAAGGCTAGCAACTTCCCAGATATCATCCTCAAGCACAATACTCTCATCACAACGCTCTTCATCAGCCAAATCTACATGCATACCTTCTTGAGTGTTGCCAACCCCCCTGGTATCATCGTCCAAAGACTCCCCAGCACACAATGCATCAGATGGAACAACCTCCATACCATCCATCATAGGTACCATATCACCATCAAGCTGTCCAAGAAAATCCATAATAATAGGATCTTCCTCCATGCTCACCACATCTGTATCACAAGCCATCTTCACTTCATCAAAAGTCTCTACCCCATCCTCCTCCCTTGTAGAATCTGGCAAAGAACCATCCTCAAAGCATCCTGTATCCAGCTCCTCTTCCTTATCATCAGCCAATCCCAGGGCATCATCCTCTTTGTTTTCATGTGCATGTATGTCATCCAAATCCGAATGATCTTCAATAGGGCCTTCCAAATCATTGTCATGAACAGCCATGACGTCCAAATCTAAAGAAGAATCCATTGGCAACTCCTTATCTGCACTTTGCTCCTGCACCTGCTTTTCATCCACCTGCACATGCTTCAAAGACTTTGGAAAAAAATCAGAAGGCATATAAAACATACCTCTCTGCACCTGTATCGGCCTTTGAGGCTCCTGTCTAATCAAACTTTGCATAAGACTCTTATCCACCTCGACCAAATTTACCTACTTATCCCTTGCAGATACAACATCTTCATACGGATAAATACCCACCTCCATCTGCTTCAAAACCTTGCCTTCCTTTTCCCTAGCAATCCTAACTGCATCATCAAATGACTTGGGATTCTTCAACTCAACCTTGATCCTCAAATGGGGTAGCAAACCATCAATAAACAAGTTCTTTTTCAGAAACATAGGAGGAACTTCCTGCTTCAATGTTACACACCACTTACTCCACAAACATGTAAATACCTTCACAAAATCATCCAGTGATTGCCCATGTACCTGCTTCAAGATGCTCAACTCCTGCCAAAGCACACTAGGATCCTGCACTTGCTGAAAACGCTCCAAAAGGCCTTCCTTCAACCTGTCCAAGGTCAAAACACCAGCATCCTGTGCTTCAAAATCCTTAAGCCAGCTTCGGGCATCTCCCTTCAAGAAAATCTTTATCAGCTTCAGAACCTGCTCTTCATCTGTGACATAGTTGCTAATGCATGCCAATTCCATCTGCTCCAAGAAGTCACACACATCCTCTCCCTTCCTCAGCGGAACATACGCCCTTCTAGGCAAAGAACAATGCCAGAGCTGTCCTCAGTGGGACAATGCCAGAGCAACTCCTCAGTGGGGGCACCAGAAGGATGTGAGGTGAAAAAAAGAAAGAAAACCCTGCCTTTACAGCTCTTCCACCTCGCAAACTTGGAATACACACACGAACGGCCACCGGCTGGAACACTCTCTCACACTTCACCACCCAACCCATGCCAGAAAGACAGCACCACCAGCCACCGGTTGGAACACTCTCTCACACTTCACCACCAGCCACCGGCTGGAACACTCTCTCACACTTCACCACCCAACCCACGCCAGAAAGACAGCACCAAACAGGGGCACCATAGACCAAGCAAACACCCATCAATATATTTCCAGTTAAAACATTTCATACAAGCTTCTCTCGACACAGAAGCCTTACTCACACAGCTCACAAACACTCACTCAGACCTGTCAGCCGAGGATACACCACATTCCCAATCACCACAAACCTCTCGCCTGCATGCTGTATCAACCACAACGGAAAGAACCCGGCCACTCTCACTTTAGAAGGCGCCCCACCAGCTAACCCTCGAGTCCTCTGCGACCCATCACTTCTACATGTGTCGTCAGCAGCAGCAACACCAATCTTTCTCTCTCTCTCTCTATGTCTGTGCTGATCCTCTGCCAGCCTCTTCAAACCCTTCCTCTTGCAGATTATCTAACCTGCTACCGGCCCACCACCAAGCAGCAACACTGTCCTATCTCTTCTTTGACGTGCTATCAGCCCCACCAGCTTCTGCACGAATCTCTTTACGGCCACACGTGCCCTCTACTAGACTACCCTGTCTTCAGCATCCGGTATGCCAGCATCTCCTTGGCTTCCACATCCAGCTTCACCTGCAACTGCTAGCCCTCACAGTTGCCATCCTTTGTCTCTGGTACCACCAAGATGATCCCTCTCACCACGTCTCTGCTCTCCTACGTTCTTTGGAGAAGCCTCTCCTGTCCTTTTACAAGGCGGCCACACCACCTTTCGAGTCTGCAGCAGCTGCACTTGTAACTCTGCCTAGTCCACGCTAGCCCTCACACGGCCAGCCCGTCACCAAGTCGACTCGCCGCTCCAGCTTGTTTTTTGGTGCCACCTTCACCTAGCCCAAGCGAAGGTAACCTCCTTCGCATCCAACGGCGGCCCCGTTTATCCACTGCGCTTGCGTCCAGCTGCTCTTTACACGGGGGCCCCACCACGACTACACGATGGCCCTGTCCACTTCTCTGTAGCTCACAAGGGAGGGCCCCAGCCTCTGCATGACGGCTTATCCGCCTTCTTCAGTTTTTCTGTCGCCAGCCCGTTAGCTTAGGCTTCCACGTCCAGTCTTCAATGCCAGCACCTACAGTACCAGCCCGTCAGTTGCACACGCCCGAGAACCCCCCCTTTGCTAAACAAGGCGACCATCAGCTTATTCTCTCCGCTGCGCATCTCTCGCCAGCTCCAAACTCCACAAGCTTCTGGACTGTGTGCGCTGGGCGGCAGCTCCAAGCTCCACGCATACTTTCCCTGAAGGCCACGTCGATATCATGTTTTTTATTTTCCTCCTCTCTCCTAATGGATGGCCACCCTCACCTTTTCACACCAATGCTAATGGTTGCATTGGGTCATCAATCATTAAAAAAACTCCACGCTTTCCACATACCTCTTTCAAATGCAACTTAGTGCCCGCTGTACTTGGACGCATACACACTTCAAGACAACATTAATCCCCCATGCTTCCACATCTTCAAACACAGCCTTCCGAGTGCCCATGTATAATTAGACACGCACACACTTCAAGACGACCGAGGAACAGCTGAAACCATTTGCATCGAACCCTGTTTCGGACAGGCCTGCCAATAGGCCAAAAACAAATCCGTCCACCCTGTACACCTGGCAACGCCCTCAAAAGCAAATCCTTCACACACGTCATGCACACGTATATACACGGACCCAAAAGACCTCTCAGAAAAATGCCTGACAAATGTCATGCTTGTTCTAAGCTTCTCTGAGAACTTGCTGAACATTGCATCAATGTCTTCATGTGTGTGACCCACCATGAGAAACCCAACTTGGATCATCTTGAAGGTCCCTCGTGCCACAAGCAATGATAAATATTCAAAGAGATAACGGTTTTTGTTTTCTGATCCACAATTATCTAGCTCTAGCAACAAGTTCTCTGGTAGTCGTTTAAAACCTTGTTGTCCATCCTGTAGTATTATGTCCTCCATTTGTGTAGTAGTATGAGAACCTTGTTGATGGTAGTCTAGTGCTTTCCTTGAGTTTAAAGCATTTAGCAACAAAGAGCTTGATCTTGGCATTCCATCTAGTTGTAGATCACCAGCTTCATGCCTGTCAAGTCGCTCCAAGTTCTTGAAACACAGAGACAATGAGGCAACTGTGAAGTTAGGATCATGGGGCCAAAGATCAATCGCAAAGTGCCCATATCTTCCTTCCCCATGTCCATGTGTGATCATGCCTGTCAAGGAAACTGGTATTTGAGTGGATCTATCTGTCTCTTTTGATCGAACTCTCAACCTCGGGATAGCTATCTTTTGTTGGTCCATCTTGTCATGTATGATGCACAAGTTCTTTTTAGGATTTAGCACTAATGCTAGACGCCATCCATAGTATATGTTTTGACAACTTTGTTGTTGCAGCATGTGACTTCGACACTTCCTTAATAGTATGTTGCGTTCTTCAAGGCATTTGGTTGCTGCAAGTTGTTCTTTGATCTCTGAGCAGACACTACATTTGGAGAACTCGCTTGTCTTTGATAAGGTGACATGCTTGAACTCTGTATTCCAAATTTGATTGAATGTGGACAAAGACATTTGCTTACATCCAATAGCATCTAATGTGGCATTCACTTCTTCCCATATGTCTATTTGCTTATAAACATCTGGGATGACCAATTGTGTCTCTCTGGAACCATCCTGCATGGTTCTATTTTTATGTGGCCTTTGCTCTGCATTCTTCTCAATAAAGTCTCTCAAGATTGCCCTGCCCATTTGTGTGTGATCCCAAGCTGCTCTAATTGCTCCTTTATTTCCATGCATTGCCCTCCTTACACCATTCTCAAATTGCAACCTATACCTGTAGAAAGATGTTTTGGGGATGCCATGCATCCCATACCATGCCCTACCCCATTGAATATAAAACTATATTTTCGTGTACCCATATTGTCAATGCGGCATGATGACTCCAAAACATCATAAACATAGTTGCTACGTTCTTCCAAATGTAACCCCAGAAGTGCCTCCGCAATTGGTGTACTGCATCTCTATCAGCATATTGACAACATTTTGCAGGAAAACAATCAATTGTAGCAACAAGTAAAACTGATTCCATTGAGGTTCTCAAGTTTGAAGCTTTGAGAGCAAGAATTCTAGGCCTTCTATTGATCATACAATATGATCTCTTCTGTAAGAAAATAGATTTTGAACTTGAAATAAAGTCCTCAATTTCCTCACACACCTTTTATGCTCTCATTTGGAGATGTGAAAACTTCTGTAACCTGTTCATGTAGTAGTGGTGTACCATCATCAAAGGTGACCTGTTTGATAGGCCACCTAATCAAATTGATGCACTGAAGCATGTCACATGTGTCTGTCCCTGTAGTTGGATCAAGGATCTGATCTACCACCACACCCACATCTTCTTCTTCTAATAGATCAAAGTTAATCACGTCATATGGAAATGTTGAGAGAATAATCCCTGTTCCAATGTACTTCTCATTGCCTTATGTCTAGAGCATCACTTTACGCTCTTTCCAACTTTCACGGATACTTGGAGTGTCCTCATCTCTAACAGCATTAAAATCATTAGAAGGTGGCACCGCATGATCATCATCAACAATCATGAAGGCACCTGTAACAACCACCACATCTTTCTTTTCCCACTTTACAAAACTACCCACTGCCTGAATGACCTTTGTTGCATTGTTGTTTGGAAATGGCAAGCAAGCTGCATCATTTAGGCAGTTGTCAATAGAAACTGACAAAAATCCATCTCCAAGGACTTGCCCATGGCATGTGTCAGTTGGACGTATTGCACATACTGTTCCAAGTGCAACAACATCTCGATCCATCATCAAATTGACACGATCCCCACAATGAAAGTCTTGGTCCATGTTACCTGAGTAAGTGAAAAAATTTGAGATTTAATCATAAGCGATTGAGTGATCTTATATTCATTATAAGACATTTAATCATGAATGATTGATCTTATATTCATCATAAGACATTTAATCATGAGAGATTGAGTGATCTTATATTCATCATAAGACATTTAATCATAAGAGATTGAGTGATCTTATATTCATCATTAATAGATGACAAGCTGAAGTGTACATTGCAAAATTAGTGCAGTATTCCATTTCCAACATCATAAGAGAGAAATAAATTTGACCACATGGCCAAAACTTGTTTTCTCAATGAACATGGTAGTATATCCTTGATCTAGATTACTTGAGTTACTAGATAAAAAAGGTCTATGTAGTCATCATTGCTTAGTTGAAATGGATGCTTTGACCATATGGCCAAAACTTCATTAGCCTATAATATATGCACATCATATCTTACTTTAGTATATATGCACATCATATCTTACTTTAGTATAAAAAGTATTCATGGTGTGTGTGATGGTCTACATAATGTTTTAGCCACATGGACAAATTCTCGCACGGCTTATCATTCTTAAGACATGGGTAGATCATCTGTTACTTTTCCATGGGAAGACAATTTCTTGTGTGCTAGTGTAGAGAATGTTTTAGCCACATGATCAAATCCTATCAAAGCTTATTGTTCTTATAATATGTACAAATCATATGTTACTTTTCCATGGAAGACAGTATATTGTGTGCTAGTGTAAAGAATGTTTTAGCCACATGGTTGAATCCTCTCAAGGATTATCATTCTTAAAACATATGTAGATCATATGTTACTTTTTTGCGGAGGACACTTTATTATGTGCTAGTGTAGAGAATGTTTTAGCTACATGGTCCGATCCTCTCAAGGCTTATCATTCTTATAATATCTATAGATCATATGTTACTTTTTCATGGAAGACAATTTATTGTGTACTAGTGTAGAGAATGTTTTAGCCACGGTTGAATCCTCTCAAGGATTATCATTCTTAAAATATACTTAGATCATAATGTGACTTTTCCATGGGAAGACAATTTATGGTGTGCAAGTTTAGAGAATGTTTTAGCCACATGGTCGAATCCTCTCAAGGCTTATCGTTCTTAAAATATTTACAGGCCATATGTAACTTTTCCAAGGAAGACAATTTATTGTGTGCTAGTGTAGAGAATGTTTTAGCCACATGGTCAAATCCTCTCAAGGTTTAATGTATTGCAGGCATAGTATGAATAAGATTTGGTTGGTGCAAAGTTTATCTCCACGTGGTAAGTAGAATAGTTATTAATATATTGGGAAGCACAAATGTTAGTACATGCACAAGCAATAATTTTGGATGCAAAATTGAATAATCATATACCAATAGTTGGTATTATGGCCTAAATGTAGTGCACATTGTCAGTAATATACATCAAGAAGTAACTAATATGAGTTGTGTCAAATTAAAAAGTAGATTTGAAAAGAGTAGATTTATCCATATAATGAAAAGTAAAGGTCGTGAAAATAGAATAGCAAGATATGAATCTTATTTTATATGGCATTAATATTAGAATAGCCTCAACACCTTGAAATATCTATGTAGACATAGGAACTCTTTTAGCAAAGCAATAAATGATGCAAAATGAGTAATCCTATGTAACTAACTTATTGCTTTCTATGTTGTCTTATAAAAAAATATCAATAAATTAATATTATATTTAATAACATAATATTTTAATATTTATTATTTAATATAATATTTAATAATATAACTTATTATCATAATATAAAATAATATTATATTATAATAGTATATTTTGAAATATAATAATATTATAATATTGTTCACTATAGTGGTGGATTTCTTGGAAACTCTAAACGACATTTGAGGCACTAGTTGCTATGGGCAATGCTCCCTAATGGGGGTCTAGGAGGCAGCACCCTTGGGGGTCTGGGGGCAACGTCCCTAGCCAGGGGTCCGGGGGGCAGCGTCCCCCGGCGGTGGGGGTCTGGGGGCAACGCCCCCAGCCGGGGGTCCGAGGGGCAGCACCCCCTGGGGGCAATGCCCCCAATGGGGGGTCCGGGGGGCAATGCCCCTGATGGGGGATGGGGGGCAATGCTCCCCGTCCCCCATCGCCCCCAACGACGGGGTCCGAGGGCTGTCGGTAGTCCCCGGCCCCACGGTAAGACCTATGTGTGATATGAAAAAAAATCGATTGCTTAATTCTTATTACGAACTTTGATAAAAGTGAATTTTTAAAGATAATTTCATTTATTATCAAACGTCCATTTTTTATAAACGTTCTTCATTAAATGTGATATATTCTTGAGAATATATGCTTCATTAAAGAAGATATCCTTTAATGATGTGAACCTAAACGTGATTTTTTAAAGATAATTCCATTTATTGTCAAACAACCATTTTTTATAAACGTTCTTCATTAAATGTGATATATTCTTGAGAATATATGCTTCATTAAAGAAGATATCCTTTAGTGATGTGAACCTTTTCTAAGAATTTGAATTTGGCCCTCTTTCTATCTTCTCTCTCTACGATTTCCCTCTTCTCCTAAAAACGTACTCTTCTTCTTGCTCGCACTTTCGACCTTGGTTTTTGTTCTTGCTCTCTCTGTGATGTTTTCTCTGCATTACGACTCACCTAAGCTCTCTAATCAAAAGATTTAGTTGTGCTTAAGCAAGATTTTGACCCTTCATGTATGCTTCATCTGCATATCTACTTCTTTTCATCTTCTTGTTTCTGTCTTCACATGCTAATCAGACGCTAATCAGAAGCGACTTTGCCAGCAAGCTTCGCAACAACAACAGCCATTCACAATATTGACGCTATCAGAATTTGGCCCAGCAAGCATCGTAACCATAGTCATTTATGTTGAGATATCGAGCTTGTCTGTGAGGTGGTGGACACTGATGACCCGCCTGGGGGATAGGCCCCACACTTACACCACTGGCATGGTTGGTGAGATCATGGGAGATATGCGGCCAGTGGGATGACAGGCTGTGTGACAGCCATTCTAGAGACTGGCATAGTTATAGTGCCAGCTCATTTAGTCGGGTTCACACCAGAGAGAACCCGTGTATGTATTGGTTGAGTACCTTTCATATTATGTGTACTCTTATTCTTGTATATGGTGTGTTGAGTGTTGAGTAGAGAAGAAGAAGATTTCAGCCTCTCACCTTGTGTGTTCTCTATTAGGGTTTTGTGAGTGTGTGTGTGTGCTTGCAAGAGCTCAAGCTATCTTCCCCCCTGCATCTTTTCATGGTATCAGAGCCTGGTTTGTGCTAAGGGCTGAGCTGCAAGCAAGAGAACCACAGGAAGCGGTACGAGGGTAAGAGCTTCAACTACTCTTCCCTATTTGTGTTGGTGACTACACCCTTGTCGGGAGCTCTACGGGAGGCACCGGCAAACGATCTCTGATTGAGGAGCTTTCTTCGCGGGAGTGAAGCTATAGGGAAACTATTTTGTCCTATCGGACCCCATTTTCTGGGCCGAAAACGCGTTTCGGGCACGTCTGGACCTCCGTTTTTCAGAAAGCAGGCGATTTCGAGCACTACGGGTAAGTCATCGATTCTCTGCAGAACTCTATTTTAAGAACTGCATGAAGACAAATTGGCTGTGCAGACACTGTGGGTGCTGCAAAGAGGTCTACAGTTGCCATTGGGTGTATGTATGCACATTGAAGTCACTGGTGTGACATTTGAGAGTACTACAGTACCGCTGTGCAAAAATAGAGCAGTTTGTGCAGAAAAACCAGAGTGCAGTTTCTGGTAAAATTGTGTGTTTGGCAAGATGTCAAATGATGGGATAACTCAGATTGTGGCTGAGAAGCTTGATAAGAATAACTTCCATGCTTGGAGGTTCAGGTTGACGAATTTCCTGATGGGAAAAGGCTATAGGACTACATAGAAGGTGAGCATGAAGAGGCACCGGAGATACCGGATATAAATCCAACTGCTGCAGATGTGAAAGAGTTTAAAGACTGGAACCAAGGAGCCAGGAAGGTTATGTATTGGCTCTCTATTAGTATATAGGACACCATGATTGGGCACATTCAGGATGCCAAGTCCCCCAAGGAGGCGTGGGACACCTTGGTAAAGCTCTATGAAACAAATACCAAGGCACGTAAGATACAGTTAAAGAATGAACTTCATACTGTGGAGAAAAAGAGCATGTCTGTGAATGACTATGCGCTGAAGATAAAGGGCATTGTGGAATCCCTTGCATCTATTGGTGTGTCAGTAGATGATGATGACAAGGTGGAAGTCTGTCTACGTGGTCTCGGGCCACAATACAAGGCGTTCAAGACATCCATTCAGACTCGGGAAAACATTCCCAACTTTACAGATTTGGTGTCTATGCTGATTATCAAAGAGAAGAGCTTGGGTGAAGACCAACAGTCTTCACAAAGCAAAAACAGTTCAGAGCAACAGACCTTCTACACAAGTTCAGGAAGAGGACGAGGTAGAGGAGGCCGTGGATGCGGTCAAGGAGGTGGCCGAACAGGTAATCAGAATTATGGCCAGTAGTAGCAACAACAACAACAGTCCCAGAATCAACAACAACAACAACAACACGTAGGTGGAAGAGGCAAATTCAGAGGCAAGGGGAGTCAAAGAGGCCGTGGAAATTGGCAAAGGCAATATAATGATGCACGTGAATGCTATTATTGTGGTAAGCCTGGACATGTGCAGGCAGAATGTTATAAGAAGCAGGCTGACATGCAAAATGGGAAAGTGCAGCAAAACAACTATGCATCCTCAAGCAGAAATAATGAGGATAATGAAAGGTTGTTTGTTATGCAGCATGTCATGAATGCCATGTCTGAAAATGTTGCAGCAGCACAAAAAGATAATGTATGGTATGTGGATTCAGGCACTTCGAACCACATGACGAGTCATGGGGAGTGGTTCAAGGAGATGAAAAACCCGGAAAGACCAGGTTTTGTGGAAACAGGGGATGACACTGCTCATCCAATTGCCCATGTTGGAGATATGCCATTGTCTATGCAGGATGGCAAAGTGAAGTACCTTGCAGATGTACTTCATGTTCCAAATATAACAAAGAATCTGGTTTCAGTTGGCCAGATGATTGAGCAGGGTTTGTAGGTTCGGTTCAACCCTGATGGTTGTTATGTCGAAGACTTTAAAGACAAGTGCAGGTTGTTTGCAAAAGGCAACAGAGTGGGCAGAATGTTTACGTTGAATGTAGACATGCCTGAAATGAGTGCTACGATGTTTGCAAATGGTTCAGGAATTATTGTAGACACAGACATTTGGCATAAAAGGATTGGACATGTGAATGTGTAGAGATTGAAGTCTATGCAGACTAAAGGAATTGTGACAGGGTTGCCAAAATTTAAAGTGGAAGGTATGCAGAAAATATGTGAAGCATGCCAATTTGGGAAGCAAACAAAGCATGTGTTTCCACGTAACAGATATGTGAGCAGAAATGCACTGAATGTTGTGCATTCAGATGTATGGGGTCCTACAAAGACCATATCTATGGGAGGCTGCAGGTATTATGTGACTTTCATTGATGACCACACAAGGAAAGTGTGGGTATATTTCATGAAGGAGAAGAGTGAGGTGTTCACTCACTTTCAGAATTTTAGAGTTTTGGTTGAAAAGTAAACAGGGAAATATGTAAAGTGCCTAAGGTCAGATGGAGGGGGAGAGTACTTCTCCAATGAGTTCTCTGAATTTTTGAAGAAGAATGGTATTCGGAGATAGTTTACATGCAAATACACTCCACATCAAAATGGAGTTGCTGAGCGGAAAAACAGGCACATTGCTGAGATTGCGCAAGCATTGATGGAAGAGAAAAATATGCCGCATTGCTATTGGGCTGAGGCTGTTTCTACAGCAGTATACATCATGAACAGGACTCCAACTGCAGCCATACATGATGTAACTCCAGAGGAGAGGTTTACTCGCAGAAAACCAGATTTGTCTCATCTAAAAGTCTTTGGATGCATTGCATATGTGCATGTGCCAGATGAGCTGAGAACTAAGCTGGACCCGAAAGCTGAAAAATGTGTGCTTATTGGATATTCCCTTGAGCAAAAGGGATACAGGTGTTATAACCCTACTCCACGTGAGTTGAGGGTAAGCAGGGATGTTGTTTTTGATGAGATGAGCAACTGGTATGCTGCTAAAAAAGAAGCTGTTGGGGTTGATGTGAGTGGAAGTGTGGTTGCACAGAATGCAGGTCAGCAATCATAGTCTTTGAGTGGACCAGGAGAGTCCTCATCTAGTGGGTCTATTGATAGACCATGGAGTGGCAGGCTGCGTCATAATACCAGCCCTGCAAATGTGATTACTACATCACGTAAAGGAAAAGAGAAAGTGGTTGAGTCCCTTGGTATGCCTGACATTTCTGCAGGGCATTCTCATGTTGATGGAGAGTCTAGTGGCTCAGATATGAGCCTTGATGAGGAGCTTGGGATCCCAGCTATGAGAACACCTGGTGTAAAGAAGGCTATGGAAGCCATGAATGAAAAGCTGCGAAGATCAGGGAGAGTGAAGAACCCTGTGCAGAGATTTACATATGATGGTTATGTGGCACATCACTATGCATATATGGCAAAGGTTGTGCAGGTTGTTGAGCCCACATACATTGATGAGGCTGTTGGAAATGTGTATTGGGAGAAAGCTATGGACGAGGAGATGGATGCACTATATGGAAATGAGACTTGGGATTTAGTGCAATTGCCTGAAGGCAAGAAAGCCATTGGATGCAAGTGGGTGTACAAAGTTAAACATAACAGTGATGGAAGCATAAACAGGTACAAAGCTAGATTGGTAGCCAAAGGATATGCGCAGACATATGGGATTGATTATGAGGAAACTTTTAGCCCAGTTGCCAAGATGGCAACGGTGAGAGTTGTGATAGCAGTGGCTGCGTCAAAGCAATGGTCTTTACATCAGATGGATGTAAAGAATGCATTCTTGCATGGGGATTTGCAAGAAGAGGTGTATATGTTGCAGCCACCTGGATATGAGGATGCGGGTCACCCCGAGCATGTTTGCAGGTTGAAGAAAGCCTTGTATGGCTTAAAACAAGCACCAAGAGCATGGTCTAACAAGATTTCTGAATATCTTGTCACTATTGGCTTTCATGTAGCCAATGCAGATTTCTCGCTGTATGTGAGACATGGTGATAGAGGAGTTGTGCTTGTTGTCATCTATGTAGATGACTCGATCATTACGGGGGACCATGATGCGGAGATCTTTGATGTAAAGATCTTGCTTAGACAGAAGTTCGAGATGAAGGATCTGGGAGAGCTCAGATATTTCTTGGGCATTGAGGTGATTAGGTCACCACATGGTATTGGATTACTGCAGAGATAGTATGGCTTGGACATGTTGTCCAAGTATGGTATGACAGGCTGTAAGCCTATTTCTGTGCCATTGGATCAGAATGGCAAGTTGAGTGCAGATTCAGGAGAGATCTTGGAGGACCCTACTATGTACAGGCGCATAGTAGGAAGTTTGATCTACATGACGATCACCAGACCAGATTTGAGCTATGCTGTTGGGTTGGTGAGTCAGTTTATGCAGGTTCCACGGAAACCACACTTGGATGCAGTGAGACGCATACTGAGGTATGTGAATTCTACTTTGCATTGTGGACTATTCTATGAGACTCGGATAGAGATATGTGTACATGTGTCCAATAAATATTCATATGGCCACTTGTACAACAACACATTTATAGTCTAGAAGACCATGTTGGTATGACCAAATTGCCAACACTAGACCCTAGTGACATGGAATGTGTTCAAATGGAAAGGACCTCTATTGATATCCATTACTGCTCTGCATTATGACAAGATTTTCAAACTCTACCTTCCAATTGAGGACATATTAAGTTTAATTTTTTGGATAAAATTATTTTTTACCTTACTATAAGAAAAAACTTTCCACATGTCATGTTTGTGCGAAGGACATGTTACATTGTTTTCTTCTTGAAATCATACTTCACCTGTGGTACATTTTTGCTAGCCATATGAATCTAACACAGTCCCCTTTTACATAAGTTTAGACCATATGGACAAAACAATTTTCTATGGTGAACTTAGCACCACTCATTGTCCATTGTATTGCCATTGCAACAAAAATAATATACTCTATAAGGCTATGTTGGTTTGGCCAATTTTCTACATATAGACTATGGTGGCATGCATCTTCCTTATTTAGAAAGATCAAATGTAATATTTCTCAATTGTTATAAGTTTTGGCATTATTATCGCCAAATTATACCTTACAAATAGGGACATACTAGGACATATGGTCAAATTCTATATCTCATCAAAATGCATATTGTATTCAACACTTTCTATTTTGAGATGTGAAAATATTATCAACATGCATACTAAAACATGGCGTGATATATCAAGGTCCTCTAGTACTAAAAAAACTTTAGTAAAGACTTTGAAAATTCATGATACTAATAAACATGTATATACCCTCCTTCTTGTGATAAGTATTTCATCCAAACTACATTTTGTATAAGCCATAACACTCTAACTTGGTCCTTTTTTAGATAATATTTCACCAAATAGACAAATCTACAAGCCTATGTTTTTATGTCCAATTTTCTAGGAATAGAATATGGTGGCATGCATCTTCGTCAATTGGAAAAGCCAAATTTGATGTTTCTCTCCATTGTGAAAATATCTTGCCATATGGTCAAATTCTAACTTACAAGTTAAACCCTTCTATGATAATATTTGGAAATACATTGGTCAAATCCTATGCATGCATATTATAATCATAACACTATTGAATAAAGTTTTGGCCATGTGGTCAAAACCTAATATTTCTATGCAATATCTTGCCATATGGTTAAATTCTAACTTAAACCCTTTCTATGATGATATTTGGACATACATTGGTCAAATCCTATGCATGCATATGGTAATCATAACACTATTGAGTAAAGCTTTGGCCATGTGGTCAAAACTTGAGATTTATTTCTAATATATCTTATTTTTTGTACTTATGTAGGTTTATTCAATGGCAAAGAAATCTACTTCGGCAAGGAAGGAGAATCAAATCATTGATGGAGTTAGTGGGGATTTTGTGTGGCCTTGGTTTATGGATGTTTACGACAAAGAAGGAAAAAGGGCAAACAATGTCCTTTTATATGCTTCAAAGCTTGAGGATTCAACATATGATCAAGTTGGGATCATTGAGGTATTGATGGATGGATATGCTGGGAAGGAAGGGATCCCATGTATTGTAGTAAAGATCAAGGGAAAGAACATTGAATACAACCTGGATCCCTTATCTTTTCAATCTACACATATAAAAGAGGATGAAGTATACTCTTTGAGAGCAATGGGTTGGAGCCTCCCAGAGGAGATATCAGGCACACAGGACATAATAGCTACATTTGAGTCTATCAAGCATAGTGAACTTCTTTTTCCTACAAAACATGGTGATCGACCAAAGAAGAGGACAAAGATTCAAGATGCACAAGCACAATCAATAGCTTCAAACTCACAGGCTCTTGTTGTGAGTGTACCTCTTAACACTCCTCTAGACAACACAAACCAATCTTCAAAGGCACAAGTAATCCAAGCAACACCTTTGGTGTCACTTGAAGTCAAGGGTGTTGAAAGAACCTTTGACTTTCCGGACATGGTTAAGAAGAAGGGTAAAAAGGATGGTTCAGGATTTCACATGTTTGGAAAATACTTTCCATTTGGCTCAACCACACAGTTTCCTATTGATGTTGCTATGAGGCACCACCTTTATATGCCTATAGAAAACTTTGTTGGGATTATTATGTGCAAAAGTTAACATCATCTTTTGTAAAGAATCTCATGAATCCAGCAACAGCAGCATACCTCATGCCCTTTTTGGAGGAGAGTGATGTGAAGCGACCCATGCATCGTGACGAGGTGGAAGTGGATAAGCTACATTCATACTCCTATTGGATCATATCAGGTCTTCACTCAATCCATGCGGCAAAGATCTATATCCTAAGTAGCACTCATCGATGCCTAGCAACCAAACATCTATATGCCACAAGGAATGCAAGAATCTTGGTGGACTGTCCTGCTGAAATGTGCATTGAGCTTTCTAGGATGACAAATATGGAATCCCACAATGTTATGAAGAATGGTCCTTATCTTGAGCAACTTCAACAAGTAAGGGATCAATGGATAGCATTTGGGTCTCCACCAAAACCTCAACAAGGGCTTCCAAAGGGTAGTCCTCAAAGAGTACCATGGGAGGTAATGATGTACAACCTTAGCTTGTCTTACTCAAGATGCATTTGGTGTTTTCTTTCTCATTTCATATTTTTATTTTTGATAGAGATTTATAGAATACATTGGAGAAAAGTGTGCATATGTGATTGTCATATGATAGTGAGCACACAAGAGATATTTGATGGTTGGATTACCATCATGAAGAGATACTCAAAGGGGGAGCTTTCATCTCAAGAGGATACCACCACAAAGAAGGGAAGGCAGCCTTCTCCCGCAACTTTTCGTTGCCTTATGGGTCTAAAGGATGGGGACATCCTCACATTACAAAAGGAAGTTAATGATGGAAACATCGTCTTTCTTAGAAACAAATGGGACAAAGAGGATGTTGTTGACATGGAGACAAGGGCAAAGCAAATCAAGCAAGATAGGGTGCTCCATGAGGAGCTAGTTTCTCTCTTCAATGCCTCAACTCATGCTAGCAATAGTATGATGAAGAGTTGGGAAGATCTTGTTGCTGAATACGACATCACCAACAATGATGTATACATAAAGATTTTAGGTGTTTGCAGTGATTGGGTGTCAAAAAAGCTCACACGTGGGGCTGATGCAGGACCATTGCCAAATGGTGCAAAAGACATTGTGAACTTTCTTATTGTGAAGAAGCAAGATCCTCTTCATGCTTCTACTAGCTTACCTTGGCAAATATATATTGTGGGATGCAACCTTGAGGCATTCGATCTTATATACAATGTGTATAAAGATCCTATTACCATTGGTGTGGTTATCCTAGAAGCGGCACATGGAGTTGGAGGCATGACATGGGATTCTATCATGTTTGGAAAGGTGGTCTTCACATTGTTAAAAATGACATGTGAGCCTAAACAATTCATTTTGTTGTCATTTCTCAACCGCAAACAAATGGCAGCTATGGAGGAGGCCCTTGAGAATCTTTCATGCAAGTACCATATGCAAGTTGGAAGTGTTGACTTCCTACCAATGGCCAAGAGTCTTGCTTTTGGGGCCATGGATTCATTTGTTGTGTTGACACTTGTGACCATGGAGAAAAGCTTCATCAATCTAGATCGATATGTTGGAAATTCCAACAAGCCATGCATTTTGGATAATGAATCCATTGAAGCCATTGACAAGGAAGGAAAGGATGGAGAGCTTGAAGAAGAACAAACTATTGCAAAGGCCATATTTAGAAAGAAAAAGAAGGTCATCAAGGCTACAATCAAGGCATTCAATGATGCACATGAGGTTGTATGTGATATATATTCTCATGTGGTGTTGCATCAAAGCTCGCATTGGAACATCACATGAAGACTATTGCAGTGGTGTGCAATAGTCAAGAGCAAAGAGAGATTGAAGCAGCATGTTGGAGAGCCCATAAGAACGCCAACCCACCTACAAGTGCTCAAGAGGTTCCTCCCATTGGTGCTCTAGCTCTTGACCTACCGCCGGAGGGTGTGGATGAATCAAGCCAAGACCTAGCAAATATTATTATGAAAGAGAGGTTGAAGGCTACTTTAGGTGTTTGAACCTCTCTATCTCTAACTTTTGTCAATGAGAACACTATGGTGTAAGGTTGAACTTGTGTTTTGGAGGACGATTTCATGACATAACATTTCCTACATATTTTCTCATTTTGTGGTGCTATCTAAAGCAAGCCTTACAAGCCTATTTCTCTTAGTTTTGTGTTTATTGTTTAAGAGTCCTTATTTCTAGAAATATTTTCATCATATTGTACCTAAAATTGGTTGCAAAAAGTTTGTGCTTTTGTATTAAAATACAAGTTACTATGAAGTACATGATAATGTTGGAAGAAATATTTTCTTGTATGGTATAGCTAGAATGCTTCAATCAATTGCTATTACATTACTTTGATCCAAATGTTGGTATTGGTTAACTCTAAAATTTTGTGTCCTTCAATATTTTGCCATGTGGTCAAATATATTAGAAGAAAATGTTTTGTGTCATACTACATTGAGTTTTTCAATTTCAATTGCAGTGCTTTGATTGATACATTGGTATGACTTGTATTATCAAAGGTGTCAATGTGGTGTCTATTGATATTAGGCCACATGATCTAATATTTTTTCTCTTGAAATATGTTTTTCTAAGTATGCTCAACATGCATGTCCTACATGCACATCAATGTGGAATATTGTAGCATGTGTGTATGGAAAAATATTCTAAAATGTTCATTGCAACTATATACATTGTTGTATCTTAATTCAATAGTCATATAATATTACTTTTTGAGATTTTTTTGCCACATGGTCAAAAATATATTTTGATGAAGTATCTACCATCCATGCATACTATTTGCATATTAAATTTAATGTCTTATACAATGTACATATGGAATAGTACGATAAACTTAGCCCTATTGAACTATATATAATGTTTTTATCTTAGCTTACTAGCTCTAAAATGAAAAAAAAAACTTGTAAGAGACTACATGTCTATTTTGTTCTTAACCTTTGTGTTGTATGATAGAATGATTCAAATTTGACTAAGAATAGTCTATTTGCATATTTGGCAGATTTGAGCAGAGCAAACAAAGTAAGTGATGTGGCCTTGGCGAAAAGTGCTACCAAACTATGTGTGATACTTGATCTCAATGGTCTTCTTTACAACGTTGTTTTTTCAAATCAAAGAGGTTCCAAAGTTTTCGAGTGGGCAAGCAATGGGTTGTTCTTCGACCAGGATGCATTGAGTTTCTTGAAGCTACATTTGCAAGATTCCAAGTGGGAGTTTGGTCTACAGCTTCACACAAAAATGTCATCGCAATAATCAATTGCTTGGAGAGCTATGCAAAAAGGAGATATCCTTTTTTCATGATTTGGGGATAGGAGAAATGCCATACGCATCCACTCAAGATCATCGATCAGCCAGACAAGATGGGGGTGGAAGCAATGTTCAAGCCCCTTCAGTATGTGTGGAACAAATATGGCAATGTTTGTGAACATAGCAAGACTATTTTGATAGATGATAGTCCCTACAAGGGGTGTCCTAACCCTCTTGAGAACTGCATCTATCCATAGACATTTGATGTTAACCAAGGAGACTCAATCTTGATTGAGGAACTTCTACCCTACTTGACTCGCTTAAGTGGATCCCATGATGCACGTGAAGTCATAAAATTTGATCGATATGGACTTGAGCCAGTTCAATATGGACATGAGTTGTACACACAATTCAAGGTTGTGATTGACACATGGCTTAAAGGAGATGATAATGCTATGTCATCTTCATCATCAGTACAACCCAACAGCATCAATCATGGAGATAGAATATATATGAAACAATCTTCAATCACTTCTTGCTTGAAGAGATCATCAATTGTACAAGGATCATCATCAAGAGTCTCAATTCATCCAACCCATCCATTGGGTGTCTCACAAGTATCGAGGTTAAAGCGGATTCCTTTGGTTTCTACTCTAAAGGATATGGAAGCAATGCAACTTGCTCATCAGCTAGGATATAAGGAAGACTACATAAATGGTCGTGTAGCTAGACACTTCATAAAAAACCTTCAAAAATTTTACTTTCCACGAAAATGATGTGACACAAAAATAATACACTCTTTTCTACAACTTGTACCTTGGTGTTTATAAATGCGTCCAACATCAGAGAGACTAGCTCAAGATTTCTTGATTGTGATTTCATGGAAGAATTCATTGTATTATATACAAGCTCCTCAATGAAGAATGATATTCTAAATGTAATTTGATGGAGAAAATGTGTTTTTATGAAAAGGTATACTAATTGTGCTTTGATATTAAATGAATGCATGCATGAATGCAAAATATACTAGAAAAGTTTAAATCTCAAATTAGTCTCGGTATTGTTGTTTTGAATTTTATTTTCAAGTATATTGTTGAAGTTATATTGGAAGAAGCAATTTCTTGTATGGTAGCTAGAATGCTTGAATCAATTCCAATTGCATTACTTTGATCCAAATATTTGTCTAAAGTGTTGGATCTTTTGATGTTTTACCACATGGTCAAATATATAGGAAGAATTTTTTTTGTATCATATAGATACAATGATTTTGCCAATTGCAATTGCACTGCTTTGATTGAAATATTGGTATGACTCATATTATCAAAGGTGTCAAGTTGGTGTCTATTGATATTTGGCCACATGGTCGAATATTTTTCCTCTTAAAATATGTTTTTCTAAGTGTAATCTATACATATGTCCTATATGCATATTAATGTGGAAGTGTTGTAGCATGTGTGTATGGAAATATATTCCAAATTGTTCATTGCAACTATATGTATTGTTGCTTCTTAATTCAATAATTCAATAGTCCTATAATATTGTCTTTTGTGATCTTTGGCCACACGGTCAAAAATATACTTTTATGAAGTATCTTGTGGTCATGTAGCTAGACACTTCATTAAAAAACTTTAGAATTTTACCGTCCGCAAAAATGATGTGACAAGGCAACAATACATTCATGTCTCTAACTTATACCTTGGTGTTTATAAATTCTTTCAACATTGGAGACTAGCTGTTGCATGACGAATGAAGATCAATACAAGGATGCAACAAAAAAGACACTTAGGGCTCTTGAACAGAGTTCAAAGTTGTAGATGAATGTGGGAGAGGGCTTGACAATAATCCCACATGGGAACTTTTGGGAGTTCTAGAATTTTTGTATAAAAGGTGGCCCATTTGAGAGCTAGAGAGGACTCTTTGGTCATTTGGTTGAGAGGCTCATAGAGAGAGCTTGCTCCATAGCTCCATCTCAAGTGCTCTCCCAAGGCTCTCCATCTCCATTCATGCTTCAATCTTGTACTCTCTATTCTTTACATTTTCAATGATATGAGGTTTTGGTCTACATACTTGCTAATCTAGATTTCTTAATGATGTTTTGATTTGTGAGTTGTAGAGTGCTTGTGATGAAGCTTGTGCTTGAAATAATGTGTAGTTGAGGCTTGTGTGATAGCTCTTTGCATATTAGGTTCCTTGCATAAGTTGCATTTGTGTGCTTAAGTGTAGCCTAATCTTGATGCTTTGATTATGTAAGATTGATTGCTTGAGTGATGAAGAAGGATTGAGTAGGACTAGAAGTCATTAGTGTGTGGTTAACTCTTCTTCTCCCATTCGGGATAGCCTCTATGCGCTAACCGGGTTGCATTCACGGATTGACAAGTGTGTTGGTTGGAATGTAGTCTCCGCTATGCTATGATGCCCCAAACAATGGCGCCGCTGCCGGGGAACGCACACCTAAGTTAGTGAAGGGTGTTAACCATTACTTCTTACTAAGTGCTCCATTGATTGCAAAATCGTGGATTAGGGTAGATTAGAGTAGAGTTTGCAAGGGCATTGAGTGTGTGATCTCAAGGGTGCCTTGTGTGTTTTCTGTTTTTTTATTAGAAGCAAAAAAATAAAATAAAAATAAAACCCCAATGCGGTAGAGAAATCCCGCCATTAATCAGATTTAAGCACCTTCTGTTGTTGCATTTGTGACGGGGTTGGCGAGAGGTAGGTAGGAAGTAGTGGAAGCGGCTTTCTTTTATTGTTTTGATTTGTTATTGTGTGGGGAGGCGTCTTCATAGGGCGCAGTGAAGAAAAAGAAAAATATATATATATATATATATATATTTCTTTATATATGTACTCTACTGTAGACAAGCGAAGGACAGTTGGAAGCCGGCTGAAAGGAGAGAGAAGGTAGCTTTAAAAATATATATATATATATATATATATATATATTTTTATACATCTGACGTGGCAGCTGGAGGGTGTCGTCTGCCTTGAGCGCTGCATTGAGAGGCTGTAGGCTGTCGACAGTGTGCGGGCGGCCAGCTGGATGTGGAAGCGAAGGTAGCTACAAGAGGTGGAGGCGCAGCAGTGCGTGAGGCGGCAGAAGCCGGCCGAGTCAAAGAAGTATATTAAAAAGAAAATATATTAAAAAAAAAACAGCAGTAGTCGGCGACGTGGAGCTGTGAAAAATTGGAGTGGAAGGCGACGGGGTGTTAGACGCCGGCTGAAAGCTGAGGAGCAGAGGCGTCTGACGTGGCAGCAGCCTGCGTCGAGCGCAGTTGGTGGCGTCGGCAGCACGGATTGTTAGGCGCCGGCAGAAAGTGCAAGTAGCTGCAGCAAGTAGAAGCGCTGGTGTTGGCGGGTAGAAGCGCTAGTAGAAGGCGGACGGGGGCGTCGGCAGAGCAGAGCAGAGCAGTGGAAGGCAGTGCGGAGGAAGGTGTCGGAGGCAAAGGCATTCAAGACGACTGACGGTTGGTTGCAGTAGGACGAGTGGGTGCGTCGGCGAGAAATCCGGAGCGGTGGAGCGTGGAGGATAAGGTAGGTGCAAATTTTTATTTTTTTATTTTTTTTATTTTTTCATGATTTTTTGTATTTTTAAATAAAAAATAATAATAATAAATATAAAAAATATTTCTTTAAAAAAAAAGAAAAAAGAAAAAGAAAGAAAAAAAGAAAAAGAAAAAAAACCCCTTAAAACAATAAATGTATTTTTTTAAAAGAAAAAAAGAAAAAGAAAAAAAAACCCTTAAAACAATAAATTTATTTTTTTAAAAGAAAAAAAGAAAAAGAAAAAGAAAAAAAAAACTCCTTAAAACAATAAATTTATTTTTTTAAAAGAAAAAAAGAAAAAGAATTTTTTTTAATTTTTTTGAATCCATTGTTCCTTATTTAAATTTTTGCATAAGTAAAGTAGCGTGCATTTTTTACTTTTATTTTTGTAATTACGTGCATAATTAGTAGATTTATATTTTTGGTAATTAGGCACGAAATTTATTAGTTAAAAAAAAACAAAAAAAAACAAAACAAAACAAAAAGGAGAAAAAAAACAAAACAAAACAAAAAGGAGAAAAAAAATAAAGAAAAGTTAAACAAAAAAAATAAATAAAATAAATAAATTTTTAAGTGTTTTTAGGAGTCTATTTTTTTTTGCATATTTTGTAATTCGTCATTTTCTGCATAATTAGTGTAACTTGCATTTTTTTTAGTTTTTGTAACTTTGTGCATAATTAGTATCTTTTTTAGTGTGATTCATAATTTTTGTAATTAATTTTTTTTAAAAAAGGAGTAAAAATCATAAAATCATTTAAAAAAAATCATAATTAAATAAAAATAAAAAAAAGGATAGATAGTTACGCCACACATACTTCTTTTAGTGCAATTAGTGATTAGGTAGGTTAAAAATATATATATATATATATACATATATATATATATATACATATATATATATATATATACATATATATATATATATACATATATATATATATATATATTTTATTTAAAAAAAACAAAACAAAACAAAAAGGAGAAAAAAAAACAAAACAAAACAAAAAGGAGAAAAAAAACAAAAGAAAACAAAAGAAAAGTTAAACAAAAAAAATAAAAAAAATAAAAAAAATTTTAAGTGTTTTTAGGAGTCTATTTTTTTGCATATTTTGTAATTCTTCATTTTCTGCATAATTAGTGTAACTTGCATTTTTTTTAGTTTTTGTAACTTTGTGCATAATTAGTATCTTTTTTAGTGTGATTCATAATTTTTGTAATTAATTTTTTTTAAAAAAGGAGTAAAAATCATAAAATCATTTAAAAAAATCATAATTAAATAAAAATAAAAAAAAGGATAGATAGTTACGCCACACATACTTCTTTTAGTGCAATTAGTGATTAGGTAGGTTAAAATTATATATATATATATATATTTTTTATTTAAGAAAAACAAAAAAACAAAACAAAACAAAACAAAAACACATAAAAAAACCAAAAAAATTTGACCTTATGCACTTGCGGTCGGGACGTCTTGTAGATACTGCCATAGGGCCTAGGGCACCTTCGAGAGTACCTACGTAGGAAAGTGGGACCCAATCGGTAGGAAATTTGGCAGATATTGCTGAAACCCTTTCTGAATCCCAATCCGATACCCTTTCCTCTAGAACAACTAGTTCATTGTCCATGGACAATCTAGGTCCGACAAATAGTCATCCCGTAGCCCTAAATACCGCAAGATTCTTTAATCCATTTGAAGCCGACACCATGGGGTTAACACCAGGGATTTCATATTCACGTGATCACAGCCTTTTTTCTTGTGATCACAGCTATTGTTCACAAATCTCAATGTTCACAAAATTCACAGTTCTCAAATCCTAGAGGGTGGGATGACCTGGTAACCCACAATTGGCCCGCCGGGCTACAAGTCTGGCCCGCCGGGCGCGCAGAAGCCCGCCGGGCCCGCCTCCCGGCCCGGCGGGCTGTATTGTAGTATAAAATGGTGGTCCAGGGGGTCACTGTTCACAGAATCTTCCTTGTACTTGGTGTCAGTGGTGCTAGTGCTAGTGTGATCAATTTGAGGTAATTTTTAAGTTGAAAGTGTTGGTGTCATTTAATTTTTTGCATACGCTTAAGTTTAACGTTGTTTGTGATGCATGTGCATGTGTCGTTAAATGTTAAGAGGCCCGCTGCAGATGGCCGAGTGATTGGCTAGGTCTGCTGATGTGCACTCTTAATATTTAACTTATGTAGAAGTTTTCGTTGTGGCACGGTATCTGCAAATGGTCGGTTTACTGACTAGGTTTGCAGTTACCAAGTTACAATGCGGCTTTGTTTTTGTTAAATGCTTTGAGAGCCCGCTGCAGATGGCCGGTTTACTGGCTAGGTCTGCTGATGTGCGCTCGTAGCATTTGACATGTGTGATGCTTTGCTACTTAGTACGGTATCTGCAGATGGTCGGTTTACTGACTAGGTCTGTTGACACCAAGCTATGTGGTGAAGTTTGTTTTTGTTATTTGGTTTGATAGTCATCTGCAGATGGTCGGTATACTGACTAGGTCTGCTGACGATGTGTCAAAGAATTTAACTTGTGCCATAGTTTTCATCTTAATGCGATATCTGCAGATGGTCGGTATACTGACTAGGTCTGCTGACGTCAAGTTAAGTCGTAAACTTGTGTTTTGTGTTTGTTTTTGACGATGAATGTGATTATTTAGTTTGCATGACATGAGTCATAAGTGTGTTGGATGTAGAAATCTCTTAGTTAGCTTACAAATAGCATTTTTTGTGGTTATAAATGTTGCAACTATTTGTCAATTATATTGTGCAGATTGATGGTGGCGACGCTTGCACTTACTCCTGAAATCAAGAAATCAATTCGTATCAAACTCGTTACCCTCATTAGTTGCTTGTCACCTAATCACATCGAGGGTATTGTGTCTGATAGGAATCGATTTGAGCAAATATTAGGTGAGGTTGTCCGCGCAGTGAAAAATATCCATGTGAGTGCTGATGGAGCAGCCATCAAGCATTTTGTTACTAGCATTGTGGGCAACATGCCTAGATGCGCTGTTGACCTAGGTGACGACAGACCAGCGGAAACAAATGAATCCAAGCTGGAGCACTTCCACACAAAATGGAAGGTAGAGAAAGAGAGGTCCAAGCGTGCAAAGGCCATAGACACCCAAGCTATCCTGAGCAAGAGAGCTCGCAAAGAGCTGGACCGGCCTGCTGATGAACAAGAAGATTTATCATCTGGTGCACGTGAGGTCTCTAAAGGCACCCACTTGCAGCGCACAAAGCATAATACTAACTGCAGCATGACAATTGGGTTGCCTGCAGAGGCCATAATCACAGAAAAGAAGATGGGCTCTGGATCGTACGGCGTTGTACATAAATGCCATATTCAAGGTGTCTCCTGGTTTCCAGAAGGCATTTCTTATTGTGCAAAGCAATTCCTTGGTAGCCGAAGGGCTCAATTGAAGTCTTTTGCTCAGGAGGCTTCAATCGACCTAACCCACAGGGGCATAGTGCGCGCCATTGGGCACACAAGGAAGGAGCCATGGATACTGCTCTTCCCCCTCTTTAATGGGGGAAGTCTTGGAGATATAATGGAGTGTGTTCCGCCTCCTAAGGGGACCCTCAGTTCCATGCTTGCTGCAGGCAAAGGCAACAGATACAAGAAAAAACAAGTGGCTCCTCATGAAATGGAGCGATACAAGTCTTTGATTTTTCATGCTCCCGAGCTTATCTGTGCCCTTGTGAATACCATGGCCTTTGCACATGCTGAAGGGATCATCCACAATGATTGCCACCCCTGGAATATAATGATAGATTTCACCAAAGAAGGGGTGCCACGGGTAGGCATCATTGACTGGGGTCTTGCATTGAGGGATGGGATTGAGTTCAAACCCACAAATATCTCCAACAAAGCAGAGCACGATCAACGCCCCTGGAGAGCCCCTGAGCTCACAGATGTAAGGTCCCCTTGTCCATGGAGCAAGGCATCAGATGTCTTCTGCTTGGCTTGGGTGATTGAAAAGTTTACATTATTTTGTGCTGAGTTTGCAGAAATGACCAAAGTGCCGTGGGTGGGTAAAACTGCCATCCACACAAATTTGATTAAGGAATGGACGGCTGCCTATATGACGCCATCAAAGGAAGATAGGAAGACCATGGCAGATTTTGAGGAGCAATTGAAGAATTTGGAAGTGTCACCTGCTGCATGCTTACGTCCACTATCTGAGATGACACCACACTTATTATAAAGCCTCTTGTAAATGATATGTTTTGGTCAATGGCTATCTATTCCATGACCTGCCTTTAATCGACTGACACTATTTTGGTCCCAATTGTTAAATATTATTTTGATCCCAACTCTCTCTCTCTCTCTCTCTCTCTCTCTCTCTCTGAGTATTTGAAAATAACAAGTTTGCAGTAAATAAACATTGATTTTATAAACTTATACCTAACATCTGAAAATAACTTTAAAGCTATTCCTAAATTAACATTGATTCTATAAACTTAAAGTGTATACATACTTTTTCTCAGATGGCTGATAATAATGAAGCCGCAAAGAAGGCATTTGAACGCTTAAAGCAAATCTCGGGCACTGGCACTGTGAATGATGCGGCACGTATTGCCGGACGCACCTCCAAATGGGCACCGGCCCATGGATTACAGTATGCCCAAGTAAATAAGAATGTGTCCAAAGAGATGGTCAAGAGCATCTGGCCTGACGTCTCCAATGATGCCATAAAAAAAGGGCGCTTGAAGCTAACACAATGTAGTGTTCCTTTAATTATCGAGCATGCGGAGCGCATTTTTGTGGATGTCATGGCCCAACCCATGCATCACGGTGACTGTCCCCTCTGGTTTGCTAAAATGCTATATGCACAATTTGTGCAGAATTCAGTTGTAGACTTTAGCTCTCGACCTCCTCATCTACATGTGGAAGACATTCGGAGTGAGTCAATCACTATGCCTCGAGATGAGTTGCAACAACTGGCCATTCTTGGAGCCTCAATGGAAGTTCATCACACGGTTGATGAGCTTCAAACTCAAATCAACCAAATTAGAGGCACCCAAGGCCCTCAACAGACGGAAGCAGCACCAGAGCGCGGGCAAGCACCTGAAAGTTCAAGCGCTAGAGATATACTAAGAGAGAACAAGCTCTTGAAGAGACGCATAACGCAAATGGAGGAGCAAGGCCATGCAAACTCTCCTATGACGGCATTTGAACACCTGAATAGTTTGGAGCAACCACCTCTACATGGGCACGAAAGTGGCGGACCATGCCCTATTTGTTATAGTTTCTTTCACTCATGGTTTGGCCACTACACTGTCCCATGTGGGCACATGTACCACTTGACCTGTCTTTTGCAACACATGGTCAACAGTACTACGTGTGCTTTGTGCGACAAAGAATTTCACAAAAATTTGTATATATGTTTTAAATTGGGTGCCGACTATGATCGGTTGACCAATGCACGACACATGGACGAGTTAGAGCCGCATTTAAACTTATCTCTCTCTTAAATGCAACCCTGGAATTTAACAAGATTCGGCAACTTTGTTCAAAAGATTTCCAATGCTCTCTCTCTATCTCTCTCTCTCTCTCTCTCTCTCTCTCGCACACACACAAACACATGCACACAGATTACTTTGGAGTGTGTCAAAACTAACATGATTTCGTATTCTAAGTTTAACATGACATGACTAAAAACCATACTCTCTAAATTGACACTAACATGTTTGATATCCAGTTGTTGCAAGACGGATTACATTGGAGTGTGTCAAAACTAACATGATTTCGTATTCTAAGTTTAACATGACATGACTAAAAACCATTCTCTCTAAATTGATCACCAACATGTTTGATATCCAGTTGTTGCAAGACGGATTACATTGGAGTGTGTCAAAACTAACATGATTTCGTATTCTAAGTTTAACATGACATGACTAAAAACCATTCTCTCTAAAATGTTCACCAACATGTTTGATATCCAGTTATTGCAAGACGGATTACATTGGAGTGTGTCAAAACTAACATGATTACATCAAACGCGAGGAGCGTCTGCGGGTGGCTTTACTAACACCAAAATCGGGTTGCAAGTTTTCTTCTATCTCTTCAATAAAGCACAAGTTATCGCTCGTATGTGGGACATTAGGCTCTACATCTCCATTCTCTTCTGCATCATACTCATCCTGAGTAATGTCATATGTCCACTTAGGCATCTCTTCGTTGTAATCATCTGACTCAATTGACCACCAATTTATCATTACAATACATATACACCAACTTCTCAGCTCTGTCACTCAATAAACGATTTCTGCTAATAGAATGCACATACTTGTAACTGCTCCAATTACGTTCAGAACTAGAATTTGAAGCACATTGCGCAAGCACTCTCACAGCTAAGCGTCGCAAAGTTGGAACACTTCCCCCATTCAACATCCACCATTTCCAAGCAGGCTGTTCCTTAGCAAGCTTTTGCACAAACTCCAAGGCAAATCTACCTTCTTTCAATTTATACTTGGTTAGCTCAATTACCGCTGTTGCTTGCTCATCTGGACCTTCATAAAATCGCTCCACAACATCATAGAAATCATCGATTACCTCCTCATCTAGGGCATTCACGTCCACATGCCAGTATTCTGGGTCAAGACAATATGCAACACTATGCAATGGACTATGTGCTCCTACCCACCGAGCGCTTACATACTTGGCCAAGATATTTCTCCTTGCTCTGGTGAATGGAGGACTCCAATGCTTGACAACAGTTTTAGTGGGCTCCTCTGGGTTTGCGAGGCTTTCTTGAATGGACCACCACGCCATCCAAACCTTCCCGATATTTGGCAATCTAGAATCCAACTGGCGCAAAGCAAGCATAACTGGCATCATAACATGATAACAATCTGCTGCTTCCTCCCATAAACTACGATCCGATATCAAAGATCGCATGTACCTCACCTTTTCTTTAACCTTTTCGGACTGGCACTCAGAGAAGCCAGCACACACAAAGGTTTCCATGACTGCATTCCTATTTCTTAGGAGAGATTGAAGCATATAAAAATTAGTGCAAAATCTGGTTTCACAAGGCAACTTTAGCATAGTTTCCATGCGTTGACGATACATATCTAAAACACGTTGCCGTTTGAGCACAAATTTGACAATCTTACTTGCACTATCGATAATCTCCTTGAACCACTCTGTATCAGCATTTTTGTACCAATCTTGTAACACCAAGTTAAGGCTATGAGTGTTACAACCAAATGTATAGATATTGGAAAATCGAGATTCCAACATACGACCTGCTGCTCGACAATTAGCTGCATTATCCATAATCACTTGAAGCACATTTTCAGACCCAACTTGGTCGATAGCATCACCAATGATATCGGCGATAAATTGACCAGATTTAATTTTCCCGGAGCTATCAACAGCTTTGATAAAGCATTCCCCACGAGGACATACCAACATTACATTTATCAATGGACGTCTTTGGGCATTCGACCAACCATCACTGACAATTGTGCATCCAGACTGATTTGTGGTGTCAATTATGAGTCTTTAGGCGCTTTGCAGCATCATCAGCTCCTACACCCTTGCATTTACCTCCAGGATTTTTTGTGCTAGTGCCAAGCAAATGCTCCCTTATTCTGGGAGCATCCCCAGATTTTACCAAGCCACAAAAATTACACTTCCATTCGACAAATCTAGAAAGATTGGAAGCAAATTGCCATTCAGGTCCCGGTGATTTTCCTCCGCTCCTCCTCTTGCCACTTTGAGACGCAACATTCAAAGTTTGTGCTGTCATATCTCGTTGCAAGGAAACTCCACTAGTTTCTAATGGTCTGTTGCTTCGTTGGGTTGATGTGCCGCAATTAGAAGCAACCATTCTAACACCTAAACAACAATCATGCAAGATTTGAGATCCAAAACAGCCTGAGTAAAACTAAAATATGCAATTATAAAGTCTAAAACCCACTTCTTGCCAATGCAACCGAACGTTTGGTGAGATGCATTTGAGGCAATCCATCCCTAAATAGAGATGATGTCCCGAACATCTCACCACCTATATCCTCCTCTAGAGAAGCTCCTACCCAGACCAAATGGCACTCGAGTAGACCACCCAAGAGGAGGTATTGCTAGTCGACCTAAAGAAACCAAACGTTTGGTGAGATGCATTTGAGACAATCCATCCCTAAATAGAGATGATGTCCCGAACATCTCACCACCTATATCCTCCTCTAGAGAAGCTTCTACCCAGACCAAATGGCACTCGAGTAGACCACCCAAGAGGAGGTATTGCTAGTCGACCTAAAGAAACCAAACGTTTGGTGAGATGCATTTGAGGCAATCCATCCCTAGATAGAGATGATGTCCCGAACATCTCACCACCTATACCCTCCTCTAGGGAAGCTCCTACCCAGACCAATTGGCACTCGAGTAGACCACCCAAGAGGAGACATTGCTAGTCCACGTAACAAATACAATAAACCATTTACAATCAAAATCTTATAAATTACAAAATATTATTAACAAGCTTCAAACAAAAATCCAGAATATTTATACTCACCTCTTGTGTCTTTTAGCCTGAGGTGAGCCACCCAAGTGCTTTGGTAAAGCACATTTGGAAGTGAGGGGAAACCCTTTATATAGGTCCCTCCAAAACAGCCAAGTTTTTGGCGCAAAAAAAAAGTCCCCGGGGCCCGCCGGGCTAGATAAGTAACCTGCCGGGCTAAACAGTGGCCCACCGGGCCAAGCTAGTAGCCCGCCGGGAAAACCGGGATAGCAAGTTTCTCCCGGTTGTGTGAATATCTATGATATTAACAAGTGTGTGAGAGTGTTATTAACTAGTGTTATTACCACTTCGCGGTTAACGTGATCACGTGAATGAAATCCCTGGTTAACACTCAATGTGAGACTCCAATATGTCTACACAAATGCTCAAGGAGCTGAGATCTTTAGGGATCCACAACAACGGTATCTTGTTAAGATCGCAGACATTTTCTCAGAACTTGATAGAGCACCTCTAGTCAATGACCAGGGTAACATGTACATGGGTGGAGATGGTGTTCGCTACGAAGTCACCTACCATCTAGAAAAGGTAGACAAATTAGGGGAGCTCTCTAAAACCGAGTTCTTAGACTTATCAGAACTTTCCAGAGCAAGGGAGTCTAGAGATGATTGGCTCATCGAGCCGGACATGCCTGGACCCTCCAATGCCCAGTCCTCAAAACCATCCATAGATGATTTACTTCTTGGAGATCTAAATTTGGAAAGGGATAGGAAAGGCAAGAGTAAAATGGATCAGGGGGCTGAAAACCAATGGGAGTTTGTACGACAAATTCCTGTGACAAAGGTCTTATAGGATGACCCACTTCAAGAGGTCTATAAGGACTCGTTAGAGGAATATTATGCCACAACTAGATTGCCACAGCTGGATCTTCCTCTAGCTCATGTAGTGGTAGTTGAGAAGCTTGCAGGACACATGAACAGAATAATTGATAAATGGGCCAATGAATACCGAACCTTAGATTGGAGAGAGATTCGGGAACTCACGTGGAAAGGACAACCATTATTCATGGAAGTGTTCTCAACAAATACAGCCAAACCAGGAGAGACAGCCTTTCTTGGAGAAACTGTTGCTCCTCGCCTACGAGAGTTCACTAGAGAGGGACCTTCAACATCTAAGTGGACCACTGCTAGTAGCCCAACTCTAGCACCAAGATATCGTCCTACACCAAATGTGCGACCACAGGTCACACCACACCAACATCTTTCTCACTATAACAATCGGAGGGTAGGGAAGCCAACTCGGCCTCCCATAAATGCACCTCCTGAAATGCGGGTGACAAGATCTTTGGAGGGGTTTGGTGAGGCTGGTAATAGGGTACCCATACCAATTTTGGAAACATGTGGACCATCTTTCCAAAGGGAGGAACAATTCCCACTGAGAGTGAGAGGCCGTAGGCCCTATGATGAGTATTCAAGACAAGTAAGGCCATCAACTCTTCAGAAACTGGTAAAGAAGTATGAAGGGTCGGGAGATCCATACGACCATGTAGCAGCATTTAGGCAAGCAGTTCGAGCTGAGCAAGTGGCTGATAAGCATACTCAAATTGAAGGATTTGGACTCACTCTTGAGGGAAAAGCCCTGGCTTGGTTTCAGGCATTAGAGGCTTCAGACAAATCTTCTTTACGAGTTTTGGAAGAGAGATTCATTGCTGCTTTTTCCTTGATGGGAATTCAACATGACACGGTAGCACACATCTACTCTTTCAAGCAAGGCGAGAATGAGAGTGTTAGAGACTGTGTAAATAGAATGAAGCAGTACATTAATCGTTGCCCAGAGGATGAGAAGCCCGCCCAAAGTCGATTAATTTCTCTCTTCTTAAAAGGACTCAAAAATTCGACTCTGCATACACATCTCTATGCGAAGAAGCATACAAATTTCAATGAGTGTTGCCATGATGCTATGGATTTCACCGATAACTTCAAATTCCAAGATGGTTCTGGCCCAGAGGTGAAACCTAGAGATCAGTGGGGTGACGACCAAAGTTCAGGGTCTAGCGCGCTAGTAAATCCAGACCAGATAGCTAACCTAGTACTAAGGAGATTGGGACAGACCTATCGTCCACCCATGCAGCCACAACAACAGCAGCAGAGAATGAGGAGTGTACTTCCTACAGGTCCTCATCTTTGTGGAGCATGTGGCGGTAACCATAAAATAGAGGATTGTAATACCTTTTCTCCTCTAGTCACAAACCAACCCACAAAAAAGTGGTGCCAAGCCTGTGCTTGGAACTTTACCCATACCACACAGGAATGTACTCGCGTTGCGAGAATGAGACAAGAACGTGAGCAGCCAAGGGGTAGAGTGGCTCCACAAATGTATCAACAGTATACTAATTTTGAACGTAAGCCACCGATGGTACAAGAGCAAGCACGACCTGTTCTTGGTGCTCAACCTCCTGCTCCAGGGACTGCTCCTGTGAGGGTTGTTGACTACGACAATTCAAATATGTGTAGAGACTTAATAAACCCGGGCTATGTGGAGGAAGAATATGTATCATATTCATCCAAAGAAAATATCTTTGAAAGTCCCGCATACCCAAGCCCAGCAATGGACGTTCAACCAGGGGAACAAAACTCTGTAATGTTGCTAGGCGGCTACCAACCTAGGACTCCAGGCCCCTCAGGTCAATGGCAGCCAAGGAAAGTAGAGGCCAAACCAATGGGCCCCTGTTATGAGTGCGGAGAACCCCATTGGGCTCGTGATTGTCCACATCGCTCAAGGCAAGCATCTCGGTCCAATACAACAGTACAACAGTTTCCACCAATTGAAAGATATTGTCTAGGGTGTTGTGTAGAACACTTCCCAAAAGACTGTCTGCTGAAACCACATGAGGAAGGCACCTCTCAACCAAAGGTCTCACTCAACCTTGTAGGGCGGCAGTTCCATCGCCACCTTCATCTGAGAATGAGGATGTCGTGCCACTTAGAGTCATGACTAGATCACAGACACGAAATGCCGAAATACAGACTGATGAGACACCTCGAACTAGGGATGCAAAAACAAATCTAGTGGACAAGACCCTACAGTCCAGTAGAAAAAAAACCACTCGGAGGAAGAAGAACCGAAGCAAACAAACTAAAAGTACATCCACTAGTTCTCAAGAAGTCTCTAAACAAAACATGAGGGATAAAACTTTTACATCCCAAGAAGTGCATGAGGAACATCAACCTCAACCTGGGCCTAGTGTTAAACAAAATGAGGCTAGTACGACTGAGGATAGTTCTGGGGGTTCTGTTTTTGTGGATAAAGTGAATGAGACTCTAGAGGCCATCATTGATGCTCATAGAAGTCGCATTGCAGCTTTATCTGAGCTACCCAAGAAGCTTCAAGAATACCCAAACCCTCGTGAGGAGAAGATCAATCTAGCTGTACATCAGCAACTCATTAGGGAAGCTCAGTCAATACTTGAGGGACCACCACCACCTATTCCTCGGGGCCCAACCTCTCTTAAGCCAACATTAGAAACCATACCAGAAGTGTCATCAAGTCGGGAAATGAAAAGTGAACTCATTTCACAAGCTCATAGCGAAAGGTCTGCACCAATTGACACCCAATTGAAAGGGGGTAATCTGCCACCACCTAGCCTTGTCTTCCCATGCAATGATGAAGTTATTGATGCTAATGAAGACATGGCAAATGAGATGTGGGCCGCAGTTCATGAGAAAGTTCATGAGAACATGTCTTCTATTAGTTCGCCTCCATTCTCTGAGGTGGATTTTACCAGGGGCACGGAAAACAAATTTAGACACCCAAGCATCCAGGAGGAAGTTCAAACAATTGTTTCTCCTAGAAGTAAGCATACAATGAAAACCTTACCGTCATATCTGGGAGAATATGAGAACTGTTCTCAAACCTTGAGGATACCCTCCATGCATAAAAGGTTGACAAAGGAAAAAGATATGAGTATGGTGCAAGCTATTTTGTCAGCACCAGTGGCTTGTACCTTACCATTGCTTGATTTGATAAAAATTCGACCTGAGTTGTGGAATGATATTGCCACATGTTTGTCAGAGCAGGTATTGCTACAAAAGGTTCACCATGAGTGTACTATACACCCTGAGACAAAGCATGTTATGCCAGTTTCTATCAACAAAGTAGGAAAATTTTGTGAGGACGATCAGGGAAATGTTACCCTCCCATTAGAAGTGCGAAAAGTATCTTTAACTGCAATACTTGATAGTGGTGCAGGAGTGGGCATTGTGACAAGATCCATTTGGGAAAAATGGGGCAAACCAGCTATTAGGAGTACCAGGATGCGCTTGCAGCTAGCAGATGGAAGCTTAGAACATCCCCTTGGGTTGCTTGAGAACATATTGGTCACCACATGTGGGATTGAATATGAGCACACCTTTGCAGTAGTAGATTTTGGAAAACATCCAAACTATGAAGTGATATTGGGTAGACCATTCATGCGACAATTTAAAATGATTCAAGATTGGGGATACAATTATTTGTACCTCCGACATGATTCTGTCATCACAAGGGTCAACCTAAGGAATCACTCATATCGTGATGTAACAAGGTCTCCAATAGATGAGTTTGATTCTGCTTCATCTGAGGGCTCAAGAGTTACATTGTCTGATGGTGGGCGAGAAGATCTGTGGATGTGTGGAGCCTCATGTAGGGATTTCAACACTGAGAGACTTAAGGGTAATCGAAGTGTATCAGACGAAGCATACATTCCACAACCCTTCCCTGAGCATTTAGTTGATCCATTAGAATGGAGTCATGTCCTTGCAACATTATCGACATGTGCTTTACCGAAGCCAATTCAGTTTTGTGACTCAGATGGATATGACATTATTCCTATACGAATGGTACAACCACGTGCCCTTCTAGATGATTTGTACTATAGGGATACATCCACAACAGCACTGCAAGTAGAGGAAGTCTCTGCTAATCCACGAGCTTTATCATGTCAAAGGGGTAATGTTTCTACCTTACCCAACCCACAATCAAAATCTGCTCTTGAAGCTCCAAAACAAATGATGTGGATTATTGATGAGTACTCAAGTGAGGGCCATGGCTGGCATGTTCCAACTACTCTAGTTGCTGCTCAAAGAAGGCCAGGTAAGAAGGAATTATCAATGTGGCTACCCAAAGATGCGTACAAACTTGTACCATCTAGTCCAGTTGCTAAGCCTCCTAAGAAGCACATCATTTCCAAGCCTAAACCTCGGATTGTTAATCGATGGGTCCCAAAACATGTTCTTAAAGCACAAGCCTATTATGAGAGTGCAACAGCAATTTGGCTTCCAAAATGCCATGCTTTGCTAGAGGTAACAGAGTGTTTCAGAAAGATTCCAAAAGCCACCCTTGATTGTCCATATCAGTGGGTGCAAAAGAAATCAACACAAACTCTTCAAGAAAGGAAAGGTGGCTGTGATAGCACCTACAAAACTACTTGTGTTGATCTTCCTAAAACATGTATTGAAACACAGGTTGTCCCGATTTCTCCTTGTTACACAATTCAACCATCAACTTGTGTACCTAAGACAAGTCCAAATGAGTCTCATTTGAGCATAGATTCTAGCATTTCAATGCCTAAATCCTCTTATCTTGCTCAAATTCCAAGACAATTGCTAAAGTTTTCACTTCTTAAAAAGGATATACCAAAAACTAACGATAAGGCATTAACACTACAATTAAAGCTCTTTGGTAAATCAATGTTTGAATAATGTAGTTCCTTATGCCTTTAGAAGATGTGTACTTTTTGAGATAATCTTGTTTTTGATTGGAATTGTCATGATGGATATGAGTGTTCTAAATTTCATTGTTCTACGTCCAGATAACTCCTGATGGATATTTGGCGAGATACATGTCCACCATGCATTGACCCCGATAGTACTCAACCAGATCATCGCGGGGGTTATAGTGCTCCTCCGTTTCAAACACATTCTAGGTACTTCTATGCTCCCTTAGGTGAAAATTGCTGTGGGCATCATTTTGTCACGTTATTCTATCAACAGCATCACCCATTTCCACATTGTCAAGAGTGTGCACGGCTTGTATTAGAAGAAGCTTCACATATTTGTTGGATATGCCGTTCTTACTTTAGACGATATGGCACGGGCTTAATGAAGCAAATTGTGGGAATTACACCACAACGCCATAATCTTCTTAATGTGAGAATACCAGAGAGAGGACCAAATCAACGTAGATTACTTGAGGAGGTTCAAGCACAACAATGGAGGGATACAAGCTTAAATGACTTGCAACCACCGATCTTGCAAGCCCTCCTTCCCCAAGCCTCAACATGTCAATATTGGATAAATATGAGTACCTATATTGCGCAGTTCCAAAATCGAAACTGTCTGATTAACCTTCCCATAGAACCAATGCCATATTTTAGTGAGGAAGCACTCCTTCCTCTACCACCTTCTCCAGTGGCAGGTTTTTGTGAGGGGTTGTCTCTGCATCCTGAGGAAATTGATACCATCTTTCCAGCAGACGAGGACATGGATCCACCACCAGCGCAAAGGTAAGTTCAGTGACTCCATAATAAGATCGACAAGCCAGGGCACTTTTATCCCATTGGGTTTTTTCCCCTCGGTTATATTCGGTGTTTGGCACCAATGGCAAATTTTATTTTTTTTCCTTTTCTTGTTTGTTAATAAAAATTTTGCAGAGATCTTCGCTAAAACAAGAGCATCAAACACGCCCCACTAGTCCACCTATCATGCACACAAATTAGGAAGGGGGGAGACATGCTACGCCTACAAAGATCAAGGAGGAGCAATCTGCACAAAATCAGCAATGCATCAATGCAAACGAACAACATCAACAGGGCACTACAACAGGTGTATTCAAATCTTAATCTTTATTTCTTTATGTGCCTTTATCTTTTGAATATATGGTTTGCATGTTCACACAATGTTGGCTGGTTTAAGTTTTTGATTAGTTGTTAAAATATGGTGAGTGAATTCTAGACTCTTAGAAGACTTAGTAAAAGATATTTCTATCTAAAGACAGTGTAGGATATATACCAAGGGAGTATGCCAAGTTCTTATGCTTTCAAGGTATATTAGTTATCCCTAGTGGTGGCTACCTCTTAGATATGAGCTAGGTGTTAGGAGTAATAAAAATTTACGAAAATATATCCTAAAAATAAAAATAAAAATAATAATAATAATATATATCCAAAGTGAATTGAGACATGACGTGTGCACAGCCATGAGAAATGCTTGGTAGGACCTGGGGTTGTCTTAGCACCTTGGGGCCGATGGCTTGGTTTCCATGGGGTGAACACTGATGTCTAAAAGCTTCAGAAAAAGACCTTTGAGGAATCTATCGCCTTGATGGATGTTGGTAGGACTCTGGGGTACACTATGGGCCCTCGGGACCGATGCCCTCATCTTCAAGGGGTACTCCTTATGTCATAAAAGAAAGAAAAAGGGTCTGTCGCCCTTGAGATACTTAGCGGTCTTTAGATTCTCTTGGCGGAGGTCTCTTGGCCATTGCTTGGGTCTCTTTGGGATAGAACCTTAATCTTTATTACCTTTTACAAAAAAAAAAAAAAAAAGAGTTCCAATCACCTTTGCTCATATTTAGGAGTAGGTTTGCCACTCAGGAATAACTTACATACTTGTAGGACATTGAGACTGCGGTCATAACCGGCGGTGTACAAAGCACACTTGCCTTTGCATAGCACTATCTACCACTTAAGTCTCACTTTGACTAGTCTTTACTCACCTATTTTAGTACTCATTAAAACTTTAATCAGCCTTGCACTTGTATGCTCACGTGTGAAATTATCATTGCTGGTTTTTCTTTTCTTTTCTTTTTTTTCAATAAGAGACTTTACTTGTATCCATTGTTTTTTTGTTGCAGCTCTTGCTATTACCGCGCTCGAGGACGTGCGCAAAATAGGAAGGGGGGAGTGTTGCATGACGAATGAAGATCAATACAAGGATGCAACAAAAAAGACACTTAGGGCTCTTGAACAGAGTTCAAAGTTGTAGATGAATGTGGGAGAGGGCTTGACAATAATCCCACATGGGAACTTTTGGGAGTTCTAGAATTTTTGTATAAAAGGTAGCCCATTTGAGAGCTAGAGAGGACTCTTTGGTCATTTGGTTGAGAGGCTCATAGAGAGAGCTTGCTCCATAGCTCCATCTCAAGTGCTCTCCCAAGGCTCTCCATCTCCATTCATGCTTCAATCTTGTACTCTCTATTCTTTACATTTTCAATGATATGAGGTTTTGGTCTACATACTTGCTAATCTAGATTTCTTAATGATGTTTTGATTTGTGAGTTGTAGAGTGCTTGTGATGAAGCTTGTGCTTGAAATAATGTGTAGTTGAGGCTTGTGTGATAGCTCTTTGCATATTAGGTTCCTTGCATAAGTTGCATTTGTGTGCTTAAGTGTAGCCTAATCTTGATGCTTTGATTATGTAAGATTGATTGCTTGAGTGATGAAGAAGGATTGAGTAGGACTAGAAGTCATTAGTGTGTGGTTAACTCTTCTTCTCCCATTCGGGATAGCCTCTATGCGCTAACCGGGTTGCATTCACGGATTGACAAGTGTGTGGGTTGGAGTGTAGCCTCCGCTATGCTATGATGCCCCAAACACTAGCTCAAGGTTTTTGGGTTGTGATTTCATAGAAGACTTGATTGTTTTGTAAACAAGATCGTCGTGGAAGAGTGATATTCTAACTATATTTTGATGGAGAGAATGGGCTTTGATGAAAAAATATACCAACAACTGTGCTTTGATATTAAATGATTGCAGTATGAATGCAAAGTATACTAGATATATTAAATCTCAAATTAGTCTCATTATTGTTGTTTTGATTTTTATTTTCAAGGGTAACCTAGATATCCTTTTTCCAACTTAGAAACATTCAGCACAAATATAGACAAAAAGAATATAGTGTGCTTTGATCTCAAATAATTCTAAGTAATATTTTTTGGGATTTTCTTTTCGAGACTATTAACCACACATACATATTCTTTCCAACTTACTAGAAAGAGCTAACCAGAATTATAACCATACTATTATATTGTATGGCGACTATGCATATGTAGTCAAAGGTCAAGGGTTGGAGAGAGAGAGAGAGAGAGAGAGAGAGAGAGAGAGAGAGAGAGAGAGAGAGAGAGAGAGAGAGAGAATGCATTGATGTCCAAGCATCATGTATTAATATAAAGTGACGTAAAGAAGAAATTCCTTAGGAAAACACACATACTCTATAGTCTTCTAGTTATTTTTTCAACATTTAATTTGCTTTATTCTCATAGATAAGGTAAACTTTTAGGTTTGGCTATAAAAATACAAATATTTCTATACAAAATGCACAAAAATAGGTCTATTTCTCAAAGTGGGACTTAGGAAATTCCCAAATTCCCGAATACGGTGTTAATGGCCCCAGGGCCATTCTTCACTCCCTTGTGTCAACCCCTTAGGGCAAATCTCTACATATGCAAGAAAAATACATCAAGATTATCCATGGAAGAATGGCCCTAGGGCCATCCTTGTAAGCACAATGTGCTTGAAAGAATGTCCCTATTGCCATTATAAAGCATATTGTGAGAATGGTCCTAGGGCCATTCTCCACTCCCTTGTGTAACCTTACTGGTGCAATTTAAAATGGCCCTAGGGACATTCTAGCATCCATGGATAATCTTGTTTTATTTTTCATCCATGGTGTGCTTGTTGTGTGAGAATGTGCATAGGGCCATTCTATCACCCATGGTGTGTTTCAGAATAGCCCTAGGACACTTCTCCACCCTTTTGTCAACTCCCTAGGGCCACTCTTTCATTATATGCATTAAAAATATATCTAGCGTAGCCATGGAGGAATGGCAATAGGGCCATTCTAAAGCACACCATCTCCCTAGGGCCATTCTCCACTCCCTTGTGTCAACTCCCTAGGGAAAATCTTTACATATATATTTAAAATACATCAAGATTTTCCATGTAAGAATGTCCCTAGGACTATGTTGTTGGGCGAGTTGACTGTTTATTCCCTGAGCAACCTATTGAGAGTCTCTTTGGTTATGTATGCATAGCATACACTAGGCGGATATAAACCCAACACAAAATAGAAATAGTACATAGGCTACGGCCAGTGGTCCTAGGGACATTCTCTACTCCTTGTGTCAACTACTCATGAATTTTAGAATGGCCCTATGGCCATTCTACAACCCATGGACAATATTGTTATATTTCTCATCCATGATGTGCTTGAAAGAATGCTCCTAGGGCCATTCTACCATCGATGGTGTGCTTTACAATTTCCGTAGGGCCATTCTTGACTCCCTTGTGCCAACTCCTCAGGGCCATTCTTTCAATATGCATTAAAAATACATCAAGATTTTCCATCGGAGAATTGCCCTAACTCCATTCTTGTGAGAACAATATGCTTGAAACCATGGCCCCAAGCTTTTATAAAGCACACCATCCACATTGTGCTTGGTAGAATCGCCTAGTCCGTGCCTTGTGTGTAAACTCCTTAAGGGCCATTCTTGTAAACACAATGTGCTTGAAAAATGGGCCCAGAGTGATGTTGAGATATCGAGCTCATATAGTGAGGCAGTGGACACTAATGACCCACCGGGGGGATAGGCCCCACACTTACACCACTAGCATGGATGGTGAGATCATGGTTGGTGAGATCATGGGTTATATGAGGCCAGTGGGATGACAGGCTGTGTGACAGCCATTCTAAAGACGGGCATAGTTATAGCGCCAGCTCATTTAGTTGGGTTAATACTATAGAGAACCCTAGTATGTATTTGGTTGAGTAGCTTTCATATTGTGTGTACTCTTATCTTTGTATATGGTGTGTTGAGTGTTGTGTGAAGAAGAAGAAGATTTTTAGCCTCTCACCTTGTGTGTTCTCTATTAGGGTTTAGTGAGTGTGTGTGCTTGCAAGAGCTCAAGCTCTCTACTCCCCTACATCTTTTCATGGTATCAAAGCCTAAGGGCTGAGCTGCAAGAGAAGTACAAGAAGCAGTACGAGGGTAAGAGCTTCAACTACTCTTCCCTATTTGTATTGGTGACCACACCCTTGTTGGGAGCTTTACGGGAGGCACTAGGGCAACTATTTTGTCTTATTGGACTTCATTTTTTTGGCCAAATATGTGTTTCCGGGTGCGTCAAGACCTTCATTTTTCAGAAAGCAGGCGATTTCGAGCACTGTGAGTAAGTCATCGAATCTGTAAAACTCTGTTTTAAGAGCTGCAGGAAGACAAATTGGTTGTACAGACACCGTGTGTGCTACAAGGAGGTCAATAGTTACCATTGGGTGTATGTATGCACATTGAGGTCTCACTGGTTGTGACATTTAAGTGTACTACAGTACCACTGCAGAAAATATAGCAGTTTGTGCAAGACAAACTAGAGTGCTGTTTCTTGTAAATTTGTGTGTCTGGCAAGATGTCAAATGATGGCATAAACCAGATTGTTGTTGAGAAGCTTGATAAGAACAACTTCCATGCTTGGAGTTCGGTTGACGAATTTCCTGATGGGAAAGGGTTATTGGGGCTACATAGAAGGTGAGCATGAAGAGGCACTGGAGATACCGGAGATCAATCCGACTGCTCTGCAGATGTGAAAGAGTTCAAGGATTGGAACCAAGGAGCCAGAAAAGTTATGTATTGGCTCTCTATCAGTATACAGGACACCATGATTAGGCACATTCAAGATGCCAAGTCCCCCAAGGAGGTGTGGGACACCTTGGTGTAAAACTCTATGAAACGAATACCAAGGCACGAAAGATACAGTTGAAGAATGAACTTCATACTATGGAGAAAAAGAGTATGTCTGTGAATGACTATGCATTGAAGATAAAGGGTATTGTGGAATCCCTTGCATCTATTGGTGTTTTAGTAGATGATGATGATAAGATGGAAGTCTGTCTACGTGGTCTTGGGCCACAATACAAGGCATTCAAGATGTCTATATTTAGACTCAAGAAAACATTCCCAACTTCACAGATTTGGTGTCTACGTTGATTATAGAAGAGAAGAGCTTGGGTGAAAACCAGCAGTCTTCACAAAACAAAAATAGTTTAGAGCAACAGGCCTTCTACACAAGTTTAGGAAGAGGACGAGGTAGAGGAGGCTGCGGACGTGGCCAAGGAGGTGGCCGAACAGGTAATCAGAATTATGACCAGCAACAGCAACAACAACAATCCCAGAATTCACAACAACAATCCTAGAAGAGGCCAATTCAGAGGCAGGGGGAGTCAAAGAGGTTGTGGAAATTGGCAAAGGCAGTATAATGATACACCTGGATGCTTTTATTGTGGTAAGCTTGGACATGTGCAGGCAGATTGTTATGGGGTAGATTGTTATAAGAAGCAGGCTGACATGCAAAATGGGAAGTTGCAGCAAAACAACTATGCATCCTCAGAGTAGAAACAATGAGGATAATGAAAGGTTGTTTGTTATGCAGCATGTCATTAATACCATGTTTGAAAATGTTGAAGCAGCACATAAAGATGATGTATAGTACGTTGATTCAGGTGCTTTAAACCACATGACATGTCATGGGGAGTGGTTCAAGGAGATGAAAAACCTTGAAAGACCAGGTTTTGTGGAAACAGGGGATGGCATTGCTCATCCAATTGCCCATGTTGGAGATGTGCCATTGTCTATACAGGATGGCAAAGTGAAGTACCTTGCAGATGTACTTCATGTTCTGAATATAGCAAAGAATCTGGTTTCAGTTGGCCAGATGATTGAGCAGGGTTTGTAGGTTCGGTTTAACCTTGATGGTTGTTATGTTGAAGACTTTAAAGACAAGTGTAGGTTGGTTGCAAAAGGCAACAGAGTGGGCAGAATGTTCACGTTGAATGTAAACATGCCTGAAGTGATTGCTGCGATGTTTGCAAATGGTTCAAGAATTATTGCAGACACAGACATTTGACATAAAAGAATTGGACATGTGAATGTGCAGCGAATGAAGTCTATGCAGACTAAAGGAATTGTGACAGGGCTGCCAAAATTTAAAGTTGAAGAAGTGCCTAAGGTCAGATGGAGGGGGAGAGTACTTCTCCAATGAGTTCTCTAAATTTTTGAAGAAAAATGGTATTCGGAGACAGTTTACATATGCACATACACTGCGCAGCAAAATTTAGTTACTGAGCGAAAAAACAGGCACATTGCTGAGATTGCACGAGCATTGATGGAAGAGAAGAATATGCCGCATAGCTATTGGGCTGAGGTTGTTTCTACGCAGTTTACATCATGAACATGACTCCAACTGCAGCCATACATGATGTAACTCTAGAGGAGAGGTTTATTGGCAGAAAACGTGATTTGTCTCATCTGAAAGTATTTGGATACATTGCATATGTGCATGTGCCAGATGAGCTGACAACTAAGCTAGATCCAAAAGCTGAAAAATGTGTGTTTATTGGATATTCCCTTGAGCAAAAGGGATATAGGTGTTATAACCCTGCTACACGTAAGCTGAGGATAAGCAGGGATGTTGTTTCTGATGAGATGAGCAGCTGGTATGCTACTGAAAAAGAAGCTGTTAGGACTGATGTGAGTGCAAATGTGGTTATACAGAATGCAAGTCAGCAATCACAGTCTTTGAGTGGACCAGGAGAGTCCTCATCTAGTGGTTCAATTGATAGACCATGGAGTGGCAAGCTGCATCATAATACTAGTCCTGCAAATGTGATTAGTCCTGCAAATGTGATTAGTACATCACATAAAGGCAAAGAGAAAGTGGTTGAGCCCCTTAGTATGCCTGACATTTCTGCAGGGAATTCTCATGTTGATGGAGAGTCTAGTGGCTCAGAGAGATGAGCCTTGATGAGGAGCTTGGGATACCAGCTATATGAGAACACCTGGTGTAAAGAAGGCTATGGAAGCCATGAATGCAAAGTTGCGAAGATCTGGAAGAGTGAAGAATCTTGTGCAGAGGTTTACCTATGATGGTTATGTGGCACATCACTATGCATACATGGCAAAGGTTGTGCAGGTTGTAGAGCCCACATGCATTGATGAGGCTGTTGGAAATGTGTGTTGGAAGAAAGCTATGGATGAGGAGATGGATGCACTATATGGAAATGAGACTTGGGATTTAGTGCAATTGCCTGAAGGCAAGAAAGCCATTGGATGCAAGTGGGTGTACAAAGTAAAACATAACAGTGATGGAAGCATAAGCAGGTATAAGGCTAGATTGGTAGCCAAAGGATATGCAGCGCAGACATATGGCATTGATTATGAGGAACCACTCCCTTGTGTCAACTCCCTAGGGTCATTGTTTCAATATGCATTCCAAATACATGAAGATTGTCCATGGAAGAATGGCCCTAAGGCCATTCTTATAAGCACAATGTGTCAACTCCCTAAGGCCATTCTAAAGTACACCATCCATTGGTTCTTGAGAATCCAATCTCCAGTCCCTTGTATCAACTCCCTAGGGAAAATCTCTGTGCATGCATGTAAAATACATCAAGATAGTCCATGGAAGAATTTCCCTAGGGCCCTCCTTGTAAACAAAATGTGCTTGAAAGAACGGCCGTAGTGTCATTGTAAAGAGCATTGTGAGAATGTTCCTAGGGCCATTCTTCACTCCCTTCTGGTGAACTTCAAAATGGCCCTAGGGCCATTCTACCATCCATGGATAATCTTGTAGTGTTTTTCATCCATTGTGTCCATGTAAGAATGCCCCTAGGGGCATTCTACCTTTCATGCTATGCTTTAGAATGGCCCTAGGGCCATTCTCCACTCCCTTTTGATCCCCTAGGGCCATTATTTCAATATGCATCCAAAATACATCAAGGTTGTGAATGGAAGAATGGCCCGAGGGCTATTCTCCAATCCCTTGTATCAACTCCCTAGGGAAAATGTCCACATATGCATGAAAAATACATCAAGATTGCATGGAAGAATTTTAAGCATAATGTTCTTGAAAGAATGGTCCTAGTGTTATTCTAGAGCACATTGTGAGAATTTGTCCTAGGGCCATTTTCAAGTATTGGTGAATTCCAGAATGGCCCTAAACCATCCATGGACAACATTGTTGTATTTTACATCCATTTGTGAGCTTGAAAGGGAATTAGGGTATTTCTACCATCCATGGAGTGCTTTAGAATGGCCCTAGGGGTATTTTGCACTCTCTTTTGTCAACTCCCAAGGGCCATTATTTCAATATGCATTCAAAATACATCAAGGCTGTCCATGGAAGAATGGCACTAGGGCTAATCTTGTAAGCACAATGTGCTTGGAAGGATTCCCCCAAGGACATTCTAAAGCACACCATCCATGGTGGGCTTGGTAGAATGGCCCTAGGACCATTCTACCATCCATGGTTTTCTTTAGACTCGCCCTACGATCAATGTCCATTCCCTTGTGTGAACTCCCTAGTGCAAATATCTACATATGCATCAAAATACATCATGATTGTCAACGTAAGAATGTCCCTAAGGCCATCCTTGTAATCACAATGCGATTGAAAGAATGACCCTAGTGCCATTATAAAGCACGTTGTCAAAATGGTCCGAGGGCCCTTCTCCACTCCGTTTGTGTCAACTATTGATGAATTTTAGAATGGCCCAGGGCCATTCTACCATTCGTGGTGTGATTTATAATGGACCTATGGACATTGTCCACTCCCTAGGGCCATTATTTAAATATGCATTCAAAATACATCAATATTGTACATGGAAAAATGGAAATAGGGACATTTTTGAAAGAAAAATGTGGTTTTAACAATGACCTAGGACTATTCTAAAGCACACCATCCATGGTGTGCTTTAGACTGGCGGTAGGTCCAATCTCCACTTCCTTGTGTCAACTCCCCAGGGAAAATCTCTACATATGCATGCAAGCTACATCAAGATTGTAGATGGAAGAATGGCCCTAGGGCCATCCTTGTAAGCACAATGGGCTTGAAAGAATGTTCCTAGGCCATTTTTCCCTATCTTGTATCAACTCTACTGTGTGGTGAATTGAAGAATGGCCCTAGGGCCATTCTTAAATCCATGGACAACCTTGTATTTTTCATCCATGGTGTGCTTGAAAGAATGGCCCCCCTAGGGCCATTCTACCATACATGGTGTGCTTTAGAATGGCCCTAAGGCCATTCTCCTCTCCCTTTGTGTCAACGCCCTATAGCCAGTCTTTCAATATTTCAAAATACATCAAGGTTGTCCATAGAAGAATGGCCTTAGGGCCATTCTTGTAAGCACAATGTGCTTGAAAGAACGGCCCTAGGTCCACTTGCCATTCATGGTGTGCTTTAGAATGGTCCTAGGGCCATTATTTTAAGCACATTGTACTTGCAAGAATTGTCCTAGGGCCATTCTCCACCTTTTGTCAACTACTAGTAAATTTTAGAATGGTCATTAGACCAATCTCTAGATGTGCATGCTAATCTCTAGGGCCATTCTCTACTCCCTTATGTCAACTCTTGGTTAGTTTTAGAATGGTCTATGGAACCGTATTTGGATGTAAGTATGATTATTTTTTATATGATTGAACTTTGTTGAAAACTCATTTTAGGTACATCGATGGCTCCAAAAAGAAAATTTCTTGAAAAATCATTTTAGGTACACGGATGGCTCCAAAAAAGGAAAATTTCTTAAAAACTCATTTCAGGTACACGGATGGCTCCAAAAAGGAAAATTTCTTTTTCATCAAATGTTGACATGGCCAATGTTGACTTCTACAATCTATATGGTTAAAAAACACACAAGATGTATCTTTTCCTTTAGTCCCTAGATGACAATAAGTCTTTCCAGGGATAAAGGGTGAATAATAGTTGTTGTTGTGTTAGTTATTGACTTGTATCCCAAAATTGAATGTATTGATGTTGAGGTACTGGGTGCATTATATTATCAACTTTGTCCTCCAGCATATGCCAAGGATCACAAGGATCACATGGTAGCAAGCCAAGAGGACATGAGAATGGAAGCTAGATGTTGATAGTACCTTTGATATCACTGCTAACAAGCTACAAGATATTATTATACAAGTCTTGGGAAAGAAAGTGCCAAATTCCCATGAAGCTACATCAAGTTCAAAGAAGGCAAGATCTTCTCGACAAATAGAGGGAAACTTTTTTGATGTGCATGAAGTAAAGCTTGCTACATCGGGAGCTAGAGGTTCTCAATAGGTACCTTCAAATTTGAACATTATGAATTCCAAGAATTTTCCAAGGAAAGCTAAAAAGGTGTTCCAGCTCGGGGAGGGGGGGTTATGGATAAGTATGCAAAATGGTTTGTACATAGAGTTTGAAATTCTAGTAATGAAATGTGTGCAAGCACTCGAACATTATTTATGTCGTCCTGCTGCATGGTCGAATGGCCCTAGCCCGCCATTCTAAAACACATTGTGCTTGCAATAATGCCCCTAGGGCCATTCTACCATGCACATTCTTGATGTTTTATGCATGCTCCTGTAGTAGAGAATGGCCCTAAGACCATTCATCTTGATGTTTTATGTGGTGTTTAAATTTTTTGTGATGATGAAGTGTCACTGGTGTTTTAATGTTGTTTGCAAATAATATGAACATTTTAAAGATTTTAATTGAATAGGAACATATGATGTTCATGATGAAAGATCATTACTAAGAATCTTGAACCATATTCCTATAGATGAAAATGCTACTGAAGTTGTGGAGGAGTCAATTATACAGGTGATGATGAGAGTTATACACTACAAGACATGGTTGAAAATGATATGAATATTTTAAAGATTTGAATTGAATAGAAACATTTGATGTTCATGATGATGAAAGATCATTGCTAAGTAGCCTGAATGATATTCCTATAGATGAAAATGCTACTAAAGTTGTGGAGGAGTCAATTACACAGGTGATAATGAGAGTTGTACACTACAAGACATGTCTAAGAAAGCAATGTTGACTATGGTATTAGATTTGAATGGATTACTATTGAAGCATTGAATTTAACCATCTACGTTGCATCAATCCACTATGGATGGCCCAAATAGATATTTTATACTTCGACTTGGATGTATAAACTTTTTGCAGACCCTTTTTTGAAAGATGTAATATTGGGATCTTGTCAATGGCCATGGAGGATAATGTTATTGAAATGGTGAGAGCTTTGCAAAAAAAAGTGGAGAAAATGCTTCCTTTTTTGCCATTTGGGGTCAACAAGCTTGTTACACTTATGAGAAGAAGAAATTGTTCAGGCTAGACAGTCTAGGTGTGTCGAGGCAATGTTTAAGCCATTGGAGATAATGTCTAAAGCATTTGAATGTGATCAATGATTACCTTTCTTGTTGATGACTCTCCATATAAAGAATGTGTTACTCCCGCTATTAGCTGCATCTTCCCATCCAAGTTTGATATATATAAGAAGTCCGACAACATTCTTCTGAAGGAATTACTGCCTTACTTGATGGCTTGATGATGCTGAGGATGTATGTAGTGTGATTGACTCTAACCGTTATGGCCAACTTCTAGTGTCGAATGACTATGGATGGTTTAACCTTGTTAGGTTTTGTTGATTATTGGAAAGAGTATAATGTGAAATGGTCACAATTAAGATTCAACATAGGTAGACTTTCTCTTGCAAAGCAATTACATGACATTTTTGAGGGCAATGTAGAAGAAAACTTGGTTGATATGAGTGGTCAAAGAGGTGATAAAGGAGCAAAGATTGGTACAAGGATTATGAAAATCCTTAGCCTTAGTTCATTTGAACACACATGTTATGAAATACAAGATATCCTGCTATCTCAAGAAATTTTCTAATGTATTTAACTTCTCTCTTAATCATGAATTATAGTTTATGTTCACAACCCTTAAGGCAAGAGTACTCTTAAACTTTAGTGTTTGTTTGTTGTATTTTGTTGGAGTGGATGATAAGTCGGAGTGCATCCTATTCTAAGGGGGCTCCTTTGATTAGAAGAAGAAAGTCTCTTAATGAATGTATTAAAGTTTATTAACAACCTTAAATATTTATAATAAGAGTTGTCTTAAAATATATTTATAATAAGAGTTGTCTTAAAATATATTATACTTTTTGTGGTATTTTGAAGGAGTGGATCTTAAGTAGGAGTCCATCCTACTCTAAGGGGCTCGTTTGATTTGAGTATAAAAAGATTCTAAAAGTCTCTTAATGAGTTTATTAAAGTAAGTTATGTTTACTGACACCATAATCCTTTGTGGCAAAAGTTTTGTTAAATTTTAGTGTGCTTTTTGTGGTATTTTATTGGATTGGAATCTAAGTCGGTGTGCATCCTACTCTAAGAGGGGACTCCTTTAATTTTAATATAAGATCTATTTACAAAAGGTTCTTGTAAATATAACAAAACCATGTAGCTTATTATACCGAGTCATGTAACACCATTTTGAGCACCGTTCATGATCGAGAGACAAAGTATGTAATGGATGTTTACTTGTGAAGAAACACAAAGATGCTTGATGGAGATTTGTACATATACATAAGGACTATATGTTCGTCATGATTCTCTATAATTATGTGCTCATTTGAGGCCATGTAGATCTTTGGACACATTCTAACATTTTGGGTGAGTGATGATCATGTTCTACATGTCTTGTTTGCTAGCATTATAGAATGGCCCTCGAGCACTTTGACACATCTTGTGCTTCACTAGAACACAATGTCCATGGTAGAATGGCCCTATGGCCATTCTACAACCCCTTACACTTTATAAGAAAAACAATGCCCATGGTAGAGTAGCCCTAGGGCCATTCCGTACCCTTTGGTTACATTGGTTATAGAATGGACCTAGAGCCATTTCATGTCCTTTATGGTACATTCAAGAAAGAGTGTGCATGTGTTAGAAAGGCCCTAGGGTCATTCAATAATCTGGTATGCATGGTAGATGTAGAATGGCCCTAGTAGGGACATTGTTAACATCCTATTGTTATACTAATCTCACCTTTGATTTTTTAAGTGCTTGTTTCAAACCAAATCTTGTTTGGTAATGTTCCCCTTACTAACTACAAGTGCCACCTTATCCCATTGATAGAAAGGTCAAGACAATCCATAAGAAACTTGCTAAACCCGAGCTACCAAAAATGAGTAACATCATTGGGAAAGCGCAAACTAAAGGAGAATCCAGCCCTAGTTTTGGTAATAGATCCAACTACTTGGTTCATCTTAGTTTCATCCATTGGTTGGAAGAGGAGACGTGCAAGTCAAACAGGGAACTGGACTCTCCGATCTTTAGCAGCAATATCCTTCCACAAACTAGATAAGGAAAGAATGCCACATACGGGAGGGTTAAGGAATCCAAGGCTCAGATAAAATTTTTTAAAATAAGGGAGGTAGATGACTAAATTAAGTTCTTCCACCTATAAGGTGGCCCCACGTGGAACAATTCAAAGTTGTCATCACAAGGTAAAGGGAATCTATCGATGGATTCATGGACTTGATATTATGAACAATAGTGGATTTGAAAAACCAGTAGATACTCATGGTCATGAGTAACTTGAGTTTTTCATGCCCAAAAAGTTCCTCCCTTAAGTAAGAAATGCATACCCAACAAGTGAGTAGGATCCAAGGACATAGAAATGATTCTTAAAATCATTACTAATTGCATAAGAATTTTGTAGATTAAAAGAGTGTCTATTTTGTTGAATAAAAAATGAATGCCAAAGTCATGGAAGAATTTTTGTATTGCATTTATAGTGTGCTTAAAGAGTTATCTAGGGTAGTTTCAAGTAAAATTTAAAAATTTGACAAAGTGCCTCAGTGATGGCTATGGAAGACTATGTTTTAAATTTTTTTTGGGCCTTGATTAAAAAAAAAAAAACTTATATATCTTGTGTTGAGAGTATTTTCCTAGTAAGAATTATTCTAAAATGGTATGTTTAAAGAGAAATATTTTTTTTAAAAATAGAAGTCTCTAAAAGCCACAAAAATGGCTTTTCTTTAGAGGACTAGTGTTTATCATTGTTTTTAAATTTGTAATCATGGATCTCATGCTTTGATTTGATTCTCCCTAGCTATCCTCTCTCTCTCTCTCTCACAGAATCCAACAAGGGAGAATCTATGGCTTCATTACCATAGTCTCTATATATAGGCAAGTATGAATGGTTGTCATTGTCTCTTGTCTATATGATTGATTTTATGCTAACATAAACTTGCAATAGTACAAGCACAAAATAGAATCTCCAAACAATAGAGGACCCAACAATGGAGATCAATTTCGCAATAGCACCGTCAAATTTCTTATATGCAAAAAGAAAACCAGGTTAATATATTTGATTTGTCCTTGGGCATATAAAGCGTAAGGTCTTTTAGCAAGCTCCTCTTAAAATCTATAAGGGTGGTGAGGTGGTATAAGCTCCTGCCATGATTTCTATGCTCCGTTGATTAGGTGATGAGTTGGAAATGTTTCAGTACTTGCACATGGATACTACTTGTTGTGGGCTCATGATGCTGATGAATGGAGCTCAAGCTAAACTCAGAAAGGTGAGGCTTGAAGCACAAGCCATACCGAGTTGCATTTCAATTAGAAGGTGGCACTACAAAGCTATGTGGATCCGAAGCAAAGGATTTTAGATGGATTATGAAAATGGAATGTAATAGTAAACCAATAGAGAAGATAATAGCTCTTCTTTGAAAGAAATTTCTATACAGTTGACTTGGATTGAGCGCTAATTTGCCTGTTAATTATCCTTATTGGCGTAGATGATCGCCGAGTTAGCGATGTGATGTCTGATAAATGATCCAATTATGATCAATATCATAACGAATATACATTTGTTACAGTAATATCAACGTTGCAGGCAAGACACGGTCGGGGGAAGAAGTTTCGAGGCTAAGGTGATCATTAGGTGGATCTACCACAAGGTCTCCCATTGCCTTGTAGCACTCCCTTGCCGCCTCCTGGGAAACAAAATACACCAACAAAGGAAGATATGTGGGTGTTTTTTTTCGTTAATACTCAAAGGGGAAAATAATATTCTTGATTATTTATTAATATACCATGTAAAAAATGGAAGTTTATAAAGCTTTTCCCATTGTTGTGACCAGTGAATCATTGCCAGCTATGGCAAAGGTTAACGCTAATAAGAGGATCATTATTATTGTACCATGTCAATTGGATCTAGAGCCTTGTGGATGGAGTGCAAAAGCGAGGAAGCTTGCAGGGGCAAAAGCTCCTCCAGAACATATTGAATCGCACAAATGCCCACCAAAGACGCTTCATAGCCCACAAAAACGACCTCTGAGGAAAAGAATAGGAAGGAATTTATTTAGGCCTTGGAAAACAGTGCAATATAGTCTAATATTTGAGAGAAAGTAGAAATTTAGCCTTAAAAGTTTAGGGCATACTTAATTAAGTATATATGATGTATCATCAAAGCATACAGTTATGGCCGGTGACTATATATATATATATATATATATATATATATATATAGACATGCACGTATATACACACACACACAAAACAGGTACAGACATTAACTATATACATATATTTATATACAGATATATTGATGTTAGATATGTATATATATACGTGTGTATATATACACACGTATATATATACATATCTAACATCAATATATCTGTATATAAATATATACACACATACATATACACAAGCATATATATACATACATACATCAATATATATATATATATATATATATATATATATATATATATATAGACATGCACGTATAGAGACACAGACACACAAAACACACACACACACACACATATATATATATATATAGATGCACGTATAGAGACACAGACACACAAAAAACATGCACAGGCATCGGCCATAATTAACTATATACATATCTCCATGTATGTATGCATATACATGGAGGTATGTAGAGTGTATGTATGTGTACGCACATAAAAGGAATGTTGAGTACCTAACAGAATGCCCTGCACGATTTCATGTGCCCTTCTTTGGACAGGCCTTATGAGATGCTTGGGGATCAGCCCACCACAGTAAGCTTGCAAAGACGCCAAAATTGAATCCACAAAATCGGCTACACTCACTCCCAGCATGCGCCACTCCAAAGCTCGCAGAATACTGGCTTCCATGGCCTTAATGATGTCCGTGCCCTCATCGCGTGAATATTGATAAATACGGGCGAGGCTCTGCACCATAATTTTATTGATACTTTCAACTGTTTGAATTTTTTTTTGTTTTTGTTTTTTTTTGCATGAACCACGTAATTAAAGCTTTTGATCGTGTAGGAAACAGCCTGCACGTTTTTAATTACCTGGATGAAGGGAGCGTCAGGCGCATCGCTGTGATCTACCTTGAGTGCAATCCAGAGGCATGCCATGCCAGCCACATGGAGATCATCCACGCTGTTGTGCTGGTCGTCTGCCTGTAGTGCCACATCTGCCCCTCGTGAGTCCATGATCACAACAATGCGAAAAATACTTAATTTGAAGAAAATCGCTGTAATCTAATGTAAAGCATGATGCTTAATTTGAGCAGATTAGTGGGCGCTTGCTAACCTGCATCCTATTAGAAAGGAAGCGGTCCAGGTATGCCACTGCCTGAGCTGTGGTAGACATCCGCACATGCATCACTCTAGCCGCCTTTCAAAAAGTAAAAAATATTCGCGTGAATCTTATTGTCAAAATGGGAAGTAAAGATTGCTATAAAAATGTATTCCACGTTAATGTTTCTGTAAAAATGGGGAGGAAAAATTGTTGGGCTGTTAATTTGCATTTGAATTTCTTTTTGAGCGCCATTACATACATTAATGTACTAAGTAGAGCAGAATGCAGGATGAATACCCTAATGAGGAGTACCTTAGACTATTGAGCTCTTCGTTTGCATTTAAATTTCATTTACAGCATCATAACATACACCAAAGCACTAAGTAGACCAAAATGCAGGATAAATACACTCCGTCAAGACTGATCTGGGATGATGACCTGAAGCTGTGTTTGTGTGTGTTTACTCTGTGTGTGTGTGTGTGTGAGAGAGAGAGAGAGAGAGAGAGAGAGAGAGAGAGACCTCGAATATCCACTGCACACTCCTCCTCCTTGAAGTTGGCCATGATGCATATGGGTTAAATCCTCTCAGCTCCTTTCTCTTAGAAATGCATGCAGATGATTGCTGCATCTCCAGCATGCTTTCTACATAGCCATTGAGTGGCCTGCAATGAGACCATTGCTGCCTCTGCAGTAGCACCGCCATGGATTCACAAGCTATGGTGTGATCATGATTAGCAGTCGGATGACCAATAGCACATGCATTGTCCACCCTCATTTTGCCACAACTTCTTGCAGTACTAGTGCTCAAATCCTTGCTCCATATTGGTTCATCAAGCGAGCTCATACAGCTAATTAGAGGGTCTTGCAAATCAGTGCATCCAAGGGCTATCTCATCATCAGAGCTCATGATACTGTGGCTTCCTGCATCACCCAATCCAAACTCCCCATGGCTGGAAACATTGCATTGCTGGTGTAAAGCAGACCTGCTACTAGTGATTGGAGACTCCGAGCAGCAATTTATACAGCACCCATTCATGTGAGCCTGCTCATGCAGATGATCATCGACCAACACTGTAGAATGCTTTTGCTCATCAAATAAACTAGAATTTGAACTAATGCTAGTGCTGGGGGAGGTCCATAGTTGAGATGGGTAGCAACTCCAACCACAAATTAGGTCATCATTACCACCATTAGCTGTGAACCCCTGACAAGCAAGGGGAGACGATAAGGAAGCTTCAAAATGATCTATGTCTGCATCGAGCAGCTCGTGGCAAAAAAGGTACTCTTCATGAGGTGCAATATAAGCTAGTTGTAACTGAGAAGTAGGGGGCTCATGAGGTGGTACTGAGCCCATGTCTGATGAGAGAACAAGTACGAGTACTTGCAGGGTGCGCAGCACTTATATATATACCAGCAGATGAAAGGGAGATAATAATGGTATCACTCAAGTAGGCACTCTAGTTTAATATATGCAGTCTGGTGGCACATTCGGCCGCATATGAGAGAGAGAGAGAGAGAGAGAGAGAGAGAGAGAGAGAGAGACAAGAAGCCTTCAGCTGAACGGTCCCATGAAGCCACACACCCCCTGGCGTATCCTGCGACTATCCTACCGTATACCAACCGTATGCTTGAGCCATGACCGTTACGTATATACCCCCTCTTCCCCCCTAACTAACAGCCCCATCCCAAGTCTTGTGTCCCAAAGAAGAAGGGTTTCTTTGAGCGAGGGTTTCTTTGCCCACTCACACACACACACACCAATCTCTCTCTCTCTCTCTCTTTTGTCACGGAGCCTTGTGTTTCGCTAGTCATGACTCGTAACGAGGTACCCCTCCTCAAGTATATCACATGAACTCGTGCCCATGTTACCATCCTACATGAAATATCCAAGCCCGTGGCCCCACATGAGGAGTGAACCCTCATGTCGATTGGAGTATACCTTCAACCCTTTCATGTAAATTCCTGAAGGAAAGCATGGTTGGTGCACATGCTACCATCTACAGACCATTTAATGTCACGTCTTCCATTAGTTCTAGTCTAGGGGATAAAGGGGACTAGTAAGGAAGGACACGTGCATGTGTGTGCAAGGTGGTTGCATAAAAGTGCAAGGTGGTTGCATTTTTATGCCATTAAAGGTTGGCAAGAGGGAATGAAAGAGAAATGGCATAGGAAATAGTTTTTTTTAAAAAAGAAAAATTTTGCCCCTTTAAAAATGTAGGTAGTATATGGTGAAAGTATTTACAATACTTGTG